>NC_141075.1:34885803-35508303 GCF_041138505.1 Cibotium barometz | reverse complement strand
GAGATGGTTGTAGAGAGGGAATAGTTCTTTTCTGGAACCTTGGTCGGCCGCAGTAACGCGCGGGTGCAATACTAGCTAGTATAAAGGTACTCTTTTATCAAAACACTTCAAGCTTATTCCCACATGAAGATGCACACACATTGAAAAACTACACAAAAGGATGCAGAATCCACCACAATAGTTGTGAGTTAAATCAAAGGGTGAGTGAAAGGGCTAGCAAGAATACCATCACTAGGAGAAGGGCAAGAGGGCTACTACTAGTAATACACTATTAGTGAAATTTTCTTGATGTGTGAGGACCAACTCTTACAAAATTAAGGGGATGAATACTTAAAATTTTAGTGCTTATTTTTCTTTAAACATCCACACATCAATCGATTTCATAACTAAATTTTTTCAAATCTTAACATTTTCATTTGGCATGCCATAATTTCAACCTATTTTTTTCCCTCAATTTGAGTCTGAAAAATACACTAAATGACAAATTTTGTTAACAGTTAGTGTAACCTTACCTTCTTATGATATTTATCATTGCTCAATGGATCCTAATCCCTAATAAGTCAATCAAAGTGAATAGCTGATATTTAAAATAAGCAACCCTTAACCCTTAAGGCCTAGATATGGTAAATCAAACCTTAGATTACTGTAATTAATCATAGCAATCACGATCACAAATTGATTGCCAGTAATTGTAGAGACTTTGGAGAGTAGGCTACAAAATTTAAATGTTTGCTTTTTGGGAAAATTAATCAAATGTCATGTCACATTTACAAATTACAGCTAACACTGTGCAGTGTGTACAATTAAACGTCAGCATGATCAAAATTTATAAAGTTAAAGTTTTGAAAATTGGCTTGTGTTATTAAATGTCAACTTAATAATCATTTATATAAGGTTTGACGGTAGCGTCTGTAGCCGGATTAAGTTTCAGATTAATAAAGATAGAGTCACTACGGTCAAAACTTATTAAATCTCTTGTAAAGGCCGCAACCACCAATTCAATAATATATTAGTATTAAATCAGTATTCTATTAATAAACTACAAAATTAGCAAATATTTTATATGATTTGCTCCAATCATAAAAGGCTCGCTTTCCTGTCTCACATATGGGATCAAAGAGCAATACTTCAACACAATCTTCTTCAATATCTTTATTCTGTGCATACCTGCTCGCTCCAAGCTCCACATACAATGGTACGCTGTTTTAATCCCAATTCTAAACTAACCTTAGAACTAATTTCACCTAATTATGTAAGCTTATTGTAGCATTAGTATTACTGCATCAATCCTGCCTTCTAGTAATAAGCTCCATTTTGACGCATGTATTACGATAGACTAGATTTATCGTGCATATTAATTCCGCTACTTTACAGATTTGGGCTCACAAGCTGTGCTAATTTGATCAGCCCATCACAAATACCATCAATCATGCTGATGAATTATTGAGCTAAATGCAAATTACAGTCTTAATACGAGCTAAAACCCTTTAATCGAGGCTTATTAGTGTTAGCTTTAGTCTAAACAATCATTTATGTAATTGAGAGGGTAATCAATTGAGGTTCTGTGCTACAACAGGATGGTGTTATGGTAGAAGCAGCTCTAATGTCTTGCGTGAAGGCTTTGAAGAAGGAATTGATGGAGCTGAAAGAGTGCAGAGACGGTCTGATTAGGCAATGGGAAATGGACAAGGGTTGTCTAATTGATGAAAGGAGACGGGCGGCGGACAAAATGTCATGGTCGCCTCCAGAATTAGGGCCAGTGGGAGGGGCGGATCACTGCAACAACAGAAGTGATCCATTCACCATCAAAGTGTGTGGGTTGAATGCTTCAATAAGCGTCTGTATTAGTAATACTAATGACGATGATAAGCCTAATCTCACAGGCTTTACTCTATCAAAAATCTTTGCCGTTTTGGAGTGCTCTGCATACACCATCAACCATGCTTCTCTTCAATCACTATCCAATGGGGAAACTCGCTACATGATTAACGTTAATGTAAGGCTAATTACTTTAGACTCTCATTTTGCAGTATATTCAACACAAGAAATCCATACACAAGAGCAAGGCGGTTAATTAGGCTTTCCATTTATGATAATTACACCTCTCAAGGCTTTGCATTAGCATTAATTTTTTAATTAGATCACTCTTAGGTTTTGCAGTATTATAAGAGAAATAAAATACTTCATTAACAATGATAATGAAAAAAAAGCTCGTATGATTTGCACATTAGAAGCTTAACGCGCTTCTGGTTTTATGGTAGGTTGACGAAGTTTGTGGAGACGAAGGGACCATCCGTTCCACACTGCACAAGATTTTGTCCGATATTTTTAATAAAGGGGGTGCTGCTGGCCGCCCAAGTCAACCTTAATCTGGGCCTGGCGAGATTGTCTATGAGTTTTACATGTAAAGATGTTGCATGACAATCAGCATGAGTTCACATTGTAAGAGTGCTATGTATGCTTCATGAGTTCACATTGTAAGAGTGCTATGTATCCCCCATCCATGGAGGATGATTTACATGGCCAACATCAATATTCAATTAGCTAGCATGTCTTTTCTTTGCTTTCACAAGTGATCAAAAGCAGGAGAAAGGTTCTTTATTTTTACAAGTTTCTTTACTTATATGTAAAGGAGAAGAAAGGTTCTTTCCTTTTACAAGTTTCTTTAAGGTTCTTTCCTTTTACAAGTTTCTTTACTTTTTAGTAAAGAATAAAAGTAAAGGAAAGTAAAGCAGGAGAAAGGTTCTTTACTTATAAGTAATCAAAAACCAGAAGAAAGAAGATCATTGCAATGACCTATTGCTTACATAGCTTGATAGATAGATTAATCTTGTGCTTAGATAGCTTGACAGATAGATAGATAAATGATAATATTGTGATTAGACAGCTTGATACATAGATTATTGACAATACGACTCATTGTTTCACGATGTGAAACCTTGAAAAATGCATTATTAAGAAAACCTTTTGCAGACATCGGTCACATCAGTTCTTTCTTTACATGTCTACATTGTGTTGGGCTATCAATAAAGAAAAAATGTGTTTTCAATGTGACATCTCTTTACATTTTTACATTGTGTTGAACCATCAACAAAGAAAAATTGTGTTTTACATGATATATGGTTGGTTGGTTGATGTTGAGATATATTGTGACGTCTCTTTACATTTTTACATTGTGTTGAACCATCAACAAAGAAAAATTGTGTTTTCATACATGATATATGGTTGGTTGATGTTGAGATATCGAGCTCAACTAATGCTACAGACATTGATGAACTGCGTGGGTGTGACAGCTTCCACACATATGCCACTGGTTGGGTTGGTAACATTATGGATGATATGCTGCTAGTGGTTTACATACTACATGACAACCACTTTGGTGTACTAAAGTTATAGCACCAACTCATGTAAACAAGTTCACAATTAGTAAAAATATGGCTCTCCATTTTGCCTCTTTAAGGAGTGAATAAAAAAAGATTGGTATGACCAATGAGAGAGCTAGGATTCTTGATCCATGTAACATGGATCTTTCTGTCATATCTTTGTCCAAATCTCTTAAGAAAATAAAATAATAGAGTCCATATCTTAAAAAAATAGAGAAATGTCAGTTTCCATATCTTTGCCCAAATCTCTTAAGAAAATAAAATAATAGAGTCCATATCTTAAAAAAATAGAGAAATGTCAGTTTCCATATCTTTCATGTCAGATGTACCTTGTGGTCAGCACATGGAAGTTTGAAAATCGAATTTTATTTTTTTTCATTTTTATGTTTAACCTTTTACTTTCCCTCCTTTTACATTTCATTACCTTTTCATTTCTCCTCTTTTTTTTTTGAGAATTCAATTTCGCCATATCTTCTGCAACTTTAGTTCTTTCTTCACGAAAATTTATAGGCATGTTCTTCTACACTATAGCTCTCTCCTCCTAAAATTTTATCTCATTTGGACAAAACGTCTGTGAATTATGTCCATTTTCTTACATAAACTTTCTCTTCTCTGCACCACAGATAGTTATCTTGATGTGAAGCGGCTTCAAATTCTTATGAGTAATTATCATATGTCTATGTTTTGTCTATGTTTTGTCTGGATGTGAGTAATAATCATAGGATCTGTTTATGTTTTGTCTTGATGTGTTGTTTATTTTCTCAGCCAGGAGCAAGGTTGTGTAAATAAAAGCAGTAAGTTGTTATTTATTTCTTGTTGTTTTAATCTTGATTTGTTGCTTTCAATCTTCTTTGCACAGTATTGATTTGAAGTGGCATAAAATACCAGAGTAATGATCATAGGCTTAGGATTTGTTTATGTTTTCTCTTTATATATTGCTGTTGTTTTTCACAGGAGCAACAAGGTTGTGAGCAGTAAGTTGCTATTTATTTCTTGTTATTTTATCTTTATTTTTTTATTACAATCTTCTCTGCACAGTAATGATTTCAAGTGGCATAAAATACAACAGTAATGATCATAGGTTTAGGGTTTGTCTATGTTTTGTCTTAATGTGAGTAATGATCATAGGTTTAGGGTTTGTTAATGTTTTATCTTGATGTGTTTATGTTTATTTTCATAGGAGCAACAAGGTTGTGTAAATCAAAGCAACAAGGTTATGTAAATCAAAGCAGTAAGTTGCTGCTTATTTCTTGTTGTTTTAATCTTTATTTAGATTGTTTGCACATTTGTTTAGATCTTGTGAAGTAGTTAAGAAAACTAAGATTACTTATCAATGCAAGTGTCCATCTGAGGATTGGATGACTTAGTTATTGGGTGAGTCATGGCATCTCAAGAGAACTCACCACGATGATATCATTGAGTGCAGAATTATTGTGTCAAATGTTACCTTTAGGTAAGATTGCAGAATTACTGTGTCTATTGATTGTTGATGATTTTTATTCATAAGTACTTCATTGCAATACACTGATTGTTGATTGTTGAATGTTGATTGTTGATTTTATGTTTTTATGTTGGTTGTTTGTTTTTTATGACAGGTACTTCATTACAAGACAAACTTTGTGAATTCGCTTCAAGTATAGGAGGTGGCGACTTCTATGAGGGGAGTGGCTCAGCTTGGACCAAGACATGCGTGATGGCACGCATTCAGCACTCATTGATGTGAATATTCTTTGGGAGGGTCATGACCCTTTTAGCGTTAATGTAGAAAGTCACTGGTCCCTTAGTTTTCTGAGGGAGGCAGGAAATCCAACTCATGTCCAATGATCCCTCTTGTAATTTTTATTTTAAGTTGGATGGGAGTCGAAGTGAACATTGCAAAACATGCAAGCAGTGTGTTGTTCCACACATCCTTGAAATTATAGAGTCCATATAATTCTTATTCTTTCAAGTGAATACTAAAAATTGTTTCTTTAAAAGTGTTGTAAATTTAATTTTATTTCATTTTCATAAATTGTAGTGATTTTTTTAAGTCTACTGTGTTTCGAACCCATTGATATGTAAGAAAATAGAGATAAGTATAAGTACAAAACAACCAAAGTGTTGTTTACTTAGTTTGTAGAGATGGAAGCCCTTGTGCATGGTCCATAGTGACGCATGTCCTTTTGCGTGAATTCTAACATGCCAAAAAAATAGAGAAAAAAAGAAGAGAATCCTTGGTTGCAAAGGTGTTTGGGTCAGGTCTTGACCCCATTTATGGGAAGAGAAAGGTGAAAAGCTTTTTTGCTAGCCTTTTAATGGGATTCATAGTAATTCCATGCTTAGAGTCACGGGGTTTCGCAGAAATCCTGAGTTGGAATCAATAGACTTTGAGTATATAATACCCTACTATGAAGGATTCTTGTTTGTTGTTCACCACGTCTAAGTTTGAGTATGTAGTTACTCTAGTTATGTGGAATATGGGTACATTCCATCTGTTGATAAAGTGGGAGAATATATGACGTGGTATGCCATTTGGAGAATTATTAGCTATGTTTTTCCTCATTTTTGCCTTGTAACACCATAAAATTTAAAATCCAACTGGTTGGGGCTACAAGTAGCCCAAGATTTATCAAATTAATTCTATGTGCATACTTCATAGCGAGTGTCGTAGAATTATGGGGTGATTTTGAATCTCCTCAGCGACGATTAACACATGATATAAAACAAGTTGTTCCTTATACTTTATTTTGTGATGTTTTGCATCACGATTGGGTTTAAGGATGTGGAATCATTTAATTAAAAGTAGGAAGATTCAATTTTTGTGTCATAATAGTTAGTGTGATCATTTGACGATATGGGATGTTAAATGCTCTATGCAAACTCTTGTGACTTTGGTGGTATGGGACACCAAGGAAAACACTAGAAATGGACTTTCCTAGATTTTGATTTTGTGGTGCGTAGTTACTACATAGATTATGTATGCACAATCTATGTTATTTGATTGACCATTGGTGGTTGTCTACTATGTCGAGTAGGATGCTCATCTGGAGTGATCAGGTGGGTCTCTTGACATGGATATTAGAGTTTTAAGGTTAAACTTGATGGTTCAAAGAAAACTTCAGGTTTGGAGCTGATCTGAAGAGATTAGAGACAAACCGTAGTAGATTTGGTGATATTCCAGTCTTGATCGTTTGTTATACTTGGGCATGATATTGTTATATGTGCACACACTTTCCACATCAATCATCACGTCCCTCATTAGAAAGGTGTAGTGATCCGGAGAGATTAGCCGAGGTTTCTATAAGAAGAAGAATGAGAACTATTTTGGAGTGATCAGATGAATCTCTTAGGTTACGTACTCAGATGGAGTGCTCAGAACCATTCATGCCCACTTGACCTTGTGTCAAATGGGGTGCTAAAACTTATCGGGGGGAAAAGTGATAGTATATGTTAACCAATATTGGGTGTTGACTTCCAATGAACTCAAATTTTATGGAAAGGCACATACCTTAGGTGCTTGATATTCTAGATAAAGCCATGACCTTGTCAATTTGCGTGGCCAAATTTCCAAGAAAGTTGTTCAGTGTGTATTTTGGGTAAGCATGGAAGTGTTTTCATGCTATGCTCAGGCATGGCACTTGGCCATGAGGTGGATCCACAAAATATTTGAGGCAAGTTCTTGAAGGACTTTGCTATTTTTATTCACAGTGAAAGGACACTGATGAAAGATGAGACTACAGCTTCTATCATGGCCTAAGAGGACTCATATCTAGATATTGAACCATAGAGTTGAGAGATTATCATAGTTGTCAATTAGATGTCACTGAATCAACAAGGATTGGATGCCAGAATGCCCCTGACTTTGTGCCGTAGTGCCAAAGGTTTCACTTCAATTGAGGTGAGCACTCCGTAGTAAGTGGTTCACCCATCTTGTAAGAAGTGCCACATAAGTGGATACTCAATGCATTGATAGTGAATGCTTGGCCTTGGACTAGGATCCCTAGACCAAATGGAATTCTCAATGATAATGCTTGATATAATTGGCATCGGTGGTGGGGCTATAGTCATGCCCATTAATCAATTCACCATCCTGTGGTGAGTCACACCAAGATAGAAGGTTGCTAAAGTAGAGGATAAGAATGTACATTGTTGCTAAAAAGAGTTCATCTAAGAAATAACAACTATATAGAGTGGAAATCCATAGTGGAAATCCATAATACAAACGAGTTGGAACCATGTATCATAGTCATGAACTCTTGAGAGTACATAAATATCCATGTAAAATGAGAAAAGACTAGTTTGATGAAAGATATTGCAAACATGATTGGTTGTAAAGGTATTCTATCCTTTTGTTGGGGATTAGGGAATTAGAACTTATCGTAACCTTTGATATACTCCACCTCGCAAATAAATGCAATGAGAGATAGAAAGAGAGAGACACCTACAAGTTAAAGTTTTCATACTTAAGCTCGGAGGTCTCGATCTTTTCTCTCAAGAAAATCATTAGGAAGGGATAGCTCTCCTTTGAATGTGATCATTCTGCATGGTTTCCAGCTTCATCTTCTGTACCACAATATTGTCAATAAAATTGTGAGTACTACCATATTGTAACATTTGACATGCTCCACCATTACATCACCAAAGAGTGTTAGCCACACCATATAGTTCTGCATTTAGAATGTTTTTCGTTGTCTCCTGATAGTGCCCTCTAGTGACTCTTGTGTGAGTTTATTATAGAATATCAACATACTCACCTGCACATACATCTCGGGGGGTCACTCACAAAAATGTGAATATCACGTGCGTTCAACAGAAGGATAATTTTAATTTATGAAACTTACAGAAATATATTTACATAAGGGTATGATTTAATATTTTTTGAAAAAAATTTACAGCTTCATAAAGAAAAGGGGATATTATATAGATTAAAAAATTCAAAAATAACGGATTTAAAATATAGGCCTTGAACGCATGCGATAGGGATATTTTACATATAGTGACCCCCCGAGACATACATAAAGTCTTAAGACATCATCTTTTCATTTTCTATAGAGTTGTCATGAAATGAGGGTATACAAGGTTGTCTCCTTCACTAATTGTTTCCTTCTTAGTAAGACATGATCTTGTCCAAAGGAATACTCACAACAATCTCATAACTCTACCTTAACACTAAGCTTATTTGAAATAAGGACGCATCTAGAAGATCGTCCTTGACTCTTGTTGGTCTCTTCCCATTGGAAATTCTAGACAGGTGAGATTAGCTCTAACATGCAACATTCCTTTGCAAACTATCATCGTGAAATAAAACTTAATAAGAAGTAACCACCAAGTAATTTTCCCTTCAGTGGTGTATAACTTATTCACACAGGTAGAGCAAAGCCTGATGGTCTACAAAGAATATAAATTTGTGGGGGAAAAACTTCTTAACTGCATAAACCATTACTAAGACTTCCCTCTCTGTGATGGTATAATTCTTTTCACGATTATTGAGTTGTCTATTAGCATAACTAATAGGAAATTCCATGTCCTTTTTGTCAGGACTCAGGTTAAGCTAATATGCATCCTATAGTGTAAGCTAATGCATCTATTATGTACTTGGAAGATGACATCCCACCTTGGAGCTCTGAGAAGTAGAGTTATTATCAAGGCCTCCTTAAGCTTATGGAATGAGTCTTTGCACTCAATAGTCCACCCAAAACAAACCAAATAGGGTGCAAGATGGAGGCCCACTCAATAGTTGGAGTAGACAACAAGGGTGTAGGTCACCATCCTAGAATCTCAAAGGGAGAAGCTCACCATGGAATCTTGAGCCATAGGCATCAAGGTAATGTATTATCATCAAAGATATTAAAAGGTTCCTTTACAACTATGAGCCATTATCTTATATACTTTGGCCCATTTCATACTCACTTATTATGCCCATGCCCATAAGCCTAGGCCCCAAAGCCCAACATATGAACATGTCCATGAGCCCATGGTCTCCACTACATTACAAACCATCCCCACCCAAATATGTTTTGTCCTTAAAACATTCTTCTACTTCATTGGTATGAGGATGTCCACTATATACATGTGGATGTACCATCATGTAACAAAACTATCCTTAAAACTATCCAAGAGAGAATTTCCATGCTTAAGGCTTCAAAATCTCATGTGATGCTCTCCGAACAACCACCAAAATATATCACTATATAGTACACACTCCCCATGAAGTGCATATGTCAATAGCATCCCAACTGATCATAATATTGTCCTCAAAACAGTGAATCACTGAAAATTACAACAAGCGTATTCACTGTTACATGGCTCAAGTAATAAGTGCTTATATCCTTCCAATATGTGGGCGGGCTACCATGTCGCTTCATCTTGAGGTAATCCCTTCCATTTAACAAGGTATTCGCGCAAAGAATGGTTGCAAAGTACTTTTTCCCTCATGCCCAACACTCTCTTAGGAATATATTCCACCATGCCATCCTCATTCATAGGAGAGGTAGGTCATCTAAGACTTTCACTTTGGGTCCAATATATGCCTTCAAATGCAATACATGAAACACATTATGTATCTTTGTAGTGGTTGGAAGTAGCAATTGATAGGCCACTTCACCAACCCTTCTCACCACCTTGTATGGGCCACAATAGAAACGGTGTGCAAGCTTTGTGTTAGTGTTGCTCTTGAAAGAAACATATCAATTGATAGGCCACTTCACCAACCCTTCTCACCACCTTGTATGGACCATCATAGAAATGGTGTGCAAGCTTTGTGTTAGTGTTGCCCTTGAAAGAAACATAGCATGTCTTGGAAATCCTCAAGAATACATAATCCCCCTCCTTGAATTCTAGTGGTCTTCGATGTGGATATTCATAATGATTCATCTTCTCTTGAGACTTCTTGATATTCTCTTTACATGTTTTCAAGAGAGCATGCATTCTTTCCACTTAATTCTTTGCATTGGGATTCACATTATCATTCTTGAATGCTACAATTGGCACCTTATACCCATGCATAGCCTCGAAAGGTGACATTCCAATGCTCACATGGTAAGTACTATTGTAGGTACACTCAACTAAGTGTAACTAATCATCTCATGCATGTTGTGTCTCATAGCAATAATGCCTCAAGTAAGTCTCAAGCCATTTGTTTACCCTCTCGATTTGACCATCGGTGGCTATACTTGGAGCCAATTCAGTACCCATACTCTAAAACAATGTACACTAGAATGTGCCCATGAACTTGACATCCTGGTCACTCACTCTTTGTTGCGGCATGCCATGCAAAACACATAATCCATAAAGTGATGTGCAACCATAGATACCGAATATCTCACTTTTGTAGGCACAAAATGGGCAGCTTTTGTCAACTAATCAACCACTGCATTAATGCTATCCCACCCTTTCTTGGTGGTAGGAAAACCCATGATAAAATCCACTTACCCTTTGAATCGGTAAAGGCTGAAGCAAACTACCGAGATTTTGTGTGGGATCCTTATTGAGTTGACAAGTCATACATTTGGCAACATACTCCTTCAGATCACGCCAAGGCCTGTCTAATGAAAGCTCTTTTTGATGGCATCATAGGTTTTAAACAACTCTAAATGTCCCACCATGGGAGAAGCATGCATCTTATCTAACACCTTTTTCTTGAAAGCCGAATGAGGTACAAGATACACCTTCTCCTTGAAGTAAAGGAGTCTTTTTTGCAACTGGAAATGAGGTAACTCTTCACAAATGCCAAGCTATAATTTTTGCATCATTTGTGAAGTCTCCTCATCCAACATATACTCCTCTTGGATGTCTTCAATCCAATCTTCATGCACTTTCGTGATGGCAAACAATGTACAAGCCCCAATTCTTGAGAGTGAATCAACCACCACATTATCCTTCCCCTTTGTAGTATAAGTAATTTCAAAATCATAATTTTGAAGGGTTTTCAACCACTATCTTTGCTTGAGTGAGAGATTTAGTTTTAGTGAGAGAAAGTACTTGAGAACTCTATGGTCGCTTCTCACATAGAACTTGCTTCCATAGAGATAATAATGCCACTTCTTGATCGCATGTAATATAGCACTCATCTCTTGATCATATACATGTATCTCCTTCTCTTTGTCTCATCAAGTTTACAACTCTCAAATGTAATTACCATGTGGGCTTGATACAACACGACACCAATACCTCTTCCACATGCATCCGCTTTAATAGTGAAAGGCTTGGTGAAATCCAAGCATACTAAAATTGGGACTGAAGTAAGCATTCTCTGTTGGGGGTAAAGGCCCATTTATGCCTAGACCCCTATGACACCCCTATGACACCCTTATGCGTGTACATACTTGTACTTAGGGTTTTGTACCTTTCTAATACAAAATATGAGGGTGGTGTGTACCATACCACTCTCCTTCTACACACCCATCATTGTGTTCTTGCTCTTACTCTCTCTCGCGCTCACTCCCTTCTACTCTCACATGTGGTATCAGAGCTTTGGCTCTGTGTGAGATCCTCTCCCACCCTCGCATCCTCTATGTCTCTCGGTTGCCTCTTTCGCTTGCGGACACTTTCTTCCGTTCAAGGTTTAGGGACTACAGTGAAGAGGTGAATTGCAGAGAGAAAGTGGAGCACAAGAGAGCTGCATGCAAGTGTGCCAGGTGCCAGGACGCATGGTCCATTGTGAGATATCCAAGCAGAGGCTATTGAAGCATTGGTTGGTGCAAATAACTATCCAAACATCGGGGTAGCGTCAAAGAATGTTTGGGACATCGACGGAGGCCAGAAACAGCCGCCAGACTTGTGTCTGAAGGGTGGATGGAGGTGCGTACTATCGCGGGAAAGTAAAACTATTTTTTGGTTTTTCTTTTTTCTTTTTCTCGGAGTCTGCAACAAGACCCACTAGGCACAACGCTTCTCGGGGTCCAGCTCCGCATTCCTTTGGAACTCAATCCACCAAGACTTCAATCCAGATCAACGTTTTGGCTGTAAAAACAGCGATTCAAAATTTCTTGCTCTGTGAACAACCTGTTTTGCAAATCTGCACGGTATTTGCAGGTGGTTTGAGGCACAGGTTCTTGTGTAGCATGCTCCATTAATGTATGTGATTAAGGTTGAATAACCAGGTATATCCACAGGTATACAAGTGCAAGTACTCGAACTCCATTGACAGGTACAAGTCTTGTTTTGGCCATTAGATCTGCAGGTTTTGCAGATGTTGTGAGCATGGTATGCTCCATTAATGTATGTGATTGTGGTTGAATAACCAGGTACATCCACAGGTATACAAGTGCAGGTACTCGGACTCCATTGACAGGTACAGGTCTTGTTTTGGCCATTAGATCTGCGGGTTTTGCAGATGTTGTGAGCATGGTATGCTCATTTGTTGGCCGTGCATGTGTTGCACGAGACATGTGTACTTTGTCACATTCTCTTGAGTACAGATTACAGGTACATCGTCACTTTGGCAGTGGATTGTGTGGCCTGTGTGCTACATTTGGCGGTTGAAACAAAGGGCTTTTGCCTTTTGGAGGTTTTCATGCTTTTGGCGCACTTGACATGCTGTAATTGGTGCCCGGGAATGCATTTGGAGTGACATTGCAGTCACAAATCAAAGGGCTTTCTGGAAATTTTGCTTCAGAAGCGTTGGTGGAGTTTATGCTTGCTGGAATCTTCCCAAATCCCTCTATTTTTGAGGTGAAATCAAAGGGCTTTTGGCCAATTTCATTTCAGAACTATGTAACTCAGCTGGGGGGAAGATATACAGTCTTGGAAGCTCTATTGAGCTTGGAAAATTTGGGGAAAGTGCCAAAAATCAGGTCCGATCTGTTCATTACTGTTTTAGGGCAATTTTGGGACAGTTTTGACATCTTTTTTGTTGAGGAAAAGTGAAGAAAAATAGTAAAATACAGAGCTAGACAGAAATTCCAGCAAGGTGTTTTGTGGATGCAAAGTGGTCTTTGACAGATCACGTTAAGTGGGAGTGCTTCCGCTCAGGGAGTACTATTTTGCGAGACTTTTTTTGCAAGAGTCTTCTTTCAACTAAAGCAATGGTTTCATCCTCCCAAGTTGAGACTTCTCAAGGCGGGAGCTACACCATTGAAGAGTTGGAGGGCCAGGTGAACTTCAACTATTGGAAGGAGCAAATATATGATGTGTTGGTCATCAAAAAGCTTATCAAGCCAATCAGGCTACAAGGCATTCAACCCAATGATATGGATGATGATGCATGGCTGGAACTTGATGATCTTGCCAAGTATACAATTTTGTTGTCCGTGTCAAAGAATGTCTACTTCAATGTGGCAAATGAGACTACCGCGTGGGGAGTTTGGCAAAAGCTGAGTAGTCTTTATGCAAAGGAAAGTACAAGCAGCAGGGTGTACTTGATGAAAAAGATCTTTGAAATGAAGATGAAAGAGAGTACACCAATGGGAACTCATCTCAATGAGTTCAACGGCCTTGTGAGCAAACTTATTGCTCAAAAGATACATTGATGAGGATATGAAGGCTGTTCTATTGCTTTGCACACTTCCCGAAAGTTGGGATACTTTCAGGATAGTAGTGAGTAACAATGCTCCTGCTTTTTCAAGCTTGTCATACACTGATGTGGAGAGTTCTCTTCTCACTGAAGAGATGAACCGTAGGAACAATCAAAGTGGCAAAGCCTCTAGTGCTTTGAATGCACGTGGGAGATCTCAATCAAGGGGAAGAGGCAACAATGGTAAGTCAAGGAGCAAGTCCCGTTCAAAGAAAGATATGGAATGCTTTTATTGTGGCAAAAAGGGACACATTCAAAAGTTTTGCTTCAAATGGAAAGCGGACAAGAAGGCAGGCAAGGTAGAGAGCAAAGGTGAAGATGCAAATGCAAAAGATGTAAAAGGCAAAGGCAAGAGCAATGTGAAGATAGAAGAGCTTAATGTAGTGACTGATGGTGCTATTGTACCTTATGTTCCTGAGGTTATATCATTCCTTGATGTGCTTTTTGTGTCTAATGTGAATGCACACTCACTCATTGCTGGTGATTTAGCAGACAAGCTGGATTGGATTGTTGACTCAGGTGCATCCTTTCATGTGACTCCTTATGAGGAGAGTTTTTTTACGTATTCCAGTGGGAATTATGGATGTGTTTATTTGGGGGACAACCATGCTTGTCAGATCATTGGAATTGGTGATATTGAGCTTGCTTTTGCAGATGGTAATCACCTTATGCTCAAGGATGTCAGACATGTTCCTATGCTAAAAAAGAATTTGATAAGTACAGGGCAGTTTGATGATGCAGATTTCTACACTACTTTTGGTGGGAAATAGTGGAAAATCAAGAAGGGTCAAATTGTATATGCCAAAGGGGACCGAAGATTGACACTTTGTATCATCTTATAGCTTCAGATGTCGTTGGACATTCTCTTGTAAATGCAGCCGAACTGCCAAATATTTCACTGTGGCATGGCCGGTTGGGACACATGAGTGTCAAAGGAATGGAAACCTTGGCCCGTTTCGGTTACTTGCCTTTGTATAAGTTTGCTGATTTGTCTAAGTATGATCATTGTTTTTATGGACGGCAAACTCAGGGTCCACATTCCAAGCATTTGTCACTAAGGAGTTCTCCAATGGATCTTCTTCATACTGATGTGTGTGAAATGCCTCAGTTATCTTTGGGGGGAGCTCATTATATGGTGACTTTTATTGATGATGCCACCCGTAAGTGTTAACCCATGGTGGACATGGCGACGTACTATATTTTACGTCATTAATTTAAATATTCTGAGTCATGGGCCGGGCTTGTCGGCACCATATGTTAAGGATGAAGGGATTGGGTGATCGCCGATGAGAGGCGCACCTTGGATATCAGTAGGATAAGGGTTAGGGTCGGTCGGCCATGTATGGGCGTCCAAGTGTGAATGGCCAAGTCACCTATATGAGTCAAATGTAACCCTAAAATCCTCATTCTCATGTGTTGTGAATACAAGAGTGCTCTTGCCTTATCTCTTGGTTTCCTTCTCCTGCGTGTGTGAGAGAGAGAGAGAGAGAGAGTGAGAGAGCGATCGAGCACTGTGTAGCGGCACGGCGCGGCGGAGAGGCGGTAGAGCGGCAACGGCGGCTCCTCCTTCACGGCTGCGATGCGGGAATCCTTCAAGGCGGCAGTTAAGCGGTGAGTGACACACTTTTTGCATTCTGTTTTGAGCTTCCTTCCCTGGTTGTATGCTTGCAGCCATTCGTGGCTCGCATACGGTGTCTGGCAAGTCCCCAGCTACGACCTGTGCGGCAAAAGCGCACAGTAAGGTGTGGGCATACCCTCTTCGCTTGAAGAGTGAGGTATTTGGTATTTTTCAGAGGTCTCTTTCTATGGTTGAAAATCAGACCAGCCAGAATCTCAAGTGTTTACGCTCTGATAATGGTGGGGAATACATGTCAAATGCTTTTCAGTGCAGTAAGGGTATCAAAAGGGAGTTACCTCCTCCCTATAAATCCCCCCAAAATGGTGTTGCAGAGCGTATGAATCAAACCATTCAAGAGAAGGTTCAGAGTATGTTGTCACATGCTGCGTTACCCCATGGGTTTTGGGCTGAAGCTATGCAAACAGCTGTTCACTTGATTAATAGGTCACCGAATAGGACAGTGGGACTCAAAGTGCGTGAAGAATTATGGACGAGAAAGCCTCCCTCATATAAGCACTTGAGAGTGTTTGGTTGTGTTGCCTTTGTGCACATACGCAAGGAAGATAGGACCAAACTTGATCCCACGTCTCGCAGATGCATCTTTTTGGGCTATGGTGACAGTGGTGAATGGGGTTATAGATTGTGGGATCCCGAAGCTAAAAAGCTTATACGCAGTAATGATGTCATTTTTCATGAAACATGCATGTATAAAATAGCCCCAAAGACTCAGGAAGTCAGAAGGGTTATTGATGAAGATGATGTGCATCATAGACAACAAAATCCAAGGGCTATACAATAGCAAATATAGCCCCAGGAACAGCCCCAAAATGCTGCAAAAAAGCCTCATGTTGAACCTCAAGAGGTGGCAGAAGTGTTGCCTCAAATTCAGCCACAAAATATTGAGCAACAGAACATGGAAATACAGCAAGAAGAGGTGGTACAACCACCTATTTTTCAACTCGTCCTCTAGACAGGTTTGTTCCTGGGGTTGACTTTGTATTGCTTACAAATTGTGGAGAGCCCTCATGCTTTAAGGAGGCTATGCAGAGGGATGATCATTTGAAGTGGGAGAGAGCCATGCAATCTGAAATGGCCTCTCTGAAAAAAAATGCAACATGGGACTTGGTGTCTTTGCCTGCAGGGATGAAGGTTTGCCATGCAAATGGGTTTACAAGCTTAAGGTAGCACCTATAGACTCCTCACCTAAGTATAAGGCATGGTTGGTTGCAAAGGGTTTCAAGCAAGAGAAGGGGATTGATTTTGATGAGATCTTCTCACCTGTGGTCAAAATGACTACATTAAGGACTGTTCTTGCTTTGGTTGCACATGATGATATGGACTTATTCCAGATGGACGTGAAGACAGCTTTTCTTCACGGGGATCTCCATGAGGAGATTTATATGCAGTAGCCAGAGGGTTTTGCAGTCAAAGGGAAAGAGGGTCTTGTCTGTAAGCTCCAAAAGAGTCTCTATGGCTTGAAGCAGGCACCTAGGGAATGGTATCATAAGTTTGATGCTTTCATGAATTCTCAGGGGTACAAAAGAAGTGAGGAGGATCACTGCCTATACACCAAGAAGGCTTCAGATGGGAGTCTTCTCATCCTCATTTTGTATGTGGATGACATGCTTATTGCAGGGATTTGCACTCAATAATTGGTTGCACTAAAGAAGGAGCTGCATAAGACTTTTGAGATGACAGATCTTGGTAATGCCAATCATATACTTGGCATGCGTATTCTTAAGTTCCTTGCATGCCTTAGCGGCTGCAACATACTCTACCTCAGTGTGGTAGACAAGGCAATGCATTTCTGCATACGAGAAATCCAAGAGATTGCACCACCAGTGAATGTAAAAACATATCCTGTGGTAGACCGTCTGCTGTCTACACAACCTGCATAGTCTGCATCCACAAATCCTTGGATAGATGCATCTGACTTACCATAGCATATGCACACATTATGAGTACCCTTCAAGTACCTCAGTACACCCTTCACTGCATCCCAATGTTTTTTGCTAGGGTTGGCCATAAACCTGCTAACAACTCCCATTGCAAATGCAATATCTGGTCGTGTAGCAACCATAGCATACATAAGACTACCAACTGCGGAAGCATAAGGGATCTTGGCCATGGCAGCCCGCTCGTCATCTGACTTAGGGCTGTCACCTTGTGAAAGTTTCACATATGGAGGTAAAGGAGTAGAGAGACGCTTCGCCTCATCCATGATGCTGAAACGTTTCAACACCTTCCCAATGTATTCTTTCTGAGACAAGTAGAGAGTTCTCTTACCCCTTTATGGCTTTCTCGTCTAGTGGGAGCTTTGGGTATTTTAGGAGGGATTCCAGTGTTGCAATGTGACAGTCACACAGTGCTATCATATTGGCTAGGAACCCTGTGTTTCATGCCAAGACAGCACATTGATGTGAAGTACCATTTTATCCGTGAGGTGCTTGATGGTAAGCTACTTGAGCTTGTCAAAGTGCACACAGATAATAACTCTGCAGACGTTTTGACAAAGAGTCTGCCCTTAGAGAAGCATGCACATTGTATCAAACTCATGGGTGTCGGATAGGCCATTTGTCTTTTCTTTTGGCTTGTACATTGTTGTATTTTATACATCACTTTTAGGCACATTGGCCTTTAAGTGGGAGATTGTTGGGGGTAAAGGCCCATTTATGCCTAGACCCCTATGACACCCTTATGTGTGTACATACTTGTACTTAGGGTTTTGTACCTTTCTAATACAAAATATGAGGGGTTGTGGTGTGTACCATACCACTCTCCTTCTACACACCCATCATTGTGTTCTTGCCCTTACTCTCTCTCTCGTGCTCACTCCCTTCTACTCTCACATTCTCTTCAACTCTTCAAAGATTTTATGGGCTATTGCATCCTAAATGAATGATTCCTTCTTCAACTTGTCAAGTTAATGGAGCCACTATGTAAGCATGCTTCTCAATGAACCTTCAGTAGAATGAAGAGAGTCCCAAGAATCCCCTTAGTTGAGTGATTTTCTTAGGTATGGACCAATTCTTTACACATTCCACCTTCTTAGGGTCCACTCTCATGCCATTTTCACCCACAATATAACCAAGATACTTAAATTCACTTGCCATGAATATATCCTTGTACTCTTCCAATAACATTGCCATGCCATCATGTGTGACTTTGCCTTCATTGTCGATGTCATCCTCTTTGCAAAGCTGTATCACATATACCATCATTAACTTCTTGAGTTCCCTTTTAAAGTGAGTGATTTGGTGTATGATTTCTCCACAAAGTGACAGTTCTTCCTTCATGTATAAAATCTATTTAACACATTGCAAGTTCATGGTTATGCATCCAAGAGTAGAGAGCCCATCACAACCCAAGATTATATCAATGGGACCCATGTCAAGCATCAAAAAATCTACTTTGCAAGTGTAGTCATGTGAAAGCACCAATTCCACATCATGGCATACCATTTTGTAATTCATTTTAACCCAATTTGCCACTTATACTTTATGCAAATTTGTCAAACACATGGGCTGTAATTTAAGGCTGCATATGGATTTTGCATTCACAAAGCTATGTGCACTTCCACTATCCACCAACACATGAGAAATTCTTCCATTGATGTATGCCTTAACCCTCAAAGTGTTTGCACCTTTGCACCCAGCATACAAATCACGAGACAATGTACATAAGGTTGGTTCCATGCAAGTAGTACACATAGGTAAGCCATCATCATAATCCTCTTGTGACCAATGCCCAGATGTTTCTCTTCCCTACTTTACCTTCAATTTCTCTAGTATTGCATTACTGAGCTCATCCACAGTCATGTTTCCAACTTGCTTGCTCCGAGTTCCAATTTCTTGGTGACTCGAGACACAAGAAGTCGTTATTCCTAAAGATATTCTAACATCTTCCGGTTGCGGCAATTCCAACATATTATCTTCATATTCAATTTCCAATTTGCAACATGCATCTAGAGTGGTTGGTCGGGCTAGTACTAGATAATTATGCATCTTGTGGTCTCTAACCCCTCTCCGAAAGCAAGGCAATAATAACTGATCTCATCAGTTAACCTCTCCCGTAATTTGCACCTTGAATTTAAGTGCTTAAGTCGAGACACATAGTCTCTCATCGACTCCATTTCCTTTTGTTTGATATTGTGCAGTTGTGCCACAGCTATCACCAGTGCCACAGGGCTCCATCTATCACCACTTTTGGCAAAGATGGGCACAAACACATTCTTGAGTTGTGTGAAGTTAACCTTATCCTCGGGTTTGAGGGTTCGGAACCACTGTTGCGCTTTCCCTCTTCTAGGGTTAGTGAGAAGGCATGAATCATTATCACATCACTGACAAGTTCGTAGGTTTCGCATCATGTGGATTCAAAAATCTCTACATGTTGGATAGGATCTCCATCACTAGAGAATTTTTAGACGAGTTTGGAAATGATGTGTGGCTTCATCTGGGAGGGTTAGGATTCTAGAGCAGTGCCTAGTTCCTTGACCATTCCCCATCTTTGCAGCCATATTTAATAGATCCGTCCTTGTGGCTACATTAAGGTCAATGGTTGGATCCACCCTTGGTCTTTGAGAAATTGTTTATCTCCGGTCCATTGGATGGTCTTGCCACTGCACCTTGGAGTGACTCATCATTAGTTGCCTCTGTACACCTTTACAGAATTAAAAGTTCCATGTCCTGTAGGAACGTAGGATAATTGATCATCTTCTCAATATATTTTTTAGTGTACAGACGATCCTCCACTTCACCCGTGGCTTTTGCTAGAATATCCCCTTCTTCTAGGGTTAAAAACCCTTCCTCAGTTCTGGGCTCCTCATTTATGGGTTCTAAGTTTGGAATTTCTCCCTCACTTCTTCCCATGACTAATTCTAACTCCTTACCCCGTGATTAGAGTAGGTTTAAAGTTCCCATCTCTCCTTTTTGTCAGCTCTCGCCCCTTCAAGTATCGAGCTCTTGTTTCCTTAAGCTCAACTCTCGTAGTTGTCATTCCACCTTGCTCCTTTTCAGATCTAATTCTACTTCCTCCTGAGGTAGGGAAGAACACTTGGGTGGGGGCTACACTTTCCATATCCCGTCTCTTTTGGGGGGTGCCGGTGTTCTCAACAACCTTGAATTTGATGTTTGCATAGGCACTTCTTGCCTTGGACCAAGTCCAGCGGTGCTGGTTGATGGACCCATGCCCATAGATTGTGCTTCTTCATCACATGACTGGGTTGGAGACCAAAAAATCCCCGGGCGATATCAATGATACCACTAGATCTGGTTGGGGAGGGTTGTTTCTCCTCTTCCCCAAACCCAGACTACCTCAGCCCTTCTTCCATAGGCTCTTCGCTACTAGTTTCAACGGTGGTCAGGTTCCTTAAGACACTTAAGTGTGAGTGCTTACTAAGTGACCTAAACCCACACTTCTTTGATATGAAGATCCTGGGTGATTCGATGCACTATCATCAAGTGTAAGATCGTCTCCAATGAGCTTTCCAGATCTTAAGTGCATGTATGTATGACTTGATAAGCTACTTTGATGTCCCAATTAAGTTTTGATATCGATTTGTTTCTGAGGCCGTGAGATTGCAGAGAACAGTTCATGGCGTGAAGTGTCAGAAAACAGTTCACATTGTGAATGAATTTCTCCACTTTCACATGTTTTAAAATTTTTTATTCTTGGAATCAAATCTCCTCGTTACGTTATTATGGGTGTCAATATTTTTAAGGCCTTCATAGCCTTAACCTGACTATACCAAGCTTGTGAGTCGGATTTGATTAAGACGTGAGATTGCAAGAAAAAGTTCACGCCATGAAGGAATAAGGTTTCACATCATGAAAAATAATGGGTTCACGTCTGAACAAAAAATGGTTCATATCGTGAAAGTTTCTATAAAGGCTCATGTCGTGAATGAATTGATTCATGTCGTGAAAGAGTTCTGAAAAAGTTCACGTCATGAACAAATTTTTGTACTTTCAAGATTCTTAATCTTGTCAGACCTCGTGGTGTTAGAGGTGTCAAGATAAGGTTACCTATTTTTGGCACAGCAATCCAGTGATTTGCAGTGTTAATCGCGGCGCTGATGTCGGATGCGGTTCGCGGCGTGAAGTTACAGAAAACAGTTCATGGCGTGAACGTGTTCTTGCAGTTTCACGTGGGAACTTTTGCATCGACTAATGTGATTCTGGGCGCAAAATACTTATCCAACAGTTTCCAAAATGATTGTGCCACATCTAAGCAGTGGAATACAGACATAGTTAATGGCTCCTTATTTTTTTTATTTTTGTGAATTTTTGGAAAAGAAGAAAAACAGAACACCAACCTGCTCATTCACGTTGATGCCTCCAATGATGTAAATATCAAATTTAACTAGAAAAAATAGTGAAACTCTATTCTAAGACCACTCCACCACACATACACAACAAACACAATCATTTTCACACGATTTTTTTTCCCACACAAATCTTATCCATTTATTTCCTACACAATGCACTACCATAATGTAAGGGCAATCATGAATCTTATGTAATGGGAGCTGAAACTCCAAAGAAGAAGGAAGAAACAAAGGTGTTTCCTTGGCAGTGGCACCAAAAATGTTATGGGCTACCACACCTCCAAGAGGGAACTCAATGCATTCACCTAAAGGATGAGCAATAGATCACAACCATCATAGGGCACTTACCAATGCTTCAAACTTGAGTCCCTTAAGGACTCTAAGATCACTTGTTAAGCTCCACCTCCACGCTATCACCGTAGAGTTGCTCACACCATCACATAAGGCAATCACTCTCTCTCACTCTCCCACACAAGCAAGAATCATACAAGCATAGAAGACGCACAATGCTAGAATGCTCTCTCTCTCAAGACACGAAGAAGAGCTTTCTATAGCACAAGGGGGATTGTGTCTTTTCATTATGATAAAATGCCTTATATACATTTGGTCCTTATTCACACATGGGCGCCCAAAACTTACTTAACTAGGCCTTGGGTGGCCAATATCTCATAATGTACAACTTTTATAGTGCCGTTTCATGACACTTATTAATGTCCTCAGTTGGAGGAGAATACTTCTTAATACAAAATGGGATTAACAAGATGAAAAGGAAGAAAATAAAAGACCAAAGAAAGAAACCAGTGCAGTGGAAACAGACCATGAGAAGGAGCTAGTACGTTCTGATGTGATGAACAAGAAGAGCCATTTAAAACCAAAGGAAGAGAGAGATGAGCTATGCACTGAATGTGAGGAGGCTTCAAGAGGAGAAAATTGTTATATCAGAATGAGACAATGGTGAAATGGTGGATACTAGCATTGTCCCTACTCGTATGCTCTCATCATTTAGATTTCGAGACTATGACTATGTGTTAACTATAGATATTCAAAAATCTTTGACATAAGGATTACTCCCTTGTAATAATTTCTCAACATTTGGAACAAGAGAAAGGTTTTGTTGATCTGAAGCCTAACAAATATCTGAATCTGGATTTAAAGATAAAAGACAATGAAGATATGGATGCTATGAGTACATTAGATCTTTTGTATAATGATGCTCATCATAGTACGAGGCAAAAGATCTTCCAAGTGAGGATGAATTTCAGCAAATATAAAAAGGGTTAAATATTGAGCACATGGGGAAGATTTAAGAGAGAGGAGAGTCCTCTTCATCAACTTCACATTCAAGCATCAACCTTTGGAAAGATGTGGTGCTTGTCAATGATGAAAATCAAAAGATACCTACTTTTCCCTTGCATTCAAGTACTCTTTTAAATTAGAGTTCAATAGTTATGTTAAATTTTTTTAAGTGTGGTGCTGTTACAGCTTCTGGTCTCTTATTGAAAAGTTCTTGAGTCAAGCAAAAGGCAAAAGAATTGGTGGGCTTGGAAAGGATGCATCATTGGTAGAATATATCTATAGCGGTTCAAGAAACCACAATTCCTAGTATTTCACAAAGAAATCTCCAATGATCATGCTGTGGTGACACTCTCTAGATATTTAGGTGGATATCCAATACGGTGGAATGTTAATAAAATAATTATTTTGGAAAAGTAATTAGATTTACACATATTTGGACAAAGGTCAAGAGTTTATGCATTCAAAAATACATATTATTTTGACATACTTATCATATGCACTTACATGTGGAATAGAGGAGCCAAGTCAACTTGTATATTATGGAAAACATGAGCTTGTTTGATATGATAAGAAAATTTTATTTCCTCGGTGAGAGATTGAAGATCGGGCAGAGGTACCAACCCAAAAAAGAGAAGATCGTGCAAAGCCAAATACCTCTATCCAGTGAAGAGATCTCCTAGGCTTGAGGAGTAGTGTTTCCATTTTCTAATTTCGTTTCGTGAAGTCAATCTCATAATGAGCAAGATGATTTTCTACTTTAAGAACATCATATTTCTAGCATTACCATAAAAACTATATCATAAATGTGTGCTGTTATCCATCATGTAGCCCCTAGGTATCAAACCCGAGTCCTCATCATGGAACCCGATGGTTCTACTAGCTAAGCTACACGATAAGTTTTATCTTTATGTTATTCAAAAAGAGTAATCCCCTCCGTTTGTGTATTCTAAAAGTGTTATTTTTATTCTATGCAATATGCATATAAAGATGCATATTGGAAATATTTTTATTATAAAAGCGTTATTTTCATTAGAATTATTTTTTATGCATAGAAAGTGGCATATTGGAAATATTTTTTTATAAAAGTGTTACTTTTAAAAAAATTATTTTTTATGCATAAAATGATGCATAAAAGAATTTTTTTATTTATAAAAGTGTTACTTTCACCAATATTGATTTTTATGCATAAAGTGATGCATTAAAGAAAAATTTTTATTATAAAAAAGTTACTTTCATCAAAATTGATTTTTATGCATAAAAGATTTTTTTATTATTATAAAAGTGTTATTATCATTAGATTCAATTTCTATGCATAGAAAGATGCATATTGGATATTTTTTATTATAAAAGTGTTATTTTCATTAGATTCAATTTCTATGCATCTAATTTCTATGCATAGAAAGATTCATATTGGATATTTTTTTGTTATAAAAGTGTTATTTTCATCAGATTCAATTTCTATGCATGGAAAGATGCATAATAGAAATATTTTTATTATAAAAGTGTCATTTTCATCAGAGTCAATTTTATGCATAGAAAGATGCATATTGGAAATCTTTTTATTTTAAAAGTGTTATTCTTATTAAATTGATTTTATGCATAAATAGATGCATAAAGAATTTTATATCAAAATTAGATTCTGTTTAATTATATGTTTAATTTCCATGAATATTTGTTAAATGAATAAGTAAATACTCTGAGAGGGAAAATTCTATCGATTCATATTAACTCGGTTTGTAAAGAGAAAATTCAGGAAATCTATCGAAGTCAAAATATTCAGATAAATGATTAATTTATTCCTCATCAAAATTCTATCGATTCATATTCACTCGGTTTGTAAAGAGAAAATTCAAGAAATCTATCGAAGTCAAAATATTCAGATAAATGACTAATTTATTCCTCATCGAAATTCGTGATTAATATAGAAATCAATTAAGTGAATATTCAATGAATGAAATTCAATAAATTAGTAATTGAAATATCACCCCCTTTTCGAGAAAGATAATTCAGGAAGAAAAAGAGATGTGAGGTAAATAGATGTGTGATGTGAATCAGATAGATGTGAATGAAGGGATGAATAGATGTGATGTGAATAGAGGTGATGAGATGTGAGGTAAATAGATGTGAAGAGATATGTGATGTGAATTAGATAGATGTGAATGAAGGGATGAATAGATGTGATGTGAATAGAGGTGATGAGATATGAGGTAAATAGATGTGATGTGAATAGAGGTGATGAGATGTGAGGTAAATAGATGTAATGAAATGTGTGATGTGAATCAGATAGATGTGAATGAAGGGATGGATAGATGTGATGAGATGTGAGGTGAATAAATGTGATGAGATGTGTGATGTGGATCAGGAAGTAAATGAATGATATGGGATGTGAGTGGATATATGTGAAATTATGGATGTGAATGTATGTAAAAGAATGTGATGTGGATGTGTATGCAACGGAATGTGATGTGATGAAAAATGAAGTGATGTGACATGAATATATGTGGATGTGAAGTGGTAGATAGGAATGTATGAATAGATGTGGGTAGTCGTACAGGTGAACGATGGATGGATGTGTATGAATGAGAAATGGTGTGGGTAGAAGTGATGTGATATAACGTGGATAGAATGTATGTGATGGGATGGTTATGAGAATGTATGTGGTGGTATTAATGAACAAATGTGATGGATATGAATGAATGAGATGTGATGGGTGTAAATGGATGTGATGTAATTGATGTGATGGGTCTAATTGAATGTGATGTAATTGAATGTGATGGACGAGAATCGACGTGGTGTCATGTGAATTGTGATGTGAATGATTATAAATTGATGGGAATTGTGATGTGAATGATTATAATTTGATGGGAATTGTGATGTGAATGATTATAATTGGATGGGAATAGGAATACTTATGAAATGGTTGTGTAATTAAATAATGTGGAGATTGATAATGGAACAATGTGGAAAGATGAGAGTTCGTTATAGAAATTGTATTTATGACATGTTTTTAAATGACTGTTTTATGTCAAGAATGCTGGGGAAGCATATTGACCGTCTTGTGATTGAGGTCGTGGAGACCTAATCTGATAAAGTTGCAACAGCTGACGGAGAGTCAATGGAGGACGTCTCGCGTAGCAAGGTCGGCTGAGGTCTTGACAAGCCTCGGTTCGATTAGAATAATGAGCTTCCGGTATGGTGGATGAGGGACCAAGGAAGCGGCCTATGAGTGAAGCGATAGGGTGCTGACCATACAGTGCTCGGGCTCACACGTGCGTCGTGGAAGATATTGGAACAAGGAGTAAGAGTTGTTTTCTTAATTCGGGCATGGATCTGGTTGATTGACCTTGCTGGTCAATCAATAGATGAGTCCATGGCTCTTTTATATGGATCCGTTGGTTGATCTTACAGATCTTTAACGGAGATTCCATTTTTGATATGTGAATATATTGTCGGTTACTATGAGCTAGGAACTATCGAAAAGACCCCTGAGTGGATAGGTGGTCAGCGTTCTGGTTGCCAATGATGCCATAGGTACACCGATGAAAGAATGTTTGGAAATAAGGATTCAAAAGGAGATTTTGAGGATTATGATCAGTGATACAATGGTTTCATTAAATGATTGTTTTTAAAGATAGCTGTTTCTATGAAAAAGGGAATTTCATATTGGGGTGTGTAAGTGGTGTGACTAGTTTACATGAATATCCGGCTAGGGGACCTGGGAACTCTTTTCCTTGCATGAATATCCGGCTAGGGGACCTAGGAGCTCTTTTCCTTGGTACTCGAGACAAAACCTAACCAAATTCTTAATTGGATCCCATCACTATAGTGGTTGGGCGGTTGGCTAACCCATGGGACTAGATGGGGTTAGGTTGGACTGATGGATCCCTAAATTGAGACTCAATTCTATTATGGTACGATAGATGAAGTAAATCCCGAACAAAAATTGTTCTATGGAAAAGAATCAACGGTTGTGCCTCTCAATGAGGAAAAAAGCATTGGTCTCTATGATCCAAGTGCAATCTTTCCCTGCTCTGACTATGGGACTTACGGGTGGTTTGATCAAATCAGATCAGTTCAGTTCAGTTAGTTAAGGCTTTTGACTACGTTAGAGAAAATTTATCCTGGTGGAATCGCCCGTGCTTTCCGAGCAATGGGAAGTTTTTTTTGGGTTCGGTTTTGGAAGAACCGATGGATTAGTCTCTTGTCCGGATATCCGTGGTGGTGGGCGAGGCCCCAAGGCAGGGACCCTAGCCCACGCAAGAAGTGCTACTTTCACTGCTAGCGACCTTGAATTCATTGCGCAGTAAGTACCTTACAGTTGGTATCAGAGCGAATTGGCTAATGTGGATCAACCGAGAAGCCAAAAATGTCAAAAATTTATGAAGTAGCAGTAAAAGGTTGTAACTGTGTGATAAAATTATACCAATTGTTATACAGACTGAAATGCATAAATTGGTAATTGGGTCTTTAGATAGAAGTACCGCAATTATATGGAATCCCTGACTTGCTTAAGGCCTAGAAAATGATGGTATTTACCTTATAATTCCAAGGACCGTGACTACCCATATATACCAAGGGTATAACTGCAGCTCTTTACTGGCAGTAGATACGAGTAAATATAAGACCTTGACATTATAAGCTTAAATGCTATCCAGATGATGAATTCAAATGTGGTTGATATGATTTTAAAATTCTGGTTGAGAACTGATGAGTTGATTTGGATTTTGATTGAAAAATGATGATTCCTGAATTTTGGTTGAAATGTAATAAGCTGAGCAAAAACCTCAATGAAGATGAATGGGAAGAGTCCCTGTGATGATGTTCATAACTGGAATGATGATAATGACTTCAGCAAATCACTATGAGATTAGTGGATTGTGCTGACAAATTGCTATTGTTAACACTTGACCCAGTGGATTGTGCTGACAAATTACTACTGTTAACACTTGACCCAGTGGATCAAGTTAAGGGATGATAAATTAAAAATTTGTATAATTGAAATTCCCATTCTATATGAATATCTTTATCCCATGATTCTGTGAGGAACTGACCAATCTAAAGAACCCTAGAATTAGTTGAATCTAAAATCGGATTTGAATCATAAATAAAGGCACTTAACAAGAATTTTCGTATTGATGAGAGCATGGATCAAGGTCGTCGTGGTAGAAATGATAACCCCCAACTCGACGAGGAAGAGCTCGACTTGGATGTTCATAAAACTCTTCATAGATCGCAGCTTGGACCTTTCAAGGGTGAAGGGCAGAACTTGGGTAAGGCTGTGGAAAAGTGGATCGAAGCAATGGAAGAGTACTTCGATGTCACCAGGTACAATGAGAAGAGCAAAATGGCTCTTGCAAGACTGAAGATAGTAGAAACAGCCAGAGTGGCATGGAGAAACCATTACGAGACAAACCGTCTGGAGCGGAATACTCAGACATGGAATGATCTCAAAAATTACCTAAGGACGAGGTTCTGTCCTCCTGGCTTTTTGGAAACAAAGATGAATGAATTCTTAGAGTTAACCCAGGGGAGAAGAACTATTGAATTATATCACCAAGCGTTCGCTCTCCTCCTCAAATTCTCGCCACTACTGGATGAGGAATAGCTGATGGCCCCGTTCATTTGGGGACTAAATGAACCTTTGAATATTCCGGTCAAGAATGCCAAGCCAGTTTCCATGGCTGAAGCAGTGCGGATGGCGAAGGATTTCACAAAGGCCTTTGATGTCAAAGTCCCGTCGAAGCTAGCACCATCACCTTTTAAAAGGTTTTTAATTCTAGAAGGTGATTCCAACCTTCCGCCCGCCTAAAAGATATTAGAGTCAAGCCCAGGATATGGGAAGTTCCAGAATGGAAGAAATGTCCTTTTCCTGAAACTCAATCCCCTGGAATTCAACTTTAGAAGTTCCACCCTTGATAACAAGGGAGTGAAATGCTATAACTGTCAAGGATTCGGCCATCATAGTATGGATTGCCCAACACCTTTTGGATCAAGGTTTTCGGGGTAAGGAAATCAGGGATCAAGATTCCATACTCTAGCTCCTTCCTTCTAGAGTAACCGGGTTTCTTTCCGTCAAAATCAAGAAAATCCCAGAGGTAGACCCTCTAACCAACCCGCAGTCTCAATCCAAAGTAATGCAAGACCTCTGCCTCAAAATAGGGGAGGCAAAGAGAGATATTTCCAAATCGACCGTTCACTTCCAAGGTAGTAACGCTGGAAATAATTGAAGAAGAAGAAGAAGAAGATGAAAGAGATCATACTCTGCCTACGAGATGAGGACATCTTGTGTTTTTCAAGTGCGAGAGAATGTAAGATTCCTCCCCAGCCCCTCAAGATGTCTAGTTTCTTCCCCTGTAATCAATCCCCTTTTCAAAATGATAAAAGATCTTGTTTTTACCTGTTTTGGCCTAGAGAGAGAATATTGTAGAGAGAGATAACTCAGTTTTTCGATATTTTTGGATGGAAAAATATCCTCTCTTATTAAACTAAATTTCCTTGAAACAGAAGTTTAAAAAGAATTTCCTAAGGTGCATTAGTAATAAATTATAATCTGCTCAAAAGGCCTTAGCCTAAGGATCCAGATTTTTTGAAAATTTTAGATTAAGGTTCTGAGGGACCAATAAGATTAATCCAAATGTAGGGATGATATAAATTTAAGAAATAAAGAATCCCCCCCCAAAAAATGAGTAAATACGCACATAAGATGAAGAGTGGACTAAGGACCAAGGAAAATAGTTAAAAAACTGATTTTTGATACCTCAAAATGGGGATTCCCCCTCATGAAGGAGGTGCCTTTTTCTCATCATTGCTTTCCATTTTTAAATCAATAAAATGAGATATTTCATCTCTCCTCTCTCTTAATTTAAGTCTAGTTCCAAAAAGTAAGCTAAACTGACCCAAAAATAGTCAAAAATTGACCAAATTGATCTGCAAAATTCTAGAATCAGTTTGCTTGGTTTGAGGCTCACTTTTTCCTATAAATAGAAGCCTCCTCCTTTGTAAAAGCTTAATAGTGTTTTACGCACTACTGTTACTCTACTCCTCCTCCTCGGAGCCAAAAACATTGAATTCTTTGATAATTCACTTGTTTTTGACTAATTCCTCTACAAAGAATTGGTGGCCACTCTTGATCCAAGAAAGAGTAGAACCCTCAATCCCTCAAGCCGAAGGAAAGCTCACAAAACTCCATGTAAGTTAGAAATTTTACTTTTTTTAAATTCTATTCTATGGTTTTCTGATTTCTTATTTTTTTACTATGAAATTGGATATTATGCCTTGATGGAAAGGTTTCCCCCTTCTCTTCATTAAGAATTTCAGCCTTTCTTTATCCTAAAATGAGAAACAAACAAAATAAGTTAAACTTTTCCTATTGATTGCTCTTTAGAAGTGAAAATTAATTAGATTAGAGTGTTTTAATTCATCTTGGGGTAAATTCTACGTAGAATTAGAATTTTTACATTCTAATTCTAAGTAAAATTAGAATGTAAAAATTGAGAAATGGTCAGCCATACCAAGGAGGTTATGGCAAAATTTTCTTAAATTTTATGGAAATAAGTTTTATCTTTATGTTATTCAAAAAGAGTAATCCCGTCCGTTTGTGTATTCTTTATGTTTTATCTTTATGTTTTCTTAAATTTTATGGAAATAAGTTTTATCTTTATGTTATTCAAAAGAGTAATCCCCTCCGTTTGTGTATTCTAAAAGTGTTATTTTCATTCTATGCAATATGCATAGAAAGATGCATATTGGAAATATTTTTATTATACAAGCGTTATTTTCATTAGAATTAATTTTTATGCATAGAAAATGGCATATTGAAAATATTTTTTTATAAAAGTGTTACTTTTAAAAAAATTAATTTTTATGCATAAAAGATTTTTTTTAATTATAAAAGTGTTATTTTCATTAGATTCAATTTCTATGCATAGAAAGATGCATAATGGATATTTTTTTATTAAAAAAAAGTTATTTTCATTAGATTCAATTTCTATGCATAGAAAGATGCATATTGGATATTTTTTTTATTATAAAAGTGTTATTTTCATTAGATTCAATTTCTATGCATCTAATTTCTATGCATAGAAAGATTCATATTGGATATTTTTTTGTTATAAAAGTGTTATTTTCATCAGATTCAATTTCTATGCATGGAAAGATGCATAATAGAAATATTTTTATTATAAAAGTGTCATTTTCATCAGAGTCAATTTTATGCATAGAAAGATGCATATTGGAAATCTTTTTATTTTAAAAGTGTTATTCTTATTAAATTGATTTTATGCATAAATAGATGCATAAAGAATTTTTATATCAAAATTAGATTTTGTTTAATTATATGTTTAATTTCCATGAATATTTGTTAAATGAATAAGTAAATACTCTGAGAGGGAAAATTCTATCGATTCATATTCACTCGGTTTGTAAAGAGAAAATTCAGAAAATCTATCGAAGTCAAAATATTCAGATAAATGATTAATTTATTCCTCATCGAAATTCTATCGATTCATATTCACTCGGTTTGTAAAGAGAAAATTCAAGAAATCTATCGAAGTCAAAATATTCAGATAAATGATTAATTTATTCCTCATCGAAATTCGTGATTAATATAGAAATCAATTAAGTGAATTTTCAATGAATGAAGATCAGTAAATCAGTAATTGAAATATCACCCCCTTTTCGAGAAAGATAATTCAGGAAGAGAAAGAGATGTGAGGTACATAGATATGTGATGTGAATCAGATAGATGTGAATGAAGGGATGAATAGATGTGATGTAAATAGAGGTGATGAGATGTGAGGTAAATAGATGTGAAGAGATGTGTGATGTGAATCAGATAGATGTAAATGAAGGGATGAATAGATGTTTTGTGAATAGAGGTGATGAGATGTGAGGTGAATAGATGTGAAGAGATGTGTGATGTGAATCAGATAGATGTGAATGAAGGGATGAATAGATATGATGTGAATAGAGGTGATGAGATGTGAGGTAAATAGATGTGTGATGTGAATCAGATAGATGTGAATGAAGGGATGAATAGATGTAATGTGAATACAGGTGATGAGATGTGAGGTAAATAGATGTGATGAAATGTGTGATGTGAATCAGATAGATGTGAATGAAGGGATGGATAGATATGATGAGAATAGAGGTGATGAGATGTGAGGTGAATAAATGTGATGAGATGTGTGATGTGAATCAGGAAGTAAATGAATGATATGGGATGTGAATGAGGAAGTAAATGAATGATATGGAATGTGAGTGGATGTATGTGAAACTATGTAAAAGAATGTGATGTGGATGTGTATGCAAAGGAATGTGATGTGATGAAAAATGAAGTGATGTGACATGAATATATGTGGATGTGAAGATAGGAATGTATGTGTGGATGTGAAGATAGGAATGTATGAATAGAGGTGGGTAGTCGTACAGGTGAACGATGGATGGATGTGTATGAATGAGATATGGTGTGGGCAGAAGTGATGTGATATAATTTGGATAGAATGTATGTGATGGGATGGTTAATGAGAATGTATGTGGTGGTATGAATGAACGAATGTGATGGATATGAATGAATGAGACATGATCGATGTAAATGGATGTGATGTAAGTGAATGTGATGGACGAGAATCGATGTGGTGTCATGTGAATTGTGATGTGAATGATGGATGGGAAGAGGAATACTTATAAAATGGTTGTGGAATTATCATGTGAATTGTGATGTGAATGATTATAATTGGATGGGAAGAGGAATACTTATAAAATGGTTGTGGAATTAAATAATGTGGATTGATAATGGAACAATGTGGAAAGATAAGAGTTCGTCATAGAAATTGTATTTATGACATGTTTTTAAATGACTGTTTTATGTCAAGAATGCTGGGAAAGCATACTGACCGTCTTGTGATTGAGGTCGTGGAGACCTAATTTCATAAAGTTACAACAGCTGACGGAGAGTCAATGGAGGACGTCTTACGTGGCAAGGTCGGCCGAGGTCTTGACCAGCCTCGCTTTGATTAAAATGGTGAGCTTCCGGTATGGTGTATGAGGGACCAAGCAAGCGGCCTATGAGTGAAGTCACCTGTTGTGCGAAGGATCCTCGAGGGTGCTGATCATACAGTGCTTGGGCTCTAGGTCGCCGAAAAAATACCCACACATGCGTCGTGGAAGATATTGGAACAAGGAGTAAGAGTTGTTTTCTAAATTCGGGCATGGATCTGGTTGATTGACCTTGCTGCTGGTCCTCAACAGTTGAGTCCATGGTTCTTTTATATGGATCCGTTGGTTGATCGTGCTGATCTTTAAGGGAGATTCTACTTTTGATATGTGAATATATTGCCGGTTACTATGAGCTAGGAACTATCGAAAAGACCCCTGAGTGGATAGGTGGTCAGCGTTCTGGTTGCTAATGATGCCATAGGTACATCGAGGAAAGAATATTTAGAAATAAGGATTCAACTGGAGATTTTGAGGATTATGATCAGTGATACAATGGTTTCATTAAATGATTGTTTTTAAAGATAGCTGTTTCTGTGAAAAAGGAAATTTCATAATATTGGTGTGTAAGTGGTGTGACTAGTTCTAAGTTTGCATGAATATCCGGCTAGAGGGCATGGGAACTCTTTTCCCTAGTATGCGAGACAAAACCTAACCAAATTCTTAATTGGATCCCATCACTACAGTGGTTGGGCGGTTGGCTAACCCATGGGTCTGAATGGGGTTAGGCTGGACTGATGGATCCCTAAATTGAGACTGAATTCTAGATGAAGTAAATCCCGGACAAAAATCGTTCTATGGAAAAGAATCAATGGCTGTGCCTCTCAATGAGGAAAAAAGCATTGGTCTCTATGATCCAAGTGCAATCTTTCCCTGATCTGACTATGGGACTTACGGATTTGGTTAGATCAGTTTAGTTAGTTAAGGCTTTTGACTACGTTAGAGAAAAATTATCCTGGTGGAATCGCCCGTGCTTTTCGGGCAATGGAAAGTTTTTTCGGGTTCAGTTTTGGAAGAATCGATGGATTAGTCTCTTGTCTGGATATCCGTGGGCGAGGCCCAGAGACAGGGACCCTAGCCCATGCAAGAAGTGCTACTTTGGCTCTAGCGACCCTAAATTCGTTGCGCGGTAAGTACCTTACAGTTGGTATCAAAGAGAATTGGCTAATGTGGATCAACCGAGAATTCAAATATGTCAAAAATTTATGAAGTAGCAATAAAAGGTTGTTATTGTGTGATAAAATTCATACCAATTGTTGTTATACAGACTGAAATGCATAAATTGGTAATTGGGTCTTTAGATAGAAGTACCGCAATTATATGGAATCCCTGACTTGCTTAAGGCCTAGAAAATGATGGTATTTACCTTATAATTCCAAGGACCGTGTGACTACCCATATATACCAAGGGTATAACTGCAGCTCTTTACTGGCAGTATATACGAGTAAATCTAAGACCTTAAAATTATAAGCATAAATGCTATCCAGATGATAAATTCAAATGTGGTTGATATGATTTTAAAATTCTGGTTGAGAACTGATGAGTTGATTTGGATTCTGATTGAAAAATGATGATTCCTGAATTTTGGTTGAAATGTAATAAGCTGAGTAAAAACCTCAATGAAGATGAATGGGAAGAGTCCCTGTGTGACGATGTTCATAACTGGAATGACGATAATGACTTTAGCAAATCACTATGAGATTAGTGGATTGTGCTGACAAATTGCTACTGTTAACACTTGACCAAGTGGATCAAGTAAAGGGATGACAAATTAAAAATTTGTATAATTGAAATTCCCATGGAGGACTGTTCAGATGGAAATTTTCGTCTAATGGACCATTATTGTGTTGAAGATATGAATAAGATGTTCTAAATGAATTGTTATCTGATATAATGAGTTCTATATGAATATCTTTATCCCATGATTCTATGAGGAACTGACCAATCTAAAGAACCCTAGAATCAGTTGAATCTAAAATCGGATTTGAATCATAAATAAAGGCACTTAACAAGAATTTTCGTATTGATGAGAGCATGGATCGAGGTCGTTGTGGTAGAAATGATAACCCCCAACTCGACGAGGAACAGCTCGACTTGGATGCTTGTAAAACTCTTCATCGCAGCCTGGATCTTTCAAGGGTGAAGGGGAAAACTTGGGTAAGGCGGTGGAAAAGTGGATCGAAGCAATGGAAGAGTACTTCGATGTCACCGGGTACATTGAGAAGAGCAAAATGGCTCTTGCAAGACGGAAGATAGTAGAAACAACCAGAGTGGCATCGAGAAACCATTACGAGACAAACCATCTGGAGCGGGATACTCAGACATGGAATGATCTCAAAAATTACCTAAGGACGAGGTTCTGTCCTCTCGGCTTTTTGGAAACAAAGATGAACGAATTCTTAGAGTTAACGTAGGGGAGAAGAACTATTGAATTATATCACCAAGCGTTCGCTCTCCTCCTCAAATTCTCGCCACCGCTGGATGAGGAACAGCTGATGGCTCCGTTCATTCGGGGACTGAATGAACCTTTGAATATTCCGGTCAAGAATGCCAAGCCAGTTTCCATGGCTGAAGCAGTGCGGATGGCGAAGGATTTCACCAAGGCCTTGAATGTCAAAGTCCCGTCGAAGCCAGCACCATCACCTTTTAAAAGTTTTTTAATTCTAGAAGGTGATTCCAACCTTCCGCCCGCCTAAAAGATATCAAGGTTAAGCCCACCTAAAAGATATCAGGGCCAAGCCCACCTAAAAGACATCAGGGTCAAGCCCAGGATATGGGAAGTTCCAGAATGGAAGAAATGTCCGTTTCCTGAAACTCAATCCCCTGAAATTCAACTTCAGAAGTTCCACCCTTGGGAGCAAAGGAGTGAAATGCTATAACTGTTAAGGATTCAGACATCATAGTATGGATTGCCCAACACCTTTTGGATCAAGGTTTTCGGAGTAGGGAAATCAGGGATCAAGATTCCAGACTCCAGCTCCTTCCTTCTAGATTAACGAGGTTTCTTTCCGTCAAAATCAAGAAAATCCCAGAGGTAGATCCTCTAACCAACCCGCAGTCTCAATCCAAAGTAATGCAAGACCTCTGCCTCAGAATAGGGGAAGGCAAAGACAGATATTTCCAAATCGACCGTCCACTTCCAAGGCAGTAACGCTGGAAATAATTGAAAAGGAAGAAGAAGAAGATGAAAGAGATCATACTCTGCCTGCGAGATGAGGACATCTTGTGTTTTTCAAGTGGGAGAGAATATAAGATTCCTCCCCAGCCCCTCAAGATGTCTAGTTTCTTCCCCTGTAATCAATCCGGGCCTTTTCAGAATGATAAAAGATCTTGTTTTTACCTGTTTTGGCCTAGAGAGAGAAAATATTCTAGAGAGAGATAATTAGTTTTTAGATATTTTTGGATGGAAAAATATCCTTTCTTATTAAACTAAATTCCCTTGAAACAGAAGTTTAAAAAGAATTTCCTAAGGTGCATTAGAAATAAATTATAATCTGCTCAAAAGGCCTTAGCCTAAGGGTCCAGATTTTTTGAAAATTTTAGATTAAGGTTCTGAGGGACCAATAAGATAAATCCAAATGTAGGGATGATATAAATTGAAGAAATAAAGAAACCCCCCTCCCCCCAAAATGAGTAAATACTCACATAAGATGAAGAGTGGACTAAGGACCAAGGAAAATAGTTGAAAAACGGATTTTTGACACCTCAAAATGGGAATTCCCCGTCATGAAGGAGGCGCCTTTTTCTCATCATTGCTTTCCATTTTTAAATCAATAAAATGAGATATTTCATATCTCCTCTCTCTTAATTCAAGTCTAGTTTCAAAAAGTAAGCTAAACTGACCCAAAAATAGTCAAAAATTGAATAAACTGATATGGAAAATTCTAGAATCAGTTTGCTTGGTTTGAGGCTCACTTTTTCCTATAAATAGAAGCCTCTCTCTTTGTAAAAGCTTAATAGTGTTTTACGCACTGCTGTTACTCTACTCCTCCTCCCCGGAGCCCAAAACATTGAATTATTTGATAATTCACTTGTTTTTGACTAATTCCTCTACAAAGAATTGGTGGCCACTGTTGATCCAAGCAAGAGTAGAACCCTCAATCCCTCAAGCCGAAGGAAAGCTCACAAAACTTTTTTACCTTCTATTCTATGGTTTTCTGATTTCTTGTTTTTTTTAATGTGAAATTGGATATTATGCCTTGATGGAAAGGCTTCCCCCTTCTCTTCATTAAGAATTTCAGCCTTTCTTTATCCTAAAATGAGAAACAAACAAAATAAGTTAAACTTTTCCTATTGATTGCTCTTTAGAAGTGAAAATTGATTAGATTAGAGTGTTTTAATTCATCTTGGGGTAAATTCTAAGTAGAATTAGAATGTAAAAATTGAGAAATGGTCAGCCATATAAAGGAGGTTATGGCAAAATTTTCTTAAATTTTATGAAAATAAGTTTTATTTTTATGTTATTCAAAAAGAGTAATCCCCTCCGTTTGTGTATTCTAAAAGTATTATTTTCATTCTATGCATAGAAAGATGCATATTGAAAATATTTCTATTATAAAAGCGTTATTTTCATTAGAATTATTTTTTTATGCATAGAAAGATGCATATTGGAAATATTTTTTTATAAAAAGTGTTACTTTCAAGAAAATTAATTTTTATGCATAAAATGATACATAAAAGAAATTTGTTTAATTATAAAAGTGTTACTTTCACCAATATTGATTTTTATGCATAAAGTGATGCATTAAAGAAATTTTTTATTATAAAAGTATTACTTTCATCAAAATTTAATTTTATGCATAAAATGATGTATTAAAGATTTTTTTAAATTATAAAAGTGTTATTTTCATTAGATTCAATTTCTATGTATAGAAAGGATATTTTTTATTAAAAAAGTGTTATTTTCATTAGATTCAATTTCTATGCATAGAAAGATGCATATTGGATATTTTTTTATTATAAAAGTGTTATTTTCATTAGATTCAATTTCTATGCATGGAAAGATGCATAATAGAAATATTTTTATTATAAAAGTGTCATTTTCATCAGAGTCATAGAAAGATGCATATTGGAAATCTTTTTATTTTAAAAGTGTTATTCCTATTAAATTGATTTTATACATAAATAGCTGCATAAAGAATTTTTATGTCGAAATTAGATTCTCTTTAATTATATGTTTAATTTTCATGAAAATTTGTTAAATGAATAAGTAAATACTCTAAGAGGAAAAATTCTATCGATTTATATTAACTCGGTTTGTAAAGAGAAAATTCAAGAAATCTATCGAAGTCGAAATATTCAGATAAATGATTAATTTATTCCTCATCGAAATTCGTGATTAATATAGAAATCAATTAAGTGAATATTCAATGAATGAAATTCAGTAAATTAGTAATTGAAATATCACCCCCTTTTCGAGAAAGATAATTCAGGAAGAAAAAGAGATGTGAGGTAAATAGATGTGTGATGTGAATCAGATAGATGTGAATGAAGGGATGAATAGATGTGATGCGAATAGAGGTGATGAGATGTAAGATAAATAGATGTGAAGAGATGTGTAATGTGAATCAGATAGATGTGAATGAAGGGATGAATAGATGTTATGTGAATAGAGGTGATCAGATGTGAGGTAAATAGATGTGGTGAGATGTGTGATGTGAATCAGATAGATGTGAATGAAGGGATGAATAGATATGATGTGAATAGAGGTGATGAGATGTGAGGTAAATAGATGAGAAGAGATGTGTGATGTGAATCAGATAGATGTGAATGAAGGGATGAATAGATGTGATGTGAATAGAGGTGATGAGATGTGAGGTAAATAGATGTGATGAAATGTGTGATGTAAATCAGATAGATGTGAATGAAGGGATGGATAGATGTGATGAGAATAGAGGTGATGAGATGTGAGGTGAATAAATGCGATGAGATGTGAATCAGGAAGTAAATGAATGATATGGGATGTGAGTGGATGTATGTGAAAGTATGGATGTGAATGTATGTAAAAGTATGTGATGTGGATGTATATGCAAAGGAATGTGATATGATGAAAAATGAAGTGATGTGACATGAATATATGTGGATGTGAAGTGGTAGATAGGAATGTATGAATAGATGTAGGTAGTCGTAGAGGTGAAAGATGGATGGATGTGTATGAATGAGATATGGATGTGTATGAATGAGATATGGTGTGGGCAGAAGTGATGTGATATAATGTGGATAGAATGTATGTGATGGGATGGTTATGAGAATGTATGTGGTGGTATGAATGAACGAATGTGATGGATATGAATGAATGAGATGTGATAGGTGTAAATGGATGTGATGTAATTGAATGTGATGGACGAGAATCGATGTGGTGTCATGTGAATTGTGATGTGAATGATTATAATTGGATGGGAATAGGAATACTTATGAAATGGTTGTGGAATTAAATAATGTGGATTGATAATGGAACAATGTGGAAAGACAAGAGTTCGTTATAGAAATCGTATTTATGACATGTTTTTAAATGACTGTTTTATGTCAAGAATGCTAGGGAAGCATTCTTGACATGTTTTTAAATGACTGTTTTATGTCAAGAATGCTGGGGAAGCATATTGACGGTCTTGTGATTGAGGTCGTGGAGACCTAATCTGATAAAGTTGCAATAGCTGTGACAGAGAGTCAATGAAGGACGTCTCGCGTAGCAAGGTCGGCCAAGGTCTTGACCAGCCTTGGTTCATTTAAAATGGTGAGCTTCCGGTATGGTGGATGAGGGACCAAGGAAGCGGCCTATGAGTGAAGCGCTAGGTCACCTGCGAAGGATCCTAGAGGGTGCTAACTATACAGTGCTAGGGCTCTGGGTCACCAAAAAAATACCCACACGTGCATCGTGGAAGATATTGGAACAAGGAGTAAGAGTTGTTTTCTGAATTCGGGCATGGATCTGGTTGATTGACCTTGCTGCTATCGGTCCTCAATAGATGAGTCCATGGCTCTTTTATATGGATCCGTTGGTTGATCTTGCTGATCTGTAACGGAGATTCCATTTTTGATATGTGAATATATTGCCGGTTACTATGAGCTAGGAACTATCGAAAAGACCCCTGAGTGGATAGGTGGTCAGTGTTCTGGTTGCCAATGATGCCATAGGTACACCGATGAAAGAATGTTTGGAAATAAGGATTCAACTGGAGATTTTGAGGATTATGAGATCAGTGATACAATGGTTTTATTAAATGATTGTTTTTAAAGATAGCTATTTCTATAAAAAAGGGAATTTCATATTGGGTGTGTAAGTGGTGTGACTAGTTCTAAGTTTGCATGAATATCCAGCTAGGGGGCCTGGGAACTCTTTTCCCTAGTACTACTCGAGACAAAACCTAACCAAATTCTTAATTGGATCCCATCACTGTAGTGGTTGGGTGGTTGACCTAACCCATGGGACTAGATGGGGTTAGGCTGGACTGATGGATCCCTTAATTGAGACTCAATTCTGTTATGGTATGATAGATTAAGTAAATCCCGAACAAAAATTGTTCTATGGAAAAGAATCAACGGTTGTGCCTCTCAATAAGGAAAAAAGCATTGGTCTCTATGATCCAAGTGCAATCTTTCCCTGATCTGACTATGGGACTTACAGGTTTGGTCAGATCAGTTCAGTTAGTTAAGGCTTTTGACTACGCTGGAGAAAATTTATCCTAGTGGAATTGCGCGTGCTTTCCAGGCAATGGGAAGTTTTTTCGGGTTCGGTTTTGGAAGAACCGATGGATTAGTGTCTTGTCTAGATATCCGTGGGCGAGGCCCCGAGGGCAGGGACCCTGGCCTGCGCAAGAAGTGCTACTTTTGCTGCTAGCGACCTTGAATTCGTTACGCGGTAAGTACCTTACAGTTGGTATCAGAGCAAATTGGCTAATGTGGATCAACCGAGAAGCCAAAAATGTCAAAAATTTATGAAGTAGCAGTAAAAGGTTGTAATTGTGTGATAAAATTCGTACCAATTGTTATACAGAGACTGAAATGCATAAATTGGTAATTGGGTCTTTAGATAGAAGTACCACAATTATATGGAATCCCTGACTTGCTTGAGACCTAGAAATGATGGTATTTACCTTATAATTCCAAGGACCATGACTACCCATATATACCAAGGGTATAACTGCAGCTCTTTACTGGCAGTATATATGAGTGAATCTAAGACCTTGAAATTATAAGCATAAATGCTATCCAGATGATGAATTTGGACATCATAGTATGGATTGTCCAACACCTTTTGGATCAAGGTTTTCGGGGTAGGCAAATCAGGGGTGAAGATTCCAGACTCCAGCTCCTTCCTTCTAGAGTAACCAGGTTTCTTTCCGTCAAAATCAACTTCCCAGAGGTAGACCCTCTAACCAACCTGCAGTCTCAATCCAAAGTAATGCAAGACCTGTGCATCAGAATAGGAGAAGCCAAAGACAGATATTTCCAAATCGATCGTCCATTTCCAAGGCACTAACACTGGAAATAATTGAAGAAGAAGAAGAAGAAGATGAAAGAGATCATACTCCGCCTGCGAGATGAGGACATCTTGTGTTTTTCAAGTGGGAGAGAATGTAAGATTCCTCCCCAGCCCCTCAAGATGTCTAGTTTCTTCCCCTGTAATCAATCCCCTCAAGATGTCTAGTTTCTTCCCCTGTAATCAATCCCCTTTTCAGAATGATAAGAGATCTTGTTTTTACCTATTTTGGCCTAGAAGAGAGAGAAAATATTCTAGAGAGAGGTAACTCAGTTTTTAGATATTTTTGGATGAAAAATATCCTTTCTTATTAAACTAAATTCCCTTGAAATAGAAGTTTAAAAAGAATTTCCTAAGGTGCATTAGAAATAAATTATAATCTGCTCACAAAAGGCCTAAGCCTAAGGGTCCAGATTTTTTGAAAATTTTAGATTAAGGTTTTAGGGACCAATAAGATTAATCCAAATGTAGGGATGATATAAATTGAAGAAATAAAGAAACACCCCCCCTCCCCAAAATGAGTAAATACTCATTTTGGGGCCAAGGAAAATAGTTAAAAAACTGATTTTTGATACCTCAAAATGGGGATTCCCCCTCATGAAGAGGCACCTTTTTCTCATCATTTCTTTCCATTTTTAAATCAATAAAATGAGATATTTCATCTCTCCTCTCTCTTAATTTAATTCTAGTTCCAAAAAGTAAGCTAAACTGACCCAAAAATAGTCAAAAATTGACCAAACTGATCTAGAAAGTTCTAGAATCAGTTTGCTTGGTTTGAGGCTCACTTTTTCCTAAAAATAGAAGCCTCCCCCTTTGTAAAAGCTTAATAGTGTTTTACACACTGCTGTTACTCTTCTCCTCCTCCCCGCAGCCAAAAACATTGAATTCTTTGATAATTCACTTGTTTTTGACTAATTCCTCTACATAGAATTGGTGGCCACTCTTGATCCAAGCAAGAGTAGAACCCTCAATCCCTCAAGCCGAAGGAAAGCTCACAAAACTCCATGTAAGTTAGAAATTCTACTTTTTTTAAATTCTATTCTATGGTTTTCTGATTTATTGTTTTTTTTAATGTGAAATTGGATATTATGCCTTGATGGAAAGGCTTCCCCCTTCTCTTCATTAAGAATTTCAGCCTTTCGTTATCCTAAAATGAGAAACAAACAAAATAAGTTAAACTTTTCCTATTGATTGCTCTTTAGAAGTGAAAATTGATTAGATTAGAGTGTTTTAATTCATCTTGGGGTAAATTCTAAGTAGAATTAGAATGTAAAAATTGAGAAATGGTCAGCCATACAAAGGAGGTTATGGCAAAATTTTCTTAAATTTTGTGGGAATAAGTTTTATCTTTATGTTATTCAAAAAGAGTAATCCACTCCGTTTGTGTATTCTAAAAGTGTTATTTTCATTCTATGCATAGAAAGATGCATATTGGAAATATTTTTATTATAAAAGTGTTATTTTCATTAGAATTAATTTCTATGCATAAAAAGATGCATATTGGAAATATTTTTATTATAAAAGCGTTATTTTCATTAGAATTATTTTTTATGCATAGAAAGATGCATATTGGAAATATTTTTTTATAAAAGTGTTACTTTCAAAAACTATCGATTCATATTCGGTTTGTAAAGAGAAAATTCAGGAAATCTATCGAAGTCGAAATATTCAGATAAATGATTAATTTAGTCCTCATCAAAATTTGTGATTAATATAGAAATCAATTAAGTGAATATTCAATGAATAAAATTTAATAAATTAGTAATTGAAATATCACCCCCTTTTCAAGAAAGATAATTCAGGAAGAAAAAGAGATGTGAGGTAAATAGATGTGTTATGATGTGAATTAGATAGATGTGAATGAAGGGATGAATAGATGTGATGTGAATAGAGGTGATGAGATGTGAGGTAAATAGATGTGAAGAGATGTGTGATGTGAATCAGATAGATGTGAATGAAGGGATGAATAGATGTGATGTGAATAGAGGTGATGAGATGTGAGGTAAATATATGTGATGAGATGTGTGATGTGAATCAGATAGATGTGAATGAAGGGATGAATAGATATGATGTGAATAGAGGTGATGAGATGTGAGGTAAATAGATGTGAAGAGATGTGTGATGTGAATCAGATAGATGTGAATGAAGGGATGAATAGATGTGATGTGAATAGAGGTGATGAGATGTGAGGTAAATAGATGTGATGAAATGCATGATGTGACCAAGGAAGCGACCTATGAGTGAAGTGCTAGGTCACCTGCGAAGGATCCTAGAGGGTGCTGACCATACAATGCTTGGGCTCTGGGTCGCCGAAAAAATACCCACATGTGCGTCGTGGAAGATATTGGAACAAGGAGTAAGAGTTGTTTTCTGAATTCGAGCATGGATCTGATTGACCTTGCTGCTGGTCCTTAGCAGATGAGTCCATGGCTCTTTTATATGGATCCATTGTTTGATCTTGCTGATCTTTAACGGAGATTCCATTTTTGATATGTGAATATATTGCCGGTTACTATGAGCTAGGAACTACGAAAAGACCCATGAGTGGATAGGTGGTCAGTGTTCTGGTTGTTGCCAATGATGCCATAGGTACACCGATGAAAGAATGTTTGGAAATAAGGATTCAACTAGAGATTTTGAGGATTATGATCAGTGATACAATGGTTTTATTAAATGATTGTTTTTAAAGATAGCTATTTCTATGAAAAAGGGAATTTCATATTCGGTGTGTAAGTGGTGTGACTAGTTCTAAGTTTGCATGAATATCCGGCTAGGGGGCCTGGGAACTCTTTTCCCTGGTACCCGAGACAAAACCTAACCAAATTCTTAATTGGATCCCATCACTATAGTGGTTGGCTAACCTATGGGACTGGGGTTAGGCTGGACTGATGGATCCCTAAATTGAGACTCAATTCTATTATGGTATGATAGATGAAGTAAATCCCAAACAAAATTTGTACTATGGAAAAGAATCAATGGCTGTGCCTCTCAATGAGGAAAAAAGCATTGGTATCTATGATCCAAGTGCAATCTTTCCCTGATCTGACTATGGGACTTACGAGTTTGGTCAGATCAGTTCAGTTAGTTAAGGCTTTTGACTATGTTAGAGAAAATTTATCCTGGTGGAATCGCCCGTACTTTCTGGGCAATGGGAAATTTTTTCAGGTTCGGTTTTGGAAGAACCGATGGATTAGTCTCTTGTCCGGATATCCGTGGGCGAGGCCCCGAGGCAGGGACCCTGGCCCACACAAGAAGTGCTACTTTCGTTGCTAGCGACCCTGAATTCGTTACGTGGTAAGTACCTTACAGTTGGTATCAGAGCAAATTGGCTAATGTGGATCAACCGAGAAGCCAAAAATGTCAAAAATTTATGAAGTAGCAGTAAAAGATTGTAATTGTGTGATAAAATTCATACCAATTGTTATACAGACTGAAATGCATAAATTGGTAATTGGGTCTTTAGATAGAAGTACTGTAATTATATGGAATCCTTGACTTGCTTGAGGCCTAGAAATGATGGTATTTACCTTATATTTATAAGGACCGTGACTACCCGTATATACCGAGGGTATAACTGCAACTCTTTACTGGCAGTATATACGAGTAAATCTAAGACCTTGAAATTATAATAATAAATGCTATCCAGATAATGAATTCGAATGTGGTTGATATGATTTTAAAATTCTGGTTGAGAACTGATGAGTTGATTTGGATTCTGATTGAAAAATGATGATTCTTGAATTTTGGTTGAAATGTAATAAGCTGAGCAAAAACCTCAATGAAGATGAATGGGAAGAGTCCCTGTGTGATGATGTTCATAACTGGAATGACGATAATGACTTCAGTAAATCACTATGAGATTAGTCGATTGTGCTGTGATGACAAATTGCTACTGTTAACACTTGACCCAATGGATCAAGTTAAGGGATGATAAATTAAATTTTTGTATAATTGAAATTTCCATGGAGGACTGTTCAGATGAAAATTTTTGACTAATGGACCATTATTGTGTTGAAGATATGAATGAGATATTCTAAATGAATTGTTATCTGATAATGAGTTCTATATGAATGAGATATTCTAAATGAATTGTTATCTGATAATGAGTTCTATATGAATATCTCTATCCCATGATTTTGTGAGGAACTGACCAATCTAAAGAATCCCAGAATCAGTCGAATCTAAAATCGGATTTGAATCATAAATAAAGGCACTTGACAAGAATTTTTGTATTGATGAGAGCATGGATCAAGGTCGTCGTGGTAGAAATGATAACCCCCAACTCGACGAGGAAGAGCTCGACTTGGATGTTCATAAAACTCTTCATAGATCGCAGCTTGGACCTTTCAAGGGTGAAGGGGAAAACTTGGGTAAGGCTGTGGAAAAGTGGGCTGAAGCAATGTAAGAGTACTTCGATGTCACCGGGTACAATGAGAAGAGCAAAATGGCTCTTGCGAGATTGAAGATAGTAGAAACAGCCAGACTGGCATGGAGAAACCACTACAAGACAAACCGTCTGGAGCGGAATACTCAGACATGGAATGATCTCAAAAATTACCTAAGGACGAGGTTCTGCCCTCCTGGCTTTTTTGAAACAAAGATGAATGAATTCTTAGAGTTAACCCAGGGGAGAAGAACTATTGAATTATATCACCAAAGCGTTCCTCTCCTCCTCAAATTCTCGCCACCGTTGGATGAGGAGCAGTCGATGGCCAGGTTCATTTGGGGACTGAATGAACCTTTGAATATTCTGGTGAAGAATGCCAAGCCAGTTTCCATGGCTGAAGCAGTGCGGATGGCGAAGGATTTCACCAAGGCCTTTGATGTCAAAGTTTCGTCGAAGCCACCACCGTCACCTTTTAAAAGGTTTTAATTCCAGAAGGTGATTCCAACCTTCCGCCTGCCTAAAAGATATCAGGGTCAAGCCCAGTATATGGGAAGTTCTAGAATGGAAGAAATGTCCGTTTCCTGAAACTCAATCCCCTGGAATTCAACTTCAGAAGTTCCACCCTTGAGAATAAGGGAGTGAAATGCTATAACTGTCAAGGATTCGGACATCATAGTATGGATTGCCCAACACCTTTTGGATCAAGGTTTTCGATGTAGGGAAATCAGGGATCAAGATTCCAGACTCCACCTCCTTCCTTCTATAGTAACCAGGTGTGGGCAAAAGTGATGTGATATAATGTGGATAGAATGTATGTGATAGGATGGTTATGAGAATGTATGTGGTGGTATGAATGAACGAATGTGATGGATATGAATGAATGAGATGTGATGGGTGTAAATGGATGTGATGTAATTGAATGTGATAGATGAGAATCGATGTGGTGTCATGTGAATTGTGATGTGAATGATTATAATTGGACGGGAATATGAATATTTATGAAATGGTTGTGGAATTAAATAATGTGGATTGATAATGGAACAATGTGGAAAGATGAGAGTTGGTTATAGAAATTGTATTTATGACATGTTTTTAAATGACTGTTTTATGTCAAGAATGCTGGGGAAGCATATTGACCATCTTGTGATTGAGGTCGTGGAGACCTAATCTGATAAAGTTGCAACAGCTAACAGAGAGTCAATGGAGGGCGTATCACGTAGCAAGGTCGGCCGAGGTCTTGACCAGCCTAGGTTCGATTAAAATGGTGAGCTTCCGGTATGGTGGATGAGGGACCAAGGAAGCGGCTATGAGTGAAGCGCTAGGTCACCTGCGAAGGATTCTAGAGGGTGCTGACCATACGATGCTCGGGCTCTGGTTCAACGAAAATACCCACACGTGCGTTGTGGAAGATATTAGAACAAGGAGTAAGAGTTGTTTTCTGAATTCGGGCATGGATCTGGTTGATTGACCTTGTTGGTCCTCAATGGATGAGTCCATGGCTCTTTTATATGGATGAGTCCATGGCTCTTTTATATGGATCCATTGGTTGATCTTGCTAATCTTTAATGGAGATTCTACTTTTGATCTGTGAATATATTGCCAGTTACTATGAGCTAGGAACTATCGAAAAGACCCCTGAGTGGACAGGTGGTCAGCGTTCTGGTTGCCAATGATGCCATAGGTACACTGATGAAAGAATGTTTGGAAATAAGGATTCAACCGGAGATTTTGAGGATTATGATCAGTGATACAATGGTTTCATTAAATGATTATTTTTAAAGATAACTGTTTTCGTGAAAAAGGGAATTTCATATTGGGTGTGTAAGTGGTGTGACTAGTTTTAAGTTTGCATGAATATCCGGCTAGGGGGCCTGGGAACTCTTTTCCCTGGTACCCGAGACAAAACCTAACCAAATTCTTAATTAGATCCCATCACTACAGTGGTTGGGCGGTTGGCTAACCCATGGGACTGGATGGGGTTAGGCTGGACTGATGGATCCCTAAATTGAGACTTAATTTTGTTATGGTACGATAGATGAAGTAAATCCCGGACAAAAATTGTTCTATGGAAAAGAATCAACGACTCTGCCTCTCAATGAGGAAAAAAGCATTGGTCTCTATGATTCAAGTGCAATCTTTCCTTGTTCTGACTTTGGGACTTATGGGACTTAAGGCTTTTGACTACGTTAGAGAAAATTTATCTTAGTGGAATCGCCCGTGCTTTCCGGGCAATGGGAAGTTTTTTCGAATTTGGTTTTGGAAGAACAGATGCATTAGTCTCTTGTTGTCCACATATCCATGGGCGAGGCCCCGAGTGAGGAACCCTGTCCCGCACAAGAAGTGCTACTTTCACTGCTAGCGACCTTGAATTCGTTGTTGCGCGGTGGGGACAGGTACCTTACAGCTAGTATCAGAGCGAATTGGCTAATGTGGATCAACCAAGAAGCCAAAAATGTTAAAATTGTTTGAAGTAACAGTAAAAGATTGTAATTGTGTGATAAAATTCATACCAATTATTATACAGATCGAAATTCATAAATTGGTAATTGGGTCTTCAGATAGAACCGCAAGTATATGGAATCCCTGACTTGCTTGAGGCCTAGAAATGATGGTATTTACCTTATAATTATAAGGATCGTGACTACCCGTATATACCAAGGGTATAACTGCAGCTCTTTACTGGCAGTATATACGAGTAAATTTAAGACCTTGAAACTATAAGCATAAATGCTATCCAGATGATGAATTTTCGAATGTGGTTGATATGATTTTAAAATTCTGGTTGAGAACTGATGAGTTGATTTGGATTCTGATTGAAAAATGATGATTCCTGAATTTTGGTTGAAATGTAATAGGCTGAGCAAAGACCTCAATGAAGATGAATGAGAAGAGTCCCTGTGTGATGATGTTCATAATTGGAATAACGAGATAATGACTTTAGCAAATCACTATGAGATTAGTGGATTGTGCTGACAAATTGCTATTGTTAACACTTGACCCAGTGGATCAAGTTAAGGGATTACAAATTAAAAATTTGTATAATTGAAATTCCCATGGAGGACTGTTCAGATGGAAATTTCAGTCTAATGGACCACTATTGTGTTAAAGATATGAATGAGATGTTCTAAATGAATTGTTATCTGATAATGAGTTCTATATGAATATCTTTATCCCATGATTCTCTGAGGAACTGACCAATCTAAAGAACCCCAGAATCAGTTGAATCTAAAATCGGATTTGAATCATAAAAATAAAGGGACTTAACAAGAATTTTCGTATTGATGAGAGCATGGATTGAGGTCGTCATGGTCGAAATGATAACCCCCAACTCCACGAGGAAGAGCTCGACTTGGATGTTCGTAAAACTCTTCATAAATCACAGCCTAGACCTTTCAAGGGTGAAGGGGAAAACTTGGGTGAGGCTGTGGAAAAGTGAATCAAAGCAATGTAAGAGTGCTTCGATGTCTCCAGGTAGTACAATGAGAAGAGCAAAATGACTCTTGCAAGACTCAAGATAGTAGAAATAGCCAGAGTGGCATCGAGAAACCACTGTGAGACAAACCATCTGGAGCGGAATACTCAGACATGGAATGATCTCAAAAATTACCTAAGGATGAGGTTCTATCCTCCCGGCTTTTTGGAAACAAAGATGAACGAATTCTTAGAGTTAACCCAGGGGAGCAGAACTATTGAATTATATCACCAAGCGTTCTCCTCAAATTCTCGCCACTGCTGGATGAGGAGCAGTCGATGGCCAGGTTCATTTGGGGACTAAACGAACCTTTAAATATTCTGGTGAAGAATGCCAAGCCAGTTTCCATGGCTGAAGCAGTGCGGATGGCGAAGGATTTCACCAAGGCCTTTGATGTCAAAGTCCCGCTGAAGCCAGCACCATCACCTTTTAAAAGGTTTTTAATTCCAGAAGGTGATTCCAACCTTCCGCCCGCCTAAAAGATATCAGGGTCAAGCCCAGGATATGGGAAGTTCCAAAATGGAAGAAATGTCCTTTTCCCAAAACTCAATCCCCTGGAATTCAACTTCAGAAGTTTCACCCTTGAACAAGGGAGTGAAATGCTATAGCTGTCAAGGATTTGGACATCACATGCTTAAAAAGGGAAAGCAAACCCATCAAAGAATGGATATGGAGGAGATGGCTTGGAAGCTAAAAACAGATCGAGTTCTCAAAGATGCAGCAATAACTGCCTTCTATTTTGATTTGACAAGGGAAAAGATGACTTGGGAACAGGTGTGTGAGACATATAAGCTAGGGGAGTATGAGTATAAACAATTGAGGAGCTACAGCCCAGTCCTTTGTTAGGGATGCTCTCAATCTTTAAAAAAAAAATCCTTCACTTCCAAAAAGTGTAGTAACTTTACTGAATCACCTATATAGAGCATCTATGGGTATTGTATCTCAACAAGAGTCTATTCCTTGGACAATTAGGGGGGTGGGTTTTGATATGACAAAGATTATAGCCTTCTGTAGTGAAGAGCATGTACCATTTCAACTGGCAATCATGGACCTACATGGTACAAAGGAGCAGCTGTCGTCAAATTTTTTCTCCAAGTTGGCACTTGCTTTGAACACACACTAAACTCACAATATGAATATATTCTTGTGTGTTTTGTTGATTTCATTACCATTGGAATTCTTATCGAAGGGATTTCTAGCCAGTCAACAAAGGTGCACTATGAATTTGGCGTGATCCACACACAAAAAGATGATGCCTGGACATCTGGAACAGTTGAGATTGCAACTGTTATTCTTTTCATCAGCAAGGTTGACAAGTTTGATAAGGTTCTCACAAAAAATGTATTCATCTTAGGCTCTAGTGGCCAAAATAGAGAATTCATCGACAAAGGCTTTATTGACAGTCTCATCATCACTCACAGGGTTTTGTCTTGAACACAGCTATGTTGTAGAGATATATTGTGGTGGAGTTGTGCTAGAGGAGAGCTTGCTAAAGAAGAGACGATGTATTGCTTTATGCAAAGATGATTTGGAAGCGATGGCATTAGAATCAAAGTGCTCTGCTCTTTTAGATGGTCACCCGTCCTTGCAAAGAGTGGTGTGGTGCAAGTGGCGGCACAAAAAAGCAAACACTAGATGATGCAGAAAAAGAGAACCTTCAAAATCTTCACATTGACGACCTGCCAAGTACACAGAGGAGGAAGACGAAGGTGATGATATTGACAACAAAAATGACACAGATGATGATAAAGAAGTTGGGGATGCTATAGACTTTGAAGATGTAGGGCAAAGGAATGAAGAGGACCAAGGGAATGATGCTCTATTCAATGAGGATGCCGAAGACAAATTTGAAGATATTGGAAGGCATGAAAATGATGATGAAGGTGGGAATGGTGATGATAGATTGGATACTGCAAAAGCCATGGAAGCTACAAATGTTGGGGTTCCTATGGCCGTTGAGAAGATTCAGGATACAGATATCAACAAGGCTTTCCATGCTCATAGCCCATCAAGCTCTCAACCAAAGAAAGGTAGAAAAGTGCATTGATAGTGCTTATTATAAATGTACAAAACGAATGGTGATCATTGAAAGGAGCTTATCAACAACTAATATTAGCATAGGTTTTGTTCAAAGTGTGGATTTGTTGAAATAATTATTAGTCTTTTGATTAATACATTGGCTTTTTTGGATTCACTTTTAACATTTTTCTATCAAAGTGAATATTTATATTCTATTTATCCTTTATTTCATGCCAATGTTTGGTACAAATGATGATGCACACTTACTATTAAGAAATTAGTCCATATCCTAGTGTAGCAGTGAGGTTTGAACCTAATACAAATGATGACGCACACTTACTATTAAGAAATTACACTTACTCCATATCCTAGTGTAGCGGTGAGGCTCAAACTTAAGTTTCAGCCATCCCTCCACTTATGTCCAACCTTGGGGATGTCTTCCAACACAAGGCACAATCTCAAGTTGAACGATCTTTACATTGCCCTTGTAAGTGAGGCTCAAACTCAAGTTTGACTCTTATGTTATGGTTCCTAATTCATTATGGTACATCACTCGAAGTTGAGTAATCTAAGTTTGGATACAAAGTATATGTGTAGATATAAAAATGACTAGTATTGTATTAGCCTTGGTGTATTATTTAAATCCTAAAAGTAATAGCATTTTATTTTAATCTTACAAATATATACAAAGAAGGGAAAGACGAAGATAACATTGCTCAACTAGAACATCATCATGAAAGCCCTACTAGAGAGATCAACTCTCATGATTCAAATGCTAGAAATAATGAAGACAACATGGTGGAGGTAGATCACATGGATGATTCAACTTTGCAAACATCTTCAAGGCCTTCAAGTGATAGGACTAAAGAGACTAAGGACATTCTTGATTTGCAAGTTAATGTTGAGGTTAGTGAGAATAAAAAAGTTAATGAAGAGCTTCAAGAGACTTTTGTAACCAAGGAGAGACAAGAAGAGATTGTCGAACAAATTGACGAGGCTACATATGCTACGAATAAAGGGAAAATAGTTGAAATCAAGAACTCTGTGGGATAGAGGGTGTTGATGAAGAAATTGACGAGGCTACATATGCTACGAGAGAGAATAGTTGAAATCAAGGACTCTGTGTGGCAGAGGGTGCCAAGAAAACTAAAGGTAGATCTTTTTCAATAGGATGTTATTTAAGATGATTTATTCAACAATTTTGTGTGTTAAAAAGTATGTTTCTCAGCGAGAGTTATTTTTGCAGGTACAGCTGCTTCTAACAATCACAAGTTAAGTGCACAAGAAATAGAGCAACATGTTGAGGAGCTACGTTCCGATACACAAAAGAGTAGGCCTCTAGGAAGTTTATATTCTTTTGAGAGAGATGGAGATAGATTAGTATTTCAATCTTCACCAATCAATAGTAGGGAAATGCAATCAAGTCTAGGAGCCATTGTCATAGATGAGTATGGGAGCATGAAACGAAAGTAAACTTGTGGATGTTTTGTTGTAATTAGCTCTCATTGATAATATAGGATCACTTGTTTTAATATTGTTAATTATGTAAACACATTAAAGTGTTATCATTCTTCTGTATTGTATGCAGAAAATATTCCTCGTGCAATCACCATAAAGAAACATGCACTTATACTTGATCTTAATGGAGTTTTACTCAACAAGGAAGAGAAGAGGCATCCACAAACAAATTGTATTCGAATTGATATTGGTCGCACCACAGTTGTTATTCGCCCTGGGTGTTTTTAATTTTTGGATGAGATTTGCTAGTACTTTCATGTTGGTATTTGGTCCACCATGCTACACAAGAATGTTTGTGCCTATGTAAACACTCTTGAACAGCATGCACATAAGAAATATCATTTCTTTATGGTGTGGGGAAAAGAAGAATGTTATATCCATAATTGTATAGGCCAGATGAGCCTACTGTTGAGGCTATGTTTAAACCTTTACTCAAGGTTTGGAATCAGTGCTAAGATATTTACAATAAGAAGAATACATTGCTTATTGATGATAGCCCTTTCAAGGGATGTGTTAATCCAAAAGACAACTGTCTCTTCCCTGAAAGTTTTCAAGGAGGACACGACTACGTACTGTGCAATGACCTTCTACCCTACCTTTTAAATCTAAATAATACAAATGATATTAGGTCTATTATTTGCTTAATCGGCTAGGTCAATCTCCTATCACACATGGTCATAATTTATTTATCGATTTTCAAGATGTACTGGAAGAATGGCTCCAATTCACGTCCCTATTTTTGCGAGAAGAGCTCAATGAATATTCAGATGAAGTGGAAAACTCATCTTCTGCATCTTCACACTTACCATTGTATGGTGATAAGCTAAAGTATGTCCAATCAAGAGGGGAAAAAAGAGAAGTAGAATCCATAAGCAAGGATCTAGCAATGTTGGCATCCAAAGCTGGAGTACCATTACTATCCAAAGACCAGATAAGCTTGTTAAAAGTGTGTTACAAAAGAAGGATTTTGAGTGATCAACACGCTATTGCTTATGCTACTCGCTTGGGATATGATCGTGGTCATCTCATAAGTGGAGTTGCAGCAAAAGCATACATATCAAGGCTACAAAAGGCTTACTTGAGCTTATGGGTAGGATAATGTCTGGTTTCATTAAACATTGAGTGATAGTATAATCAGATTCCAACCTAACCCATACTAGTTGTTGCTCCTACAGGTCGAAGGAAACCATTTTTGAGGTCTAAACGTGCGGTTTGAAGTATGGGATCTGCACAAATATCAAGACTTGTTGGGTGCAGAATGTTTGGAGCCATTTTGTACTAAAAGCCCATAAGATAGACTCAGGCTTTGGCCAAAACAATGTGCTTAGATGGGTTTAATTTTTGGATTGTACGTTCCAAATCTTTACACTATTGTATCAAGAAATCAAATGCCTCCAAACTTACTGTCATTTGATTATCTCTTTTGTCAATATTTGCAATTCGATAGCAATGAAGATGTGTTTGTTTTTTTATTGAAGATATTGCCTTGTCAAGGTGTAAGGCCATGAATATCATAATTTAATTTGGATAGACTCAATTATCTCAACAGTGAAAATCTTTTATACATCATATTCAATAAATTTGATGAAATTTAGCATTGACAATATACTCGCTCTTTTATTTTTTTGGTTGAACTAATGAGGTATTGGAGCGTTTGTCTATGAAGGTTTAAGACCATCCATATCATGGATGAATTTATGTTGTTGGCACATAATATATTTATTTAAAATTTTGAATGTCCATTAACCATACATTTTGTTTTCAACAGGATATGTTGAAGCATATAGCTTTGATTTCAAGTGTACAGAAAACTTACTATTGAGGTGGCACCAATCATTGGTGACTCATGTACCTAGAAGCAAAAGAGTTCCACCACCCCCAGATACAATAAGGAAACAAAGAAGAGTATTGATACTTGAACTCAATGCTGTTTTACTTAAGACCATTGAGATGCAACATGGTGATGTATGTCCAGACTGGGCCAAACATATGCATCTTGTGGAAGAGAATACAAGTGTTTGGCATTTGATTCGCAAAGATGCATTCACTTTCCTTGATTTTTATATGCAATGGTTTGAGGTATGGATCTGGAGTACTAATAGACTACAAAGGACTCAACGCATTCTTGAGTTGTGCTTTCCTCGGCACCATCAAAAGTTTAAGGTCGTAGCAGGGTAGGCAGCATGTCAAAAGACGGATCTTCTAATTGGATATCGATTTGTATACCACAAAAACTTGGATGTAGCATGGAGAATTTTTCATGACTTGGATGGAAATAACACGCTAATTTTTGATGATACCCTCTACAATGTAATTTGGAATATGCCTGGAACCTACTTGATTTTTCCAAAGATGTGGAATCAAAATATAGAGGAGCTTCAAAGTTTTTTGGAGACAACAATCAGCGCATGGTTACTTGGTTGGATTTATGCAAAGAACAAACGGGAGTATACTTGCAACACTTTAGTAAATGAAGCAGCTTATGATAGAGAAACTTTGTATGTATTGGAGCAATACATGAGAAAATGCTATGTTTGAGATACAATTTGTACTCAATTATTATCTTGACAAAGTGTCTAACGAAGGGTTTTTGTCTTCGGATGAATTGTAAACTTGAATGTAACAATCTCATTGAAATTTGATTGCTTCAGGTGTTTCTAAACACCACACTCTTTGGAGATCCCTCAATTCTAAGGTTCCTATTCCAAGTGTTCTTTGGCATTATTATCCCATGTTTTTACTTCAATGTCCCTCAAATTTGAGCATATATATCATGATTTATAATCTTGATATAGTGTCTAAGATGGGTTTTTATCTGTGGATCAATCGTAAACTTAGCACATTGTTACTGTCATTGAGATTTACTTTTTTGTTTGTTGTTTCTAACACCACACCCTTTAGAGATATCTCATTTCTAAGGTTCCTTTTTGAATGATATTTAGAATTCTTTTGGCAAATTAAATAAACCCCATGTTTTTACTTCAATGTCTCAAAGTGGAGATAGTATTTAACATTATCTTCTTCATATGAAAGGTGTTGTATAATCTCAATTAAGTTTAGTGTCATGTTTGTCCTTCCAATATTGTTGCATTGACGTATGTATCTATACAACTACAAACAAATACGCCAAATAGTTGTGTCAAGATATAATCTAATGGCACAAAGAGTGCACCAACAAATAGATGTTAGCTCAAACTACATAAAAATACCGAGTTTCCAACCAATCCTATAAGAAATGGGACTCGAATAATTCCCAAAATTCCTAAATTTATCTTAGGAAGGGAAGAATACCCCATGCTTGGCTCCATAAACATCAGTAAGGTATACTCATAGTAATTAATCATGGATATCCCATTAATTTAAAGAGGAGAAGTCATCACAACTCTTATAGTCATTTGAGGTGTGAGCTATAATTTATTCATGTCTTAATTTTTAAGAGGAGTTCATCGCAACTATTATAGTTAGTTAAGGGGTGAGCTATAATTTATTCATGTCATAATTTAAAAAAAGGTCAGTCATTGAGTGTCTAAATTAGATACTTGGGCATTGACCTAAGTAAGTTGAACCAGCCTAACAAGGCAAGACAAGATTGTGTACACGTGAGTTTGCAACATTATGGATATGAGCTTTGCTTAAATGCAAAAATTGAGGGTGAAACAATAATAAATAAATGTATTTTTTAAGTGCATAAAATTGAGGTGAAAATTGCATGCCAGGAATGAATGGGTTGCATCCAAGTGTGTATGCAAATGAATGGGTTGCATCCAAGTGTAAGCATCTTGCAAAGAAGACAAAGGAGGCCATGACAAAAACAAGGCCAAAAAAAAAACAACGAGGCTAATTAACCGTCCACAGCCGGCCTCTCTTTCTCTCTCTCTCTCTCTCTCTCTCTCTCACACACACACACACACACACACACACTGTCCTCTTTAGCTCCCATAACTTGCTCAAAATTATTGATAATTTCCTGTCCAAAATGTTAATCGCAGATTCAACCTTTGGATTGTAAGTGGAGCTCAGATTTTGGGGTAACCATGGAGTGTCTTTTTGCTTGACTTTATCAAGCGTTGATGATGAGCAGCAAGCTTCTTCCTCTCTTAGCTCATTATCATTCTGTAAGCGAAGGATTTCTGCAGAAATGGGTTAAGGGGGCGAATAGGCTTGTTGGTTTCCATTGTCTGCATATATAATTGGATCACTTAAGCTTGTTGGGCGGTTTAGCTTGCAGTTAATCACTCAGCTATGCAGATTACCCTTAATTATGCGTTTATGTGGTGGTGGGCATGCTGGTTTTTGTACTATTGCATGACCCTAGCAATGGCCCAATTGGAGCCTTTGGCTTGCAATGACCTTTCTTCTTCCAAGTGCCCCTCTATCCTCTATGTGCCCAACACAAGAGTGCCATCAAATTTCACCAAGGATGATGTTGCTCTCCTCTACAATGCCACCACTCCATATCACATAATTCAAAACTTCCATAATGGCTACCTTGTGCTCGTGGATTGTGCCTGCTACAACCTCAACCCTCCCAAGATTCAGGCATGGATTTTCCTACTTCCTTTTGTTCTACATTCCCCTTTAAAGTAAGATTACATCTTCAAACCTCAATGCCATACAATAACTAACTATAATATCATGTTATTGCTATAAATCGTACACCATCAAATGAGTATGCTCGGATCAGATGAGTACGATGTGAACGCAATGTTGCACCCAAGATTCAAGAATATTACAATTCTAATTCACCATAGGATTGTTTAGCTCATGCCATTTCTCAACCAAATATCATGGTATAAATGATAAACCATCTTTTACCTTGGGGAGTTCACTACATGAATGCATTCAAGAATTACTTTAAGAGCCCTTTATGTATGAATTTGGCATTCTAAATGCACCCAATCATGTAAATTTGGAGGTAATAAAACCTTATTGGAATAAGCTTACAACATTTACACTTTTTTAATACATTTTTGTGTGAGTCCTCCATGAAAAGAATCATCCCTTATGTTCAATTCATGTTCTATATTACATAGTTAGAAGTAACATCTCCCTTAAAAGGGGGGTTTTATCAAAGTCTTACTTATAATGAGCATGGTAACTTATCAAAGTGTTACTTTAATGAGCATGGTAACTTGTAAAAGTGTTACTTATAATGAGCATGGTAGCTTGATTCAGGTTAAGTAGGAATTCCAAATTTCTTCATATTGTATAGGTCTAGCTTGCTCTACAAGTGACACAATTCTTTGGACATTACTATGCAATTATTGTATGTAGGCATGGCATTACTATGCAATTGTTGTATGTAGGCATGACAATTATTGTATGTAGGCATGGCATTACTATGCAATTGTTGTATGTAGGCATGACATTACTATGAAATTGTTGTATGTAGGCATACATTGCGATGACAACCTACACACTTATAGGTTTAGCTTACTATAGCTAACACAATTCTTTGGGAATGACATTACTAATGCAATTGTTGTATGTAGGCATACTTTGCACTGACATCCTACACACTTACAAACTCAGATGCCGGATTTGGATTCGCTCAAATCTCAAATGAACATTTTGATAATTTGGCATGGAATCAAAGTGTGGGAGAAGTACCAATAGTGGGCCATCCTTTGGAGATCCATCTAGGTTGTGGTTGCCCACCTTCATCAGGATCATATATGTCTGTGATCACTTATTCAGTGCAATCAGGGGACACTGTTGGAAACATAGCAAATCAATTTCAATCCAATCTTGATACAATTAGTAGTTTCAATAATCTTTCCAATGTCAGTCGTATTCAAGGAGGACAAGTGTTGTTTATACCATCATCTATTGCACCAAGTAAGTATCTACTAACCATACGGAAACAGCTTTGAATACATCATAAAATTTGTTTCACCTTTTAATAAGTACATTGGCTGCAAAATAGTATTTTACTTAATTTCTTATCTAGAGCTCCCTTGTTTACTTTCTTCCTATGCCAATACCATTAATTTGTTGTCAAGAGCTCACTTGTTAATATTCTCCTAATACCATTATAATTAACTAGGTGCACTTCGTATTTGTTCTTAACCCTTATGTGATCCTAAATGAACTTCTTAGGTCCTTTGATCATGTAATGTATTCTATTATTTTTTTCCATTTTTCTTTTCAAGTGGCGCTTACACCATTTAAAGTACTCTCCAACCCATCTACCATTTAAAGTACTCTCCAACCCATCTACCAATTACTATGGTTGGAAAATTAAACCACCACCTTTGTGAAGAAATAAGACATGTTAATAAAAATCATATTCATCAATTGTAAGTTATCTAGATCATACTAAAACAAGATTTTTACCATATGCTACTCGTAGATTTATTTTACAATAGTAATTTTCAAGCATGAAATTTTCAATTACACAACACTAATGTAGTGTGTCTTCCATTACTTATTCTCCACACCAATATCATTAGTTAAGATCACTCTCCAAGCTAGTGCCTCTTTCATCTTAAGAAATTTATCTTGGTCCTCTCTCTCTCTCTCTCTCTCTCTCTCTCTCTCTCTCTCTCTCTCTCTCTCTCTCTCTCTCTCTCTCTCTCTCTCTCTCTCGTGCATGCGCGCAAATAGGCATAGGTGCTTGGCCGAAGAGAAACCTTGGAATTGAGACCCACTACCACCTTGTACATGTAGACTTATCTAGGATTAGGCACACCACTCTAGAGAGCTAGATATCCTTTCCCTCTAAATTTTAACCGTCTTCTCGTCAGCTCCAAATTTGGGATATAATATTTAATAGCCCCACCTTAAGTGGTGGACATTATCTTCATGTATACTTTAGTAAAGGAGGATGGCACATGATGATGAGCACCATTGGTTACACCAACCTCATTATGTATTCCCTATGTGTAGTACGTGGGTCGAATTTCTTATGGCACTTTTGATTCCATGTTTTGGATGTTTAGTTACACATGGAACATATGTTACACTTTTTGGTCTCTCCATACCTATTGGGTATTTAGTAGGTATTAATAGAATCTCTCTCTCTCTCTCTCTCTCTCTCTCTCTCTCACACACACACACACACACATGCACACATGCACAAATAAAGGAAAACCCCTTTGAATTGAATTCTCTTGTTTCATCTCCTAATTAGATCCGAGGGGTGGGGAGGAGGTTGGTGCTATTTAGTTTAGATGAGAATAGATAATTACTGCTATGAACCAATACTATTTTTAATCAAAAGAATAATCATTCACTTCAAGAGAATACAACTAGGTTGAAAATTTAAAACAATCAACAAGAAATTTTCTTTATTACAATGAACCAATACTATTAAAGAAGAAATGTTCCTTTGCATACAAAAGAGTACAGTAGCTTTGATAATCTAAAACAATCCACAAGATATTTTTTTTTTTGCACATCATTCATACAAAAATCTATATAATTATTAAAGTGAACCAATACTATTTTTAAAGAAGAAACATTCAAAAGCATGATCATTTACTTCAAAAGAACACAACTATTTTGACAATCTAAAACAATCAAAAAGATATTTTCTTTTTACACATCATTCATGCAAAAAGATAAACTTTAAACTGTTATCATGACGAGAGCTATTCCTTTTTCTCTTCACATGTAGATTAAGAAATGGCTACACATTGTTTTCAATTTGTGAGTGTTGCTTGGAAATAGATGTGAGAAAGTAATTCATTTGTGAATGTTGTTTGGAACTAGATGTAAGAAAGCAATTCATTTGTGAATGTTGTTTGGAACTAGATGTAAGAAAGCAATTCATTATATAGCATGATATACTTCAAGGAGAAAACCTTAAACTATGAAATCACAAGGGTTTAAGTTGTTTACATGAGCAACCATGTTATGATTTATAAGAGAATACTAACACTAAATACTACAGCTAAGAGAATATTGAAGCTAACTTTGCTAGCTTTTTCTTTCTTTCTTTTTGGCATGCTAGGTTCCATTTACAATGCTACAGAAACACAACCAACAAAAGGTATGCTTTATTTACCTTGCGAGATCAAGTTTCTCTTCCGCACTAGTTTAATGATTATGATGTTGCTCATGTTTTAAATATAGTTAACAAGAATAAATTTCTAAAACATCTCAAATATAGCTTGAGAGGGAAAAAGAATGTGTGTGTAAATTAGATGTTTCCACTTGGAAATTAAATGAATGAGAGAGAGAGAGAGAGAGAGAGAGAGTAACATCTACAAAAGTCCAGAGTAACCTATGAGAGACCATGAACACCAATGGAGGCTTTGAGTTAAGTTTGTGGTCCAAAAGAAAACATTTTGAAGAAAAAATCATGCTAGTTAGCTAGTAGAGCTGTAGATGTTAGACAGAATCTACTAACAAAATAAAATATTTTTCGCTTAATTTTATGGAAGTCCTAAATGAGGGCTCTACCCTCATGTGAGTGAGTGAGTGTGTGTGTGTGTGTGTGTGTGTGTGTGTGAGAGAGAGAGAGAGAGAGAGAGAGAGAGAGAGAGAGAGAGAGAGAGAGAGAGAAAGAAAGAAATATTAACGTCTCCTAAAGGCCGAAATGGCCCATGAGACCAAAACAAGGTACACCTGCTGATGATGATGATGTCTCATCATAACAAATCTGAAAGAAAGAATGAAAATAGTTGTGAGAAAGAAGAGATGAGAGGAGACAATGTACTCAAGAACTCATCAATGAACCACTAGCCAACTTGATTAGAAATGAACTACAATGTCTTATATATATAGGCACAAGATGAACGCGGATGTCTAGAAAAGTTCCTCCACCCTTTCCTCCACCCAAAAATGTGTAAATAGAAAAAAATGAAAATGAATGCTATAAATCCCAAAAATGCCTAGAGGCTAAAGAGTGTGCCACAGCGTGACACCATCTGGAGATGACACCTATCCAACACCTCCTCTTCAGGTCCAGATGGGAGGACCAACGCCAACGCGCTGAAGAAGATAATCCAAGGTAGGTCGAGGAAGAGGCTGTTCTTTGGTAGGACAATACTCAAGCTGAATGCGACCTTCAAAAATCCAATCACGAACAAAATGAAAATGAACATCAATGTGTTTGGATCATCCTCGAATAACTAGATTTTTGGCTAAAGCAATAGCACTCTGTGAATCTGAGTAGATGAGTGTCGGAGTAGATGAACATCCAAGGTGATTCAAAATTTGGTGAAGCCAAAGTGCTTCAGAAGTGGCATCAAGATATGACTTGTACTCTACTTCTGTCGATGAAGAAGAAGTAATTCGTTGCTTTTGACATTTCCAAGAAACAAGTCCTTTACCAAGCATAAAACAATAGCCTGACATGGAATGCCTAGTATTAATACACCCTGCCTAATCAAAATTTGAGTAACCAATAAGTGTATCTCCATCTGCATAAGAAATGCCATACTCAAGAGTTCCATGAAGATATCAAAGAACCCTCAAAGCTGCCTGCCAATGAGATCGACGAGGCTGTGAAGAGAATTGGCTGAGAATACTCATAGCATAGGAGAGATCTAGCCGAGTGTTAACCAAACAAAGTAGAGAACCAATAAGTTGGCGATACTCTGTAGAATCAACCTCAGGGGAATCATCATCTTTGGATAATTTTGAATTAGGATCCATGGGACAAGTGAGTGATGCACAATCATGCATGCCATATTTCTCAAGCAACCTTAAAGTATACTTCTTTTGACAAAGAAAGATGCCAGAAGCAAATTGCCACACTTCTAAACCAAGAAAATAGTGGAGTAGTCCAAGATCAGTCGTGGCAAATGATGTTGTGAGTTGAGTTTGAACCCATTTGAGTAGGTCCAAATTAGAGTTAGTGAGTGTCAAATCATCCACATAAAGCACAAGAATGCATATATCATCATCCACAATAAGCACATAAAGATTAGGATCTGCATGAGTCCTCTCAAAATATAGAGAAAGGAGAAAACTGTCAATCTTCTGATACCAAGATCGAGGAGCTTGCTTAAGACCATAAAGAGCTTTCTGTAATAAATACACATCATGTTCATGATCCTGTGCAATAAAACCTTTAGGTTGTGCCACATAAACTTCCTCCTCTAAATCTCCATTCAAGAAGGCAGATTTAACATATCCATTTGATATATAGGCCAGGCATAGTGAGAAGCAAGAGCAAAAACAACACGAATAGTAGAATATCTGGCAATAGGAACAAAAGTTTCATCAAAGTCTTCACCTTCTTTTTAAGCATAACCTTTAGCAACAAGTCATGCCTGTACTTATCAAGAGTACCATCAAAATGAAACTTGACTTTGAAAATCCACTTAACACCAATGACCTTTTTATGTGAAGGTCGTGGAACTAACTGCCATGTGTTATTAGATTCAATAGAAGAAATCTCTGCTTGCATTGCTTCACACCAATGTGGTAAGGAAAGAGCTTCCTTAACCATTTTAGGCTCAAACACATCACCAATATGAGACATCAAGGCAATATTTACTGAAGGGCGTGTACATAAGACACGTGTAGTAGATTGTTGAGCATCTGAAAGTGATATACCTTAATCCTGAAGTAGAGAGCTAATCCATTTTGGAGGACCAGAAGTCCGTGTAGAATCCAATGAAGTAGTAGGTGTCGCAATCGAAATGGATGAAGGGGATGAAGTAGGAACTGATGGTGTAGATGAGGATGAGACTGTAGGGAATGAGAGAGGCTCAAGCTCAAGAGATGGAAATGGATACGTGTAGTAGATTGTTGAGCATCTGAAAGTGATATACCTTAATCCTGAAGTAGAGAGCTAATCCATTTTGGAGGACCAGAAGTCCGTGTAGAATCCAATGAAGTAGTAGGTGTTGCAATCGAAATGGATGAAGGGGATGAAGTAGGAACTGATGGTGTAGATGAGGATGAGACTGTAGGGAATGAGAGAGGCTCAAGCTCAAGAGATGGAAATGGATCTGAGAGAGATGTAGAAGGTGGTAACTCATCAAGACCAAAAACATGCTCATCAAAGATGGCATCACGTGAAAGAACAATATCCTCACGAGAAGGATCCCAAAAACAAAACCCTTTGGAGCGAGAAGCATATCCTGTGAATATCATAGGTTTGGACTTAGCATCAAGAGTCCTCCTCTTAGAAGAAGGCACATGCACATGAGCAACACAACCAAAGACATGAAAATGAGAAACAGTAGACTTGTGGCCTGTGAAAGCCTCCTCTGGAGTCATGCCGTCCACTGCTTTCGTAAAAGAGTGATTGAGAAGATAAACTGAAGTAGCTATAGCCTCACCCCAAAAGGAGGAAGGTAGCGTCGCATGATGTAAGAGGGAGCGGGCCATTTCCTTCACCGTTCTATTCTTTCTTTCAACCACACCATTCTGCTGAGGAGTGTAGGGTATGGTGGTTTGTCGTTGTATGCCTTTTGAAGCTAGAAAATCCTCAAATGCTGTAAACTCACCTCCGTTGTCAGTCCTAAGAAAAGATACCTTTTGACTTGCTTGATTCTCCATTTGGGCAAGCCAAACCTTGAAATGAGAAAGAGCATCAGACTTCTTACGTAAGAAATAAACCCATGATTTCCAAGAGAAGTCATCCACAAGAAGCATATAATACTTGGATCCACCAAGCGATTGTACTTCCATAGGTCCTGCAAGATCAGCATGAATAAGCTCAAGTATGCGTATGGCCCTATGAGTAGCCTCCTCTGGAAAAGAAGCCCGATGTTGCTTTCCTTGAGCACAAGAAGAACAAATGTGATGGCGAGGTTTCTGAAGCTTTGGTAGACCTGTAACCATGTCATGTGAGACAAGATGTTGCAAAGTAGCAAGAGGAACATGGCCAAAGCGGAAATGCCATAGATCACTATCTTCATTAGAAACAAGTGCTTTAGGAGAAGCAAATAATTGATGAAGATGAGACTCATGTGGTGGCAACTGTGGTGTAAAAGAGCTTATATGATAAAGCCCAGCATTTTGATAACCATGTGCCACACAAGAAAGTGACTGTCTATCAACGATTTCAATCACTTCATCATCAAAGTAAACCCCAAGACCTTTAGAAGTAGATCACAGAGAGAGACGAAGCATCACCAATGTGTACTAATGAAGAGATAGACTTATGGTTTTCCAATAAGGAATAACTATTCTGTTGCCATATATATAGGCAGTGATGTGTGTGAATACACTTAGGACCGCCGGGGCACTTTTTCTCTCTTTAGGAGGTTTTTTCCCCCGGCTTGTATATACGCCCATCCTTCTAGGGCTAACATCTCTTTGTACATTGACACAATCTAATACACTTTGTGTTGTGTGCATTCTTGCTTCTTCTTCTCCAAGCTTTGTGTGCTTTCCTGCAACCCTAATTTCAACAATTGGTATCAGAGCAGGCATCGGCTCCCAGGGCAACACCGCCAGCACCCTCCGACTCACGTTCTCCGATTGAGGTGAGTTTTCACGAGCGCTTGCAGGTCCCTATACTCTGCAAATAGGCCCGTAGGGCTTTGCGTTCTCAGAATTTGCATCTGAGGTCGTTTCGGGCTCCGTTTTTGCATTTCAAGTTCTGCACAGGTGTTTTCGTCATTTTCTGCAAAAATTTCGACAGTGCAGTTTTCTGCAAAACAGGCATACGTACTCTATTGTGGACCGTGCTACATAGCACGAGTTGTTTTCTGTTCAATCTTTGCTTCATTACAGGCAGCTTTTGCATCAGTTTCAGTCAGTGGCCATGGCTGATAACAGCAATGATGTATTTCGCATGTTGTCTGCTGAAGACAAACTGGATGGAGATAGCAACTACCCACTTTGGGCATACATGATGCAGCATGTTTTGGTTGCAAAAGGAGTGTGGCACATTGTGCAGGGTATAGATGTACGTCCAGGTTCTGTGGATGTAGGATCTGTTGAGGATGTTGCAGGTTCTAGCAGCTCTACTGTTGCTGCTGTTTTACCCACTGCTGAACAAGCTCGTTGGGATGGTAAAGATGCGCAGGCTCATGCCTTGATTACACTTTCTGTCAAACGTAACATCACCCCACATATTCGTTCAGCTAAAACAGCAAAACAGGCTTGGGATATTCTAGCTGGTTTGTATGCAGGTCGTAACGAGGCAAAAATCGCTTACCTGCGTAAAGAGCTAGAATTGAAGATTATGCAAGAAGATGATGACATGAATGTTTTTCTTGCTGAGATTAAAGATCTCAAAGAACAGTTGATTTCTGCAGGTGAGATTATTCCTGATCATTCTCTTGTGCAGACTGTTCTTGATGCTTTACCTGAGACATATCAGACTTTTGCTTCCACGTGGAGACTTCTTAATGAGGACAGACCTGATGCTGTCAAGTATGATACTTTAGTCAACAAGCTCTTGCAAGAAGCGCAGTCCAGGCAAAATAGGGCCAGGCAGCGTGCAGTTGATCAAGCATTTATTGCTGCCCAGCAACAGAGAAGAAGTGGTAAGGCAGCCCCTTCCACTGTTTCTTCTTCTATTAATAGGTCTGCAACTTCTTCTCCTTCCACAGGTAGCAACAATAAGTCTGAGAAGGCTCTTGATAAAGGCAAGAAAAAGACCAGGTGCAACTATTGTAAGGCAAATGATCATGTCATTAAGAATTGCCCTAAGCTAAAGGCTAAAGAGGCAAAGAAGAAAGAGTCAAATGCAGCCACAATAGCGGATGCTTCTACAAATGCAGATTCTGCAAATGTTGTGCAGGATACAGAATGGGCGTTTAGCGTGTATTGCCAGTATGACCCATCTGTACATGATGCATGTTTGGCAGTTTCTGTTGACTCTCATGTTTGGTATTTTGACAGTGGTGCTACAAAGCACATTACCTCGCATCGTGATATGTTCACTTCTCTTGAGGCTGTCCCTAATGGGAATACTGTCACATGTGCCAATAATGCTTCTTACCCAGTGAAGGGCATTGGTAAAATTATGCTTACTGCTGCAAATGGCAGCGCTTTCACACTTTCAGATGCTTTGTATGTGCCAGGGATAAAGAAGAATCTATTGTCTGTCTCTGCGCTTGCTAGACTTGGATTTGTAATCAAATTTGTGGATGACAGATGTACTGTTCATGATTTGACTTCTGGTGATACGATTATTGTATCTGGCACCTTGTTTCGTGGGCTATATAGGCTCAATTCTTATGACAAGTGTGTGGAAGATTCAGCAAATGCAGTTTCTGATGAAAAGGCAGTTTCAGATGCAAAACTATGGCATGCTCGTTTTGGTCATCTGAACTTTGCTAGTTTGCTGCGTTTGCAGAAATTTGATATGGTTGCTTCATTGCCCCCTCTTGAGGCACCATTGAAACATGTTTGTGAAGGCTGTATTTTGGGCAAACTACAGCGTTTTGCGTTTCCAAAGGATGGTTCTGTGCGGGCCACTCGCAAATTGCAGCTTGTACATAGTGATGTATGTGGGCCTATGCAAACTCCGTCATTTGGTAAACACTTGTACTTCGTGACTTTCATTGATGATTACTCAAGGCATGCATGGGTATATCCACTGAAGGCAAAGTCCGAAGTGTTTTTGTGCTTCAAACAGTTTTTTCTTATGGCTGAAAATGTATCCAATTGTACTGTGGGCACCCTCCGTACTGATCGAGGGGGGGAGTACATGTCTAAAGAGTTTGATGCATTTCTGGCTAGTCGTGGGATAAAACACCAATGTACAGTGCCGTATACCCCTCAGCAAAATGGTGTTGCTGAGAGGAAGAACAGGTCACTTATGGAGATGGCACGATGTATGGTCAAGAGCCAAGCTTTGCCACATGCGTTTTGGCTTGAGGCTGTCATGTGTGCTGCATATGTACTCAACAGGTGTCCCACTAAGGCCTTGCAGTCTATTACTCCATACGAAGCTTGGCATGGCAGGAAGCCTTCTATTGGTCACTTGCGTGTCTTTGGTTGCTTGGCCTATGCTTTAGTGCCTGTGCAACAATGCAGAAAATTGGATGACAAGGCTGTCAAATGCATTTTTGTTGGTTATAGTGCTGAGAGCAAGGGTTACAGATTGTATCATCCGTAGTCAAAGCGTATCTTGATTAGTCGAGATGTTGTTTTTGTGGAAGATGCTGTGCAGCCCTTGTTATCATGTACCAAAGAGACAGGTGTAAGCTCACGGGATGTATTTGATACGTTGTTGCCTCTCTTTACAGGTGGGAATTCAAATGTAAGTCCTAATGAGGCAAATATTCAGCCTATGCAGATTTCAAACGACATCATAGATCAGCCTATTTCTGATGCAGATTTACAGGATGTAATTCATGAGGATAGGGCTGAAAATGAGCAGGCTAGAGGTATGCCTAAATGGCTGGTGCAAACCTTGCGTGATAGTAAGATTGATGCACCTATTACTAGTCGTACTCGTTCAGGTTTTCAGCATGCCTCTTATGCATCAGATTGTTATGCTTTGGCTGTGTCTAGTATGTGTGAAGAGGAAGAACCTCTTTCATTTGATGAGGCACAAAATTCAGAAAATTGGTTGGCTGCAATGCAAAGTGAATATGATGCTATAATGAAGAATGGTACATGGTCTTTGTGTGATTTGCCTATTGGTAAAAAGGCCATTGGATGTAAGTGGGTTTTTAAATTGAAACGAAAGCCAGATGGTAGTGTTGATCGCTATAAGGCTAGACTTGTTGCAAAGGGTTATGCTCAAGAAAAGGGCATTGATTTTGATGAGACCTTTGCTCCCACTTGTCGTATGACTACCATTCGTAGCATTTGTGCATTGGCAGCTCATAATGGTTGGAATGTGCATCAGTTGGACATAAAGACTGCGTTCTTGAATGGGGATTTGCATGAGGAGGTGTATGTATCGCAGCCTCGTGGTTTTGTTCAAAGAGGGCAGGAAAACAAAGTGTGCAGGTTGAAAAAGGCTTTATATGGTTTAAAGCAAGCTCCACGAGCTTGGTATGAAAAGATACATGCATATTTGACTGCACATGGGTTTCAGAATAGTCCAACAGAAAGCACTTTGTATGTTAAACGTGTGGATGGTGTACATCTAATCATTGCTCTCTATGTCGATGACATGCTGCTCACAGGACCAAATGAGAGTCATATTGCTGATTTTAAGGCTGATTTGAATGCCTCTTTTGAAATGTCAAATTTGGGGCATTTGCATCATTATTTGGGGATACAGTTTAAGCAGTGTGATGGAGGTATTGCTTTGTGTCAGACAAAGTATATTGAGACATTGTTGCGGAGATTTGGCCTTGAAGACTGCAAGCCTATTGCTACTCCAATGGAGACAGGTTTGAAGTTGAGTCTTCATGATGCTGGAGATCACTTTGATGTCACACTCTATCAGACAGCTGTTGGTTGCCTCATTTATGTATGCATTACGAGGCCGGACATTCAGTTTGCAGTCTCACAGGTGAGCAGGTTTATGCATAGCCTAGGGTCTCAGCATTGGAAGGCAGTTAAACGCATCTTTCGCTACTTGAGTGGCACCATACATCTTGGGTTGTTTTATCCCAAGGGGGGATCGTTGCCGCCAGATTTACATGCTTTTTCGGACTCAGATTGGGCTGGTTGCTATGACACAAGAGTGTCCACAAGTGGTTTTTGTTTCATGCTCGGTAGCTCATGCATATCTTGGTTGAGCAAGAAGCAACCTACTGTGGCCACTTCTAGTTGTGAAGCTGAGTACAGGGCAGCTTTCACAGCTACGGTTGAGTGTGTGTGGCTCAGACGGCTTATGGCTGACTTGGGTGTTGGACAGGAGTCTGCCACCTCTATCTTCACTGACAGTCAGAGCGCATTAGCAGTTGCGAAAAACCCAGTTTTTCATGCTCGCACAAAGCACATTGAGGTGCATTATCACTATGTCAGGGAGAGACTCTCAGCAGGAGAGATCAGCTTGTGCCAACACAGGACAACCTCGCCGATCTTTTCACAAAGGCGCTTCCTCGTGAGAAGTTTGAAGCTTTCCGCAAAGCTTTGGGCTTGCTCCCCTTTGTGGATTGATCTACTTCGGGCATGGCACTCCCCTATACATGAGTGCCAGCTCTCGTTCACACCATCACTCCCAGGGGGGATTTGTTTACATATATATAGGCAGTGATGTGTGTGAACACACTTAGGACCGCCGGGGCACTTTTTCCCTCTTTAGGAGGTTTTTTCCCCCGGCTTGTATATACGCCCATCCTTCTAGGGCTAACATCTCTTTGTACATTGACACAATCTAATACACTTTGTGTTGTGTGCATTCTTGCTTCTTCTTCTCCAAGCTTTGTGTGCTTTCCTGCAACCCTAATTCCAACATATTCGTCATGTGAGAGGTAGCACCACTGTCGACAATCCACTCATCTGCAGTATGCATATCAAGATCTTTGATTACCACAAGTGATGTGTCACATGAAGAAGTAGAAGACATAGCAACATATGCAACCTTGGCATTACCGTCTTCCTTCTTGTCTTTGTCTTTGTCGTGAGAAGATGTTGATGTAGAAGAACCCTTAGATTTGGATTCAAGTTCAGCTTTTACCTTCTTGGATGCCGCCTTCTTAGCAAAACAGCGATCCTCCGTATGGCCACTACGACCACAGAAAGTGTACTCCTTTGGAAGAATCCTTTGATTTGTCCTTATCGCCTTTGGTTGAAGAATCTTTAGCATTGGAATTAGAGCCTTTGCGTTGATCATTCCCCTTGCCTTTGCCTTTGCCCTTGCCTTGGCTTACAAAAGTCGAGTCCTTTTTGTTTTGCTTGCTACTAGTAAGGCACTTATCATGAAGAAGACCCATAGTCTCTTCAAAGGAAGGGAAAGGAACTCGAAGAAAGATGTTATCTTTGAACGATTCAAAAGAAGAAGGCAATTTACCAAGTAGCTTGTGGACCGGATTGCTTACCAATGTACCAAACTCTTCAAGTTGCCGCTTGATTCGATTGAATTCTCCAAGCTTCTCCACTATGTTGTCGGATTCGGAGATAGAAAGCTTATCCAAATCTTCTTCCAACTTAGCCATCTTAACCGTTGAAAGTCTTCCATATTGCATTTGTATAGCATGCCATAATTGTTGAGCCGTACTCCTTGTAGAAAGAAATTGAGACACAACCGATGTAGATATGCCATGCACAAGTAAAGCTTTGGCCCGTGCAGTTGCATAAACAAGGACCAAGTGTGGTAGTTGTTTAGGGTAAGCTTTTGTGAATCGGAAAGACTTGGAAGGCTCAAAGATTGAGTGAGTGGGTTAAAGGGCTGATATGATTGAGTGGGGAGAGGAGTAGTAGTGGAAGTAGTAGAAGGAGGAATCATAGTAGATGAAGTTGCCATAAAAGACATAGATGATGTAGGGGAATATACCATAGAGGGCATATAAGTATGTGGATAGGAAGGCATAAAGGACAAAGAAGAAAGAGAGAAAGGATCCATAGAAGGTAATGGATATGACGGAAAAGAGAAAGTAGAAGCACCTACCGAAGAAGGAATTGCACCAACTTCCGTTGTAGTAGTTGCCGGTCTAACCGTCGTAGGAGATGTAGGATCCATAGTATCTTCAAGTTTGCCTTTTTCTTTTGGAGTAGAGGACTTCCGAGATCCCATAGGGAGAGGAGGGTGGGAAAACACAAGGGAAGAAGTGTCGTACCTCCAAAAACACAGCCAATAGATGGGCTGTCCACCAAGAAAGTATCTCTAAAATATGTACAAAGATAGTGCGAAAACGCAGCCACAAAACGCAGCCGATATATGAACCAATAGACTCCGTAGAAACCACCAAAAGAGGGCTGAGAATGTAGCCTTAGGTAGAAGGAGTATGGAGGAGTTGATTGTCCACAAAAACGCAGACACAAAGTGTGTAGCAAAGTGGAATTTTCAGTCGATAGAAAGGTGTAGAAAAGAGGATGAATATGTACCTCAAAACACCATGAAGAGGGCTGAAGTTGATGATGAAAACGCAGCCAAGAAATGGCTACAAATCTCTCTCCACAAGAAGCCTCCAAAAAAACGCTACCGCATGTAGGGAAAACTAGTTGGCAATGTTTTCACCGCAAGTAGAGTTGTAGGACTCGGACTGAAGTGCTTTAAAAACACACTTGTAGAGGATGGTAATGGACTGGTTTGAAGCCTTTTGCATCATTAAATGAGTGCAAGGATGATGAGTAAGGGTTTCTGCAAAAAACGCAAGCAGAAATTCTGCATGCAGGCAGTCTGCGAAGAATAACTCAAAAACGGTGAGGAATTTACAAAAAATTTCTTCTGCTAAGTTGTAGACCATGATGATTCCAGTAGGGCTAACGGCACAATCATCAAAAACGCATTCGTTTAGCAGAAAATCAAAAAATGAAAAGACGCCATTGAAAGCGGGGTTGTTGAAGAGGACTAGAGGTAGAGAGGAAGAAGAATAAGGAGACTCTATGTGCGCCACCACCTTGCTCTGATACCATGTGAGAAAGAAGAGATGAGAGAAGAGACAATGTACTCAAGAACTCATCAATGAACCACTAGCCAACTTGATTAGAAATGAACTACAATGCCTCATATATATAGGCACAAGATGAACGGATCTCTAGAAAAGTTCCTCCGCCCTTTCCTCCACCCAAAAATGTGTAAATAGGAAAAAATGGAAATGAATGCTATAAATCCCAAAAATGCCTAGAGGCTAAAGAGTGTGCCACTAGCGTGACACCATCTGGAGATGACACCTATCCAACAATAGTAACATCCTAAGAGAGCTAAGAGCTGAAAGCTGAACTGCTGAATCGTTGCAGTAAACTTCTCCGGTGGCGGGCAATGATGGCTCGAATCTGCCGATGGTGAGGGAGTCGTGGACGCGATCCTCGTATGAGACCAAAATGAGCAACAATAGATACTAGCTACATATACAATAATGATCATGTGAAGAGACAAGATAACCATATGAGTACACAAATTAGCCACCTAGATAATCTCATGAATATAAAGTATCATCTATGGTGCAATCATTTGTCTATACAGATATGTAGGTTTCTAAATGAATTCATCCTCTATGATCTATGTGCACATACACCCATGGATGGAGAGAGAGAGAGAAATAGATAGATTGATTGATAGACACACACGTGTGCAGAGACACACACAGAGAGAGAGAGAGAGAGAGAGAGAGAGAGACACACACACACACACACACACACACTAGCCACTGAGCTAAGTTGGTTTCCATGATGTGGATGCTATCAAATATATGGTTACATGCTTAGAGTGATGATTAATGATTAGTTACCGTGGCGTATGCGCATGCAGGGTCATCTAAGAAGGGTCATTATGTGAGTGTTGGGCTGGCTGTGGGGATTGGCATGTCATTGGCCATAGTGTTGTCTCTTACTATCATCACAGTTCATGTGATAACCAACAAAAGAAGAAAAAGAGACGAGAATCTCCCCCCTGAGCAGAAGATCGGTAGAATTGCTTTTGCTGATGTTGAGTCCACTGCTCCAACTTCTCGCAAAGGAAGCTCTTCTAGTCACAACAATAGCTTTTTGGGCAGCTGGAATGCTCTCCTCAAGCGGCCTGGTAGCATCAACAATAATGTCAAGCGTGCAATTACCTTACCTGGAGGTAATACATTTGGGGTCCTGAGAACACACACACACACACACACACATGCACATGCATATGTACATAAATGCGTGTGTACACACACATACACCCACATATACTTATATATACATTTGTGTGCGTGCACGTGTGTATGCATGCATGTATGATGTATCTTGTTGGACTCAAACTGTGATTTTTTGGACTCAAACTTTTCCTTCTCTTGGTTGTGCAGAGGCCCAAGATGTCTTTGAATCTGAGAAACCAATTGTTTTCACATACAAAGAAGTTGAAGAATCTTGTTCCAACTTCTTAGAGTCAAGGAAACTTGGTGAGGGAGCTTTTGGTGTTGTCTATCATGGACACCTTCGAAATCAAGTAGGTTGGGTCTCTCCTTATCTTCTTGGAATTCCTTAAGTTTGTTCATTTAGAATCTTTAGTATGACTTGAAAGAGATGGCAGCATGGGATGTGGTTTTAATTTTAATTTCATTTCTTGGGCATGAAAGGAGCTCTTGCTGATGTGGAGTGCACCTATATTATGTTAGTGCTAGGGTGTAAGCACATATAAGTATGTACATCTATGGATACATGTATGTGTGTCTATGTGTGCTTGTATTGGGCATATGCCATATGTACGGGATGTGTATATGCATACAATGTAACATGCATTAGCTTTTTACTTGCCAGCTCGAAGGGGAAAACCTGCAAGAGGGAGAGAAGTACACTGTACACCAGATGAGGTCCCAAATACCCACTAAAGGGCCCCTCCCAAAGGAGTATTTGCTCTGATTGTTGTTGTGAGGAACGAGTACAAAAACCTGGCTGATTCTGCCCTAAAACGGGATTGAATTGGGTTACCTCAAAGAGCTGTGTTTTTCTCCTTACAGGCTTCTTACAGGCTGTGGCCAGAGATCACATGTGTGAGGGCTGCAGTTTGATGACCTGCTGTGAGTTAACGGCAGGAGATGAGACACTCACTATACTTGAAGATGAGGAAATGAGGATTTTATTGCTCCATATATATGGACTGGGCCTGTAGTTGTGCTTGCTGACTAATGTGGCCAGAGATCACATGTGTGAGGGCTGCAGTTTGATGACCTGCTGTGAGTTAACGGCAGGAGATGAGACACTCACTATACTTGAAGATGAGGAAATGAGGATTTTATTGCTCCATATATATGGACTGGGCCTGTAGTTGTGCTTGCTGACTAATGTAGGGCTGGCTGACTTGCATAGTCGTGGGCTTTTGGCCCTTTTTAGGCTGGCTGACTGGCGTTCATGGACACCCCCATGCTCTTGGGCCTTGGCCTTGGGCAAGTGTTGGCTGCCCACTGCCCTTTTCCCATGGATTTGGGCCATCCATGTAGCCCATTTGGTCCTACATAGCCTCCACAAAGGTCTTTCTGTATGTCTTCCGGTTGCTGCTAGAACCTTGGACCAAGGTTCACACACAATAATGAGTGTACAAACCTAGACATGGACTTGAGTTGCCCACTGGACACCCGACCTGTGTCTAATAAGTGTTTGGGTAACTACATCATTTAGTGCATTACAAAGATGGTGCCGGAATGGCACACCAAGATGGTGTGAAACACCTAGCTTGCAGGTTAATCATGGTATTGATTGACCAACCCAAGGAAAGATGCTTATTCGGAACCTTGAAAGGACTAGACCCTGCAAATGGCTTTAACCAGCTGGCATGATAGACAACATGCATGGTCCAACTTGGCGGAAGGTGGAGCTTAAATCAGATCTCGTTGATTTTCTTCAATGAGATCTCATTCATTTTCTTCAAAATGGGAAAAGGACGGAAGCTTTGAAAGGATTATGTTGGACATTGCTTGCCCACTTGCTTCAATCGTTGCTTCATTATCCGGAGATACTTATTGGTTTGTTGAGTATAGGTGTCTGGTGCTTTGGCTAGACAATCTTTAACCACTCCCAAAATTTTGTGGTAAGACTCTGAAATTCGGTTGGCTTTGGGGTCTCGAGACATTGCCATGGTCTAAAGTGACTAGAACGGTTGTCCAAACGCCATCATGGTCTAAAGTGACTAGAACGGTTGTCCAAACGACGCCACGTACAATTGAACCAAAGGCAAATAGATTTTTCACTTACTTTGTTGGTCGTGGACGTAACATTGAAACGCATCGAAGGCGAACTGGTTGTAGGTCCACCATCAATCTAGTCTGTGTGTGAAAAGCACTAGAAAAGTGAAGTTTAGTACCGAAATGATCAAACAATGCTCTCCAAAAATGATTGGTGATATTAGCATCTTGGTATGATACAATGGTGGGCAGAGGATCACAAACGGGTACCAAAATCTAATGAATAACTTTGGCAATGGCATTGGACCAATACTGTGACACACCTCACGTGTAGTAGTGCCATGTGGTGGTCGAGAGCCGTGATGGCATTGGGCGGTGTGTGTAAACTGGCCTTGACGGGCGGTGAAACAAACACTCGCACATAAAACACTTCAACGCCATTGAGGACCTAGAAAAGGAAAACAAACAGGGGGAGCTAGAGTGCTCCTGCAAACAGTACACGGACACCGATTGGCCCCAAAACGCAGTGGCGCCCCTTGCGGTATTTCTTTAATTGAATATAAGAGCTTTGATTACAATATAAGGCTGGGAACTCAGCCGTCGCAGTAGAACCCTTGAAGCCTGCAAAGAACCTGCATCTGGCTTCTTGTCCACTCGGCATCCACAAACAAGTCCAGCCATTGTTCACATCGAAAGACTCTTTCACATTGAGTCTGCATACAGAAGCTTTCTCCCATGATCAAGGCTGCCACAACCATCCATAGCCTCTCACACTATGAACAGCATCACACCCTGACACATCCAGTGCTTCTGCATCACAACACAGACTCCCAAACTGTCTCTCATAAGAGAACTCGTATCACAGCACAGCATAACATACAGTCGACACACCTGTACCAACCCTCTCTACTTTCCAAGGATACTATCCATCTCTGTCATGGATTCCCTGTCCCCTGTCCAATCAGTAGCAAGGCTGTACCATACATGTGTCCATTCCTGTACCTTCTGCCTGCATGTGACCTATCTCCTGGAGAAACCCAAAAACATGTTTCCTCGTCGAGAAACCTACGACCTGTTTCCACATGAAACCCTTAGGCCTGTTTCCCTTTGAAACTTCTGTCCTGTCTCCATACAGAACCATTCATAGCACCATTCAACAACAGTGCCAACAACAGCATACATTAAGTTACCTGTTCCCTCATGAAACATATGGCAACATAGAGATGCCCGTATCTGAAGGTCCCTCTGTTCCTTTCCAGCAGGAAGAAAACAATCTGCTCCATGAGCACGCAGCCATGCGAGCTTGCATCACTCCCATGCCAAGAAACATAACCACATGACCTTGTACTTGCGGCCAAAAACCCAAGCACATAGCTGAATTTGCAGCCACACAAAAACAGCCCATAAACTGTCCCAAAACAGTCCTGAACCCAAATCAAAGAGAAGCGGGAAGTTCCTTCAGATGAACGCCATCGATGAGATGTCTATGTTCATGAAAAAAACCAGCCCCTCCTTTCTGTATCAGCTGTCGTATAGTAGCCGTCTATATCAGCTGTACCCGTCCGTACAAATATGCCTGCAGCCGTACAATCGTACATCTGAACCTGCAGTCGTACAATTCTGCCACGTGGACTGTACCTGCAACTGTACCTAACTGCGCCGCCTGTACCTGCAAACAACAGCCTGACCTGCCACGTGGACTGTACCTGCAGACAGCAGCCTGACCTGCCACGTGGACTGTACCTGCACAGCAGCCGCCTCCAATCCTGCAGCCGCCGGCCTATCCCTGCAGACCTGCGTAGCCACACAGTCTAGCCTGCCGGTATGCAAGAGAAGGAAAGGGAGAGAGAGAAAAGCCAGCGCAGTCCAGCCAGCATCTCCTCTCTTCTCCCAAAAAGCACATGCGCCTCATCAAGGGATAGGCGCCTCTTTTGTCTGCCAGCCCCCCTTTTTCCCAAAAAGCACACGTGGCCCCAAAATAGCATATGGGCCACATTTTCTTTCATAAAAGGCATTAAAAATGATTTTAAAGGTTTTTAAAACCTTTTAAGTTAAAATCTCTTTGCCCCCTTTTACACATGGGGTTGTCCACACATGGGCTCCCTTTTTGACTCCAACCTGATGCCATTCACACTGTCCACCATGTCCCCGTGCACACCTGCATCTTGTCCAGAGAAAAACACAGGGTCGTGACAGTGTGCGTGTCACATGCACCCATGCACTGAGGTGCAATGTGACACACCGGCTTGTCATCAGTGCCATACTTGTACAAAAATAGTAATATTTTTGGTTCATTTGTCATATGCCGTGACCCCATTGTAAGCCCCAGTCCAGGGACATGTCAGGCACGAGCTATGTAGGTCCTTCCTTCTAAGCTGTAGGTGTAGAGTCTATCACTTAAACCGCTTGGAGAACAATCATGTAGGTCATCTTAGCCTAGATATGTGTAGAAGCTTTAGTTAGCAAAGGGCATGCAAAGGCTCTTGGCCAGCCCTAAGGCCCCAACCATGGTAGCCTAGCATAAGGGCAAGCACCATGGGCCATTAAATGGGCCACTAAATGGGCTAGCAAAGCCCTTAGGGCACTGATCAGTATCAGATATTCATATATAAGAAGCCCCTCAACCCTTGCATAAATCATGTCATTCTTCACAGAATTTAGCAGTCATACATTGCAAAAGTATGTGTGCTTGAGACTTAAGTCTTGTGCATACATCAATTCAGCCAAGCACTCTTTGTGCTACAGTGCAAGGCAGTCCGAAGCTATCTTCAGCACTCAGCCTTCAGTATTGCATCTCCCTCGTGTGTAGTGGCTCCACTGTTGTCTTCAACCCATTTGATCGTTGAGCAGATGTTTGGTCTACATTGTCCTTGCGTTTGGCAATCCTCTGTCAATCATCTTCAGTAAGTGCATTGTAAAGGAGTTGTCCAAAGCAATAAAACCAAATACTCTTGTTGCAGGAGGGGGCCCTTAAGTGGGTACATTGGGACCCAATCGGTGTCGTTTCTACATTCTCTCTACAGCTTTATCTCTTGTGAATAAAGATTAAAGTGGATTGCTTCATGCTCACTGACATGAAGGTATAAAGTAGCTGATCATATCGGTTGCATGTTACATTGATATCAAAGCTTTTGGTTGTGACCCGCCGGCTTGACTACCTGCAGTGAGCATTCCGTGAATGGTGAAACTGAGGTCGGGAAAAACCATCTAGCCATTCACCATGTTAGGAGAAGAAGAAAGAGACTTCAAAGAAGGCTTCATTGCAGGAGGAAGCCCTGCAAGAGATGCTGTTTAATTTCTTGCACAAGATTAACCAGCATGATCTCTGCCGAGAAATTAGTGACATGTTCAATATGCAATTCAATTCGCTTGATATTCTTAGGGACACAAAATATTATTTAAACTAGAAGCTGGAAGAGTATAACAGAATCACGTACAAAGATTCTATGGTTTTTCAGGAAAAGAATTTTGTCCACATTAATGACTTGGTTCCTTCGGAACATTTAAGAAGCAAGTTGAATAGAAGCATCGTGAAGTTACTTGAAGACTATAAAAGAACAGAGCCCAAGTATGCAAGGCACATAAAAAATTTACAAATTGCTCGATTGTCACATTGGATTTGTGTGCTATCGTTTCATGCTTTTAGAGGAACACGAAGACATCACTGCAGAAGAAAGTGTCCACGAAGACACAACAAAAGAAAAGACACTTCCGCAAAGCACTAACCGCTGGAGTATCACATAAGTTTGATTGGGAAGCCATGCATTTCCAGCATCAATAGTTGCTGGCAACCTCGTAGGCTGATCTGATAGCATTACTTCTCAAGTTGGCACCTAGTCCTAGTTCCTCCACCACCGTCAATCGAGTTCAACCAAACTTTAGTAAGTATGATGGTAAGTGTGATCATTTTGCAATCATGCAATTTATGCATCAATTTGTTGCATATTTTCTTTTGGTAAAGTTGCAATCCTCAAGACAAAGTCCATTTGGCAGCTCCACACCTCACTCGAGAACCCATTACTTGGTGGCAGCATTGGTCGGGTCTTTATGCAGATCCATTCATAGGCACGACTCATTACGTATGAGACACTTTTGTGTCCGATCTCAAAGCTAGGTTTCTTCCATCTCAGTACATGATCAATTTGGAAGATGAGTTTTAATTTTTAAAACTCTCCTAGAATGAGTCTCCTGTGCTGACCTATTCCAACAAGGTCATAACCATGGCACATCAATTGGGGAAGTTGGAAGAAGAGAAGCTGAAAGGGGTTGGATAAAAACATCTGGTTTCCTACACAGAATTTTGAGTCTCTGTCATATGATCGGGCTCTAACTTTGGCTCAGAATTAGGAAATGATGCTGAACAAAGGCAAGCCTAAGCAGGTCCAGTCAAGCCCCAAACCCCAAGAGCAGCATGAATCTTCATCCTCGTCAGGTAAGGGAACACAGAACTGTAAAGACAATAAGGACAACAAGTCTCAACCTTTAGAGCAACTCGGGCAAAAAGAAAACCACAGAAGCCAAGCCTAAAAGATGTGTGAGGAGAAGGCCAAGGAGGAAATTATTGGAGGTCATCTCTAGCCAGACGAGCAAAAGCGGTGTGAGGCAAAGAACCATTATTTCTTGTGCCATCAAGTAGGCCATGGTAAGAAGGATTGCACCAAGTGGTAGGTTGAGAAAGCCACCCCATCCCTGATTGGCAAACAAGACACCCTCACCATTGTTGATAGTTTACCTGAGCCTGTCATAATTCACGGGGATCGGAGCAATCTTGGAATCCCACTAATTTCACATGTCCAGGCCCAGTGAGCTATCAAAAAAGGAGCTGAGAGTGTTGATCTATGTCCGCGCGCCCAACAATCTGTTGTTCAACCAGCAACACCCTTAGAGAAAAAGTTGGCAGATCGCCTTCCACAGTTCCAAGCTTCTCCTCGAGATTGGCTTTCTTATAAAATTCAGAGTTTTAGGGCCATGTAACATGCTTTAGAAGAGGCTTCTCCTCGAGATTGGCTTTCTCATAAAATTCAGAGTTTAAGGGCCATGTATACATGCTTTAGAAGAGGCTTCTATGCTATGTTTCCCTTGCTTCATGTAAGTGGGATTTCAAGGCGCACTTGTAAATGTATTTGGGTTGTTCTATGGGTGGCTTTGATGGAGTCAAGAGATGTAATTAATGGTCTATATTGATGATATTTTACTCTTGGACATGTTATATTTAAGTTTGGTGGCAAACTTTCGAAGTTATGATCTCAAAGACGAGGACTAAAGTGGAATGCTTTCAAGGTCCACAATACATTGAGTTTGGTGTGTGTCAATTTCATAAGGGGATCCCTTGGTGTGGTTGTGGTTGTGGTTGAGGGTGAGACAGTTGGGTCGTGTTTGTGGTTGGTATGTTTATGATCATGGTAGAGTGGGTTGGTTGTTATTTGGAGTAGAGAAGGCAATGGGAGGCCGTCAATCTCACCAGCTACTATCTGGACACTACTTAGGGGTGACCATGCACTTGCAAATCACACCCACACGGCTTACCATTTCCAAGCATAGCTTCAAACTTGTGCATATGCACATGGCAAAGGCCTTGGCTCATCATAATGCATCCCACATGCTTGTTCATATTCATGCCAATATAGGACTTCAGTATTTTCTAACACCAATCAGAAAATTTCAAGGAACTTAGTAGAGCATGATACACTTGTTCACCATAAAGAAGGGGAGGTTGGATTTGAGGTTGCCTACCCAGTGATGGAAACCACGATTAGTTTCTTTGCAGCTGCATGCCATGGAGGTGCAAAAGGCATGTTTCCTCATCTGCAGGCGGCTCATCTGTGGTTTGAGTGACCACCAAAGCCTTCTCAGGAGGATGAAATCAGTGTTTGTGGCCAGAACTTGGGAACTCTAGCAGCATCCTTCAACCATTTGCATGCAAGGGTTTCAAACAAAGGCAGGATTTGTGTGCAAAATTGACTCGAAGTCTTTTCTTGCAGGAGGTAGCAATCAAGAAAATGAAGGCATCCAAGTCAAGGGAGTTCATAGCAGAGTTAAGAGTCCTCTGCAAAGTCCACCATTCAAATCTGGTAATGGCACTCACCGTTCCACTTTTTGCAGCTCTTTGGTTGCCATGCACACTGGTTCTTAGCATGTTTTACGTGCATGCACAAGCATGAGTAGTGGAGAAAGCTGATTCATTTGACTGCAAGTATGATGTTTTTTCATATAAAATTTCTCTGCAGATTGAGCTGATAGGTTATGCAGTTGGTCAGGAAGAGTTATACTTGGTATATGAGTTTGCAGAGCACGGCAATTTGAGTGACCGCCTACATGATCCCATTGGGAAAGGTATATTAGTTTAACAGCTAATGAGAGCATACATGGTAGCCATGAGACTCTCAATAACACTCTTTCAACTTCAATGCGATATGCATAAATGCAGGCTGCCAACCTTTAACATGGATGGAGAGGGTCCAGATTGCGCTTGATGCAGCAAGAGGTTTGGAGTATATACACGATCATACGAGAACCCATTATGTACATCGTGATGTGAAGACCAGCAACATCTTACTGGATGGGCATCTCAGAGCAAAGGTGTTTTCTGTGTTTCTCCTTGTGTTACTTAGTGGATTAAAGTCTTCATAGCATAACATTGGAATGCATGGCGAACTGTGTATGCATACAAGAGACTTAATCCTTTAAAACATATCAAAGGCAATGCATTATAAGTCTACAGTTAGCTGGCATACACCTTCACAAAGGTGTCAATAAGAGTTTACTGAAAGCTTTATTTGTCTAGAGCAGGTTGGAGACTTTGGCTTGGCGAAGCTGGTAGAGCAAGCAAGTGCTGAGGATGAAAATCTTACCACCCGAGTGGTTGGCACAGTCGGCTATCTTGCCCCAGAGTGAGTTGGATGACTATAACAAAAAAGTTATTTACTTCAAATTGTTTTGCAGCTTAAGAACTGTGATTGGCCATGTGGTGATGATGATGATGACGATGCACTGGGTTTACAAATTGGTGGCCTGATATGATCTGCAGGTACATTAGGGATGGTCAAATCACGTCCAAAAGTGATGTCTACGCATTTGGAGTAGTGCTAATGGAGCTCATTACTGGTCTGGAGGCTTTGAGTAAAAGCAAAACTGCTGATGACATGAACGCTTTGGACCAGCGTTCGCTGGTCGCCTTGGTAAGATTGTTTCTCTCTGTTGTCTTAATGCAAATTGGCCAGTTTTTTGGACAAGGAGCCTGGAGGATGTATCCGGACAGTAGGATCTTTGTAATGGCCAGGTCTTTACACATGTAAGATGGCTGTCTCCAAACTGGCTGACTAGGAAGCCATCTCATGATGGGCAGGAGGTCTTAGCACATGTAAGATGACCACCCCAAAATTGGCTGGCTAGGATGCCACATTTTACCTTACACATGGATGTACATGCACAGGCCAAATTGAGATGGCTGGGGGTAAAACAAACCATACATTGCAAATACTCTGTGATGGACATTTTGCAAAACTTAGTACCATGGTTTATCCATGAAGATTTGTCCACTAAAGTGGACATATCTTTATGCGTGAACATGTGTCTTGCGTTAACTGATTCTAAGGCATTTTTGCATGGGCATTAGGGCTTGTGATAGGTTTTCTGCTGCCAAGTCTTTCACATAGCATTAAGTCTTGCATAGGTCGCGTTAGAAGCTGCATGTGCATGTGTGAAGTCTAGGTAGGGCAAAGGTCTTTCCTGAATTCCTGACGTTTTTAGTACCCAGATGGAGAGTTCTCAAACCGAGATACAGGGGTATAGGCAAGAGTACTTCTGACTCATTGAACAAAACATCAACACCATGAAAGAATTATCAAGCAAGTTGGCAGTTTATTAGTAGTACCACAGTGGACTCATGGAGTCTCCAGGGTTGAGACTCAACCTGAGGGCGTCATCTCCTATGCGGAAGAGCTTCCGAGACCGGAGGTGCTTTTGGAGGGCACTATCTCAGAGGGGCCAGTAGAGGTATAGTTGTCAGAGGTTATGCTAGAGCTCAAGCGAGTCTCCAAAGGCCAATAGTTAACGGAGGAGCTTCAAGTGTCTCTCTCACAAAGGAGGATGAGATTTCTGTTGTAATAGTTTCGAAGGCAACGGATCTCGTAGAGGTACTATTGGAGGTAGAGCCAGAGAGTTTGGAGGAGAGTTTACAGCTGGGCGACACAGAGGGACCCAGGGAGATGTGCTTACAGCTTCCTCAGATCAGTTTGTTGTAACCAGTAATTTTCTGGGAGTTTTATAGTTGCAGATTATGATGACCAGAGTTCCACAAGATATGTAATGGCTGGTATGTTGCTTTTTGAACCATCACGTGTGATCACTCTGACAAACAAGTGCCAGGAGGGGCCATCATTGGGGAGTGCATGATTCGAGTGGAAGTGGAATACCCGAGTGCTCCAAGTTTAGAAGAAGGGGATGTCACATGCATGCCTTAACCTGGATGCACATGGACATAACTCTTTTCTGCGGCCGCCTTTTGGGCAAAGTTCGGGGACGAGTATGGCCAGCTTGGGCAGTGTATTTGTGAAAGAAAGAGCATCATAGGTCGTAACTTGTAGGCCCAAAGCACAAATTGTAGAAGGCTGGAAACAGTTGATTATTGCTGAAAATGAGCACGAGGAAAGCCCGTAGGTGCTTACAAGCATAAGAGACTGTTGCTACAGCCAATGACCTCCAGCAAATATGCAAGAATGAGATGAAAAGTGAGGGGAAGGGTGAGAACCCTTATATATCTCTCCAGGGAGCTGGTCGGCCAGCTCTAGCAGGCCGACAACTGTCGAGTAGCATAAAAATAAAATGCCTAAGAAATGGTAGAAAAATCCCAAATAATATTTGCTAAATATGCCAATGCAGGTCTCATAAAATGACCAGTACAAGCGTGAAAAGGTGATGTGGACCCTCTAGAGATGATATATTCCAACACCTCCTCTTTAGCGCCAGAGGGGCGGTCCAATACCAACACGCTGAAGAAACATCTTCTCGGAAGTGGTTTGGTGAAGAGATCAGCCACATTGTCCTTAGTAGAACAGTAGGCCAGCCGAAGAGGTCCCAACTGGATCCAGTCACGTACAAAATGATAATGCACCTCAATATGCTTGGATCGTCCCCATATCACAAGATTCTAAGCTAGAGCAGTGTCGGCACAACACATGCTCTAGAATCTGATGAATCCAAAATGCCTCAGTAGAGGAGAGAAGGTAGGATTCAGCGCAGCGGCACCTTCTATACCCTACACGCGGGTACCCCCCGCTGGCATTACAGGCCACCTGTTTGGCTTTTCCCCCCTCCTATTGTATGATATAGCCTCTCAGTTATTTGTACTGATATTTGTACTTTTTTGCACCTAGGGAGAGTCTCCCTAGCTGCCTTGATTGGATCTCTGCTTTGCCTTCTTATGAGCAGGAGAGGTTTTTTGTAGCCCAGCGGGCGTTTTTTTTTAATAACTACTGAAAGGATCTTTTCTCGGAAAAAAAAAGAGAAGGTAGGACTCAGGCCTAGAAGGCCCTGGGGTGGAATTTGGAGAAGGAACAACTGTAGGGAAATCTCTGGAAGCCATGTCTACTGACAAATGATCCTCCTCTGACTCACGTAGTCCGCTGACAACCTGCTAAGCACCACTGCTGCAGTGTGTAAGAGTGTGGAGAAGAAATGGCAGCAAAGAAATCTCTGAGAGCCCTGTCCTCTGACAATAAACCTCCTCTGAAGCAAGAGGGCTGTAAAAAAAACAGCAAATAGCCTCCTCTCAAGTTGTGCACAGCAAGAGGAGGAAAGAAGAAAGGGGGGGTGGGTGGGAAAAGAGAAATAGAGAAAGCAAATCTCTCAGTAATCCTGTCCTCAGCACCTAGAAGAGAGCTTCCGTCTCCGACAACAAAAATGCAACAACACCCGTCTATAGATGCAAAAACCGCAGCCAAAATGCAAAAACCGCAGCAACTCCTAGAAACCTTTGCTCCTAGAGAGAAAACGTAGCGCTTTCCTGCCTGTAGATCATCGTTTGGCTCTGATACCATGAAAGAAAGAGCATCACAGGTTGTAGGCCCAAAGCACAAACTGTAGAAGGCTAAAAACAGTTGATTATTGCTGAAAATGAGCACGAGGGAAGCCCGTAGGTGCTTACAAGCATAAGAGACTGTTGCTACAGCCAATGACCTCCAGCAGATATGTAAGAATGAGATGAAAAGTGAGGGGAAGGGTGAGAACCCTTATATATATCCCTCGAGAGAGCTAGCTGTAGTAGGCCGACAGCTGTCCAGTAGCATAAAATGCTATAAAATGCCTTAAAAAATGGTAGAAAAATCCCAAATAATATCTGCTAAATATGCCAACGCAGGGTCTCATAAAATGACCAGTACAAGCATGAAAAGGTGATGTAGACCCTCTGGACATGATATATTCCAACATTTTGCCACTCAAGTGTGTATAGACCAACCAAAAATGAAGCAGCCATGTATGGACAGCTTGGGATCCATTGTATGTGGCTGTGGAGCTATCCAACTAGCTGATAAGCATTACAGATGCCTACATATAGGCAGATCCAGGTCATTTGTGTAACATGCAACTGGTATGATCGTGTAATGCACAACAAGACCTTATTTATACCTTTATGTTAGTGAGCATGAAGCAATCCACTTTTAACTTTATTCACAGGAGATAGAGCTGAAAAGAGAGAGAATGCAGAGACGACACCAGATTGGGTCCCAATCTACCCACTTAAGGGCCCGTATTTGCTTTATTACTTTGGAGAACTTCTGTTACAATTCAGAAAACTTCTGAGAATGATTGACGAAGAATGCCAAATGCAAGGACGAGGTAGACCAAACGTCTGTTGAACCATCAAACGGTTTGAAGACAACTTTGAAGCCACTTTGGAGAGCCTTATGCATACCAAGATCTGCTGAGGGAGATGCACTAGCAAACTTTGGGCTGCCTTGGGATTGAAGCACTAGGGTGCTTGGGCTGAGAATGATGTATGCAGAAGACGAGTCTTAAGGCACACATGCTTCTGCAAGAGGAACTGATGAAAATTGTGTGGGATGAGATGATTTTATCAAGGACTGAGCGGATGCCTTATATATGCATCCAGGCTGCTGGTCGGTGGATATATGCTGTTGTCGGCCAACAAAAAATGCTACGCTTGTTGAATATGGTAATTAATGCCAACCACCTTCACACGTGTGATGCGCCTAGCAAAACTTCTGACCAACTGCTATTTATTACCCCCAACTGACTGCCTAGCAACTTCATAAGGTTGCTGACTAGATGCTAGGCCCCTTGTATGCCTCTTAGGTGTGGCCCATGGTGCCCACAAGCCCAAGGCTCATAGGCTGGCCTAGAGCGTTTTAATCCTTTTGTTAAGCATCTTCTACATGCTCCTAAATGCCTGCTATGCTAGGGTAACCTACATGCTTGATTGTTCTCCAAGTGGGTTAAGTGATAGACATTGACACCTATGGCTTGGAATGACCTACGTAGCTCGTGCCTGACATGCCCATTGCATCAGCCACACATCAATCCACGTCATCCATACATCCATCCACATCATCCACATCAATCCACATCATCCATACATCCATCCACCTCAATCCACATTACCCACACATCCATCCACATCATCCATACATCCATTCACGTCAATCCACATTACCCACACATCAATCCACATCATCCATACATCCATCCACATCAATCCACATTATCCATACCATGCCAATGCACTAAACAAAAACAATGTATATTTGTAAGGAGGTACGGTTTAACCTCATTCAAGGATTACTAGGAGAGGGTTGGGAGGTTAATGAGGGGTCACATCAAGGTGATGTGTACAAGTGAAATGTAGTAGATTCTACAGTGTCTTTCAGGTTCTTGAAGGCATGCTCTATTTTGTACATGCATCTGTGCCACAGTGCCCTTAGCACGTTGGTGCATGTGACATTCCCTCCTACTTATCTTGGTGGTAGTAGCATGGCCTTCAAGTAGCCTGCCAATAACTGGGGGTACTCCTAGAAGCAATCCTCGTCAAGCCAAACGGCTTCGTGAGTGCCTCGGTCTCTAAACATTGTGTAGAACTATCTGATTTTTTTATCGGAACCATGCTTCCACTTATGGAGGAGAATCTGCTCAAACTCGCTGATTTCTGATTCATCGACCACTTCAGGTTGCAGATTATTTAGAATCTCTTGTAAGGATGATCCGACGTACAGCTTTAACCATGAGACATTGAAGACATCATGCATAGTCCAACTGTTTGGCAGCTTCAACTTCATGGTGACATCACTAAGCTTCTTTACAATAGGAAACGATCTGAAGCTTTCGAAAGATAGCTTGGGACAACACTTGCCACTTGCTTTAACCGTGGCTTCATGATGCAGAGAAATACCCAATCTCCTTCCTTGTAGTTGACATCTCATCTAAACTTGTTGGCTTGCCTAGTGTATGCTTCCTGTGCTTTGGTGTGGTCTACTTCATGGACTCAATTAATCTCTGAGAATGTCTATGTGGTCTTGTTAGCCTCCAATGATGGTGACACCGTCCTCGTAAGAAGAGATGAGAAACGGCGACCAAATGCTACCTAATATGGAGTCTTGCCAATACTAGATGAACGAGTGTCGTTGAGGATGGCCTGTACCAAAGGAAGATATTGTTCCCATTTTGATTACTTATCATGGCAATACAATTTGAGAACATCGAAGGCTAGCTTATTGTATCTTTGTCTAACCATCTGTCTGTGGATGAAATGCACTAGACAACTGTAGTTTAGTCCCAAAGTTATCAAACAATGCTCTCCAAAAATGAGAAGTAAACTTTGGGATCTCTTTCTAAAGTAATTGTCCGGGGCAAACCACAAATTGGGTACCAAAGGTGGATGAAGAAGCGAGCGTTGTCTTATGTTGTGGCCGTCTGCTGGCATGGAATGAGCATGCAAAACTTATTGAACCGGTCAATTGTGGTCCAACACTGTGTATTCTTGGTTCCCATAGCTGTTGGAAGAGGACCTATGAAGTACTGATGTCCTGAAGAGGTTCCTCGAGGATAGGCAAAGACTGTAGCAACCCGGCCTGCTTCGAGTGTGGAACCTTTACTTTTTTGCAAATCTGACATGCCTAGACATATTGGTAGACATCGCTTTGCATCTTTAGCCAATAGAATAAACGCTTTAACTTCTCCAAGATACTCTTGATACCTTGATGACCACCAACAAGAGAATCATGGGCATCATGAAAAAGTGTATGTCTTTTCTCCTTTAGTACGCATAGCCGGTTTTTGTAGAATAACCAACCATCGAGGACTGTATAATGACCTCGGTTTTGATGTGAGGGACAGCATCTGACTAAGAGCATCGGCAAGTTATCCTTGCCAGGGACGTATCGAATCATACCTCCAAACTGTTGGAAGATTTGACTCTGTTGGCTTGAATATCACTCCATTGGGCACACTAGGCATGGTTTGCAACCATTTAGTGCCTGATGATCAGTCTTGACTGTGAATTCCCTTCCATAAAGGAAAGGTTTCGAATGCTTGAGAGCTGTGATCACTCTAAAAAGCTCTTTGTCATCATACACCAAATAATTCTTCTCAGCGTCATTTAGCTTGCAGCTATAATAAGCCATTGGTCTGCCTTCTTGCTGTAAAACAATGTTGATAGAAGGTTGCTAGCGTTAGTGATAACCTCGAATGGGTCATCCCATGATTTCAGCTTGAGGAGTGGTGCATAATGCATGGAAGGCCTCAAGAGCTTTGCCCATAATGGACACTTTCTGGTGACGTGTCTTCACGCCCTTGAGGAGATCTATAAGAGGTGCTACAAGTTCGGAAAATTTTTCCATGTGGGTGCTCTAGGCCTGGCCAAGACCCACAAATGATTTGACTTCTTGAGGAGTCTTGGGTACATCCAAATCCAGTATAGCTTGTACGTTGTCGGGTTCAAGCGAATACTAGACTCACTGATCACATATTCCAGATAATGGACCTCTAAGAGGCCAAATGCGACTTTGAAGCCACTTCATAGAGCCTTATGCATACCGAGATCTGCTGAGGGAGATGCACTACGGAAGGCTGAATGCTAAAGCAAACTTCGGGCTGCCTTGGGATTGAAGCACCTGAGAATGATGTATGAAAAGACGAGTCTTTAGGCACACGTGCTTCTGCAAGAGGAACTGCTGAAGTGCGGGATGAGATGATTTTATCAAGGACTGAGGGGCTGCCTTATATATGCATCCAGGTTGCTGGTCAGTGGATATATGCTGCTGTCGGCCAGCTATAAATGCCACGCCTGCTGAATATGGTCATTTAATGCCAGCCGCCTTTACACGTGTGATGCGCCTATCAAAACTGCTGCCGACTGCTGTTTATTACCCCCGACTGGCTGTCCAGCACCTTCATAAGGTTGCTGACTAGATGGTAGGCCCCTTGTATGCCTCTTAGGTGTGGCCCATGGTGCCCACAAGCCCAAGGCTCCTAGGCTGGCCCAAGAGCTGGCCTAGAGCCTTTTAATCCTTTTGCTAAGCATCTTCTACATGCTCTTAAATGCCTGCTATGCTAGGGTAACCTACATGCCTGGCTATTCTCTAAGTGGGTTAAGTGACAGACATGATGATGAGCCAGTGTGTCACACTGCACCTCAATGCATGGGTGCGTGTGACAATTTGCAAGGTAGAGGAGCAGTTGTAAGCTAGCATTTGTAGTGTTAGATTCCCACGCAATAGAGAGAGCTTCAACCACCACCAGTGTGCATCTTCCATGAGGGTAAACCTCTTGCTCAAGTGAAAATATGGGTGGAGCATTGACATCCAACACCCCTCCTCAATGTCCACCCAAAGGTGAGCTATCTATGTGGTGTTATTGAAAATGTCTCTCCATGTGGTCCCTGCTAACAGCCTTTGTGAAGATGTTTGTGAAATCCAATGACACTAAGAAGTAAACTATCTCAGCTCCCCCCAAACATGACAAGCTTGGACACTAAGTAATGAATCTCAATGTTTTTGTGTGAGCATGAAACATAGGATCCTAAACCATTCAATGCTTACTGTCCCATTATAGCCTCATGGGCTGATTAGTAGTTCAGGATTATACATGGTAACATGTTTTGCCCAACATCCCAACATACAAACAGATCTGTGTCTTCATTGCATATATTCATGTTTTGTCAATATACAATAGTTTAGGTCGATCACCTTGTCTATTGTGTACTTGCAGTTTATCATTGTGGTTAGCATTAATCAGTTTGCAATTAGCGTTAATCTACAGTAGCTTCAGCAACAGTCGTCACAGTGAATGCTCTGCAAAATGAGAAAAATGCACATTATTAATCCACTTCAATACTGTCCACCTGAAGGGTGCCACCCCAAACAAAGTTTCTATAATGGTTATGGTTTTTCTTTTTCTGCAGCTATATACAATTGCTTATAATGGAAAAGTGGAATTTGAAAAGCTACAACCTTTTGTGGATCCAAACCTTCAAGATAATTACCCAGAAAAAGGATTCTACAAGGTAATGTACATGGGCTAGTCTCAACCAAAATAATGGCTAATGTGGAGACTGAATCCATTATATCTGGACATTAATAGGAGTATGTGCATGTGCACACACACACACACACACAAACAACACACATGCACATGAACCCACCCATGTGCGTGTGCATACTAATATACGTGCACTCACACATGATGATGTGGACATTGAACCCATCATATCTGGCCACTAAGAGAGTGAGAGAGAGAGTGTGTGTGGGGTGTGTATGTGTGTGTGTGTGTGTGTGTGTGTGTGTGTGTATCTGTTTCTTCCCAGAGGAGGTGGGCTGCGTTTTCTTCTAGAGAGCTTCTTCCTTACCTGTCAGGGTTTGAGTTTGGGTCCCGTCACAGGCAGCATGGTGCAAGGGCCTGCAGATAAGAAGAGTATATGTACAACAAACAAGTCTAACATGCTTGCCATAAAACTACTTGCAGGTGGCTCAATTGGCAAGGGAATGTGTCGAGGAAGACAGCATGGCTAGGCCAGACATGAGGGAGGTTGTGTTTAAATTGTCTCGAATATTATTGTCATCCATAGAATGGGAAGCCTCCTTGGCAGGAAGTAGTCAGATATTTAGTGGCCTAGTTCAAGGCAGATAGGCGTTCTAGACCACTGACACCATGGTATTTAAGGGTAGTTGCATTAGAGGTAGACATGGTTAAGATTAGCTGCTTTTCCCACTCCAAATTCCAAATGAAAAATCATCAAAGTAGTGGTGCATTTTTACCATCTGATCTTGTTAGTGCCCCACGCTGAGCAACTCAGTACTCTTAAAGAATCTGTGGATTTTTTTGCATATATGTATATGATTCTGTTTTTGTTTAATAAAGTGTCAAAGGGAAAGCTTGTGATTTAGAATTCTAATTTTCTCCCAACTTGCTCCTTGTAAACTATATCAAGATGAATCTTGCTTGACACCCTTGACTATGTAAGCATTCCACTTTTTCACAGGGTCTATCTCCTCCATGTATTAGATTCTTGTGCGAGACGAAAAAAGTACATATAGAAGATGCCTAAATGTTATTACAATAAAGGAAAGAAAATTGAACTGACCTGCAACTAGGCTTATGTTAGAAAATCAATGTGAAGCACGCATGGGTCATAGCCTTGTGCTTCTGTGCTCAATTGCAAGCTTACTCTATGTCAAAGGAGTAGGGTGACAAAGTCTGAAGAGTCTCATTGTGAAAGGGCTTAGGTGGTGAACCCTTTACGTATTCAGGATTCTATGTGCTCTATTTGGTGCCACATTTGGACCTGTGAACTTTAAGTTATGGATGTGGCTTCAGAAACACTTGGTACATAGGACGTTGTTTGTTTGTTTTTCCAAAAAGGGACTTGTATATTTTTTCTAAAGATTTTAAACCAAACAAGGAGGAAATCTCAACCAATCAAGTGCCTTGTGTTGCCAACAAGGTCCAATAAGTGGTAATGAAAACAATGTCATAATCCCACTCTCATAAATTGGCTGTGCTTTCTCTCCATAGCCCTCCAAGATCCCTAGATTGGCTATGAGGGCGTGGATGATATCAATCCAAATCCTATGAATGCACTATGACTTATAACCTAAAGTGTCCTCAATGGCCTCAGTGCATCTAGTCTTCCAAATGAGCCAAACTTTAATGCGGCTCTTATGCACTGTCCAACCTCATGTAGGTGGGACAGACTTTGGCATGTCCTAAAGATGGCACCGTTGTGAGCAACTCCTTGATTGGTCATAATGACTAGATCCTTGTCCTTCCCCTCATACCTTAGCTGTGGGCTTGACTGTGTCAACCAAATGATAGCACCAAAAAAATGTAAGCATCCTTCCAAGGAGATGTGCTATCATCATCTAAATCTTATGTGCTTCCGTGCACTCCCACAAGCAATGTTAGGAGATTGTCCTTGAAGCTTGGCACATCTCAAGCATGCTAACATGGGCGATCGATCTCCACTGGTCAATTGGCAAGGCCACCAAGAAGAGAAAGCCAAATAAAAGAGGACATTTGTGTCCTCTTATAAGAATGCCACAACCTCATCCAAAAAGTCCTCTAAATGTCAGGTGTGATATGAAAAACCTCTCGATGAGATCGAAGAGTAGGGACTCTCTGAATGTGTCTCAAGACAAGATGTGTTGTAAGGCATGCTTTTCATCGGGTTAATAGCATTCCTCCACACCCACTCAGGAAGGTCCCAATGCAAATATCTAATAGGGCATTTGCCATACAAGGAAATATTCCAAGCAGATATGTTCACGGGATCAATGTAAAAGTGCTTCTTTGCTCTTCCAACAACTCTCACAAGACGTAGCACCATGCCCTCAATGATATCCTGCACATCACATCTCTCCAAATCCATCCATCCCTTGTACAAAGAAAAAGATTGGTGCATCATCCTCCCTCAGTGTGGGGAGGCCCATTACTTGTAGAGGTACACCTGTCCTAAGAAAACTCCAAACCACAAGTGATGAAGCCCTTCCAAGAAGGTCCCCGTGATCCACTGATTGGGTATGGTAACATCAATTTGCACAATCTTGTGATTGGTGCCCCTCAAATGCTATGTAATCACCCCTCTTTGATCCTCCATGAGGTTTTTAAGCCTCTTCCAATCCAATACTGTGAGGAAGAGAGTCTCCCAGCAGCCAACCCACTGAATACGCATAGCTACCTTAGGTCTACCATACTCATCCAAGATGATCAAGTCATTTCACATAATGGATCGTTTATTAGTTTCCTCAGTTGACCACCACTGAGGTATGTGAACTAAGTAGATAAAATATGGGCTATATATCTAGCCACCTCCTCTAACTAGAGTACACCATTTAACCTGCTACATGAGAAAGTCATATGGCTCAATGCTAGGAAGAAATCCTCCAACAATCATCTTACAAAGCAATGCCATATGATGTACCTTTGGGTCTATGATGTTCAATCCCCCCCTCTTACTTGGATAGGATAATGGTTTCCCATGCAGCTCTAGCCTTGGCGTGTATTGTGGCATATAATCTTGACCAAAGAAAATTCCAAATGAGGCGTCATAACTAGCCAATGCATCCCCTATGAAGAACTAAGAAGAAGTGATAAACCAAGCAGTGGTGGCCAATAGCACTTGGTTACTCACCAAGGCTCTAGATGCCAAATCAAGCTTCTTGCCAGTTATGCCAAGAGTAAGATAAACAGTTAGGCCTCCTTGATTATCCTCTTCCCATAGTCAGTGTTAGAGAAGGAGAGCGCGAAACTCTCCCATAAGGCTCTCTCCAAGGGGTGTATTCTACCCTCAATGGCCACCCTTTTTGTCAAAGGGCTGAAGGAGAGTGTGGATCTCTCACGTAAGGCTTTCTCCAAGGAGTGAATTCTACCCTCAACGGCCACCCTTTTTGTTAGAGGGCTGCTCAACCATGTTGAAATCCCCTCCAACTATGCAATGATCTACCTGGGGGAGGAGGTTTGTGATGGTGTCCCAAAAGGCCACCCTCTTACCTCTCACATTAGGTGCATAAATATTCAAGTTGTCCAATTTTTGACCCTCATATGCATGACCATATTCCACTACACTCTAGCATGTATGATAACACCATATCCAATAATATGAGACAGTGTGATGCACAAAAAAAAATGCATACACCCCCTTTGGTCCTATTTGCCCACCAAGACGAATAAGTGTAGCCAAAAAGAATCATACCAATTTGACCACATTGGTGCTTATATCCAATTTGTGCTCGTGCAAACAAGAGCACATCCATAGTTGCACAGAGCATGGAGGTGGTCCTTCATGAGGTGATTTCTACTATTTGTGGGAAGCCCTTGAGGCCATGCACATTCCATGAGACAATCCTCGTGGTGGTAAAGATGTGGTTTGACCCTATACCTAAGCAAACGGACCTTAGCGACCAATGTTTGTGCCCACCTCTCATAATGGTGAAGGAGGGGGCAATCACTTTGCATAGTCTCTGCATACGTGTAGAATACATGAGTGCCTTGTAAGGCATCCTGATCAGATACATCTAATTGTTCATCTTGCAAAGCCTCATGAGAAAGCAACATGTCCTTGTGTGCATCTACATGATTCCCCATGGCCATAGGGATGAATGAAGAGTTCTCTTTGCCTAGATGGAGACAAGAAGAGAATGGAGTTCACGGTGGTTCTCTCTCAGAATAGGTGGATGGAGAAGAAACTAATGAGAGGAGAAGCCTACAATCAAACTTATTTAAAGCAAGCAAACCATCTAGCATCAACGAATCCAATAAAACATAAGCAAGCAAGAATAGATAAGAGCAAGAGTTCACAAGGATTCTGTTACAAGGGAATACATATGTATTGCGTAATGTTAAAATTGACTTATATAAATGACTAGCTTTCACACTAGGTGAGACAAAACTTAAAAATAGTCCATTGGCACTAGTTCTAGAATTAAGTAACTATGTGCATAAGCTTTTCCATTTGGCGTTAAGCTCAAGGTAAGGTTTCTTTATTAATTCTAGTGCCATCTTACAAGAATCATACATGCAGATAAGATGGTAAAGCACCTTACATAGTAGGTCGGTAGGGTGAAACCATGTTAACTTGCAAAGTGTTTAACATACCATCCTTCTTATTGGTGTGACCACAGTCGTGTCACCAAGCTCGCGTGGCATAGATGCTATCAATTTTGAGAGGTGTGTATGGTTGAAAGATATAGTCGGTGAAGAGACCAATCCACATGCTTCGAGGCATAATTAAAGAAAGGTTTTAGTTAGCTATTGAGTTAGGAAGCATGTTGAGGGAGCACGTGGTATAATGTGGTAAAAAGATGCTTGATAGGAGGCCTCATCTTTGAGTTGTGTGAGTTTATTGGGCCCATACGAGGAAAGAGGCCCATGGCTTACTTATGGATTCATAGGCCAAGGCACCGACTAGTAATAACTGATGTTGGTGGTTCAAAATTCTTTCTCATGGCAAGGTATGATTCCAAGATCTCTTGGTGGAACTAGAGATTAGGGTTCTTCATTATTACTATGGTTTCTCTTTGGTGTTGAGGTTCTTGTTATGATAGTGTTGGTAAGTGGTCCAATGTAGATCATCATGAAGAGTTGTTTGTTTGAAACCATTGGAGGTTCCTACACATTTGAAGTCGATGGGTTATACAATGGTTCAAGATTTTGCCTAACACGGTCTCCCTATCCAAATAATGGTTATTGATGATGAGGCATGTGTGTTTGCTATTATGAGTGCCTATGTATATAAGATATTCTTGTAAAGTGCAAAGCTCTTGTGAATAATGCAAGTGGCATTGATCGAGGTACGTTTTTTGAGGGGTTTTGGTGGACGAGAATGGGTTATCCCAAAAGAATGGTAGAACAACCACTTGTGCTTGCACCATTCAAGGGACTACTCTAGGGGATGGGCTACACCATTCAAGGGACTACTGTAGGGGATGGGCTACACCATGGACCATAATTTTTCCCATGATGCCTCCCAATCCAGAAATGTACCTAGACGGTCAAAGGCGAGGATATGGTGCACGTACACTTTATAGTACTTGAGTTTTGATAAGAAACCATGTTATGTGGTTGGTCTCACATTTTTTGCTATTTGATCATGGATATATGAGCTCTTTATTTGGCCGAGAGGCTACTGACATTTGGTGGTGTAACGTATTTGAGGTTGGTGGTGGTTGGCTCTTTTGAGTAGATCCTCCTCCTTGCGTTGTGATATCTTTGGCATCTCTACCACCCCTAAATTATTAGTGCTGTGGTAGGACTCAATGAAGTATAGGGTGAGAGTAAATTTTGGGTCCCATGATGGTTGGGTTTGGATGGCATTGAGGCCGCCAACGTTGTCAAGGTAGGGGGCTACTTAGGGTAGTCGAAAGGCGGCATGACATTCCACCGACCTTGCAGAGCATTTCTAGATCTAAGCAGTATGAATCTACTAAATGGTGACTCTCTTTATTCAAAATGAATGGAACAAGAAGATCTGTAGGTTGCCTCTCCCACTGAGTGAGAATGAGGTGGAAGTAGCACTATCACACCACCACGGTTCTTGCTCTAGATGTTTCTTGTGCAAGGATTAAGTTCTTAGTTTCAATATGTGCATAATTGATTTATGTAAAGTGAAACGTAGGGAGAAGAGGGCTAGAAATAAGATAAACAAGAATCAATAAGAAGGGGATGTGTCAAAATAAATATCAAAATGTGATGAAGTGGGCAAAGATTGGTGCTGGCCACTTGTGATCTTGGAATGAGTAGGGTATACTTAATAGATGCCGAACAAATTTTAAGTTTGGCGCCTACTAGTGTGAAAACTAGTCATTTGTATATAAGTCATATTTGACACTAAGTAATACATAATCATTCCCTTGCAATAGAATACTTGTGAGCTCCCCTTGTTCTCTATTTTACTTGTATGTATGCTATTGAATTTGGCTTAATCAATGAATGCATGATGCTAGATAGGTTTATTTGTAGGTTTCTCAATTCCTCTTCTTTCCTCGTCTTTTATGAGAGAGAACCACCATGAAGGCTATCTCTTTTTGCCTCCATATAGGATAGAGAGAACTTCCTTCACCCCATTGGCAAAGGAGCATTTCGGTATGACAATAGAGTAAGGACATGATAGGATGAGAGCTATAGTATCCATATTTGGAAGTTACAATTATAGCTCTATGCCAAGACATAATGATACATGATTTGACAAAGCTAAGGTAAGCTCTCGACTTGAATATATTTATATCATCACCGTCAGGGACTATAGCTCTTATGGCTTAGTTCCGTTCTTCCATCCATTCCAAGAGCTATTGGGATTACCCAATATTGTCCGGTGTTGGTTAGGAGGTCACACTCCAAAAAACATATGGTTATTTTTAGTTTGATTTGAAGCTTGTTGCATTAGGGCATTCTATTTTCATGTATTAGAAGGAGGAAACCATAATTTCATTGACCTTTTGTATGATTTTGAAGTGCATAAGACTTTGATCTTGTTGCATTAATCTAAGGAATAGCTTAGTAATTATGATTAGGAGTATAATCCACTTCAAAAACATAAGCATTCATTCCATTAGAGTGATGGAATTTTCATATTTTTTCATGCATTTTTGAATTGGTAGCTTTAAAGCATACAAAACCAATAAAAAACAATTAAAAAACACTAAATTACTCACATCACCACCACCATTAACTAGGATCAAGACACTTAATCACCCCCTATCAAGTCTAAAAAACTTCAAAAACATCAAAAACTAGGCCAAACTAGCTCTTGGGTTGGGAGACACGAGTCCACAATCCCACAAAGAAAGACTTGAGTCAACACATGTGAGCTATAAGATGTGAGCCATAAGCCTAAACATGTGAGCCATGAGTTTAGACATATGAGTCGATGGACATGAATAGCAGACGTGGGTCTAGAGGTAGGTATACCTAATGTTGTGCCAACCAATTATGACTGCCTTGAAGACTTGTAAGGACATACCTACTCATGTCCTATAAGGACATACCTACTCATGTTCTATAAGGACTTGCATGTCATACGAGCTATACATTCCTATCTAGACACTACATCTTTGATAATTGTTTTCGAGCGATAATAGACCTAGTAGACAATCTACAAGACAAGGAAGTAAAAGTTATCCACTTGAACCAATAGATAGGAGATGTGTCTAAAGCTTCCCTAAGTGTGTCTCACCAGCACACCAATTAGAGCCATAGTCGTGGATGAGTTGGCAAAAAACCTGGTAAGATGTTTACACTAGTAATGGTAGGGCCAGCCCCCCAAGGGCAATCTCAAGAATATCCCCAATCCCCAACAAGTTCCTTAAGTCAAACATCCACACCTATTTCATACAAGTATGAAGTTTCTCTAGTAGGACACCCACACTTATTTCCATGAAGAGATGTAATTTGGTACGTAATTTGTCGCCAAAATCATACAATTACGAAGTGTCCAATTTTGAGGCCAGGTAGTAACAATTTTGTGCTCATTACCAATGCCACGAGAACCATGACACATCCCATTGTCCCACCTAGAAAGGTGGGACATATGCTTCCCTATGCCAAGGTACATATTGGTATTTCTAGTCCCACTAGTCACTCTCCTCAAGCTCTAGGACCTACTTATCAAAACCACTTATTGTGATGTATGTATAGAACACCACAATTGCCATATTTATCTGGATAGTACTTCCAACTCAACTGGTTTCTCTATGAACTGCACCAGTACGATGTTTCAAAGCCATGTTTCAAAGCCATGGTGCAACAAAGATAGAGAGACCTCAACAATATGGTACGTAGGCCACCAATGCAATGCTTTTAATGCAAAGGTCCACACTATATTACATAGTGCCCTCACAGAGGCCCTACACATCAAATCCCCTGAGGGCTCCTAGCACTTTGAATCTTGTGCCAAACCTTAACGTAATTCCTTATGGTGGAGGCATATGTTATAAGTACAGATTCCATCACGATTATGAGAATTATCTCAACAAATATCAACCCCATGGCACAAGAATTTGTTACCACTTTGATGAGCCTTAAACTTGTTGAGTGTACAAGGACGACTTATTCATAAAGTCCCCCTTAATGCCATCACAAGGCTACCAACAATAAGCAGAAAGCCCAAGCATCAACTTTAAAGCAAGCAATTAAAGAGCCGGAGTTGCAAGCCCAAAGGCTTTAGTAGCTCCTATAAAAAGGCTAATGAAGTAGAATTAGAGGTCCAAAAGATGAAAACCTCGAGGAGCATACAAAAACACAATGCACGAATAGTTGTCAAGAAAAACGATGTTGTAACTATTGAAAGTGGTTCGGATTCCAAGGCTTGCTTGTTTAACCACTCCATAGGTTAACATGGTTTCGCTTGCATAACCTATCATAAGCTACTTTGTCATCTTACCCACATGAGAACGAGCACTTAATTGTTGTAAGATAGCAGTAAAATATATAAAGCAACCTTTCTATATGCTTAACATTAACTATGTACACTAAGTCTACAGACTTAGTGTACATAGTTGCTTCAGACTAGTAATAGAGGTTGGAACATTCTTTTAGTTTGATTGACCTAGTGTGAAAACTCATCATTTATATATGTCATTTTTACAATAAGCAATACACAATTATTCCCTTGTAATCATTTTCTTTCTGAGATCTCCTTCTTTTCTCTTCTTGCTTACTTGCATGCTATTATATTCTTACTTGCTTGATGGATACATTTTTGGATAAGTGTGATTGTAGGTTTTCCCCTTGCATTAGCTTCTTCTTTTCTCATCTTTTGTGAGAGAGACCCAGCATAAAGTACCATCTCTTCTCACCTCCATATAGGCATTGAGAGCTCTCCCTTCACCCCCCTTTAGCAAGGAGCATTCTGGTGTGACAATGGAATGAGAACGTGAATGAGCTAGCACACCCATGCGGAAAGTCCTAGATTGTGGCTCTAAATCAAGACCCCAAAACACATGCTTTGGCAAGGCTCAGATAAAATCTTGACTTGAACATATTTAGCATCTGTTAGGGACTAACCTAGGGCTTAGCTCTATTTTCCCATCCATTCCAGACTATTGGGATCATCTAATATTGTCTGGTGTCGATTAGGAGGTCACATTCCAAAAAACAACAGTTTGGAGTCTTGGATGTGTTTATTTGTTGTGTTTGATTTTGGTTTGAAGTTTATTTTACATTAGGACATTCTATGTTCATCAATTAGTATAGCAAGACCCTTTTTTGGTAATTTGCATGGAATTGGAGTCCAAGAGGCTTGGTCAAGAATTAGCTTAGAAATTATAATTAGGAGGGGAATCCACTTTGAAAACATGAGCATTGAGCTCCATTAGGTTGAACTAGAGTGAAGTTGTCAATTTTAGTTCATGCATTTCATCATTTTCATAATGCGTTTATGCATTAAAAGCATGTTAAAGCATCCAAAACCAATCAAAAAGCACTTAATTAGTTACATCCCAATCTTTAGATTAAGAACACTAAGCACATCCTATCAAGTCTAAAAAATAAAAAACCAAGCCAAACCATCTCTTGGGTAGGGGATGTGAGTCCATAGTCTCATGCAAAAAGACGTGATTCTAGACATGTGAGCTGTGAGCTTGGAGAGGTCAGCCATGAGCTTGGAGATATGTCATGAGGCCTGAACACGTGAGTTGAGCCTAGAGGTAGGTATACCTAATATAGTATAGATAAATTATTACTATATTAGGTAGGTATAGCCACTATAGTATAGATCAATTATTACAACCATAAAAACCCATATGAACACACCTATCCATGTCCTTGGAACATATTCTTGTCAAACAAATTGTACCAGCAACAATTTTCAAGGAAAATTCTTGTTCTTTGTAATTATTAGGGAATTAAGTACACTTATTACCCATTAAGTGCATACTAACCCTATCATAGATCATTTTCCTAGATTTATGTGCCCCAGATAGGCCTTAATTAATTGGAAAATTAAGTATACTTATTACTCAATTATTTTTTATTAATAAGAAATTAAGTACATTTATTACCCAATAAGTGCACACCAAAGTGCACACCAACCCTATGCCCCAGATAGGCCTATTTCACACCAAGGGAGTACATGAGTTGACTTCATATAAAAAAAGGCATGAGCCTACACAGACATCAATCTAGACATGTGAGCCATGAGCTGTGAGCCTGGAGATGTGAACCTAGATACATAAGCTATGAGCCATGACCCTAGACACGTGAGCCATGAGCTATGAGACGTGAACTAAGACATGTGAGCCATGATCTTGGACATGTGAGCCATGAGCCGTGAGTTTAGAGATGTGAACCTAAACACGTGAGCCTAACAACATTAAAAAAAATATAATAATAAAAAACCTTGTCTAAAACCATTTGTAGACCTAAACTTGAAACACTAGGGACCTTTGATGATGCGAACCAGATCTTGATTAATTGTCAAAAATGATAATACAGTCAATCACAGCACACACATCTCCTCAAACCCACCAACCTTCAATCCCAACGAACCCAAAACTTGATAGAGTACTCCTCCCCAGTTAAGAAGACTAGAGTCCTTTATATTCACCTCAAGCGCGCGAGGAGCTTTGGGAAGAATGATGATTGGACTTAAGAGAAAAAGACTACACAACCATCTCTACAAGTCTAGCCTCTACATCCTTGATGAGTGTTGTGCAAGGCAATAGACCTAGTAAACAACCTAAAGACAAAGATGTAGAAGTCATCCGCCTAAGCCAATATATAGGGGATGAATCATCTAAAGCCTCCTCATTGGCCAAGTGTGCCCACAACCAATACTAGTGCTAAAGTTGTAGTTAAGGGCATGAGCATGGATGAGTTAGTAGAGAATCTAGTCAACCATTTAGGCCAACAGCAATGTTAGGGCTAACCCCAAGGGAAACGTCAAGGAGATCCTTAGCTAGCACCTCAAGCAATACATCCACATCTATTCCCTTGAAGAGATATAGTTTAATGCGTGATTTACCATCAAAATCATACAAGTACGAAGTGTCCAATGCTTAGGCCTAGACAACAACAACATTGTGCTTATTGCCAGTACAACTATGGAGTGTCCAATGCTTAGGCCTATACAAATACGGAGTGTCCAATACTTAGGCCTAGATAACAATAACATTGTGCTCATTTTCAATGACATAGAAACCATAAGATAACTCATTGTTTGTACCAAGTAAACCCACTAGGATGGACTTTGGGACCATGATAGATGCTCCCTATGCCAAGGCAACCATTATCCTTACCTACTTCACCCCAAGAGGTACAAGCTCCAATTCCTACATATTAAAATCCTTTACCATACAAGGTATATATAGACTATAGTACTACTTGTTGTTGGTAATCACAAGGTGTGTGTGTGTGTGTGTGTGTGTGTGTGTGTGTGTGTGTGCGTGTGTGTGTGTGTGTGTGTGTGTGTGTGTGTGTGTGTGTGTGAGAGAGAGAGAGAGAGAGAGAGAAAGAAAGATTTTATTAACATCTTCCAACTCGGCCTATGAGATAAATTGGTGTACCTGTATGGGGTATCCTCTGTCATCCCAACAAAATGAAAAAGTACTGAACTAAAAAGCTGAATCTGGGTGTGCAATAAGTACAATGAGTGGTGGAGGGGATGGAGCTCTACTACTAGGAGAATGCAAAGCTATATGCATGGAGTATACAATCATGATATGCAACCTAGCTAGCTCCATCCTGTACCATACTGGGGGTATAAAATGGTATACATCAATTAACACTAGTTTTGTAATTGGACACTAAAGTGTCCTGAGGACACTAAAGTGTCCTGAAAGTTAGCATTTTTCTTGAATTTTTGTGGGCAATCTATTAAGAGTTTTGAAGTGCTTAACATCCACAGATGTTCCTCAAGACCCAAAAAAAAATTGAGATTTTTTAAATTGCACTTTTCTTAGCTTTTGCAAGGCAATATTTTAATTTTCTTAGACACATGCTGATAAAACGCATGATTTTTGCTGTTTTCAAAATAGTAGTAATTTGTACATAACTTTTAGAAGGGACATAGTTTGATCATGAAACTTGGCTTGATGAAAAGCCCATGATGTAAACTAAATCTTGGAATCATCAAACGATAATTATTGGATAAATTTTTGACTCGCTAATGTTGAAATGATGTTTTTTATATAGGTGGAGCATGAATTTTTCTCCTTCCATATGCAAGCTAATAATGTAAAACTTGAGGTGCACCCATGTTATATAGGGTAAATACTACTTTGTTTTGAATTTTCCAAAACTTTAGAGCCACTTTTTGGGCCTCTTCTCATACATGGCCTTTTGCGCAACCTGTTTTTAATACGTAAAATGTCTAATTATGAGCCTAATTTTGATTTTCATCAAAGAGGAAAGCTGTGTAAGTGCATTATTTGTTGTAACTATAGGTGTAGACTACTTGTGCAAGCATAGTTATGATTAGTTTTTGAAAAAAGATGATCAACTTTTGTATTTTTATTTTTTACAGTTTTTTTAGAACTAGGCGATAAGAACCTACTTAAGTGGAGGCTAAGTTAGTATCATACACATCAAATTATGGCTTATTTATCTCATCTCAAGTATGAAAACCAATAATCAACATTCTCATTGATAGGGCTACAATTTTTTTTAATGGCGTGATTGAGTTTTGATAATACGCGTTACTTTTGCTGATTTTATACAACTTTTTTGGAAAAAATTCTAGGAAAGGAAAATGATTTTTTTGGTGAACTTCTACCTCTTTGTACTGATGTATGCTATCAAAATATCTTGGAAAAAATGCTATTGATATCATTGGATTTTTTTTTTGAGAGAATGATGCTTGCATATTTGAAAAAATCCTGAAAAATCCTGAAAAATGTTCATTTTCAAGACATATGCTACTTTGTTGCTTATGTACTTCCAAATAAAAAGGCATTTTATATGTTTAGCATTTTTTACATAAGCATAGGGTTATGTTCTACATGCCCAATGAAGCATTTTGGTTTTTAAAGCCTACATTAGGAGTTTGATTTTTTTTCGCAACCCCCAAAAAAGGACACTCAAGTGTCCTGTTTTGGTACCAAACTAGTGTTAAGGACATGCGAAGCGAGCCAGTCGCTCTGCACCCTCTCTGTGAAACTAAGCTCTGATCTCTGTCATCTCTCTCTGGTATAGGCGTGGTGTCCGAAAGCCAAGTGTCCTCTTTCTCCTGCAGGTTCTGGTGTCTCTGCTCTCTGGAGAGTAATTCCCTACCGTGTAGGGGCTGGGAGTGGGATGGATCTCTGAAAAAATGTAGTAATCTGTGTTTGTCATCCCCCCTCTGGAGCTGTCTGAGCCTGTAATGATGTCTCTCTATGTGGCGCTGTATGTCTAGAATGAATCTCCCCACTATGCGTTGGTCTGCTGCCTCAAAGATCTGGCGTAGGGAATGTGGCTCTCTAAATAAAATGGGATATCTCTCTCTGATGGTTGTATATGCTCTACATCTGCATACATAATGCTCCTCACTCTCCACCTCCTCTCTGGCACAATCTGCATACCCTCTCGTCTCGAGGGATCCGTGCTGCTCTGCCAATCTCAATCTCCAATTGGTGTGATGAAACTCTAAGCTGACCAATAGCCACTCGGGAGCCGTGTGGTAAAAAGTCCTCCATGTATCTAGGCCTCTCTATAAATCCATCATCAGTGATACTCATGAAGTGATCTCTGTAGTATAGCATCTTCGGTGGAAGAGGCTATGTAGGCGATATCCATGTCTCTCGTGTATAGAGCTGCCATAGATCCTGTCTCAATACTCTGTTCTTCTCACTAATGAGAGAGACGGATATGTGGTGCATCCCTGTCATACTGGAATGGTGGTAGATGATCCATGTCTAGGCCATGCTGTGCATACCATGATCCTCTGTCTCCTGCCTCAGCCAGCTGTCTAGATGCCTCAAAAGCTCTGTAATCCATTGTGTGGCATCTCTCTGAATCTGTCTAGTAGGCATATAGTCTATGGCCTCTACCATCATAGGAGGCGCAACAAACTCTGCTCGGATAATGTCATGAGGTACTGACGGTTTGCTGCGTATCATCCGTGCCATCATGAGGACTTGTGGTCTCTCTATCTGTGTCCACCAATGGGTAGCAAGGCCTGGCACCCATACCGTTGCTCCATACATCAATGCCGGTGTGACTAATGTGTCAAATAGCCACTCCTTCGTCTGGGGCTCCTGAAAATGTGCCTGGTGGCACTGTCTCTCTAGCATAGCCAATGCTGCATATCCCCGTGTCAATCTAGCTCTGGCTACTGAACCCATGGTGAAGCGTGTGGCTGCCTGTAGAGAAGGTAACCCCTAGGTATACGTATGATGTCACCACCTCCACCTGGCGTCCTGCGAGAGTGAATGTCAGCTGACTCCTGCCCTATCTCGATGTATGAAAGACCATAACCTTGGTTTTCCCAAGGTTCACAGTAAGACCCCTCTGTGTGCAGAAATCATCGAGTTCATGTAGATGCTGCTGTAGACCACCTGGAGACTCAAACACTAATACAATATCATTAGCATAAAGCATAATATGTACTGAGAGAGAGAGAGAGAGAGAGAGAGAGAGAGAGAGAGAGAGAGAGAGAGTTCATGTAGATGCTGCTATAGACCACCTGGAGACTCAAACACTAATACAATATCATTAGCATAAAGCATAATATGTACTGAGAGAGAGAGAGAGAGAGAGAGAGAGAGAGAGAGAGAGAGAGAGATTTTAACCCTAAATAATACGAGGGTGTTCACACCACAAAAGACTAGACTAACTCTGAAATATCCAACAAACCCCCCTTTGGAGTAATGGTGGAGTTGCATGCATTGTCGTCTCAATAGTCTCGTACACACCAACACAAGTATACACAAGACATGTTTCCTGCTTCAAATCCAAAGGCTATTAAGTGTGGCTTAGAGGCCAGTGAGTGTGGCACAAAAGACTCAGAGGCTCAACAAGCATGGTCTTGGTGAAAGACTTAGAGGTGAGGTCCTGCTCGGGTGCCCCGCATCTTTCTACTCTTCTTTGACTTCTCACCACCCTTCAACTCTTGTAATAGCTCCCTAGTCTCCTTGGGACTGCTTGGCCCTCCTGCTGTGCAACTCTTTTGGAATGAGGGGCGACGGCTCCATGGTTCCTTCAGCCTAAGTTACCTCTGCCTCCTAAGTTCCTTGGGGAATGGGGAGATTTATTTCATGGCTAAGGATTACACACCTTAGATTGGTGCAACTTCAAGTAATTCTCCATTTTTCTTTGTATATACCAAGCCCAATCCTCCTGTTTCTCCTCATGTACCTTTGCTATGCAATTGAGAGAGATCCCGTTATATATATCCATTGGCTTTACTTGCGTGAGCATTGACATTGCTCTACAAGCTCTCTCATGTACGATTCCTCCCTAGCCCCTCAAGATGTCGAGTTTCTTCCCCTGTAATCAATCCCCTTTTCAGTATAATAAAAGATCTTGTTTCTACCGGTTTTGGCCTAGAGAGAGAAAATATTTTAGAGAGAGGTAATTCAGTTTTTAGATATTTTTGGATGGAAAAATATCCCTTCTTATTAAAACAACTTCCCCCGACACAGAAAAAGAATTTCCTAAGGTGCATTAGAAATGAATTATACTATGCACAAAAGACCTTAGCCTAAGGATCCAGATTTTCTAAAAAATTTGGATTAAGGTTCCTATGGACCAATAAGATTAATCCAAATGTAGGAAGGAGATAAATTGAAGAATAAAAGAAAAACCCCCCATAATTGAGTAAATGTTCACATAAAATGAAGAGTGGACTAAGGACCAAAGAAAATAGTTAAAAATTTGATTTTTGACACCTCAAAGTGGGGATCTCCCCTCATGAAGTAGGTGCCTTTTTCTCATCATTACACCCCAGTTTTAAATCAGTAAAATTAGATATTTCATCTCTCCTCTCTCCAGATCCAAAAAGTAAGATGAACTGAGTCCCCAAAAATGGTCAAAAATTGACCAAACTGATTTGGAAAATTCTAGAATCCGTTTGCTTGGTTAGAGGCTCACTTTTTCCTATAAATAGAAGCCTCCCCCTTTGTAAAAGCTTAATGGTGTTTATGCACTATTACTCTACTCCTGTCCTGAGCCATTTAACATTGAATTTCTTAATAATTCAATTGTTTTTGGCCTAATCCTCTCCAAATGAATTTGGTGGCCACTCTTGCTTCAAACAAGAGTAGAACCCTCAATCCCTCAAGCCAAAGGAAAGCTTACAAGCTCCATGTAAGCTAAATTTCTTACTTATGAATTTTAAATCTATGGTTTTCTTGATTTTTTAATGCTTTGCAAATGTTTAAATTAAATTCTAATGCTATGCCCTGATGAAAAGGCCACCCCCTTCTCTTCTTTACAATTCAGCCTTTCTTAATCCTAGATAGATTAATTAAATAATTGATTAAACTCTTTTTTATTGTTTACTCTCTTTATTTTTGAAAATGGTGTAGATTAGAGTTATTAGAATCCAAATTGGGTTAATTTAAGTCATAATTTGAATGTTAAAAATGAGAAATGGTCAGCCATACAAAGGAGATTATGGCAAAATTTTCTAAAATTTTGTGGAAAGGAAAGTTTATTTTTATGTTATTTCAAAAGAGTAATTCCCACCATTTTTCGCATCTAAAAGAAATATCCTAATTACTCCATGTACATATTTATCTATGAATATGCATGGATATCATTGATATTAATTATTAAATTAATTTTTATGCATAAATAAATTTTTTTATTATAAAAGTGTTACTTTCATCAAAATTGATTTTTACGCATAGAAAGATGCATAAAGAAATTTTTTATTATAAAAGTGTTATTTTCATCAAAATTAATTTTTATGCATAAAGAAAATTTTTATTATAAAAGAGTTATTTTCATCAAAATTGATTTTTATGCATACAAGATGCATAAAGGAATTTTTTTATTATAAAAGAGTTATTTTTATCAAAATTTATTTTTATGCATAAAAAGATGCATAAAGGAATTTTTTATTATAAAAGAGTTATTTTCATCCAAATTTAATTTTTATGCATAGAAAGATGCATAAAGAAATTTTTTATTATAAAAGTGTTATTTTTATCAAAATTAATTTTTATGCATAAAAGATGCATAAAGGAGTTTTTTTATTATAAAAGTGTTACTTTCAAATTGATTTTTATGCATAGAAAGATGAATAAAGAAATTTTTTTATTATTAAATTATTATTTTTATCAAAATAAATTTTTATGCATAAAAGATGCATAAAGGAATTTTTTATTATAAAAGAGTTATTTTCATCAAAATTAATTTTTATGCATAAAAGATGCATAAAGGAATTTTTTTATTATAAAAGAGTTATTTTCATCAAAATTGATTTTTATGCATAAAAGATGCATAAAGGAATTTTTTTATTATAAAAGTGTTATTTTCATCAAAATAGATTTTTATGCATAGAAAGATGCATAAAAGAAATTCTTTTTATTTTAAAAGTGTTATTCCTATTAAATTGATTTTATGCATAAAAGGATTTTCTTTTATATAAAAGTGTTATTCCCATTGAAGTTGATTTTTATGCATAAATAGATGCATAAAGAATTTTTATATCAAAATTTGAATTCTCTTAAAGTCTATGATTAAATTTTATGAGTATTGGGTAAATGAATAATGAAATGCTCCAAGAAAGAAAATTCTTTCGTTTTATATTCACATGGTTTGTAAAAAGAAATTTCAAGAAATTTATCGAGATCGAAATATTCAGATAAATGATTATTTTATTCCTCATTGGAATTTGTTACTAATTTAGAAATCAGTCAAGTGTATATTCAAAGAGGAAACTCGGTATAATAGTAAAACTGAATTATCAAACCTTTTCGAGAAAGATAGTTCAGGGAAAATCTTATCAGACTCGAATTGTGAATCAGATTATGACCAAGACCAAACACTTTCGCCTATTCCGAGGAAAGAAGGTGTGACCAGTTTAGGATAATACTCTCAAAACTCCCGCTAAATCTGCAACTAAGTTTAAGACCCTTTGAATTGATCTGTAGATCAAGTTATAGAATTCAAGGAATTTTGGTTTGAAATTCAGAATTCCATTCAAAAAGTTTTGGGGATACTAATTCGAGAAATACCCATTATATCCAAAAGAAAATCAAAGTGAAAACTTGCATAGAAACCCTGTTTTCTTAAAGGATTGTCTTATGCCAGAATGTTGGGCCAGAATGCTAGAGGGAGCATTTGGTATATGTGTTTTTCTAAGGGAAGTTTGGTTGCAACAGTTGGTGGCGGGGAGTGTTCAAAGGTGTAAGATCCCTGTTCCCACCGAGCAACAGTTTCGGGGTACTAGCAGCGGAAGTAGCACTTCTCGCGCGGGACAGGGGTCCCACATTCGGGGCCTCGTCCACGGATATCCGGACAAAAGACTAATCTGTCGGTTTTTCCAAAACCGAACCCGAAAAAGCTTTCCTTATCCGGAAAGCATGGGCGATTCCTCCAGGATAACTTTTTACTCTAACGTAGTCAAGACCATTAGTGATCAATCTGATCCGACTGCACCTATAAAGATACTCGGTCAGATCAAGGAAGAAACTTGCACTTGGATCATTGGGATCAACGCTTTTTTCCCCATCAAGAGGCACAGCCGTTGATTCCTATCCATAGAACAATTACTATCCGGGATTTACTTCATCTATCGTAATAACAGAATTTTTGAGTCTCGATTTACGGATCCATCAGTCCAACCTAACCCCATCCGATCCCATGGGTTAGCCAACCGCCCAACCACTGTAGTGATGGGATCCAATTTGGAATTTGGTTAGGTTTTGTCCCGGGTACCAAGGAAAAGAGTTCCAAGGCCCCCTAGCCGGAAATTCGTGCAAACATAAAATTAGCCATACCACTTACACACCCAATATGAAATTGCCTTTTTCTTAGCATCAGCTAACTTTAAAACAATCCTTTAATGAAACCATTATGTCACTGATGACAACCTCAAAGTCTCTGGTTGAATCCTTATTTCCAGTCATTCATTCATCGGTATACTTATGGCATCATTGGCAACCAGAACGCTCACCACCTGTTCTCTCAGGGGCCTTTTCCATAGTTCCTAGCTCATAGTAACCGGTAATATATTCATATAATAGAATGGAATCTCCGTGGAATATCAGCAAGATCAACCCACAGATCCATATAAAAGAGCCATGGACTCATTCGTTGAGGACCAGCAAGGTCAATCAACCAGATCCATGCCCGGTTTCAGAAAACAACTCTTATTCCTTGTTCCAATATCTTCCACGACACACGTGTGGGTATCTTCGGCGACCCAGAGCCCGAGCACCGTATGGTCAGCACCCTCTAGGATCCTTCGCACAGGTGACCTAGCGCTTCACTCAGAGGCCGCTTCCTTGGTCCCTCATCCATCGTACCGGAAGCTCACCATTTAAATCGAACCGAGGCTGGTCAAGACCTCGGTCGACCTTGCTACGCGAGACGTCCTCCATTGACTCTCTGTCAGCAGTTGCAACTTTAACAATTAGGTCTTCATGACCTTCATCCACCAGACGGTCAAAATGCTTTCCCAGCATTCTTGACATAAAACAGTCATTTACAAATAGTCACAAAATACAGTTTCTAAATCGAACTCTCGTCTTTCCACATTATCCCTCCTTAATCCACATTACTTATTCCACATTCCATTCAATGTGTACTCATTCTCATCCATTTCCTCATATCGACGACACATTAATTCACATACACATTCACATTCACATCCATATATCCACATCTACATGCATACATCCATTTTCACATCCTCATTTATACATCCACATTCATACATACACATCCATATCCACATCCATACATCCACATTCACATCCACATTCACATCCATACATCCACATTTACATGCTTACCTCCATTTTCACATCCTCATTTATACATCCACATCCCATATCCACATTCATACATACACATCCATACATCCACATCCACATGCATACATCCACTATCACGTCCTCATACATCCACATCCACATACATACATACATCCATATCCACATTTCCATTCACATCTATACATCCACATCTACATCCATATACATACATACATCCACATCCACATTCTACATTCACATCTATACATCCACATCTACATCCATATTTACATACATCCACATCCACATTCCCATTCACATCTATACATCCACATCTACATCCACATTCCACATTCACATCTATACATCCACATCTACATCCACATCCACATTTCCATTCACATCTATACATCCACATCTACATCCACATTCACATCTATGCATATACATCTTCATGCATACATCCATTTTCACATTCATACATCCACACTCCCATCTCCACATCCACACATCCACATACATACATCCATTTTCACATTCCCATTCATATAACCCCATATGCCTTCACATCTAATCTTTTACATCACATCCATTCTCGCCCTATCACAACCCATATACATCTTATCCTATCACATACACTTCTTACCTCATCCCATACACATCTTATCACATCTTAATTCATCTTATCACCTCCTAACTTATTTCATAAGCATCTTATCACCTCTTATCACATCTTATACACCTCTTATCACATCCTATTACATCTCATATCTATTTATAGAATACAAGAGAATTCTTATATTTGATATAAGATTTCTTTACACATTTATTTATGCATAAATTCTATTTAAGGAGATTAATACTTTCGAAGTAAAATCAATCTTTTATGCATCTTCCTATGCATAAATTCATTTTAAATGAAAATGACACTTTTGAATTAAAATTCAATCTTTTATGCATCTTCCTATGCATAAATTCAGTTTAGATGAGAATGACACTTTTGAATCAATCTTTTATGCATCTTCCTATGCAGAAATTCAATTTGGTAGGAATTACACTTTTAGAATAAAAGAATATCTCTTATGCATCTAAGTTATGCATAAAATCCATTTATGATGAAAATCACACTTTTAATAAAAAAAGAATATGAACAGATTATAATTGATTTCTAATGCACCTTCTGAAAATCTTTTTGAACTTCTGTTTTGGGGGAATTTATTTTTTCCACCCAAAAATATCTAAAATCTGAATAATCTCTCTCTAGAATATTTTCTCTCTCTAGGCAAAAACAGGTAGAAACAAGATCTTTTATATTTTTGAAGAGGGATTTGATTACAGGGGAAGATATTGGACATCTTGAGGGGCTAGGGAGGAATCTTACATTCTCCCCCGAGATGTCCTCATCTCGCAAACTGGGGGTAATCCCGCAATAGTTTGGCTTCTTTGTCCCAGGTGGCATCTTCAAAAGGATAGAACTTCCATTTGACCAACAATTCTCTCAGAGTTCTATCCTGAGAACCTTTTCTTGAACATCAAGGATTTCTTCAGGTTGGAGTTCCATCTGCCCTTGGGTTGAAGAAGTTAAGATTTCATCATCAAGCACATGATTCGGGCTTGGTATATACTTTTTAAGAAGGCTGACATGAAATACATTATGTACTTTGAGATGAGGAGGCAGAAGAAGCTCGTAGCCTAAATCACCTACTTTCTTTGTAATCAAATATGATCCACAATATCTGGGGGATAACTTCTTGTACTTCCCAAGAGATAGAGAACTTCTTTTGGGACGTACTCGAATGAAGACCATATCTGCTTCTTTGAATTTTCTGTTTGTCCTCTTCTTATCTATATACTGCTTCTGTCTATCCTGGGCAGCTTTTATATCTTTGCAAATTGACTGCATGTGCTGCTCCATGTCGTCAAGCATCTGTCTGGACATCTCGACCCTAATCAATGGGTCAAACCAAGTTAATGGAGTTAAGCAATCTTGTCCATACAGAGCTTTGAAAGGGCTCATCCCAATACTTCGGTGATAAGAAGCATTGTAGGCGAATTCGACTAGGTGCAGAAAGCTTAGCCACTTCTTGGGTTCCCTCCCACCGCATGACTGAAGTATATCTTCGATTACTTGGTTCACCCTTTTAGTTTGACCATTGGTCTTGGGGTGGTAAGCGGGGTGGTAAGCTGTGCTGAGATCTAAGAAAGTTCCTACTGCTTCAAAAAATGCAGTCCAGAATCTTGATGTAAACTTGGGATCTTGATCACTTACTATTCTTTTGGGTAGGCCATGCAATCTGAAGATTTCTTTGAGGAACACCTTGGCCACATCCACTGCAGTGTAGGCTTCTTTTACTAGTCAGATGGGCAACTTTGGTTAGTCTATCAACTACCACAAAGATGGAGTTGTAACTTGATTGCACTTAAGGTAATCCAGTAATAAAATCCATATTGATACATTCCCACTTCATCTGGGAGATGTCTAATGGATGTAACTTCCCAGGCATTTTTACTCTCTCGGCCTTGACTTTCTGACAGGTCAGACATTGACGTACATGATTAAGTACATCCTTTTTTAGACCAGGCCAAAAAAAGCTTTTCTTCACAGACATGTAGGTTTTGATGAAACCTGGATGTCCTGCAATAAGGCTATCATGGGCTTCATTCAGAATTTGACTCTTAGTTCCCTCATCATTGTTGGGAATGCATAGCCTGCGATTATAATACATAATTCCATCATCCAGGCGTACCCTTGAACTCGGTTCAACTCCTATGGAGTTTTGCTTTCCTTCATAAGTAGGGTAGCAATAGGGCCAAAGAATCTATCCTGCATGATCTTCTCATTTGCTTCTATATTCAAAGGATTTGACACTACAGTAATTGCAAACAAGGAGGCTTTTCTACTGAGGGCATCTGTTACCACATTTTCTTTGCCTGGGCGGTACTTGATTTCAAAATCAAATTTGTGCAGGGTCTGCATCCACCTTCTTTGGCGCATGTTGAGATCCTTCTGAGTGAAGATCCACTTTAAGCTCTGATGATCTGTCCATCAAAGTGAATCTTTGACCCAGTAGGTAATGTCCCCATAACTTCAGGGCATATACTACTGAAAGTAGTTCCAGGTTGTGGTGGACAGCATAATTCCTCTCATGCGTTCTGAGTTTTCGGGATTCATAGGCCACTGCATGACCTTCCTGCATGAGTGCACCTCCCAGGGCAAAACCACTGGCATCAGTTACTACCTCAAAGGGTATAGAGAAATCTGGCAGCTTTAGAATGGGATTGGTTACCAAGGCGATCTTCAGCTTATCAAAAGCACTTTGGCACCTAGCAGACCATTGAAACGGGAATTCTTCTTGAGAAGATTAGTCAGGGGGGAAGCTATGAGAGTATACTTTGGTATAAAAATTCTATACCAACCAATCAATCCCAAGAATCCTCTGACTTCTTTCATTGACTTTGGTTCAAGCCAATCTATGACTTCTTGGACTTTTGCAAAATCTGGAGAAATTCCATCTTTGGATACCAGAAAGCCCAAGTATTCAACATGGTCGGTAGAGAAAGTGCATTTGCTCTTTTTTGCAAAGAGTTGGTGCTTCCTTAGAATCTCAAGAACTTTTCTGACATGAGTTTCATGGTCAGCTACATTCTTTGAGTAAATCAGAATATCATCAAAGAAAACAAGAACAAAATCATCCAAGTATTCTTTGAGAATGTCCTGCATTAAGTGATTGAATGCTGGGGCATTTATCAATCCAAACGGCATGACATTGAATTCATAATGCCCATACCAAGTATTGATGTGGCTGTCTTCTTCGGGATATCTTGCTCAATTAATCCTGATCTGATAATACCCTAATTTGAGATCTATCTTTGAAAAGATCTGGGCTCCACTTAGCCTGTCCAGAAGCTCATCAATTCTAGGGATAGGATACTTATTCTTAACTGTCAGCTGATTGAGACCTCTGTAGTCCACACAGAGTCTTAGCGTTCCATCTTTCTTTTTCTGAAAGAGAACTGGCGCAGGGGTCTTACAAACCCTTGCTCTAACAGCTGTCTAAGTTGTTTCTTGAGTTTGATGGCTTCAGGAACTCGCATTTTGTACGTGCGCAAGGCTATTGGCTAAGCTTCGGGGATCAATTCTATCACATGATCTACTTCCCGAATTGAAGGCATCTCTGATAATTCTGCTGGGAATAAATCATCATATTCATTTAACCATTGAGGTTCTTTAGCTTTTAACTTTGTGTCTACTGGATTCATTTTGACAACATAAATGAGCTGCTTCTTTCTAAGTCCTTTTAGTAACTTAGAAGTCTTTACTAATTGCAAACTTGGGGATCCTGAAATTCCAGTTCCTTGAACTTTATTTCTGTGAAGGTCACAGAAGGAAATGGTTCCATTATGACAGTGAATGTCAGCTTGATTTTTGTGGAGCCAATCCATTCCAAGGATCCCGTTAAAAACTCCCAAAGGTATAACTCTAAACTGACAGTCAGTTAAATTCCCATCTAGATTGAAATGAATACGATCTGTCTCAAGGTGAGTGAAAATAACCTTCCCACTAGCCAATTCAACTTGCATAGGTTTCCCTGATTTCTGATCTAAGACTAGCTTACGCAAGCATCCAGGGGAAATGAAAGAATGAGTACTACCTGAATTATTCAAAAGCTTAAAAGGCTTACCCTGATACTTAGCTGGAGTATGGATGACGGAGAATTGGCGATTTGGCCCTTGGTTTTCAATTGATGCATAAATCTGTCCTCTTTCCTCTTTCACGACTTCTGCTATTGTGACTGCTCTGGCTACTGCAGTCTGAGGCAGAACTCTTTCTCTTTGGCTGCCCCAGTTCTGGGAAGGAGTTCTGAGGCTACTTTGGACAGAGGCAGATGGCTGAGCTAGAGTTCTCCTGGGATTGCCCTGATTTTGATGAGATGGACCCTGATTTGATAGGAAGGGGCTGGTCTCTGCACTCTCAGTCCTTGACTTCCCTGACCCCTTGACATGGCAGGAGTCGGGCAGTCTTTTAGCTGGTGACCAAAACCCTGACATCCAAAACACCGGTTCTCACTTTTGAGCTCATCCCTCTGAATCCTTGAAAGAGGTGGGGCTCCTGAGAAAGTGTTATGTGGGAAGGGTCTTCCTTCACTTCTGAATCTCCCAGTATCCTGATTCTGATTTGGGCCTTGCTATCTCTTTGGGGGAGGAAAGTTTGAAGTACTTCCCGGGGTTTGGAATCTTTTAAAATTAGATGGTGCAGGCTTCGGCGGGACCTTAACTACAAAGGCTTTGGCAAAGTCCTTTGCCATTCTTACTGCTTCGGCCATTGAGACAGGTTTGGCATTCTTTACTAAGGTGTCCAATGGCTCGTTCATTCCTCGAATGAATTTGGCCATCTGCTACTCTTCATCCAATTGTGGGGAATATTTAACGAGAAGGGCAAAAGCTTGATGGTACTCTTCAACTATCCGGTTATCCTGCTTTAGTTCCAAGAACTCATTCATTTGTCTCAAGGAAGCCCGGAGGACAAAACCTCTTTCTGAGGTAAGCTTTAAGATCGGTCCACATCTGGGTATTTCGGTCGAGAGTCTCATAGTGATTCCTCCAAGCGACCCTAGCCATTTCCACAATCTTTAACCTGGCGAGAGCCATCTTGCTTCCCTCATTGTAGCCAATTACATCAAAGTATTCCTCCATTGCCTCAATCCACTTTTCCACTACTTTACCTAACTGCTCCCCTTCACCCTTGAAGGGACCAGGTTGGGATCTGTGCAGGGCTTTTTGAACACCCGGATCTAACTCTTCGTCATCATCGGTTAGAGGATCCGGTCGCCTTGCACGGGCCGCCCGCCTCATGACTCTGACAAAACAAGATTTTCGTCAACTTAACTTTGACAACAGATTTATAATTATTTAATTTTTGTAATTTATTCTTTAAACAGATAATTATTTCATCATACTTCATGAAACAAGACTTACTCTGATAATTTTATTAACCATTCACAATCATGAAAACAATTTGGAATTTTTTTGTAAAACATCGTTTATTATCAAAAGTTTTCAATATATACATAGAGCGGCTCCCAAAATCACTGCCTCAATCGTATACGCATAAAGAAGCAAAACTACGAAGGAGACATGCCATGGTACACACGATTCATTACAGAAAGAGATGCTGTAATTCTACTTCTAGGGATAAAGTGGCTAAGAAGCCTAAAAACCCGGCATGAAATTCTGAAGTTCTTGGGTGAATGATCAAAGAGTTGAATATGCTGAACACAAGCCCCAGCCTTATCAGAATCATGGCTAAGGAAATATTTTGCCTGAGCCTCTGACCCTGACTGGTACTGACATACCAATAAGATTAATCCAAATGTAGGGAGGAGATAAATTGAAAGATAAAAGAAAAACCCCCCAAAAAATGAGTAAATGTTCACATAAGATGAAGAGTGGACTAAGGACCAAGGAAAATAGTTAAAAAACTGATTTTTGACACCTCAGAGTGGGGATTCCCCCTCATGAAGTAGGCGCATTTTTCTCATCATTGCTTTTCAATTTTAAATCAATAAAATTAGATATTTCATCTCTCCTCTCTTCTAATTCAAAACTGGATCCAAAAAGTAAGCTGAGCTGACCCAAAAATGGTCAAAAATTGACCAAACTGATCTGGAAAATTCTAGAATCAGTTTGCTTGGTTAGAGGGTCACTTTTTCCTATAAATAGAAGCCTCCCCCTTTGTAAAAGCTTAATAGTGTTTATGCGTGTTTATGCGCTGTTACTCTACTGCTATCCAGAGTCAATTACATTGACTTTTCTTGATAATTCAATTGTTTTTTACTAATCCTCTCCAAGAGAATTTGGTGGCCACTCTTGCTGCAAACAAGAGTAGAACCCTCAATCCCTCAAGCCAAAGGAAAGCTTACAAACTCCATGAAAGCTAAAATTTCTACTTTTTAATTTCAAATCTATGGTTTTTTTATTTTCTTATTTTTTTATAGTTGATTAAATTAAAATCTGATGCTATGCCTTGATGGAAAGGCCATCCCCTTCTCTTCTTTTTACAATTCAGCCTTTCTTTATCCTAGAATGATTAATAAATAGATTGATTAAACTTTTCCTATTGTTTATCTCTTGGAAATTGAAAATTGTGAAGATTAGAGTCCTTTATATCTAACTGGGGTTAATTGAAATTGAAATTAGAATGTTAAAAATTTAAGAAATGGTCAGCCATACAAAGGAGGTTATGGCAAAATTTTCTTGAATTTTGTGGAAAAGGAAGTTTATTTTTATGTTATTCTAAAAGAGTAATTCCCACCGTTTGTGCATTCTAAGAGAAATATTCTAATTTACTCCATGTACATATTCACCTATGAATATGCATGGATATCACTGATATTAATTATTAAGTTAATTTTTATGCATAAAAGATGCATAAAGTAAATTTTTTTAATTATAAAAGTATTATTTTCATCAAATTTTATTTTTATGCATAAAATATGCATTTAAAAAAATTTTTATTATTATAAAAGAGTTATTTTCATCAAAATTGATTTTTATGCATAAAAGATGCATAAAGTAAATTTTTTATTATAAAAGTGTTACTTTCATCAAAATTAATTTTTATGCATAAAAGATGCATAAAGGAATTTTCTTTTTATTATAAAAGAGTTATTTTCATCAAAATTGATTTTTATGCATAAAAGATGCATAAAGTAAATTTTTTTATTATAAAAGTGTTACTTTCATCAGAATTGATTTTTATGCATAAAAGATGCATAAAGAAAAGTTTTTTATTATAAAAGTGTCATTTTCTTCAAAATTAATTTTTTTGCATAGAAAGATGCATAAAGAAATTTTTATTATAAAAGTGTTATTTTCATCAAAATTGATTTTTATGCATAGAAAGATGCATAAAAGTAATTCTTTTTATTTTAAAAGGGTTATTCCTATTAAATTGATTTTATGCATAAAAGAATTTTCTTTTATATAAAAGTGTTATTCCCATTGAAGTTGATTTTATGCATAAATAGATGCATAAATAATTTTTAAATCAAAATCTGAATTCTCTCCAAGTCTATGTTCAAATTCTATGAGTATTGAGTAAATGAATAATTAAATACTTTAAGAGAGAAAATTCTTTCATTTTATATTCTCACGGTTTGTAAATGGAAAATTCAAAAAAATCTATCGAGATTAAAATATTCAAATAAATGATCATTTTATTCTTCATTGAAATTCGTAACTAAATTAGAAATCAATTTAGTGTATTATTCAAAGAAAGAAATTCGATAAAATGGTAACTGAAATACTAAACCTTTTCGAGAAAGTTAAGTTCAGGAAAAATCTTATCAAACTCGAATCCCGTGAATCAGACTATGACCAAGACCAAACTCTTTTGCCAGTTTACGAGGAAAGAAGGCATGACTAGTTTAGAAAAATGCTCTCAAAAACCTCCCGCCAAATCGGAAACTGAGTTTGAGACCCTTCGAATTGATCTGTAGATCCAGGGGTCTCACAACAACAATGAAGATTTTTCTCAAATAAATGGCAAAGGGCACCAAGGTACCATCCCAACTAATAATCCTGATGATGTTCAACTCCAAGTTCTACTGTGGGCTTCATATGCAACCATCACCATTGAAGCTGCAATTGGTTATCTCCAGAGCCATCTTGTTGCCATCATCCACTTTATAGTTTTACAAGCCAGTCATATAGCTCTTTATAATATGATTTATTTACTCTCTCCCTTCAGACAAGGGGGGGAATGTGATGATGTTGCTAGTAGTCTCCAAGTTCGAGAGCAACTCAAGGTTCAGCATATTGATGTTGATCGAGATTTCAAAATGCAAATGTCAACAAAGCCGTATGCCTGCTTTAAGAAGAAAAGCGAATTGAATGTTTTCTTCGTAATGAAACCATGGTTGATCCGGACTAGTTTTGTAAATTCAAATCAAATCAGTAAAGCCTAGGTCTATGCATGGGTGTGACTCACCACACCCCTCCAAATCAACCGGTGAATGCACGCATCTCCGACCGACCTTGATGCCACATAGACTTCCATCTCTATATAGGCACTTATCTAGGCTCATCAACTTAAGAATATTCACTGAGGAATGCAACTATCTACTCTAGATGCTATTAAAGATAAAACCAGTGCTGTGATGACGAGTAGAAGCAAGATACGACATCGAATCAACCTGATCTAGACATTGTTTGAACTAAAACACTGAGAGTTACTTGCATCTCCATTGAATCAACCTTATTTGGACATTTTATGAACTAAAATGCGGAGAGTTACTTGCATCTCCATCAAATGTGTTAGCCTCACTGAGAGGCTGGTTGACTTAGAGAAACTCCATGAAACTTGGCTGATTGCATCGCATGGGCTTATGGTCGAAAACTACGTAGAAAACACTGGTTTGACTATAACTTGAAACACAAAGAACTGGAAATGGGGGACCTCATCCTCATGCATGGTGTTGGAAGCACCAACAAAAAGAAATTAAAATACAAAGAGTTAGGACCTTTTAGAGTGTCCGAAATCACCCCTCAAGGGTCAGTATGAATTGAAATGATTGAGGGGGTATAAATGGAAGGATACATGAATGGGAAAAGTGTTGCGGACCCCTACCCCACGAAATGCTCGCCCAAGAGCATCTTCTGAAATAGAAGAAAGATCTAGTCAAGGAAAAAATTAGATAATCTCAAGTGGAAGCCAAGGCAAGGGGAAGCTAAAGCAAAACAAAAACTCCAAGGGACATGGCTTCACTCACCTTGCTTAACGAGGATGACCTGGACATTGAGCTTGCATGCCTCAATGTAAAAGTCTCTACAAAGAATAGTCACACTAAGGGCATTGCATTGATTGATTTTAACGGGATCAAATTGTAACTTGATCTCCTATGAAACATGTGTAGCTCTAGACAAACCCCACCTCGAGGATGACCTAGACATTGAGCTTGCACGCCTCAATATAAAAGTCTCTATGAAAAATAGTCACACTAAGAGCATTACATTGATTGATATGGGATCAAGTCAAAACTTGATCTCCTATGAAACATGGGTAGCTTTAAACAAACCCCACCTCAAGGCCAGTGATGCACAGGTTTGCAGTGTGCATTTATCAAACTACGAAAAGGGATTTTTGAATGTTAATATCTATGTCAGAATTATTCCCTTGGTTGGAAAGGTATTTGTTATGCTTGTAGGATCCATGGAAGAGGACATGATTCTTGGACGATCTTGGATTTTCCCCAGTAACTATCATATCCAATGGGAAAAAAGGACCGTACAACTCAACGGTGCAAGGAGACCCATTATGGAGTCCATTAAATAAAGAAAAATAGGTAGTGACATGTGACATGGAACCGCCAATGCCAAGAGAAGCAGAGGAATCAACCGAACAAACATCCAGGTCAAAACCTCATCCCCATTCTAAAGAACCACAAAACGGCAGCAAAAGTATCAAGGCAAAAAACAATGGGTTCCCAAAGCCTAGTTTCAAGCCTAAGGATACTATGAGATGGACAAAACCTCGTGGATATCCAGGAAAAAAAGGCATGCTACAAGCAAGAGACAAAGAAATCAAACCAAGGACAAGAAGCTGTATTCCAAGCAAGCCCACACATAACTCAACATTCAATAGCAGTGGGTCCGAAAAGACTTACTAGCAGCACAGGGCTATTATCAAGGAAATAAAACGGTATGGGTACCAAAAACCAAACCTCATTCCGCATGTACCTCCAGAAGAATAGAAGAGAGCCATAAGCACAGACAGGACCAAGTCCCAGCTAAATCAAGTGCGAAGGAAGGACCAAAATTGGTCTGGAGAAAGAAACCATTTCAACCAAGTAAACAAGGGAGTTTGACACTGCCAATGTCATCCACCAAGGAGGAAAAGCTGAACCAAGTTGGGGGCCAGGGTGAAGAAGACGTGCACTCACATGCATAGGAAACAAAACAGATTCATCAGGATTCCATGGATGTACTCCTCCACTAGATGGAAGGAAAAGTCATAAGTTTTCACTCAGAACTTATGCGGTTGCAACAACACATGCCCATAGGCCCCAAAGTACAACAATGGTTCATGTGAAATAAAAGAAGGAGGATGATGAGGGGTACACAGCTCCAAGCAACTGAGTACAAGGTAAAAGGGTATGCTTTTCATGCCATGAAACATGTTCATTCATTTCACGTATACAATTCTACTCCTCTGAATGCATAATGTGTGGCTTTGGAATGTTTGAGCATATAGGAATCTGTAGGGTATCAATATTTGCATGCATAAGGGTATAAGCTGTTTCACGTCGTGAACCGTCTGGCTAGTTCACGTCAGGAAGCCTCTACTTCAATCACAGGCTATGTATCCCTAAGGATCCTGCTTTAAAGAAACTAATCCTCCATGAAGCTCATGATAGTCCTGCTGTGCAGGACACCCACACTATGCAAAAACATTAAATGCCGTAAGAAGGAGCTTTCATTAGGCAGGCTTGAAAAATGATGTCCTTCGGTACTTGAAGCAATGTCTCTCATACCCAAAGATCAAAGCTGAAAGGGTCAAGATGCCTAGGAAACTTCAACCCTTGGATATTCCCCAAATGAAGTGGGAGTGAATTAGTATGGATTTTGTCACAAGTCTCCCCACTGTTCAAGGAGGATATGACTCCATTCTGGTAGTAGTGGACTTACTGACCAAAGTAGCTAACCTTATACCAGCAAAGAAGACCTTCAAAGCTTTTGATGTTACTCGAATATTCATCAAGGAAGTCCTCAAACTTCATGGTCTCCCAAAAAGGATAGTAAGTGACCGAGATTCTGACTTCACTTCAAAGTTCTGGCAGTCCTTATTTCAAGCCCTGGGAACTCAACTTTGCTTTAGCACAGCTTATCATCCAGAGACCAATGGCCAGACTGAGAGAGTCAATTAAGTAATTGAAGACATTCTCAGAGCATATTGTGGATGGGAACCAAGAAGGTGGATTCAATACCTTCCTCTGGTAGAATTTGCCTACAATGCATCTTATCTCATCAAAGCATAGGAATGTCACCATTCAAAGCACTCTATGGGCAAGAATGCTTGTCTCCTCTAAATTTCTCTGATCCGACCATAAGAGATGAGGCATCCAGGAAAATGCTCGAAAAGATGGAGGAAGAAACCAAGGCAATCCAAAAGGATATTAAAGCTGCCCAAGATCGACAAAAACACTATGCTGACACAAGAGGTCTGAAAGGATCTTCAAGGAAGGAGACAAAGTTCTTCTATGAGTATGACCCAAACAAAGTTCTCTATCACTTGGGAAATATAAGAAGCTCAGCCCTAGGTATTGTGGCCCCTATACAGTTATCAAGTGTCTAGGTAAAAGTGCCTATAAACTCCAACTCCCAGCCCATATCAAAGTCCACAATGTATTTCATGTAAGTTTGTTAAAACCTTATGTACCCAGTCTCGATCATATTCTTGATGATGAACAAGTTGTAATCCCTACTCAAGGAGTCCTTGAATTACAGCCCAGTAGCATCATAGATTCTAGGGAAAGGTAACTCTGAAATAGAACTCTTGTAGAACATCTAGTACAGTGGAAAGATTACCCTGACGAGGATGCAACTTGGGAAGATGAAGCTACACTCTTAAAGGATTATCCCTAATTCATGATGACGAGATGAGGACATCTCGATTTCTTTAAGGGGGGAAGGATGTAACATACCCATCTACTAATAAAGAAATGTCCATGTAATAGAGTTTTTATGGTATAAAAATGAATGGTTTTATTAAATGAGTCATTTCTACTTAGAATCTTCAAATTCCTTGCCCAAATTTGGAATTTGTGTGTGATTTTACCCTAATATAGGATTTTATAGCATCCAAAACGGACACCAGATCAAGCTTATACGTAAATTTCAGTCATTTTTTTTAGTTAAAAAGCGACGACCTTTAAACCTTAATAAATGTACGACTAGGCATCCGATTGACAAACGGTCTGAACCCCAACGACCAGGAGAACCTCCCGGACAAAAAAAAAATCGCCCCCCGGGGCGGTCCGGCATACAAATCGAGGTCGGCATCCCAAATTTGGGGACCCTACCCCAAAATTTGAACCGTACACACTTACCAAGGTGCCCGTATGATGGCCGCACAAGAACCAAAGGACGGTCGCCCACTGTGTGGTCCACATGTACCACTACGTGGACACCCATGCTGCCCCTGCCTAGATAAGGTACATGCATACCGCTCCTTTCCCTGTTAACCGACACCGTACCTTTCCCCTAGACCCATGCAGGCCACTGATCTACAGCCTTTGCTGGTACACTATCCTTTCGTTCTTGTTTTGCGCAGCACCCGTACTCGTACCCCACAGTTATATAAACCCTCGTCGGGGTGCTCTATGGGCAACACGCATTTTTGCATAGCCTATACACCAAATCTGTGAAATTGGGAATGTTTTCCTAAGCCTGAATAGACTTCTTGAATGCCTTGTATTGTGGCCTGTGGATGTATGGATGTGGATGTGTGGATGTGGATGTATGGATGTGGATGTATGAATGTGAATGTATGGATGTGGATGTGGATGTGGATGTGGATGTATGAATGTCGATGTATGGATGTGGATGTGGATGTGGATGTATGAATGTGGATGTGAAAATGGATGTATGGATGTAGATGTGAATGTGGATGTGTGGATGTGAAAATGGAAGTGTGGATGTATGAATGTGGATGTGGATGTATGAATGTGGATGTATGGATGTGGATGTGGATGTAGATGTATGAATGTGGATGTGGAAATGGATGTATGGATGTATGCCTGACATTTTTGCAGGGCATTCTCATGTTGATGGAGAGTCTAGTGGCTCAGAGATGAGCCTTGATGAGGATCTTGGGATACCAGCTATGTAGATGACCTAATCATTACGGGGGGGAGGGAGTGGGAAGCTATAGAGGCCTGTTTCCTGTTCTTTTTTCCACTCCACACCATGCATTACCACTCATGAAATCTATCTTTAGAATTTGTAAATCCCTACGCACATACACATGGTCTAATGCCCAATCGTGCACCAATTTGGATTTCCTCATGAAGGGTCTCCCCAATATTATGTCATATAAGTTTGGTCGGCGTAGAAATTCCATTACTACAAATGTAGGATGCTAGCGAAACGTAAAGAGTTTGAGTCTCACATTCTCTAAAAGCTCAATGGGCCTTGAAGATGTTCCATCTACCGTTTTAACAAATCAGATCTGCTCTTTTAAGGTCGTGTTTCCCCCAATTTTTCTAACATCATTTTGTGATGATGCTAACCCCCGCCCCTCCATCCAGGATAGCTAGTTCCTTATACCCATTATGGATGAATTGAGATTGTAGCGTTAGTGTTGTCACTTTCATAATAACGCCCCAATCGATTAACCGGTATCTTGATGACTCCCGTTGTTCTTTCCCTTGTGTGTTTTAAGGTTCTTTCTGCCAGAGGTGACAGAACACCCTCTATAGTGTCGGTTGGCCTTATTCCACCTTCTACCCATTCCTTTATGTCTGCCCATAATATTGGTAAACTGCGTAGCAGTTGTCCCAATGGCACTTGCACAGAAGTGGACAGTATGGCTGCAAGGCTGCCTATGTCTCTAGGTTCTCTAGGGATTTGAAATTCATGCAAACATAAAACTAGTCACACCACTTACACACCCAATATAAAATTGCATTTTTCTCAACATCAGCTAACTTTACAATCCTTTAATGAAACCATTATGTCACTGATCACAATCCTCAAAACTGTGGTTGAATCCATATTTCCAATCATTCAGTCATCGGTGTACTTATGGCATCATTGGCAACTAGAACGCTCACCACCTGTTCACTCAGGGGCCTTTCCTAGCTCATAGTAAACCGGCAATATATTCACATAACAAAATGGAATCTCCGTGGAAGATCAGCAAGATCAACCAACAGATCTCTTTCTCTAGTAGAGCTCCTTCTATCTCTTGTAGCTTCAATTCAGGTACCTTGTTTAGTGTTGCTACAATGTTTTCATATTCACCTTTGTCCACACTCCTCAGAAGCATTGTTAGTGCCTCACATCTTCTGCCTTTTTGCCAATAGCTACCAGTTGTTGCTTAATGCTTTTATATTTGTTCAAGTGTGTGATTAAAGATTCACTTTCCTTCATATCTAATTTGTAGAATTGTATTAACAAATTTATCTTTGAATTTTTTGCTTGTGTGCCAAATAATTTTTTGAGTTCATCCAATGCATCTTTTGCCCACTGTATCCTTGTGATGTGATGAATGATTTCATCATTAAACTAAGTGCGATAAGTCCAAGTGCTTTTTCAATCCTCCTCTTCCACTCATTTTTCTCTCTCACCTCTGGGCATTCATCTCTTCCCTCAACTAGCCCCCCCCCCACAGATTTTTCCTCATGAGCAGATACATGGTTTTTGTCTGCCATGTGTAAAACTGCTCCCCATAAATTTGGCTCTCTTGTGACGCCGTACTCATGAGATGATGTGAAGGGGGTCTTACCTCTTGATCCAGATTCAAGATTCAAGGGCAGTGTCTACCCTTTTACAACTCAATCTAAGGTTTAGGTGGTGATGATTCCTTTCACATCCTCATATCTATTTATAGAATACAAGAGAATTCTTATTTTTGATATAAGATTTCTTTACTCATCTATTTATACATAAATTCCATTTTAAGGAGAATAACACTTTCGAAATAAAAATCAATCTTTTATGCATCTTCGTATGCATAAATTCATTTTAAATTAGAATGACACTTTTGAATTAAAATTCGATCTTTTATGCATCTTCTCATGCATAAAATCAAAATTGATGAAAATAACTCTTTTGAACTAAAAATAGATTTCTTTATGCATCTTTCTATGCATAAAATCAAAATTGATAAGAATAACACTTTTGGGTTAAAATAAATTCTTTATGCATCTTTCCATGCATAAATCCAATTTAGTAGGAATTACACTTTTAGAATAAAAAATTTTCTCTTATGCATCTAATTTATGCATAAAATCATTTATGATAAAAATCACACTTTTAATATAAAAAATATATCTTTTATGCATATGTTTATGCATACAAATCATTTATGATGAAAATCACTCTTTTAATATAAAAGAATTTCTTTTATGCATCTAATTTATGCATAAAATCATTTATGATGAAAATCACACTTTTAATATATAAAAATATCTTTTATGCATATGTTTATACATACAAATCATTTATGATGAAAATCACTCTTTTAATATAAAAGAATTTCTTTTATGCATCTAATTTATGCATAAAATCATTTGTGATGAAAATCACACTTTTAAGATTAAAAAATATCTTTTATGCATACAAATCATTTATGATGAAAATCACTCTTTTAATATAAAAGAATTTCTTTTATGCATCTAATTTATGCATAAAATCATTTATTTGACTTTGATGAAACCTTTGCTCCCATAGCTCGTATGACAACTATCGGGGCGGTACTTGCCTTGGCTGCTGCTAATCCCATTTTGGATTAACAAGTATGCTCCTCCATTTCAGGACATTAATAAGTTTCATGTAAAGGCACTATAAAAGTTATACATTATGAGATATTGGCCACCCAAGGCCTTAGTTAAGTAAGTTTTGGGCGCCCAAGTGTGAATAAGGGATTTTCTCATAATGAATGGACACAATCTCCCTTTGTGCTATTGAGAGCTCTTGTTTGTGTCTTGAGAGAGATCATTCTAGTACTTCTGCCTCTTCTATACTTGAGAGAGAGAGATCATTCTAGTACTTCTTCCTCTTCTATACTTGTATGTTGCATGCTTGTGTTGAAGAGTGAGAGAGAGTGATTGCCTTATGTGATGGTGCGAGCAACTCTACGGTGACAGCATGGAGGTGGAGCTTGGAGGATTAGAGCTTCTCAAGTGAACTTGGGCCTCAAGGGACACAAGTTCGAAGCATTGGTAAGTGCCCTATGACAGTTGTGTTCTATTGCTCTTCCCTTAGTGAATGCATTGAGTTCCCTCTTGGAGGTGTGGAAGTCCATAACATTTTTGGCATCGCTGCCGAGGAAAAACCTTTGTTTCTTCCATCCTCTTTGAGTTTCAGTTCCCATTACATAAGATTCATCATTGCCTTTACATTCTCGTAGTGCATTGTGTAGGAAATGAATGGATAAGATTTGAGTGGAAGTGAAAAATTGTGAGAAATTGGTTGTGTTTGTTGTGTATTTGTGTGGTGCAGTGGTCTTAGAAGAGAGCTTCACTATTTTTTCTAATTAATTTTGATGTTTGCATCACCGGGAATCGTTAATGTGAACGAGCAGGTTGGTGTTCTATTTTTCTTTCTTTTAAAAAATTTACAAAAATTATAAAAATAAAGAGCCATTGATTGTGCCTTAAACTTGTATTACATTCCTTAAGCGTGGCACAATCATCTTGGAAGCATTTGGATAAGGATTTTGCACCCAAAATCACCTTAGTCGCGACAGCGAGAAGTTTCCATGTGAATTTGCAAGAAAATCATTCATGACGCGAACCGTTTTCTGCAACTTCACGCCGTGAAACACTCCCGGCATCAACACCACGATTAACGCTACAATTCACAAGATTACCTTGCCAAAAATAGGTAGCCTTATCCAAACATCTTTGACATCATGGGGTCTGACAAAATTAAGAATCATGAACATGTAGAAAATCGTTCACGATGTGAACTATTTCAGAGCACTTCACGGCATGAAACATTTTCATTTCACGATGTGAACCATTTTTAAAACCCTTCACAACATGAACCATTTTTAGTTCACGACGTGAATCCTTTTCTCTTCACAGCATCAACTTTTTCTGTAATTTCACCCCTTAATCAATCCAACTCACGAACCTTGTATTGTCAGATTAAATTTAACTAAAATTTCTATTAAAATTGAATAAAAATGTCCATTAATCCAAATATGAAAAAAATTTCACTTTTTTCATTTAAATGATTGAATTCCAATTATGATGGGAATTCCTCTTTTATCATTTAAATATTTCATGCATAAAAATAAATTCAACTAAATTTTCTCTTAAAAATTAGATAAAAATATCCATTAACTCCACTATACTAGAAATTCCACTTTTCTCACTTAAATGATTGAATTCCAAATATGGTGGGAATTCCTCTTTTATCATTTAAATTTATTTATGCATAAAAATAAATTGAACTAAAATTCTTCTTTAATTTTAAATAAAATATTCATTATTTAGTATTCCAAATTTTTCTCTTTCTCCATTGGAATACATGGATTTCCATTGTCATGGGAATTTCTCTTTAATCATAAAAATAAAATTACTAGAATTTTCTCTTTTTTCCTAATTAACTATTTATGCATAAACATTAAAAATCAATTTTTCCATGGTTATGATGAGAATTATTCAATTAACCTAGGATGACCAATCCTAGAATATGGTAGGAAGTCCTCTTTTCATATTATGCATGAAAATGATTTATGTGTTAATTTTTTTAAAATTTTACTCCGCTACTATTACTGATAATTTTCAATAAATTTGAAAAGCATAAGGTTTAGTAATACAATATGATAGAATAACTATCATTTGGATCAATATCCAATTTATGGATTTAATCCCTAAGTTTATCATAAATTAAGTAACATAAAAGCATTAAAAGGCCACTTCTTTGGCCTCTAATTTGACAAGCATAGAGTTTACTTTTAGAATTAAGAATTGCTCCATGAGAAGCATCATTTAAATATAGAATTGGTCATAGGAATGACCATTCTTTGGGGGAGAGAGAGATATGCTTTAAAAAATATTTTAATTAAGCATAAATGTAAACTTTATGTTATTTATCACTAAAATTCATTAGAGAGCTTCATTTACATTGAAGAACCATTCAATTGAATACTTCTCAAGCTTGAGAGGGGTTGAGAAGTGAAAAACATTTAGAAGAAGAAAACAAAATCATAAAGTCACACTTTACCTCTTGTTTTGCTTGATTCTCTAGTCTTAGTAGAGGCCCCCAATCAATCAATTGGTTAGTATGTTGAGGAGAGTTCCAAAGAAGGTTGAAGAGAGAGAGAGAAGCTCGAATCTTTCCAATTTGTAGAGGAGTTTTAGAGGATAATAGAAAATATACTTATTTTAGAGTAATATTGGCATGGTATAGTTCACAGATGAGAATACAAAAGAATGAGGGCCTATTTATAGGTGAGGGAGGCCACTAAATGAGTCCAACTAAGTTTTAGAATTTTCCAGCTTCAGTTTGGCTGAATTTGGATAAGATTTGGACCAGTTTGGCTCCCTTTTTTATTTGGTTTGATCCTCCAGGAGAGAGGAGAGATAAAAATATCTTAATATTTTTGAGTTTAAAACTCATTCACATGTGTGAAATAGGGGCCTCCTTGAAGGCTCCCCCTTTCCTTACCAAGGTGTCAAAATTGTATGATTACTCCAAAATATCTCATTTTTTTAGTAATATTTCATAATTTTTAACTAATAAATCTTGTACTCAGTCAACTCTTCATCTTATGTGAGCATTTAATCATTTTTGGGTATTTACTTTTATTCATTAGATTTATCTCATCCCAACACTTGGATTAATCTTATTGGTCCATAGAAACCTTAATTGGACCATAATCTAAAAATTTCAAAAAATCTTGACCCTTAGGCTAAGGTCTTTTAAATCATTTTTAATTGATTCCTAATGCACTTTGGAAATTTTATTTTGATTTTCTGTTTCAAGGAAACATATTTTGATATTTGTAGAATTTATATATCCACACTCTCTAGAAATTTTTGTCTCACTAGGCAAAAACAAGGAAAAATAATATTTTCTTGTATTCAAAAACAGGGAATGATTATAGGGGATTGAAGTAAAGCTTATTCATTATTCAGGGTGAGGAGGAATCTTACATCCTCTCCCACTTGAAAAATGTGAGATGTCCTCATCTCGCACGTGGAGTATGATCTCTTTCATCTTCTTCTTCTTCTTCAATTGCTTCCAGTGTTATTGCCTTGGAAGTGGATGGCCGATTTGGGAACATCTCTCTTCGACTTTCCCTATTTTGAGGTCGAGGTCTTGCATTACTTTGGATTGAAATTGCGGGTTGGTTAGAGAGTCTACCTCTGGGATTTCCCTAATTTTGGCGTAAAGGAACCTGATTACTCTGGAAGGAAGGAGCTGGAGTCTGGAATTTTGCTCCCTGATTTCCCCGCCCCGAAAACCTTGATCCAAAAGGAGTTGGGCAATCCATACTACGATGTCCAAATCCTTGACAGTTATAGCATTTCACTTCCTTGTTCAAGGGTGGAACTTCTGAAGGTGAATTCTAGGGGATTGAGTTCCAGGAAAGGGACCTTTCTTTCATTTTGGAACTTTCCATATTCTGAGCTTGACCTTGTTGTCTCTTAGGCGGTGGAAGGTTGGAATCACCTTTTGGAGCTAGAAATCTTTTGAAAGATGATGGTGCGGGCTTCGGCGGGACCTTGACATCAAAGGCCTTGGCAAAATCCTTTGCCATCCGCACTGCTTTGGCCATGGAAACTGGCTTGGCATTCTTCACTAGGATATTCAAAGGTTCGTTCAGAGAACCTCAGCTGTTCTTCATCTAGCGGTGGCCAGTATTTGAGGAGGAGAGCGAACGCTTGGTGATACATGTCAATAGTTCTACTCCCCTGGGTTAACTCTAAAAACTCATTCATCTTGGTTTCCAAAAAGCCGGGAGGACAGAATCTCTTCCTTAGGTAAATTTTGAGATCATTCCATGTCTGAGTGTTTCAATCCAGACGGTTTATCTTGCAGTGGTTTCTCCATGCCACTCTGGCTGTTTCTACTATCTTCAGCCTTACAAGAGCCATTTTGCTCTTCTCATTGTATTCGGTGACATCGAAGTACTCTTCCATTGCTTCGATCCACTTCTCCATCGCCTCGCCCAAGTTTTCCCCTTCACCCTTGAAAGGTCCAGGCTCTGCGATCTATGAAGAGTTTTACGAACATCCAAGTCGAGCTCTTCCTCATCAAGTTGGGGGTTATCATTCCTACCACGATGACTCGATCCATGACCCTATCAATACAAAAATTCTTGTTAAGTCCCTTTATTTATAATTCAAATCCGACTTTAGATCCAACTGATTCCGGGGTTCATTAGATTGGTCAGTCCCCCACAGAATCCTGGGATAAAGATCCCTTCTAACAGAAGAACATACAAAACTCATTATCAGAGAATAATTCATTCATATTCTTAACACAGTAATGGTCCATCAGACCGAAAATTTAATCTGAACATTCCTCCAGGGAAATTTTAGTTATGCAAGTTTTCAATTTGACATCCCTTAACTAGAGTCACTGGGTCAAGGTCAACAATAGCAATCTGTCAGCACAATCCACTAATCTCATAGTGATTTGCTGAAGTCACAATCATCATTCCAGTTATTATCATCATCACTGGGATTCGTCCCATTTATCCTCATTGTGGCTTTGTTAAACTTATCTTCTTTCAACTAGAATTCAGGAATCGTTATCTTTCAATCAGAATCCAAATCATCTCATCAATTCACAACCAGAATTCTAAAATCATATCAACCGGCATTCAAATTCATCATCTGGATAGTATTTTTACTTATAATTTTAATGTCTTAGATTTACTCGTATATACTGCCAGTAAAGAGTTACAGCTATACCCTCGGTATATACGGGTAGTCACGGTCCTTGAAATTATAAGGTAAATACCATCATGTCTAGGCCTCAAGCAAGTTAGGGATTCCATACAATTGCGGTACTTCCATCTAAAGACCCAATTACCTATTTATGAATCTTCATTTCTGAATATCAATTTGTATGAATTTCATCACACGATTACAACCTTTTACTGCTACTTCATAAATTTTTGACATTTGTGGCTTCTCGGTTGATCCACTTTAGCCAATTCGCTTTGGTACCAACTAAAAGATCCCTACCCCCTCCGCGTAATGAATTCAGGGTGCTAGCAGTGGAGGTAGCACTTCTTGCGCAGGGCAAAGCCTCACTTGGGGCCTCGCCCACGAATATCCTAACAAGGGACTAATCCCTCGGTTCTTCCAAAAACTGAATCCAAAAAAACTTCCCTCGCCTGGAAAGCACGGGCGATTCCTCCATGGATATTTTTACTCAAACGTAGACAAGGTCATCACTAACCAAACTGATCCGATCGAACCTATAAGTCACTTGGTCAGATCAAGGAAGAAACTTGCACCTGGATCATAGAGACCAACACTTTTTTCCTCATCGAGAGGCACAGTCGTTGATTCCTTTCCATAGAACAATTTCTATCCGGGATTTATTTCATCTATCGTACCATAACAGAATTGAGTCCCATTTTAGGGATCCATCAGTCCAACCTAAACCTATCCAGTCCCATGGGTTAGCCAACCGTCCACCCACTATAGTGATGGGATCCAATTAGGAATTCAGTTAGGTTTTGTCCCGGGTACCAAGGGAAAAGAGTTCCCAGGCCCCCTAGCCGGTGCTTCATGCAAACTTCAAGATAGTCACACCACTTACACACCTAATATGAAATTGCATGTTTCACAGATTCAACTGACTTTAAAATAATCTTTTAATGAAACCATAGTATCACTGATCATAATCCTCCAAAATATCCGATTGAATTCTAATTTCCAATCATTCCTTCATCGGTGTGCCTATGGCATCATTGGCAACCAGAACGCTCACCACCTGTCCACTCACGGGCCTTTTCGATAGTCTCTAGCTCATAGTACGTGGCAATATATCCACTTATAAAAATCCAGATGGACTCTCTGTTGAAGATCAGCAAGATCAACCAACAGATCCATATAAAAAAGCCATGGACTCACCCGTTGAGGACCAGTAATGCCAATCAACCAGATCCATGCTCGAATTCAGAAAACAACTCTTACTCCTTGTTCCAATATCTTCCTCGATGCACGCGTGGGTATCTTCAGCGACCCAGAGCCCGAGCACCGTATGGTCAGCACCCTTTAGGATCCTTCGCACGTCACCTAGTTCTTCACTCATAGGCCGCTTCCTTGGTCCCTCATCCACCGTACCGGAAGCTCACCATTTAAATCAAACTGAGGCTGGTCAAGACCTCGGCCGATCGTGCTACGCGAGACGTCCACCGTTGACTCTCCGTCAGCTATTGCAACTTTATCAGTTAGGTCTCCACCGACGACCTCATTCACAAGACGGTAAAAATGCTTCCTCAGCACTCTTGACATAAAACAATCATTTAAAAATAGTTCATAAATACGGTTTCTAACGAACTCACATCTTTTCACACTGGTCCACACATCAATCCACATTCTTCTAAATCAATTTACTTTACTCAATCCACATCCAATCATATGTAATCTCATCGTCCTTCATCCATTCTCATCCAATCCCATCATTTTACATCTCATCATATCTATCCACATCTATCCTCATCACATCTTATCCATTCTCATCTACCCATACCCACATCACATCACATTACATCCTTTCACATCTCATCTCATCCGTTCACATCTACCCCGATCCACATCACATCACATCCCATTCATTCACATCACATCTCATCCATTCACACCACATCTCATCTCATCCATTCACATCTATCCCGCATCACATCCCATCACATCCACTCACATCCCATCACATCCCATCACATCCATTCACATCTATCCCGCATCACATCCCATCACATCCACTCACATCAGATCTCATCCATTCACATCTGTCCCGATTCACATCACATCACATCCCATCCATTCCCATCACATCACATCACATCACATCGCATCCATTTCACATCACATCCATTTCAAATCGCATTAGATCACATCCATTTCACATCACATCCATTTCACATCACATTAGATCACATCCATTTTACATCACATCAGATCCATTCACATCCATCACGTTCATTTACATCACATCCATTTACATCCATCACATCACGTCCATTCATATCCATCACATTCATTCTCATCACCATCCCATCGCATACATTCTATCCACATTACATCATGCCCACATCTATCCTCATCACATCCATTTCACATCCTATCACATCCCATTTACATCTATTCACATCTATTCACATCCTATCACATCCCATTTACATCTTATCACATCTATTCACATCCTATTACATCCCATTTACATCTTATCACATCTATTCACATCCTATCACATCCCATTTACATCTTATCACATCCTATCACATCCCATTTACATCTTATCACATCTATTCACATCCTATCACATCCCATTTAGTAACTTTTCCTACTTCGATATCAATAATGGGACTTTTTCTAAATTTTTGCCAATTGTTTGGCTTAGATAAAGGTTCTTTTTTCTCGATGACTATTTCCATATTCTTTCTCAATTTCTCAAATGATTTATATTCAATATTCCTCTTTTGAATAAAAGAATTCATGGGATTTACAAAAATCAATTCTACCCATATTTCCACTTTTGATAAATATTCATAAATTGAATTATACTAAAAATTTCTCTTTTTTCCATTTAATTTCTTGGATCTCCATTATCATGGGAATTCCTCTTTTTACATTTAGTTGCTTGAAATCTAAATGTCATGGGAATTCCTCTTTTATCATCAAATAAATTTATCAAAAGTTTCTCTTTTTTTTTAATATTCAATATTTCAAATATACCAAGAATTTCTCTTTTTCCATTTAAATGATTGAATTCCAAATATGATGGGAATTCCTCTTTTATCATTTAAATTTTTTCTATGCATAAAAATAAAATTAACTAAAATTTTTCTTAAAATAGAATAAAAATGTCCATTAATCCAAATATGACAAAAATTCCACTTTTTCTATTTAAATGATTGAATTCCAATTATGATGGGAATTTCTCTTTTATCATTTAAATATTTCATGCATAAAAATAAATTTAACTAAATTTTCTTTTAAAAATTAGATAAAAATATCCATTAATTCCATTATACTAGAAATTTCACTTTTCTCACTTAAATGATTGAATTCTAAATATGCTAGGAATTTCTCTTTTATCATTTAAATTTATTTATGCATAAAAATAAATTTAACTAAAATTCTTCTTTAATTTTAAATAAAATATCTATTATTTTTGTATTCTAAATTTTTCTTTTTCTCCATTCGAATACATGGATTTTCATTATCATGGGAATTTCTCTTTAATCATAAAAATAAAATTACTAGAATTTTCTCTTTTTTCTAATTAACTATTTATGTATAAACATTAAAAATTAATTTTTTCATGGTTATGATGAGAATTATTCAATTAACCTAGGATGACCAATCCTAGAATATGGTAGGAAGTCCTCTTTTCATATTATGCATGAAAATGATTTATGTGTTAATTTTCTAAAAATTTTACCATAGCTATGAGATGTGATGTCATGTGAATCGGGATGTGAGTGAATGAGATGTGATGTAAATTGGGATAGATGTGATATGTGATGTGAATGAATATGATGTGATGAGATGTGGATATGGGTAGATGCGAGTGGATGAGATCTGATGTGGATAAATGAGGAAAGATGTGATGAGATGGAAAATGATGTGATGAGAATGGAAATACATTATATGAAATAAATGAGGATTGATGTGGAACAATGTGGAAAGATAAAAGTTTGTTATAGAAATTGTATTTATGACCTGTTTTTAAATGACTATTTTATGTCAAAAATACTGGGGAAGCATTTTGACCGTCTTGTGAATGAGGTCATGGAGACCTATCTGATAAAGTTGCAACAGTTGTGACTGGATTAATTTTGGAAGATTATGATCAGTGATACTATAGTTTCATTAAATGATTGTTTTAAAGAAAGCTGAATCTGTGAAAAAGGCAATTTCATATTGGGTGTGTAAGTGGTGTGACTAGTTTTAAGATTGCATGAATATCCGACTAGGGGGCCTGGGAACTCTTTTCCCTAGTACCCGCCAGGACAAAACCTAACCAAATTCTTAAATGGATCCCATCACTACTACAGTGGTTGGGCGGTTGGCTAACCCACGGGAGGGGTTAGGCTGGATTGATGGATCCCTAAAATGAGACTCAATTCTGTTATGGTACGATAGATGAAGTAAATCCCGGATAAAAATTGTTCTATGGAAAAGAATCAACGGCTGTGCCTCTCAATGAGAAAAAAAGCGTTGGTCTCTATGATCCAAGTGCAAGTCTTTTCCTTGATCTGACTATGATACTTACGTGTTCGGTCAGATTAGTTCAGTGTAACGCTCTTGACTACGTTAGAGTAAAAATATCCTGGAGGAATCACTCGTGCTTTTCGGATGAGGGAAGATTTTCCGGGTTCGGTTTTGGAAGAATCGAGGGATTAGTCTCTTGTTCGGATATCCATCGGCGAGGCTCTGAGTGAGGGACCCTGCCCCGGGCAAGAAGTGTTACTTCCGCTGTGCTAGCACCCCTGAATTCGTTGCGCAGAGGGGACAGGGATCTTTCAGCTAGTATCAGAGCGAATTGGCTAATGTGGATCAACCGAGAAATCGAAAATGTCAAAATTTTATGAAGTAACAGAAAAAAGTTAGAAATATGTGATGAAATTCATACACATTGATATTCAGACTAAAATTCATACACATTAATATTCAGACTGAAATTCATAATTTAGTAATTGGGTCTTCAGATGGAAGTACCGCAATTGCATGGAATCCCTGACTTGCGCTTGAGGCCTAGACATGATGGTATTTACCTTATAATTCCCAGGACTGTGACTACCCATATATACCAAGGGTATAACTACAGCTCTTTACTGGCAATATATACGAGTAAATCTAAGACCTTGAAATTATAAGCAAAAATGCTATCCAGATGATGAATTCGAATGTGATTGATATGATTTTAAAACTCTAGTTGAGAACTGATGAGTTGAATTGGATTCTGATTGAAAACATTATGATTCTTGAATTTTGGTTGAAAAGCGATAAGATGAGCAAAACCACAATAAGGATGAATGGGACGAGTCCTTGTGATGATGTTTGTAACTGGAATGATGATAATGACTTCAACAAATCACTATGAGATTAGTGGATTGTGCTAACAGATTGCTATTGTTAACACTTGACCCAGTGGATCAAGTTAAGGGATGACAAATTAAAAACTTGTATAATTGAAATTCCCATGGAGGAATATTCAGATGGAAATTTCGGTCTAATGGACCATTATTACGTTAAGGATATGAATGTTATGATCTGAAAGAATTGTTATCTGATGATGAGTTCTATATAAGGGATCTTTATCCCAGGATTGTGTTGGGTTCACCAGACTATAAGGAACCCCAGAATCAGTTGGATCTTAAGGGAAAGAGTTATCCTCTAATTTGCGAGATGAGGACATCTCGCATTTTTTAAGTGGGGTGGGATGTGCAGGTGTAAGAACCTCCCCTTCTGATCTAATAATTATTCCCCTCTCTGAAATAAAAGAAAGATCCTGTTTTACCCTGTTTTGGCCTGGAGAGAGAAAATGTCTAGAGGGAGGTAATTCAAAGTTGAGATATTTTTGGATATAAAAATCCTCCTAGTGTCTAAACTGATTTCCCCTGAAACAGAAATTCAAAAAGAACTTTCCAATGTGCAATTGGAATTAATTAAAAATAGGTATAAAGGACCTTAGCATAAGGGTCCAGATTTATAGAAATTTTTAGATTATGGTCCAGTTAAGGTTTCTATGGACCAATAAGATTAATCCAAATGTAGGGAGGAGATAAATTGAACAATAAAAGAAAAAAACCCCCCAAAAATGAGGAAATGCTCACATAAGATGAAGAGTGGACACTAAGGACCAAAGAAAACAACTAAGAAACTGAATTTTGACACCTCGGTGTGGGGATCTCCCCTCATGAAGTAGGCTTGAGTAAATGCTCACATAAGATGAAGAGTGGATAGTAAGGACCAAAGAAAACAATTAAAAAACTGAATTTTGACACCTCAGTGTGGGGATCTCCCCTCATAAAGTAGGCACCTTTTTCTCATCATTACCCCCAATTTGAAATCAATAAAATGAGATATTTTCATCTCTCCTCACTCCTATTTCAAAACTAGATCCAAAAAGTAAGCTGAACTAACCCAAAAATGGTCAAAAGATGACCAAACTGATGTGGAAAATTCTAGAATCAGTCTGCTTGGTTAGAGGCTCACTATTTCCTATAAATAGAAGCCTCCCTCTTTGTAAAATCTTAATGGTGTTTATGCACTGTTACTCTCCTATCCTGAGCCATCTACATTGAATTTTTTAATAATTCAATTGTTTTTGGCCTAATCCTCCCCAAAGTGAACTGTTTTTGGCCTAATCCTCTCCAAAGTGAATTGGTGGCCACTCTTGCTTCAAACAAGATTAGAACCCTCAATCCCTCAAGCCAAAGGAGAGCTTACAAGCTCCATGTAAGCTAATTTTCTTACTTGTTTAATGAAGAATCTATGGTTTTCTTAATTTTTATGTTTTGCAAATGTTGAATTAAATTCAAATGCTATGCCTTTAATAAAAAGGCCACCCCCTTCTTCTTTTTACATTCCAACCTTTCTCAATCCTAGAAAGATTAACTAAAGGATTAATTAAACTCTTTTTATTGTTTACTCTCTTGAAATTAGAAAATTGTGTAGATTAGAGTTCTATAATCTAATTTGGGTTAATTTTAGTTAAATAAAGAATGATAAAAATGAGAAATGGTCAGCCATACAAAGGAGGTTATGGCAAAATTTTCCAGAATTTTGTGGAAAAGAAAGTTTGTTTTTATGTTATTCCAAAAGAGTAATTCCCACCACTTTTGCATCTAAAAGAAATATTCTAATTACTCCATGTACATATTCACCTAAAAATATATGCATGGATATCCTGATAATAATTATTAAAATTGATTTCTATGCATAGAAAGATGCATAAAGAAATTTTTTTAATTACAAAAGTGTTATTCTCATTAAATTTTATTTTTATGCATAGAAAGATGTATAAGGATTTTTTTTAATTACAAAAGTGTTATTCTCATTAAAATTGATTTCTATGCATAGAAGGATGCATAAAGGAACTTTTTTATTACAAAAGTTTTATTCTCATAAAATTTGATTTCTATGCATAGAAAGATGCATAAAGGAATTTTTTTTAATTACAAAAGTGTTATTCTCATTAAATTTGATTTTTATGCATAGAAAGATGCATAAAGGAATTTTTTTATTACAAAAGTGTTATTCTTATTAAATTTGATTTTTATGGATAGAAAGATGCATAAAGGAAATTTTTTTAATTACAAAAGTGTTATTCTCTTTTAAATTGATTTTTATGCATAGAAAGATGCATAAAAGATTTTTTTTTAATTGCAAAAGTGTTATTCTCATTAAATTTGATTTTTATGCATAGAAAGATGCATAAAGGAATTTTTTTATTACAAAAGTGTTATTCTCATTAAAATTGATTTTATACATAAAAAATGAATAAAGAAATTTTTTATTACAAAAGTGTTATTCTTATTAAATTTGATTTTTATGCATAGAAAGATACATAAAGGATTTATTTTTGTTATAAAAGCGTTTTTTTATAAAAATTATTTTTTATGCATAAATAGATGCATAAAGAAATTCTTTTTATTTTAAAAGTGTTATTCCTATTGAATTTGATTTTATGCATAAATAGATGCATAAAAGGATTTTTTAATAAAAAAGTTATTCCCAGTGAAGTTGATTTTTTATGCATAAAGAATTTTTCTATCAAAATTAGAATTCTCTTAAATTCTATGTTTAAATTCTATTAGTATTTGATAAATGAATAATTAAATACTCTAAAGAGAGAAATTTCTATCGTTTTATATTCACACGGATTGTAAAAAGAGAATTCAAGAAATCTATCGAGATCAAAATATTCAGATAAATGATTAATCTATTCCTCATTGGAATCTGTAACTAATTTAGAAATCAGTTAAGTGAATATTCAAAGAAAGAAATTCAATAAAATAGTAACTGAATTATCAAACCTATTTGAGAAAGATAGATCAAGAAAAATCTTATCCGACTCGACCCTTGAATCAGACTATGACCAAGACCAAACTCTTTCGTCAATTTTGAGGAAAGAAGGTGTGACCAGTTTAGAAAAATACACTCAAAACTCCTGTCAAATCTGAAACTAAGTTTGAGACACTTCGAATTGATCTGTGGATCAAGGTTATAGAATTCGAGGAATTATGGTATGAAATTTAGAATTCCGATCAAGAAGTTTTGGGAATACTAATTCAAGAAATACTCCTTGTATTCAAAAGAAAATCAAACTACAATCTTGCATAAAATAAGATGTCATGTGAATCAGATAGATAAGAATGAATGGATGGGATGGGATGGGATGTGAATAGATGTGATGAGATGTGATGTGAATAGATGTGATGAGATGTAATGTGAATAGATGTGATGAGATGTCATGTGAATCAGATAGATTAAATGATTGGATGGATGTGAATGTGTATGTGAAGAATGGATGTGGATGTGTATGTGAAGAATGGATGTGGATAAGTATGTGAAAGAATAGATGTAGATGTATGTGAAAGAATGGATGTGGATGTGTATATGAAAGAATGTGATGTGATGTAAAGAGATGTGATGTTGACAAGAATATATGTGGATGTGAAGTGATAGATATGAATGTATGAATAGATGTGAGTAGTCGTACAGGTGAACGATTGGATGGATCCGGATGAATGAGATGAGATGTGTATGAATGAGATATGATGTGCATAGAAGTGATGTGATATAATGTGTATAGAATGTATGTGATGGGATGGTTATGAGGATGAATGTGGTGGATATGAATCAATGAATGTGATGGATATGAATGTGAATGTGATGTGATGGATGTAAATGGATGTGATGTGATGGATGTAAATGGATGTGATGTGAATCGAGATGTGAATGAATGAATGAATGAGATATGATGTCATGTGAATCAGGATGTGAGTGAATGAGATATGATGTAAATTGGGATAGATGTGATATGTGATGTGAATGAATATGATGTGATGAGATGTGGATATGGGTAGATGCAAGTGGATGAGATCTGATGCGGATAAATGAGGAAAGATGTGATGAGATGGAAAATGATGTGATGAGAATGGGAATACATATGAAATAAATGAGGATTGATGTGGAACAATGAGAAAAAACGAGAGTTTGTTACAAAAACTATATTTATGAACTATTTTTAAATGACTGTTTTATGTCAAAAATGCTGGGGAAGCATTTTGACCATCTTGTGAATGAGGTCATGGAGACCTATCTCATAAAGTTGCAATAGCTGACAGAGAGTCAACGGAGGACGTCTTGTGTAGCAAGGTCGGCCGAGGTCTTGACCAGCCTCAGTTCGTCGATTTAAATGGTGAGCTTTCGGTATGGTGGATGAGGGACTAAGGAAGCAGCCTATGAGTGAAGTGCTAGGTGACCTGCAAGGATCCTAGAGGGTGCTGAACATACGGTGCTCAGGCTCTGAGTCACCAAAGATGCCCACACCTTCATCATGGAAGATATTAGATCAAGGAGTAAGAGTTGTTTTCTGAATTTGGGCATGGATCTGGTTGATTGACCTTGCTTATCCTTAAAACGGATGAGTCCATGGCTCTTGTATATGGATCTGTTGGTTGATCTTGTTGATCTTCAACAGAGATTCCATTTTGATTTTTATAAGTGAATATATTACTGGGTACTATGAGCTAGGAACTATCAAAAAGGCCCCTGAGTGGACAGGTGGTGAGCGTTCTGGTAACCAATAATGCCATAAGTACACCGATGAAGAAAAAATTAGAAATTAGGATTCAACCGGATTAATTTTGGAAAATTATGATCAGTGATACTATAGTTTCATTAAATGATTGTTTTAAAGACAGTTGAATCTGTGAAAAAGATAATTTTATATTGGGTGTGTAAGTAGTGTGACTAGTTTTAAGTTTGCATGAATATCCGGCTAGGGGGCCTGGGAAATCTTTTCCTTGGTACCCGGGACAAAACCTAACCAAATTCTTAAATGGATCCCATCACTACTACAATGGTTGGGCGGTTGGCTAACCCACACAACTGGATGGGGTTAGGCTGGACTGATGGATCCCTAAAATGAGACTCAATTATGTTATGGTACGATAGATAAAGTAAATCTCGGATAAAAATTGTTCTATGGAAAAGAATCAACGGCTGTGCCTCTAAATGAGGAAAAAAGCGTTGGTCTCTATGATCCAAGTGCAAGTCTTTTCCTTGATCTGACTATGATACTTACGGGTTCGGTCAGATCAGTTCAGTTAGTTAAGGCTCTTGACTATGTTTAGTTAGTTAAGACTATGTTAGAGTAAAAATATCCTAGAGGAATTGTCCGTACTTTCCGAGCGAGGGAAGTTTTTCTGGGTTCGATTTTGGAAGAACCAAGGGATTAGTCTCTTGTCCAGATATCCGTGTGGGTGAGGCCCCGAGTGAGGGACCTTGCCCCGTGCAAGGAGTGTTACTTCCGTTGCTAGCACCCCTGAATTCGTTACGCAGAGGGGACAAGGATCTTTCAGCTAGTATCAGAGCGAATTGGCTAAAGTGGATCAACCAAGAAACCAAAAATGTCAAAAATTTATGAAGTAATAGAAAAAAGTTAGAAATAGGTGATGAAATTCATACAAATTGATATTCATACTAAAATTCATAATTTAGTAATTGGGTCTTCAGATGGAAGTACTACAATTGCATGGAATCCCTGACTTGCTTGAGGCCTAGACATGATGGTATTTACCTTATAATTCCAGGGACCGTGATTACCCGTATATACTGAGGGTATAACTACAGCTCTTTACTGGCAGTATATACGAGTAAATCTAAGACCTTGAAATTATAAGCAAAAATGCTATCCAGATGATGAATTCAAATGTGGTTGATATGATTTTAAAACTCTGGTTGAGAACTGATGAGTTAAATTGGATTTTGATTGAAAAACTAATGATTCCTTAATTTTGGTTGAAAAGCGAGAAGCTGAGCAAAACCACAATAAGGATGAATGGAACGAGTCCCTATGATGATCTGGAATGACAATAATGACTTCATCAAATCACTATGAGATTAGTGGATTGTGTTGACAGATTGCTACTGTTTTGGCCTGGAGAGAGAAAATGTCTAGAGCGAGGTAATTCAAAGTTGAGATATTTTTAGATATAAAAATCCTTCTAGTGTCTAAAATGATTTCTCCTGAAACAGAAATTCAAAAAGAACTTTCCAATGTGCAATTTGAATTAATTAAAAATTGGTATAAAGGACCTTAGTCTAAGGGTCCAGATTTTTAGAAATTTTTGGATTATGGTCCAATTAAGGTTCCTATGGACCAATAAGATTAATCCAAATCTAGGGAGGAGATAAATTGAAGAATAAAAGAACCCCCCCCCCCCCAAAAAAATGAGTAAATGCTCACATAAGATGAAGAGTGGACTAAGGACCAAAGAAAACAATTCAAAAATTGAATTTCGACACCTGAGTGTGGGGATATCCCCTCATGAAGTAGGTGTGTTTTTCTCATCATTACCCCAAATTTTAAATCAATAAAATGAGATGTTTTCATCTCTCCTCTCTCCTATTTCAAAACTAGATCCAAAAAGTAAGCTGAACTGACCCAAAAATGGTCAAAAGTTGACCAAACTGATCTGGAAAATTCTAGAATCAGTTTGCTTGGTTAGAGGCTCACTATTTCCTATAAATAGAAGCCTCCCCCTTTGTAAAAGCTTAATGGTGTTTATGCACTGTTACTCTACTCCTGTCCTAAGTCATCTACATTGAATTTTTTAATAATTCAATTGTTTTTGGCCTAATCCTCTCCAAAATGAATTGGTGGCCACTGTTACTCTGCTCATGTCCTGAGCCATCTACATTGAATTTTTTTAATAATTCAATTGTTTTTGGCCTAATCCTCTCCAAAATGAATTGGTGGCCACTCTTGCTTCAAACAAGAATAGAACCCTCAATCCCTCAAGCCAAAGGAGAGCTTACAAGCTCCATGTAAGCTAATTTTCTTACTTGTTTAATGAAGAATCTATGGTTTTCTTAATTTTTATGTTTTGCAAATGTTGAATTAAATTCAAATGCTATGCCTTTGATAAAAAGGCCATTCCCTTCTTCTCTTTATTACATTCCAATCTTTCTCAATCCTAGAAAGATTAACTAAAGGATTAATTAAACTCTTTTTATTATTTACTCTCTTGAATTTAGAAAATTATGTAGATTAGAGTTCTATAAATCTTATTTGGGTTAATTTATGTTAAATAAAGAATGATAAAAATGAGAAATGGTCAGCCATACAAAAGATGTTATGGTAAAATTTTCTAAAATTTTGTGGAAAAGAAAGTTTGTTTTTATGTTATTCCAAAAGAGTAAGCCCCACCATTTTTGCATCTAAAAGAAATATTCTAATTACTCCATGTATATATTCACCTATGAATATGCATGGATATCACTGATATCAATTATTAAAATTGATTTCTATGCATAGAAAGATGCATAAAGGAATTTTTTTATTACAAAAGTGTTATTCTCATTAAATTTGATTTTTAGGCATAGAAAGATGCATAAAGGAATTTTTGTTTTAATTACAAAAGTGTTATTCTCAAATATACTTCTATGCATAGAAAGATGCATAAAGGAATTTTTTATTACAAAAGTGTTATTCTCATAAAATTTGATTTTTATGCATATAGAAAGATGCATAAAGGAAATTTTTTTATTACGAAAGTGTTATTCTCATTAAATTTGATTTTTATGCATAAAGGATTTTTTTATTACGAAAGTGTTATTCTTATTAAATTTGATTTTTATGCATAGAAAGATGCATAAAGGAATTTTCTTTAATTACAAAAGTGTTTTTCTCATTAAAATTGATTTTTATGCATAGAAAGATGCATAAATGAATTTGTTTTAATTACAAAAGTGTTATTCTCATTAAAATTGATTTTTATGCACAGAAAGATGCATAAAGGAATTTTTTTATTACAAAAGTGTTATTCTCATTAAATTTGATTTTTATTCATAGAAAGATGCATAAAAGGAATTTTTTTATTACAAAAGTGTTATTCTCATTAAAATGTATTTTTATGCATAGAAAGATGCATAAAGGAATTTTTTTTATTATAAAAGTGTGATTCTTATTAAATTTGAGTTTTATGCATAGAAAGATGCATAATGGAATTTTTTTATTATAAAAGTATTATTTTTTTTTAAATTGATTTTTATGCAAAAATAGATGCATAAAGAAATTCTTTTTATTTTAAAAGTGTTATTCCTATTAAATTTGATTTTATGCATAAATAGATGCATAAAGGATTTTTTTATAAAAGAGTTATTCCCACTGAAGTTGATTTTTTATGCATAAATAGATGCATAAAGAATTTTTATATCAAAATTAGAATTCTCTTAAATTCTATGTTTAAATTTTGATAAATGAATAACTAAATACTCTAAAGAGAGAAATCTCTATCGTTTTATATTTACACGGATTGTAAAAAGAGAATTCAAAAAATCTATCGAGATCGAAATATTCAGATAAATGATTAATCTATTCCTCATTGGAATTCGTAACTAATTTAGAAATCAGTTAGGTGAATATTCAAAGAAAGAAATTCAGTAAAATAGTAACTGAATTATCAAACCTTTTTGAGAAAGATAGATCAGGAAAAATCTTATCCGACTCGACCCTTGAATCAAACTATGACCAAGACCACAAACTCTTTCGTCAATTTTGAGGAAAGAAGGTGTGACCAGTTTAGAAAAATACGCTCAAAACTCCCGCCAAATCTGAAACTAAGTTTGAGACCCTTCAAATTGATATGTGGATCAAGGCCATAGAATTCGAGGAATTTTGGTATGAAATTCAGAATTTCGATCAAGAAGTTTTGGGGATACTGATTCAAGAAATACTCCTTGTATTCAAAAGAAAATCAAACTGAAATCTTGCATAGAATGAGATGTCATGTGAATCAAATAGATGTGAATGAATGGATGGATGGAATGTGATGTGAATAGATGTGATGAGATGTGATGTGAATAGATGTGATGAGATGTCATGTGAATCAGATAGATGTGAATGATTGGATGGATGTGAATGTGTATGTGAAGAATGGATGTGGATGTGATGAAGAATGGATGTGGATAAGTATGTGAAACAATGGATGTCTGTGAAAGAATGCATGTAGATGTATGTGAAAGAATGGATGTGGATATGTATATGAAAGAATGTGATGTGATGTAAAGAGATGTGATGTGACAAGAATATATGTGGATGTGAAGTGATAGATATGAATGTATGAATAGATGTGAGTAGTTGTACATGTGAACAAATGGATGGATGTGGATGAATGAGATGAGATGTGTATGAATGAGATATGATGTGGATAGAAGTGATGTGATATAATGTGTATAGAATGTATGTGATGGGATGGTTATGAGGATGAATGTGGTGGATATGAATCAATGAATGTGATGGATATGAATGAATGTGATGTGATGGATGTAAATGGATGTGATGTAAATAAATGTGATGTGATGTGAATCGGGATGTAAATGAATGAGATGTGATGTCATGTGAATTGGAATGTGAGTGAATGAGATGTGATGTAAATTGGGATAGATGTGATATGTGAGAAATGGGCCAATTGGATTAATCCAAGTGCTAGGATGAGATAAATCTAAAAGAATAAAAGAAAATGCCCAAAAATGAGTAAATACTCACATAAGATGAAGAGTTGACTGAGTACAAGGTTTATTAGTTAAAAATTATGAGATATTTTAGAATAATGATGCATTTTTGACACCTTGGTAAGACAAGGGGGAATCTTGAGGTAGGTGCCTCTTTCACATGTGTGGAAGGGTTTTTAATTCAAAAAAATTATGATATTTTTGTCTCTCCTCTCTCTTGGATCAAACCAAATCAAAAAGCAAGCCAAACTGGTCCAAATCTTGTCCAAATTGAGTCAAACTAAACCTGGAGAACTCTAGAACCCAGTTGGACTTGGTTAGTGGCCTCCCTTACCTATACATAGACCCTCATGCCTTTGTATTTTCATATTGGAGCTATACCATGCCAGTATTATATTAAAATAATCATATTTTCATATTGGAGCTATACCATGCCAGTATTATATTAAAATAATCATATTTTCTATTATCCCTTAAAATTTCCCCTCTCTTGGGAGCTTGGAGCTCTCTCTCTTTACAACAACTCTGATAAAAATCACACTTTTAATATTAAAAAATATCTTTTATGCATGCATACAAATCATTTATGTGATGAAAATCACTCTTTTAATATAAAAGAATTTCTTTTATGCATAAAATCATTTATGATGAAAATCACTTTTAATATTAAAAAATATCTTTTATGCATATCACACTTTTAATATAAAAAAATATGTTTATGCATACAAATCATTTATGATGAAATATGTTTATGCATACAAATCATTTATGACGAAAATCACTCTTTTAATATAAAAGAATTTCTTTTATGCATCTAATTTATGCATAAAATTATTTATGCTAAAAATCACACTTTTAATATAAAAAAATATCTTTTATGCATATGTTTATGCATACAAATCATTTATGATGAAAATCACTCTTTTAATATAAAAGAATTTCTTTTATGCATCTAATTTATGCATAAAATCAGATGAAAATCACACTTTTAATATAAAAATTTATCTTTTATGCATACAAATCATTTATGATGAAAATCACTCTTTTAATATAAAAGAATTTCTTTTATGCATCTAATTTATGCTTAAAACCATTTATGATGAAAATCACTCTTTTGAATTAAAAATAAAATTCTTTATGCATCTTTCTATGCATAAAATAAAAATTGATGAAAATAACACTTTTTGGATTAATTTAAATTCTTTATGCATCTATCCATGCATAAATCCAATTTAGTAGGAATTACACTTTTAGAATAAAAAAGTAAACCTTAATTTAGTAGGAATTACACTTTTAGAATAAAAAAGTAAACCTTAATTTTTACGCAATTTTAGAAAATTTTGCCATACCTCCTTTGTATGGCTGACCATTTTTTAATTTTTAACTTTCTAAAATCAACTAGAATTTCACCAAGAGTATTTAATTCATTTTAATGTAAACAATTTCTACTAATTTAAGAGAAACATTATGAAAAACTTGATTTTATCCATTAATCATTCATCTAGGATAAAGAATGGTTGGATTTACTAAAGAAGAGAGGGGAATGCCTTTTTCAATGAGGCATAACATCATTTTCATTTTAGAGAAGACAAAAATCATAAAAACCATTAAAATTAAGCATAAATGGGAATTTATGTATTTTCTTACTACCATTCATCAATTAACTTCAATAGCATTAAAAAGCCATTCCAATTAAGCTTCTCAAGCTTGAGAGAGGTTGAGAAGAGAGAAACATTGAGAATTTATGGGAAAAGATCAAAATTCACACTTTACCTTACAAATTGCTTGATTCTTTGATCACGGTAGAGGCCCCCAACCAATCAATTGGTTTGGTGTGTTGATGGAGCCACCAATGGAGATTGAAGAAGGAGGGAAGCTCCAATTTCTTCAATTTAGAAAGAATTTTAGAGAATAGTAAAAATTATCATTATTTCAGCATAATTCTGGCATAGTATATTTCTCCTATTTTTTTACAAAGGACTCAGGTTCTATTTATAGGAGAGGGGCTCTAACCAAGACCAACTGATTTCTAGAATTTTCTAGATTCAGTTTGGTTGAATTTGAACCTAGTTTGGTTCCTTTTTTATTCGATTTTGATTCGGTTTGATCCAATAGAGAGGAGAGATAAAAATATCACATTATTGGACTAGATTTGGACCTAGTTTGGTTCCTTTTTTATTCGGTTTGATCCAAGAGAGAGGAGAGATAAAAATATCACATTATTTTTGTTCAAACATGTGAAGTAGGCGCCACCTGAAGTAGGGGAGTCCTTACACATGTGTCCAAATGGAATCATTATACCCAAAATATCTCATTTTTTTAGTAATACTCGTAGTTTTTTACTAATAACCCTTATACATAGTCAACTCTTCATCTTATGTGGGCATTTACTCATTTTTTGGGTATTTTATTTTACAAATTGGATTTATCTCCTCCCCACACATGGATTGATCTTATTGGCCTATAGGAACCTTAATTTAAAATTTTGAAAAAATCTTGACCCTCAGGAGACCTCTTGAACATATTATACTTGATTTCTAATGCACCTTCTGAAAATCTTTTTGAACTTCTGTTTCGGGGAAACTTATTTTAATAAGAAGAGATATTTTTCCATCCAAAAATATTTAAAAACTGAGTTACCACTCTCTAGAAGATTTTCTCTCTCTAGGCCAAAACTGGTAGAAACAAGATCTTTTATATTTCTGAAGAGGGATTTGACTACAAGGGAAGATACTGGACATCCTGAGAGACTAGGGAGGAATCTTACACTTTACCTCTCTAAAAAAACCCTAGCTTATTGAGAAATAAACTTGCATGAACATGAAAGAAGAGAAGATGCATGGCGCACACATTGGGTACAATATCCTCCAACTTGCTTGATGGCTCACGCTTTCAAGCAAGTGTATTTAGATATATTATTTTGTGAGCTAAAAATGACTTTTACACTCCACTTTCGACCTTTCCCCTAACCTTTAGGAAAGTGTCATGCATGAAGTAATGTGAACCATCTTTGGGCCTTGACTTTAGCAAAGTGTCATGTATGAATTAATATGGGCCATCTACTAAGAGTAAACAAACAAATTGAATAAACATGTCCCTATAACAAATGTGCATATAATAAATATGTGTGTTGCCATTTTATGTACAAGATAATGATGGCCACCAAGCCACTACATAAAATATCATATAAATATAATGTCGCCACCATGAACATAGTGATTCAAAATGTGCATCCAATATGCATGCCAAAAAGGTGTAACCATCATCATGCTACCCGCACTAGCCCTGCCCCACTGATTTGCTATCAAAAACACATGCACAAGATTATATCCAGTGACTATCGACCTTACACGATGGGGCCATTACCTAGTGGTAAGCACTGACCATATGTGACAAATAATCAAAAATAAATATCTATGAGAAATATACCATAAAAATATTTTTATAATTTTTATAATCCATAACATGAGCATACAAGCACGTGTCATTCGTGAGCTTACATGGATGTGACATGAGCATGGACAAACATGGTGTGATCCTAGTCTGGGACCTGACATGCCATGAGCCTACATGGACATGATGTGAGCATGGACAAACATGGCATGATCTTGGTCTAAGACATGAGGTGAGCATGGACAAACATGGCATGATCCTAGTCTAGGACATGACATGAGCATAGTGGTAGTTGCAGTTGATATTGCATTACAGGCAATTAAACCTACCTTGAAGATGTGTAAGGACTTACCTATCCATGTCCCATAAAGCTTTTTTGTCTTACATCTATACCAACACCAATTTATAAGGAAAATTATTGTCCTTTCTAATTTTAGGCACTAAAATTATTGTCCTTTCTAATTTTAGGCACTAAAGGTCAATTATCACTAGCACTATCTAACTATGACCAGTGGGTCTCAACTAGAGTGATACTATTTTTTGAGAAACAAGGTATTAGATGGAAATTTTGAGTTATGATATCTGTAACCAATAACTTTTTGTTAATGGATTATTTTATATGTTAAAGTTTTAAAGAGGAGTGTGTGTGTATCTGTATTCGGAAGTAAAAGTTAAGAAAGGCATTCAATTATGGGTGGGTGAGTAATTGTTTGGTTCTACCGATTCCAGTGGTTGGGTGGTGGGCTGGGTGGTGGGCTAACCCATGGGCCAGATGGGGTTAGACTAGAATCAGTGGAGTTTTAATAATTAAATGGAAATAATAGGAATACTCTTACAATTCAAGTAGTTAAATAAAACCCTGAAGAATTTCTCAAATGAGTAGATCAACAGATGTGCCTGATTTCGATTAGGAAAAAAGCGTTGATTTTCTCATATGATTAGATTAACGGCTATGCCTGATTTTGGTTAGGAAAAGGCGTTGATTTCTTCAAATTAAGTCAGTGATAGTTTTCCTTCTATCTGGTTTAATCAGGTGAAGGATAGTTTAATCTCTCGAACCCGTTAGAAAATTCGTCAAGAAAATCAAAAAGGTGGAATCGTCCCTATTTTTTGGGCAAGGAAAATTTTCCCAATTTTGGTTTTGGAATGACCACCAGATTAGTCTCATGTCGGGACATTCGAGGGCGAGGCCCCGAGTGGGAAACCCTGCCCCACACAAGAGGGAACTACTTCCACTGCTAGCAACCGGTGTGCAAAGGGGGCAGAGGGGTCTCACACTCTCTTGCTTGGGGTCTGGAGTCTCTTGTCCACTACTGGGGAAGTCCTCACTCTCACTAGTACTATCAAAGACAAGCACTGCTTGACTCCACGAGAGGTCTGATCTAGCTTGTGAAAGAGGGGGTTATTTTGCACCAACCTACCCAAGCGTAGGTGCATGGAAATAAGGAAGTGATGTGTAGAACCCCTCTAAGAAAGGAAAGTTTTTTTTTTAAGGAATGGCATACACTTGTGTCCAAACGGACGTACGCACACACGAAGGGATGGAACGAACATTCACTTCTAAGGGAGATAAGGAACGGACGTGCGCTTCAGAGATGACGAGATGGAACGAGTGTGCGCTTCTCAAGAAGATAAGGAACGATCCTTTGAAGTTGGATGCAGTGTGGAACGGGCGTTCTCTTCAGACAGGAAGGGAAAGGGCGTTCGAAGCGATGTGCTGATTGGAACGGGTGTGGCAATGTTATGCCACAGGCATGCGCTTCAAAAATGAATTGAAACGGGCATACACATGCAAGAAAATAGAGAAGATAGGGCCGTGCGAGATTCAGTGTGGATCGGAATGGACGTGGCAATGTGAAGGGACAAAATGGGCATGTGCTTCTAGGGGAAGGGAACATACGTTCGCTTGGAAATTGAAGGAAAAGAGATGATGCAGGTGTGGCAAGGTTTGGAACAGACGTTCTCTTGAGAGCAAACGGGTGTGGCACTGTCAGATAGGGAATTTTCAGAAATTGCCTGGTCTTAATGACTGCAGGTCTGACAGCCACCCTAGATATCCTCTGACAATACAAAATACGCCTAGATTGAATGCACTTCAATGCATATAAGGCCCAATTAAATGCAATTAAATTCATTATAATTCTCTTACCAAATTTAGGCACAAAATCTACTAGATTTGCAGGGCATTCCAGAGTTGGGATGGGTGTTCCCTGAACTTGCCATGGACGTATGCTTCTCAGAGAAGCCTAGCAGAATGTAATTTTTCCTAGGAACCTCTCCAATCAAACTGATTCAGGCACCTTCCCAAGGTTTTTTGATGTTTTTGTTTTTACAAGGAGCTAGAGCTAGTATCTAGCTACTTATTGATACCTACAATGCATGGTTTAAGCTAATGGATTGAGATTAATTGAATGTTTAAATAAAAATGCAAACATGAAGAAAAAAACATAGAAATTAAAAATTACTTCAATGTTGAGGGCAAATAGGGGCACTTACTTACTTCTCCCCGCTCTCAGTGAAGACTCAAATGCTTCGATGCTCAATCAACGATCCAAACTTCAGGTAATCTCCAAAAAATTAGAAAACAAAACAATGTTAATCATCCTATCGGTGGATTTGCACTCCAACTGGGCTAATTCAAAGACTCTATCTAATGAATCAAGTGAAGGACCCTAAGTTAAATGCCTTCCCCAAGAGCGCCACCAAAAATGTTAATGGATAACATACTTCCTCACATACACAAGAAAAAGAAGAGGAGAAAGGTGCATGCAAGGGTAGAATTCGGTGAATGGCACTTAGCCAACCTGTAAGATTCCTCCTCAGCCTGAATAATGAATAAGCTTTACTTCAATCCCCTGTAATCATTCCCTGTTTCTAAATACAAGAAAATATTTTTTTTCCTTGTTTTTGCCTAGAGGGATGAAAAATTCTAGAGAGAGGTAATTCAATATTGAGATATTTTTGGATAAACAAATTCTCCTAATATCAAAAATATGTTTCCCTGAAACAGAAATTCAAAATAAATTTTCCAAGGTGCATTAGGAATCAATTAAAAATGATTTGAAAGACCTTAGCCTAAGGGTCAAGATTTTTTGAAAATTTTGGATTATGGTCCAATTAAGGTTCCTATGGACCAATAAGATTAATCCAAGTGTTGGGATGAGATAAATCCAATGAATAAAAGAAAATACCCAAAAATGAGTAAATGCCCACATAAGATGAAGAGTTGACTGAGTACAAGATTTATTAGTTAAAAACTATGAGATATTACTAAAACAATGAGATATTTTAGAGTAATCGTACAATTTTGACACCTGGGTAAAGGAAAGGGGGAGACTTCAAGAAGGCGCCTATTTCACACATGTGAATGAGTTTTAAATTCAAAAATATTAAGATATTTTTATCTCTCCTCTCTCCTGGATCAAAAAGGGAGCTAAACTGGTCCAAATCTTGTCCAAATTCAACCAAACTGAAGCTGAAAAATTCTAGAACTTAGTTGGACTCGATTAGTGGCCTCCCTCACCTATAAATAGACCCTTATTCTTTTGTATTCTCATCTGTGAACTAGACCATGCCAATATTACATTAGAATAAGCATATTTTCTATTATCCCCTAAAAATCATCTACATTTTGGAGAGATTGGAGCTTCTCTCTCTCTTTAACCTTCCTTGGAGCTTTCCTCTCAACATACTAACCAATTGATTGGTTGGGGGCCTCTTCTGAGAATAGAGAAGCAAGCAAAACAAGAGGTAAGATGTGACTTTATGGTTTTTTTCTCTCATATTCTAAATGTTTTCACTTCTCAACCCCTCTCAAGCTTGAGAAGTATTCAAATGAATGGTTTTTCAATGCAAATGAAGCTCTCTAATGAATTCTAATCATAAAAAGTTTATATTTATGCTTAATTTAGGATGTTTTTTAAGTATATCTCTCTCTCCCCCAAAGAATGGTCATTCCTATGACCAATTCTCTATTCAAATGATGCTTCTCATGGAGCAATTCTTAATTCTAAATTAAACTCTATGCTAGTCAAGCTAAAGGCTAAAGAAATAGATTTTTAATACTTTTATGTTACATAAATTATGATAAAATTATGATTTAGATCCATGAATTAGATTTAGATCTATTGATAGTTAATCTATCATAAGTGTATTACTAAGTCTCATGCTTTTCAGAATTATTGAAAATTATCAGTAAATAATAGCAGCGGCGCTATGGCAATTTTTTTAGAAATTAACACATAAATCGTTTTTATGCATAATGTGAAAAGAGGACTTCCTACCATATTCTAGGATTAGTCATCCTATGTTAAAAGAATAATTCTCATCATATCCATGGAAAATTAATTTTTAATATTTATGCATAAATAATTAATTAGAGAAAAAGAGAAATTTTTAGTAATTTTATTTTTATGATAAAAGAGGAATTCCCATGATAATGGAGATCCATGTATTTCAATGGAGAGAGAAAAATAGGTATATTAAAATAATAAATATTTTTATTTAAAATTAAAAAAATTAGTTAAATTTATTTTATGCATGAATAAATTTAAATGATGAAAGAGGAATTTCCATCATATTTGGAGTTCAATCATTTCAATGAGAAAAGTGGAATTCTTAGTATATTGAAATTAATGGATATTTTTATCTAATTTTAAGAGAACTTTTAGTTAAATTTATTTTTATGCATAAGAAAAATTCAAATGATAAAAGAGAAATTTGCATCATATTTAAAATTCAATCATTTAAATGGAAAAAGTGGAATTCTTGGTATATTTAGAATATTGAATATTTTTATTTAATTTAAAGAGAAATTTTAGATAGATTTATTTTATGATAAAAGAGGAATTCCCATGACATTTGGATTGCACTCATTAAATGAAAAAAAGAGGAATTTTAAGCTTATTTAAAAAAATGGATAATTGTATTTAATTAAAAGAAAAAAATTTATGATATTTAAGTAGAGAAAGATTTGAATTAAATTTTAATGACAAGAGGAATTTTCACCATAATTCCACCTATAAGAAATTAAATGGTAGAAAGAATATCTTTAGAAATTTTATGTGGTTAAATCACTAAATTGGTATTTACCCAAAAATATATGTTTATCTGAAATGTTAGAACTAAACCGAATGATTAGACTACAAGAGGGATGGACAGTAAACCTACTTGTCCATCTCTCGATCTGAATTGAGCAAAAGCTTCGTGACCAATTCCAGTTCCTAAATACAAAGAATAGACTACCGTTGAATTAAACTAGTTTTCCTTTGATCGAAATCACCAAGAATCTAGTTGGACAATCAGTCAAATGATGGGTAGATTACCCTGATGAGAGATCAAGGATTGTCATTATGAAATTGGGAATTAATGAAAAAGGGGTTTTGTGGAACCAATCTCAAATTGGGAATTTTACTTGCATAGAACCTCTGTTTTTCATTTAAAGGACTGTTTTACGACAAAATGCTGGTGGAGGAAGGATTTGGCATGTGTTTTACTAAGAGAAGGTTTGTTTGCAACAGCTGGCGGGGGAGTCGTCGAGGGACATGGCTCGCAGAGCAAAGCCTGCCGAGGTCTTGACCAGTCTCGGTAAGGTTAAAATGGTGCACTTTCGGTACGATGGGCGAGGACCGACAAAGCAGTCCCTAAGTGAAATGCTAGGACACCTAAGGAGGATCCTAGAGGGTTCTGACCAGGCGATGCACGGGCTCACGGTTGCTAGAACACCCATGCGTCCATTGAGGAAGATTCGGATGGACTAAGAAGAATCAATTTTGTGAATCAAATTTTGATATTGGATGTCGTTAGTTGGCCAGCTGGTCTTCAACAGAGAGTCCAGAGGACGCATTTTGTAATACAATGGACTCATAATTTTGGAGGATGATGATCAGTAATATTACGATTTTCATTAAAGGATTGTTTTAAAGACAGTCGAATCTGTTATATAAATGGTAATTTCATATCAGATGTGTACGTGGTATGCCTACTTTAATCTCTGCTTGAAAGCCGCCGCTAGGGGCCCTGGGAACTCTTTTCCTCTCGGTACCCGGGCAAAACATAACCAAATCTTTATAAAGTGGTTGGGTGGTTGGCTAACCCATGGGCTGGTGGTTAGGGTTAGGCTTGATCGGGGGATTCCTGCGAAACAATTAAGATATGATTAGTTAGGTTCGTTAGATTAAGTCCTAAGAAGACCCTTGTTCTGTGGGAGGGAATCAGTTTGGCGGCTGTGCCTCGTTAAAGGAGGAAAAAAACGGTGATTGTATGGACCAATTGCAAGTCTCTTCTTTGATCTGACCATGTAACTTCAGGTTCGGTCAGATCAGTTTAACTAGTTAAGACTTTAACTCGTTAGATTAATCCCCCCCGCCGTTATTTAGAAGATTTTTCCACAGCAGAATTGCCTATGCCTTCCGAGCGAGGGAAGTTTTTTCGAGCTTGGTTTCGGAGGAACTGCCGGGCTAGTCTCTTGTCCAGACATCCGCAGGCGAGGCCCTGAGTGTGGATCCCCGCCCTGCGTGAGAGGCTGACACTGCTTCCGTCATCCCCGCTCTGCGTGAGAGGCTGACACTGCTTCCGTCGCGCCAGTGCCCTCGGCGGGGTTCTTATAGCCGGTATCAGAGCTTTGTTGAAAGCTAATAAGGACAAATGAATTCTTATCAAAAAATTGTAATAAAAACTCAGAAAGAGCATTAACATATTGTATTTTCATTCCTTAAGCTTTATTAATAAAGATTTTTAATCAAAGAATTTGATTTATAGATGGAAGTTCCACACTTATCTGGTGTTCTCGACCTCACCCAGTCACAAGACATGACTGCGTTTGCCTTCAAGCATCTCATCTCTTCCGCTTGCTACAACTCGAACGAGTCGCGCTAGACTCACAGGCCATTTTGAGGATCTATATTTCCCTGACCGAGCGGAGAGACGGCAGCACAAGTGGTTTGCAGGGCAGTATGTCCACGCCTCTTGCGACCAGCACATGCGATGCTTAGGTAGAATCTCTCATTGAGCATGATGCTGATGAAGCTGAAAGTGATACATGGTGTTATTTTATATCATTCAAGGCCTCAAAATTTTAAACTTTCCTGCCAAATCTACAAACTCCTTAGTCCCTTTATTCCTAAGGAGAAGATAGTAGCTCCCTTGGCAGTAAGGGAACATTTGTATCAGGGTATGTCTATAGCCCAGTACCGTCGTCTTATGCGTCTCTCGAGGAGATTTTGACTTCTGGAGCCGAGCTCCTCTATGTACATATTGCAACTTTTATATAAACATAGAAATGTTTTGTGAAGAAAAATTTCCTATTGTATAAGTGATTGTTTATGGATGAAGTGATAAAGAAAAATCTATTACTGGACATATATCATAGATCTCCAACAATAAGATCATTTATCTTGTTTAAGAAATTATTTTTGAACCTCTTAAGTCTTAAGATCTCGTGGACGATATCAAAATAAAAATTTAATAATATATCATTTTTGGCATAATCATGAGGTGAGGAAACCGTGGCCGTCAGTCAGACCCTTCAAAGGAGAAGGGGAGAACCTGGGCGAGGCTGTGGAGAAATGGGTGGAAGCTATGGAAGAGTATTTTGATGTCATAGACTACAATGAGCGGAGCAAAATGGCTCTTGCCAGGCTGAAAATTGTGAAAACAGCTAGGGTGGCATGGAGGAACCATTGTGACACCAACCATCTGGATAGGAATACCCACTCCTGGAACGATCTTAAAACCTATTTAAGGAAGAGATTTTATCCCCCGGGTTTTTAGAAACCAAAATGAATGAATTCTTAGAGCTAAATCAGGGGAGCAAAACCATCGAAGAATATCACCACGCATTTGCTCTTCTACTCAAGTATTCACCACCTCTAGACGAAGAGCAACTTATGGCCAGGTTCATTCGGGGAATGAAAAAACCCTTAGACACACTGGTCAAGAATGCCAAGCCAGTGTCCATGGCAGAAGCTCTCAAAATGGCGAAGGACTTCGCCAAAGCCTTCATCGTGAAAGTCCCACCAAAGCCAACTCCCTCATCCTTCAAGAGATTTCAGACACCGGGAAGTTCTTCCAACCTTCCACCTCCAAAGAGACACCAAGGTCCCAACCAGATGTTGGAGTCAGGAAGTTTCAGAAATGAAGGAAGACCTTTCCCTCGAAGTACTTTCTCAGGAACTCTGGCTCTCTCAAGAATGCAAAGGGAAGATCTTTGAAGTGAGAATAGGTGCTTCGGATGTCAAGGGTTTGGGCACCAACTCAAGGATTTCCCATCTCCTTCTATGGGCCAAGGAAGCCAGGGTCCCAGAATTCAAAGACAGACTCCTTCGTATTAGTCCAATCAAGGTCCCCGTGCCAAAATCAAGGTAACCCCAAAAGAGTGCCAGCTCAGCCTGCAGCCTCCATGCAAAGCAGTCTCCGAACTCCCTCCCAGAATTGGAGTAACCAAAGAGAGAGAGTTCCACCTCAGACTACTGTAGCAGCTAGAGCTGTCACTATAGCTAGGAAGAAAAAGGACAGATCTATGCAACAATAGAGTATCAAGGGACTAACTGTCAACTTTCAGTCCTCCAGACTCTAGCAGAGTACCAGGGTAAGCAATTCAAGCTTTTAATTGATTCAAGCAGCACTCATTCTTTCATTTCCCCAAGATGTCTGCATAAATTAGTCCTAAATCAAAAATCAGGGAAACCTATGCAAGTGGAATTGGCCAGTGGAAAGATTCTTTTCACACACCTTGAGAGATAGACCTTATTCAGTTTAGTCTAGATGGGAATGTAACAGAGTGCCAATTCAAAGTCCTACCTTTGGGAGTCTATGATGGAATCCTTGGAGTGGATTGGCTCCAAGAATGAAGTTGATATTCATTGTCACAAAGGAACAATCTCTTTCCTTGACCTTCACAGGAATAAAGTTCAAGGAACTGGAATTTCCAGATCCCCAGTGCTATAATTAGTCAAGGCTTCCAAATTATTAAAAGGGCTCAGAAAGAGGCAAGCTGTTTATGTCATTAAGATGAATCTAGTAGACATAAAATGCAAGGCTAAAGAACCAGAGAGTGGTTAAGTGAGTATGTAGATGTGTTTCCTGAAGAGCTGACTGAGATGCCTCCGTCTCGCGAGATAGATCATGAGATCGCATTAACCCCCTGCTGGAGCTCAGCCAGTGGCCCAGCGTGCATACAAAATGCCAGTCCCGGAAGCCATGAACTTAAGGAGAAGTTAAGAGAACTGTTAGAGCAAGGATTCGTCAGACCTAGTGTCTCACCTTGGGGTATGCCCGTTCTCTTTCAAAAGAAGAAAGATGGAACGTTAAGACTCTATATTGACTACAGAGGACTGAATCAATTAACAATTAAAAATAAGTATCCTATTCCTAGGATTGATGAACTTCTAGATCGGTTAAGTGGGACCTAAATGTTCACAAAGATAGATCTCAAATCCGGGTACTACCAAATCAGAATCAAGGAACATGACATCCCGAAGACAGCATTCAATACTTGCTATGGGAATTATGAGTTCACAGTCATGCCGTTTGGATTGACTAATGCCCCGACGACATTTAATCATCTTATGCAAGATATTCTCAGAGAATACTTGGATGATTTTTTTCATGTCTTCTTTGATGATATCTTGGTATACTTAAAGAATGTTGCAGATCATAAAGATCATGTGCGCAAGGTCCTGGAAATCCTAAGGAAACACCAACTCTTTGCAAAAAAGAACTGTTCTTTCTCTGTTGACCAGCTGGAATACTTAGGATTCATAGTGTCAAAGGATGGGATTTCTCCTGACCCCGCAAAGATCCAAGCAGTCATAGAATGGCCAGAACCCAAGACAGTAAAGGAAGTCAGAGGATTCCTAGGATTAACTGGATGGCATATGATCTTTATACCTAGGTATGCTCAGATAGCATCCCCTTTAATAACCTTCTCAAGAAGAGTACCATTTTTCAGTGGACTGCAATGTGTCAGAGTGCCTTTGACAAGCTAAAAACAGCCTTAGTAACCAACCCTGTCCTTAAGTTTCTAGATTTTACCAAACCCTTTGAGGTAGTTACTCTGATGCTAATGGGTTTGCCTTATGTGGTGCTCTTATGTGGTGCTCTTATGCAGGAAGGTCATGCACTGGCCTATGAATCCAGAAAACTCAGAACACATGAGAGAAATTATGCCGTCCCATGACTTGGAGTTACTCTCAATAGTTTATGCTCTGAAGTTGTGGAGACATTGGTTCACCTTGATGAGAGATCATCAAAGTCGGAAGTGGATCTTCACCCAAAGGGATCTCAACATGCGTCAAAGGAGATGGATGCAGACCTTGAGGAATTCAATTTTAAAATTAAGTATCAACCAGGGAAAGAAAATGTGGTGGATGCGCTCAGTAGAAAAGCCTCCTTGCTTGCAACTACAGTGGTGTCGAATCCATTGATCAGTGAAGCAAAGGAGAAAATCATGCAGGACAAATTCTTTGCCCTGATTGCTACCCTTCTAATGCAGGAAAGTAAGACTCCTCAGGAAATGAGTCGAGTTTTTGGGTACAAATTGGATGAAGGATGCATGTATTATAATAATCGGCTATGTATTCCCAATGAGGAGGGAATAAAGGGAAGAATTCTGAGAGAATCCCATGATAGCCTGATAGCTGGACATCTAGGGTTTATAAAAGCCTATATGTCTGTGAAGAAAAGCTTCTTCTGGCCAGGACTCAAAAAAGGATGTACTTTATCATGTACGAAAATGCTTAATGTGTCAGAGAGTCAAGGCAGAGAGAGTCAAGGTGCCAAGGAAACTGCACGCTCTACACATTCCTCAGATGAAGTGGGAATGTATCAGTATGGACTTTGTCACTAGATTACCTTCAGTGCAATCAGTTTACAACTCCATTTTTGTGGTAAGTTGACAGGCTAACCAAAGTTGCCCATCTGATTCCAGTGAAAGAAACATACACTACAGTGAATGTCGCCATAGTTTTTCCTTAAAGAGATCTTCAGATTGCACGGCTTACCCCCAGGAGGATAGTAAGTGACAGAGATCCCAAATTCACATCAAAATTTTGGATTGCATTCTTTGAAGCAGTAGAAACTTTCTTGGATCTCAGCACAGCCTATCACCCCAAAACAGATGGCCAGACTGAAAGAGTGAACCAGGTAATAGAAGATATCATTCGGTCATGCTGTGACAAGGAACCCAAGAAGTGGTTAAGCCATTTGCATCTGGTTGAATTTGCTTACAATGCTTCTTATCATCGAAGCATTGGGATGAGTCCTTCAAAGCTTTGTATAGGCGAGATTGCCTTACACCAACCGTTGACTTGGTCTGACCCATTGATCATAGTCGAGATGTCCAGACAAATGCTTGATGGCATGGACTAGCAAATGGTAAAGATATAAAGGCAGCCCAAGATAGGCAAAAGCAATATGCAGATAAAAAGAGATCAGAGAGAGATTTTGAAGAATCAAATATGGTCTTCATTTGAGTACGACCAAAAAGAAGTTCCTTATCCTTAGGGAAGTACAAGAAGCTCTCTCCCAGATACTGTGGGCCATATGCTGTTATAAAGAAAGTGGGCGATCTAGCGTACAAACTTCTTCTGCCTCCCCATCTCAAGGTACATAATGTATTCAATGTCAGTTTGCTTAAGAAGTATGTACCCAGCTCGAGTCACGTGCTTGAGGATGATGAACAATTGATTTCTCTGACACTCAAGGCTAGATGGTACTCTAACCTGAGGAAATCCTTGATGTTCGGGAGAAGATTCTCAGGAGCAGAGTCCTCACAGAATTTTTAGTAAAGTGGAAGTTCTTCCCTCTAGAAGACACCACATGGGAGAAAGAAGAAGAGTTAGCCCCACTTTGCGAGATGAGGACATCTCGCGTTTTTCAAGTGGGAGAGGATGTAAGATTCCTCCTGAGCCTGAATAATGAGCTTTACTTTAATCCCCTCCTGTAATCTATTTATGAATACAAGAAAATATTATTTTTCCTTGTTTTTACTAGAGAGATAAAAAATTCTAGAGAGAGATAATTCAATATTGAGACATTTTTGGATATACAAACTCTCCTTATATCAAAAATATATTTTTTTGAAACAAAAATTCAAAATAAACTTTCCAAGGTACATTAGGAATCAATTAAAAATGATTTAAAAGACCTTAGCCTAAGGGTCAAGATTTTCTTGGATTATGGTCCAATTAAGGTCTGTATGGACCAATAAGATTAATCCAAGTGTTGGGATGAGATAAATCCAATGAATAAAAGAAAATACCCAAAAATGAGTAAATGTCCACATAAGATGAAGAGTTGACTGAGTACAAGATTTATTAGTTAAAAACTATGAGATATTACTAAAACAATGAGATATTTTGGAGTAATCATACAATTTTGACACCTTGGTAAGGAAAGGGAGAGACTTCAAGGAGGTACCTATTTCACACATGTGAATGAGTTTTAAATTAAAAAATATTAAGATATTTTTATCTCTCCTCTCTCCCAGATCAAACTGGATCAAAAAGGGAGCTAAACTGGTCCAAATCTTGTCTCAGCCAAACTGAAGTTAGAAAATTCTAGAACTTAGTTCGACTCAGCTAGTGGCCTCCCTCACCTATAAATAGACCCTTATTCTTTTGTATTCTCATATGTGAACTAGACCATGCCAATATTACATTAGAATAAGCAAATTAAAGAGTAATTTTAGTTAAATTTATTTTTATGCATGAATAAATTTGAATGATGAAAGAGGAATTCTCATCATATTTGGAGTTCAATCATTTAAATAAGAAAAGTGGAATTCTTAGTATAATGGAATTAATGGATATTTTTATCTAATTTTAAGAGAAATTTTAGTTAAATTTATTTTTATGCATAAGAAAAATTCAAATGATAAAAGAGGAATTCCCATCATATTTGGAATTCAATCATTTAAATGGTAAAAGTGGAATTTTTGGTATATTAGAATATTTAATATTCTTATTTAATTTAAAGAGAAATTTTAGATAGATTTATTTTATGATAAAAGAGGAATTCCCATGACATTTGGATTGCACTCATTAAATGAGAGAAAGAGGAATCTTAAGCTTATTTTAAAAAATGGATATTTGTATTTAATTAAAAGAAGAATTTTTATGATATTTAAGTAGAGAAAGCTTTGAATTAATTTTTAATGACAAAAGCGAAATTTTCACCATAATTCCACCTAGGGAATTAAGATTGAAAAATAAGCAATGAGAAGGTAAAAGAGAAGAGAAATGGGAGCACTAACATTCTTGCTTACACACACTAACAATCTAAGCAAACAAGCCACAACACAAGCAAGCAAGCAACCATAAACTCAAAAGAAAGAGAGAGAGAGAGAGAGAGAGAGAGAGAGAGAGAGAGAGAGAGAGAAGGCAAGACTCAATTGAGACAAATGGGATTGTCTCTTTTCATTTTTCATAAAATGTCTTATATACATGAGCTCATATTTATAACGTCCGACCGCCCAATTACAAAAACTGCTTCTCTATGTACATCAATTCCTTATGACCAGCATTACACAAGTCATAAACTCGGTCATCCCATGTCTCTTTTACAATAAGCACTTAGCACGGTTACAAAAACATGAGTTACAAAAAGGCATAGTAGCCACGCGAAAGGTTAAGTTAACCGATGTGGTTAACATCCTTATTTTTATTTTCATAAAGAGTAGATAAGTAAGAAGTTATAGGACTGAACACCATGTAGGTGGGTTAGTGGCATCCTTATTTTTATTTTCATAAAGAGTAGATAAGTAAGAAGTTATAGGACTAAACACTGGGTAGGTGTTGTCCTCAACATCATCCCGTTTATCTCGATTCTCCATTCCCAGTATTGGAAGGTGGCAAGGGTTTTCTGGTGATAAAGAAATCATGTAATTCATGTAAATTGTTTTCCTTAGGGACTGTGGGATATTCTATGTGCACCTGGTTAAAGTCATATACTAATGTTGTTAATAAAGATTATAGGTGTGCATAAATAATATCAAAAAGACAAATAATGCCATAAGGATGATAAAGTTATTGTTATGTAAGAGAAGGTGTTGGTGGGTGTGAACATCCAAGTAAGTCTCTCTTGAAGTTTAGGAAGGGGAACTACAAAAGAGTTGGGAATAGATGAAGTCAATAAGCCCCTCCCCCTTGCTAAAGTTCATAGAATTAATTAGAATTATGCACTATGATAAAAAATTTAGCATTATAAGGTGTAAGGGGTAGATATACATGGATTGGGCCCTCATTAAGTTTGAGGGCCCCCGTGAATATAGCCACATGATAATGGTGGGATCAACATATCAAGTAGTATTTTGTTGTATTAGTGCTAAGTCCCCCCTATTAGTTCATCACTTTAGTTAATATTGTATTGGTATAAAAAGAGAGTGTTAGTGAAGCAAAAAATAGGGAGAAAGTTTGTTAAGGGGCCCAACAAGGAGCCACTAGAAGGTTAGCCAGTGGGGTTGCCCTATCCACCACGAGCTTATTGTATGGATCATCCTCTTTTGGTGTAGCGAGTTCTAATTGTGGCTAGTAAGCTGAGCCTCTTGAGCTTGCACATCATGGACAATCTACAACTCCCTTTGGTGGAAAGCTTCTAAAGATTGGAGAGTTTGGAGCAAGAGGCCCTCCTTGTCTTGCTACAACACATCTTGTAATCCTGCTATCACGACATGGGCATCCATTATTTGATCATTAAGATGAGAGATGACTTATTTGGTAGCTATTCGACATAGTCACCGTCCTGCATTATCACCTTTAGGTCCTAAACTTATATGTCATAGTAGTTGGTCAGCTGATTATATATATATCCTTGGCCTTCTCCAACTACCCTTGTAATTCCTCCATGTGTGCCTTTAACCTAGCTTCAGTGTCCTTTAACTCCCTATCTTTTTCTTCCAAATGGTGCTCCAAGTCTTAGAGAGCTTAGTCTGGAGATCTAGCACCTAGTTGTGCACCTTAGCATATAGCTCTGCCACTTGCATTAGAGAGCGTGGTGTGGAGATCTAGTACCTGGTGATCATCATTTGCATTAGAGAGCTTGGTTTACAGATCTAGCACCTCATTGTGCACCTTAGCTTGTAGCTCTGCCACTTCTGCTTTGTGTTTTTCCTCCATGCTCTCCGCTTGAATTTGCAATTATGTAGTGTGGGCCTTTTCCTCCATGCTTTCCTTTCTTTGGGATTTGAGCTGATTGAGAAGCTCTTGCACCTATTGACAGAGAGTTGTGTTGACCTTACTTATCCCTTTTCACTCTTCCTCTGCATCCTTTATAATCTAATCCATCTCCTGTCATGGTTGCATATTCAATTTTGTAGTGACGCTTATATGTTGTTTTAATAAAGTGATTGGTAGAGGCCTGCATGTGAAAGTTGCACTCCATCATCTAGGCAAAGAGGATATTCAGGTTGGACACATAGGACTTGTAGTCCTCCCGCTCCCCTTGCTTTAGTTACTCCTCTACATGGGTATGCTTTGGCTTCAAACAATGCGAAATTCCCTTCTCTAGCTCATGAACTACCACCTGCTTTAGGTACTCCTCTACATGGATATACTTTGGCTTCAAACAGTGCAAAATGCCCTTCTCTAGCTCATGAACTATCACTTGCTTTGCTATGACATCATCGATTTCATGTTGGGAGGTTGCAGAGAGTGGTTTGTATGGCTCCTCATCACTTTGGGAGGCCTCTCTTTTCTATCGCTTAGCTGCAGTTTCTGCATCCTCTCCAAAGCTTACATGAATGGTATCTCTTGCATGCTTTTTGGAAGAGGAGGCCTAGAGGGAGGCTTAGGTTTGGACTCATGCAATGAGGTCCTCTAGCTTGAAGGGTTCTATTGAATCTCTTGAGGTGGAGTAAAGGGAATCTGATGGTGGGGTAGAGACAGGCTGGGTCATCTGCTATGGTCAACTCTTGGGGTGGCATGCTTGGTTCCATGACATTTGCATGTACTTCTAGGATAGTGGGCTCCTATGGGACTAGAGAAGATGGTGGCGGTGGGCTTGAGGCTTTTGTTTGCGATGCTTTCTTGGCCCCCACAGCATGAGCTGAGGTGTTTGGGGAAAGATGATGAGGCCGGCGAGGCATGCTCTTTACCCTTTTATTTGGGGGATTTTTTGGAGCATGCACATGAATATATGCCACCAGTTATTTTGTAGCCTCGAGAACTACAGATCCTTCTTTCAGGTCCCTATTGCTTGCTCCTTGCTCAACATCTTGGATCTCTCTTTCTGTGTGAGGAGTCAAGGTAATGGTTTCACTTGAGCTAGAAATTACTTGGCATAAGTTTCATATGGTATTTACTTGTCCTTAGTGGTGGTGGCAAGATTGTGCATTTTCTATGTAGAGTAGATGCCAAAGGTCAAATTCGTAATGGTGAGGACATCACAGATGTTGTCTCTCTGTTCTTTCCAACAAGTTGCTTGGTTGAAAACATTTATGTAGACTCGGTAACTTTATTGATGTATGTTGTTTTGTGACGGTTTCAAGTATGGAATGTGGCCAGTATATAAGGAGGGTAACTTTATTGATGTATGTTGTTTTGTGATGGTTTCAAGTATGGAATGTGGCCAGTATATAAGGAGGGTACCTTGCAAACTTTTAATGTCATTAGCCATCACTCATACATGCTCTATGGTTTCTTGTTGTGTAAAATGCAAATACAAGATGTGAGTTGCATCTGCAGAGCTACATCGACATTGCTTGTGTATTGATAATGATACACAAGTTTATGAGAGCCATCTCAGGAATTTTGAGGATATGAGGCTAGTACTGCTCCTCATGCACAACCTAGCATGGCAACTGGTGACAATGCAAAGACCTATTGGGACCTCTCTGAGCTCGAGTCCCAACCTCCATTTTTTTTTATACTAGCCAACTTTATAGTGGTCTCATCTTGTTATACAATGGACTCTTGTGTATGGTTATTTTGGTGGGGCTTTTTCATGTACTCTTTCATGGTTATATTGGTTCTATCCATGTTTAGAGGTCTAGGGTGTTTTGGATACATTTTGGATGGAGAGATTTATCTAGAGAGGGATGCATTTTCCCCTCTTGACTTTGGATATATTTTGGATTGATAGGTACTTTTAGGGAGGGATGCAATATCTTCTTTTGGTTTTGGTATATTGAACAGATTTTTGGTGTTCTCATTATGTTATACCACGGATTGTCGTTTATGGCATTTATCTATTTATGTTTCAATTATAAAGGTGAGAGGAGACATTGTTCATCTACATGTGTGTGACATGGATGGGGTTTATTTTTTTGTGAGCATTTCCTTGTTGTGAGCTTTTTTGGCATCCGAGAGGATTTTACAAGCTTTTTTGGAATCCAAGGGGATTTTGTGAGCTTTTTTTCAAAACTATTCCATGAGTGTTGAAGTGACTATATCAGGGCCACTTTTGGCACTTGTGCGGATACAATATCGGCCATATCTCTTAGGTGGGCTTCAAAGTTTCAAGGAGGTATCCTCCACATGCCTACAAAGCCCCATCTTAATTGGTTTTCATGAGGATCATCAGAGTCGTGCAATCCAAATTTGACATAAACATTGAGAATTATTTGTGGATGGAGAGTCCTTGCTTTGGTAGCGTAGTTCTTGGTGGCCCAAAATTGGCAGATTCTCTAATCAAGGCCTAATTTGACCTACTCGTGTCCAAACCCAAAACGTCGTAGTATATGTATTGGTCATGGTATGCTCGTACAAGATCTAGGGCTCCGTCCCCATCCGACATCGTTTGTTTGGTTTTTGAAGGGCCACAATGACTTTGGATCAGAGCCGCTTTGGCACCTACGTGCGGACACAATATCAGCCATATCTCTTGGGTGGATGGTCCAAAGTGAGATCTAGTGGGCCAAAAAGTCTCAAGGATTATTCTCTGCATGCTTGCAAAGCCCCATCTTAGGCAAACTTACTCAAGTGCCAACTCTGACAATGCACCATTTTAAGAGCTTAAAAGCTTTTAACATGACATCTAAGTAGGGACATAGACCATACAAAGGACTACTCTCGTACGGAGTGTTGGTCTTATCGGACCTTTCCTTCATGGTTTCTCGACAGCCCAAAAATGGCTCCAGACGATGTTTTCCAACGTGTCGCTCGTCTCGTGAAGGGAATTGATAATGGATGTGCATCGTTAACAATGCCGGATTGCATCTGTTCAAAAAGGTAAAATTCCCAAATTTTTTGAGGATCATAGCGGTGCAATTCAACTCACACTCTCACTCTATTTTTTGTGGAAGGGAGTGAGAATGTGTTGAAAAAACTCTAATTTTTGGTTTGTTTGTGGAAAAAGCTATAAATGAGAAACTCCCTAAATAATCACACTCACATGGAACAAACCATGTCATTGTTCAAGCGTGCACCACAACACAACTAATTTCCCCTCCCTCCTCTCTATCTCTTTTTATTCTAACATACCCCTCTCTTTCCTCCCCCCCACTAGTGCCCCCCCTTCCCCTCATTTATGTGGGCAAGTTAGTAGGTGAAGATCTACCAAACACTTATCTTCCCTTCATATTCCCCTTCCCCTTTCCCTCTTTTCAGTGGGGTAGGATGAAGACACCAACACAAAATTTTAAGGCTAGACAAGAAAATCTCTTGGCATTATCACAAGAGACTCCATTGGATGATAACCAGATAGCCAAGTCTTTATCTAAAGTATCTGCATTGGATAACAACTACACAGTCAAGTCTTCGTCTAAAACATCTTCAAAATGTAAGCTACCTACCTCCTAGAAATGGATGACATATGCCTCTTCAAAATGGAAGTTATCTTCTAAATGTTGATTTGATGCACTTTAAATAGTAAATTTCATGCACAATCAGGTGTAGGTATTGTTAAAGAAAGTGCACTATGTTGTTGCAAGGAAGGCTGCAATGGAAGAGTATCTAAAGCTACCAATTTTTGTCACATGGTAAAGGAGCTCCATTTAGAGTATGGGCTCAGCATGGAGGGGAATCTTCCTAAATATTTATCCGAAGTAGATCTTCCGAAAGACGAATGGTTGACAATGTTCAAAATAAGATACCAAAATAAGAGCAAGATCTATCTCAACAATGTGTTGCCAAAATTTGTAGAGCAATCCTCTATCACGATCTCCCATCAAATCATTAGATTAGTTCCAAGTTTTCTTGGGGCTTTGAAAGATGAAAAGTAACCTAGGGTGACCACCCAAGCACCGGATTGCATGGGTGAAGTTTGGAGAAAATGTTTTATAGACTTGTAGATCGTAACAAGGTAAGTTGGTAAGGAAACTAATTAATTGGAGGAAAGCAAATGGACCATGCAATGTGCAACCAAGTGTAGTAGGTCAAAGCACAATGTCACCGAGAAGTAGACTATGGAAGAGGAATGTCAACAACAGTAGACTATGGAAGAGGCCTAAGAAAGCTACAACCACCATCCATGGCATATATTAAGATGGCAAAGGCAATGGAAACAAAAACCTTAGTAAGAGCATCTATAATAAAAAGAGAGGAGCTTGTAAAGATAAAAAAGAGCTCCTTGAGAAGAGGGATTCTCTACTATAAAGTGATATTGACAACTTGATGTGACAACTTAAGGAGTTACAATGATCGCCCATCACCAAGTCCCTGATCAGAAGCAAGTGAAAAAGGCCGGCCATTCATGAAGATAAGGTGCAAGATGTGGAAGCGGATATCAATGCTTGCAAATGGAGGCTTTGTCGGCTTGGAGTCATGATGACCTAATTGAAAAGAAGGAATAAGAAGCATCATTACAGGTATACACTCTTTACATGTAATATGCACTTTTTTTATTACTTGTAAATAAGTGATTTTGATTGCATCTACACTTTTATGCTTCCGTTACTTTTGAATGCACCTCAAATGCATAGAAAGTACTTTTGAAGATACTGAAAAGTACTTTTGAAAGTACTAAAATGCTCTTTTAAAAGTAATAAAAAACTTTTGTAAGTACTTTACTAAAAAGTATTTTTAAAAGTACTAAAAAGAACTTTTAAAGTACTTATAAAACTTTTGCACATACTTTCCTAAATTACTTTTGAATGTACTCAAAAGTACTTTTGAAAATATTTAATAGAACTTTTGAAGTATTGATAAAACTTTCGCATATACTTTCATGGAAAGTTATTTTCAAAGTAATTTTTAAAGTAATGATAAAACTATTGCACATACTTTTTAAAAAAAGTACTTTTAAAAGTACTAAATACACTTTCAATATTACTTTATTGAAAAGTACTTTTGAAAACACTGAAAAGTACTTCTAGAAGTACTCAAAAGTACATTTTTATCAGTAATTTTGCTTTGCATTAGAAAGTACTAAACAATACTTACTAAAAAATACTTTTATAAGTACTTGAAAAAGCACTAAAACGTACTTCAAGAACTAACTTTCAATCACTTTTGATTACTTTCATAATTTCATTAAGTAGAAAGCTTTACTTTAAAGTATATACAGTTTTAGTAAGCTCATGTTCAGTACGTTAAAGCCCATGTTAAGCATTTGAAAGCTTTTGTTAATTACTTTAAAGTATGTTCTAGTAACTGTTTCTACTTTTTGTACTCTCATGTGCTTTCTATTGTATTAAGCTCTGATAGTCATTTGGTAGCTATTTTTTACCTCCCTAAATCCTTTTGATATTTGGTAGCTTTATGTTTTGCTTATCTTTGATTAACTTTGTTTGAATGCCTTTTTAGTATAATATGTAGAGGTAACATGACTTATTGGAGTCTGAAGTGGATCATGTAGCTAGCCACTGCCTTTTCAGAATAATATGTAGAGGTAACATGACTTATTGGAGTCTGAAGTGGATCATGTAGCTAGCCACTGCCTTTTCAGAATAATATGTAGAGGTAACATGACTTATTGGAGTCTGAAGTGGATCATGTAGCTAGCCACTGCCTTTTCAGAATAATATGTAGAGGTAACATGACTTATTGGAGTTTGAAATGGATCATGCAGGTGGCCACTGCCAATTCATCGACATATTGGTTCAACAAGTGAAGCCAGGTGCAAAATTCATGTTAGTCTCCACACCCCATGAGACATGGTCGTTCGCAGGGTTAACTGACACTATCTTGGTCCACGGTACATGTGCAGTGTGTGTGGCAATTAGTTGGAGGTTCTATATGTAGTTGGGACATTGATGCTGGGCTGCAAACATCAATACCACCCTCTATATTTTTTCATCACTTATGCCACAAAATCGGTGTGTGTAGTGGGTTGCTGATTGTGATGAGGAGATCCCTGAGATCACTAAGTTTTAGGTGTCTGGCTACCCTTACTTAGCTGGTGAGGAAAAATGTTTGTTGTTCTTAGCCTAATTTGTATGTACTAAAATTAAATCAAAGAAATAAAATCATGTGCTTGTTGTGTTGGAGGGATTCATGCAACAAGTGAAGATGTCCATAGTCACCAATGAATGGATACCAATCTTGACAGTGACTTTTCCCACTCTTGCCAACTTGTACATACATGCTTTGTGCATGTTAACTTCAACTGATTTTGTGCTGCTAAAATAGATAACGGTGAGAAGAAAGGGATCAAGGCTGGAGGTGTAAGTGAAGAAGATGAACAAACAGAAACCAACCTTGACACTGACTTAACCAGTACTTTAGTCCCCACACTTGCTAATTGGAGAAAAGAAAGGGAGCAAGGCTAGAGGTGTAAGTGAAGAAGATGAACGAATGGGAACTAACCTTAACATTGACTTTACCAGTACTTCAGTCCCCACTCTTACTATGTGCATGTTAACCTCAACTTGCTTTATGTTGGTGGTGAAATACATAATGATGTTGGAGACTAGGAGAAAGGGAGCAAGGATGGCACAACTGATGCAAAAGCTATTGATCAAACACATACAAAGGGAGATGAAAGTTCCAACCTGATGAGGCAAAGACTATGGATGTCGACAGGATGGATGCCACCTTCAAGGCCCATTTGGAGAGAACTGACCAATCACAGGGGGCAAATGGCATCACCCTAGATGCAAGGGCATATAATCTTATAAAAAAGCACCCAAGTGTTGGAAGCTATGATTATGGAAAGGGTGAGTTTATCTCAAAATTTGCCACAATGCTAGTTGTTTTATCATGGTGTTGAGAATAATGAATGACCTCTTTGTATCTTTTAGTAGGTAAAGTGTGTAAGAAAACCAAGACTTCAAAAGGAAGGAGATAACACGAATGGTGTTGTAGCTAATGGACAAGGGCATACCCCACCAAAGAAAACCCCAAGTACTTCACCTACCGATCCTATGGCACCCCCCCTCTCACCCTCCCAAGTCTAACATGTGCAAAAAATTATGAACATGCTACATATCCACCTCAGCTTTGTATCGTCACTTGTTACCAACCTTGTAATGTTCAATTACACTAATGAGGAGTTCAATTATTGTTATCTCACTTTGTATTAGCTAACCTCTTATATCCCTTACTTCACTCATGTGTCCTCTTTTGCATGGAATCTTGAATTGGTTGTTTGTACCACATGTAAAGTTGTTGATTTTATAACTCATGATTATCCCTCATCTCGATGTTATTATGAACTTCATGTATGCCTTGTAATATTCAATTGGGGTTCGAAGGCTCAAGTCGTCAAAAGGAGAGCTAACATCCCTAAAATCGAAGAGATCAATAGGGTGTTGCCTGTGTATAAACATCCACTCGTTTGGGCTGATCTAGAAAAAGCAAATGATCCTATACTAATTGTGGATTTGAATGGGATGTTAATGCTAACACATGATACACATAATAATAGAGATGCCCCAAACATATCATATGTCATTTTAGGAAAGTGCAGTAGGATGGTTGGGCATTTCACTTTGTGCGAAAGGATGTAGATGCCTTTCTCCTGTTAGCCAGCATGTTTGCAAATGTGTACATTTGGATTTGTTGGCATCCAAAAGAATCTTCATAGGCTTGAGGTGTGCTTGTGGATGGTTTGGGCAAGAGATGTGTGATGTTGCTTCATTCACACATCCATCATCATCAAAGATTTTTTTTTTTAAGAATCTACATAATTTCTAGAGAGTGTTTCCAACAAAGATACAATGAGGGAAATAGTTTGCTATTAGATGACAACCTCTACAAGTGCAGTTTAAACCCAAAAGGAACCTTTGTTATCTTGCCCAAGTTTAGTGCATAGACCAACATTCAATTAAGTAATTTCTTGGTCAAAGAGCTAGGCCCTTGGCTTCATAAATGGTTGGTTTTTGAAGACCATAGAGAACTCAAATCCAAATGTGTTATGGCATTGTTGGAGGGGGAGTTTGTGCAATACATTACCCCCACCAAGGGGTGTAGCTAAATTATATTGAGTGGATGGAGAAGGAAAAAGCTACCACACGAAGCAGAGAGAACAAGGTACTTGGAGGAGGGGCTGAAGGACTTCATTACTGTACAGTGTAAAGTTTTTTATGAAATGGTGATGGGGTACACGATACTTGGAGGAGGGGTTGAAGGACTTCATTACTATACAGTGACTAAATCTAATATATGTAAAGTTTTTAATGAAATAGTGGTAGGGTACATATAGCCTACCACTATACAGTGACTAAATCTAATATATGTAAAGTTTTTTATGAAATGGTGATGGGGTACACGATACTTGGAGGAGGGGTTGAAGGACTTCATTACTATACAGTGACTAAATCTAATATATGTAAAGTTTTTAATGAAATTGTGGTAGGGTACATATAGCCTATAACTAGATATTTACTGGTTTTGTTTTATATGTATGTATCTACACGGAATATACAAACCCAAAAAGTTGTACCAAACTTTGATATAATACAAGTCAACCCTATTTTTTTTAGAAGTATGAAGTGCCTTTTCTATAACTCTTGGCGCTACGTCGTGTTTTTGTACTTGGTCCTTTTTGATAAGAAAATATATAGAGTTGTAAGAAATTTGTAAGTCTCAAGGTTTACAATGGTTTAAAGTTTCTAGTAGTTATTTTACAATTCTTTAAAAGTTATTTATACCGCTTTCAAAGTTCTTCACAATGCTTTTCCTTTGCCTTGTAAGGGTGCATTAAAGTGGCTTATAGTACTTTATAGTACTCTACATAGTGCTTTATAGTATTTTACATTAGTCTACAATAATTTATAAAAATCTACAAAACTTAATAGTTCTTTATAGTAATTTATAGTAATTTACCAAACTTTAAAGTTCTTTACAGTATTTTACAGTACTTTGCCAAACTTTATAGTTCTTTACAGTACTTTATAGTACTTAACAGAACTTTATAAAACTTTACAAAAAAATTTTACAGTACTTTGAAGTGGCTTATAGTACTTTATAGTACTCCATATAGTGGCTTACATTACTTTACTAGAGAGCATTATAAGGCACATTGAAGTGTAGTATGCAATAATACCAAGCGGTTACAAAAGGAGAGGGAGGAGAACGTACACTTTATAAACTGGATCACCTCACACACAAGTAAGCACATTGATTGCATTTGTATTCAGGCACATTGAAGTGTAGTATGCAATAATACCAAGCGGTTACAAAAGGAGAGGGAGGAGAATGTACACTTTATAAACTGGATCACCTCACACACAAGTAAGCACATTGATTGCGTTTGTATTCAGGAACAAAGATTACAAGTTCAACATGTCATCAAATGGCATGCTATTGTAGATATTCTTATGAACTTCACTAGATAACATGAATAGATTTCTCTTTCCTGGTATTGGTTCTATGGGAAACTTAGCTCTAACTAGGTGTGAGTATATGAGAGAAAGAGGTTCAAGGAGGGTGTATAGATCATTGTGACCCTAGACTTTATCATAAAAGTGTCCTTCAACCACATAAGATCCTCGGAGAATACGATTATACCATGCATCCTTTTGTGTGTTAGTTTTCAACCACTTTGGCTTACTACATTTCATAATGTAAAAATCCTTGTTCTTTTCCTCAACATTAAACTGCAAAGTTATTTGCTACACACAATGCATCACTCAAAGCATAATGGTGACCAGCATACATGGGCACAACAATAGGAGTAATCATTTGAATCTTCATCCTCAGCCAATAGAACAATTGGTACGATACTCCCACCCATCTACATGTGCTCAATTCTTGCATCTTCTCCACTGCCCCTGCATACATGAATCACAAATGTAAGAGAGCATTCTACATCTCAAAGCACACGTGTTTGTCCCATTTATGTAATGCATTAAGTGTGAACCCTTCACATGCTTACAATCCCACTTAGGAGCTCTTTGTACCTCACCCTCCTTGATTTCCCAAAAGACCCTATTCACCTCCCTTCTAGTACATGAGCAAGTCTCGCATATGGTCTCTACTCTTAAATGTGGCATCCAGAAAACCCACCACATCAATTGTGCACTTTATAGGCTAACCATCTAGCTTTAATTGTTCATGTGTAAGTGTCCTCTTGAGATGACTACTTCTACTCCATTATGCTCACCTTTTCCATATCCTAAAGAAAAGAAGTTATGCATCATCTTGATACCAGTGAGTTTGAAGAACCTTGCAACAAAGAAGAATGGATCATTTGCTTTGACTTGTTATGCATCTCCATCCAACCACACCCAATGTCCCCTTAGAACAAAGCCTTGATCTTTCAACTACTACCACCACTTTTCATGTAAGAGGAAACAATGATGCACAAATAGCGTGTCATGCATCTTATCATCAAAGATGTATGGTCTTCTTGACATCATCAAACATCATGTGAACATATGAGATATGAACAAGGGTGGTCACATTATTAGAATATCAGTGCATTGATTGTTATTCATTCTTCTCTTTAAATGAATAATTCTCTACAAAAGTTAACTACCGACACCACCATATCATTTAAAAACTTTAGTAAACAATCTTTAAATTGTTGAGCCTGCCATCTGTAGATGAAGTTATGCTTGATGAAACTTGTGATGTGGTCTATAAATGAGGATATAAACTCGTTACATCTAATCTAACAAACTACAAGATCTTTTCTTTTCTTCACTACTCCATCCTGAGCAACATGGCATGTCTCTATGTCTACAAAGACTTTGACTAAGACTAATAAGCTATTCTTAGAAATCTCACTAGGACATAGCATCATCCTCTTTATGCCACATTGAGCACACATTCCATCAAAGCATTTTTGTGCATATTCTTTCTTTTAGTTTCATCACCCGGAGTACTCTCTCCCAACCTTTGCATTTCCTTTTCTTTTCTTCTTTGCTCCCTTTTCTTTGAATCTTAGTATTCCCTCATATGTCGTGTGACTTTGTAAGACGAATATGAACCGCATTAACCTATGCATCCACATTCTTGCATTCATGTAACCTAAAATATTCATTCAAAAAATAAAGAACTCATAATCCATCCACAGAGAGAGAGAGAGAGAGAGAGAGAGAGAGAGAGAGAGAGTTTTGGAGCTAAACAAATAGCTCCATAGTGTAAATAGTAAAGATAAAAACACATGAAGGAGAAGGAAGAAAAGAGAAAAGGTAGGCCCCCATGAGAGAGAGAGAGAGAGAGAGAGAGAGAGAGAGAGAGAGAGAGAGAGAGAGAGAGAGTAAGCAATGTCTTGATTCTACAAAGAGGGGTCCACACACGATGGTGTCTCCAAGATTCAGTTACCAAATCTAAGAAGTGATTTATAGCTCCATCCTTGCACGCATGCATGCGTGTGCATGCACACACACACACAGAGCAATGTCATGATTCTAGAGGGGTGTGCTCACACATGATGGCGTCTCCAAGATTCAGTTACGAAAAGGTTATTTTGGTAAACAAAATAAAAAAGGGATTTAATTATTTTCCCACTCTTTTCAAAACACTTGGAAAGGAATGTCAAAGATAATGCTTCTTATACTACCAATCCATTCTTACACCTATGTGTTTATGTGTGTGTGTGTGTGTGTGTGTGTGTGTGTGTGTGTGTGTGTAAATATATATGTGTGTGTGTAAATATGTGTGTGTGTGTGTGTGTATCAATAAATTTTTATTTTTTTTAAGATTATGTTATGAGGAAAAATAAATCATATTAAAACGATTGATTAAAAATGTCCACATTATTTAAACATGTTAATCACCCTTCATTTGGTGTGTACTTTGTACCTCGTAATGTTCTTTTTAGTTATTATGTACTTCTTTTTACTCTAGTTTACAATGACCTACACAATCTCCTTCCCGTCTTTTAAGAACAATATATCCACTCCGTCACAAAATCTTGCATATCCTCAATAGAGTTCTCATCGTGTAGCTTCACCAGCCATCTATCAAGAGAGTATACAAAATTATCATGCCATATAAATTACAAAGAGATACAAACAAGAGTTAGGGATAGAGAAGAACAAGGATACCTGTAGAAAACTCTTTTTGAAGACTCCATGAGCTTGGGATTTTTCTAATCTGACTCCTTTGTGTTGAGGTGGCTCCATAACTCAAAAAAGCATTATCTATATGGTCTCTTATTTGGTTAGAGAACCATTTGTCAAAACCTTCGAGAAACTCCTCCACCACATTCAATCTTAATTTGTGACATTGTATGAGAATATTCCTCCAACACCACTCCTTCCTTAGATGCATTCTAAATTTTTGAGCGCTGCTATACCACTTAAAAATAGGGTCATCCAATCTACTATTTAAAAAGGAGTGGAGAAAATCCTTTGTTCTGTGGGTGGCAATTGCATGTAAGAACAAGAAGCCTATGACTACTCAAGCTTTACCAACATAAACAAAAAGAAATATTTGATTTTAATCCCACCTTTTGGGAGTAATCTTGACTGTAGCCAATGAGAGAATTTTGTCCTTGGTCAACCCCACCATGTCTTTATCTTTAACCCCAAATTGAATAGCAACGAGAAAAACCCTTGACCTCTTTTCGGATTTGCACTAGACCCCATTCGTTCAAATCATTTTCAAACACAATTTCTTGATAATGGCCAGGTTTCTTGAAGGAGACTACAAATGGAGATCCCAACACACTATAGCTTGATTTCTCAAATCTATTTACAAGTCTATCAATCCCGGGACCAACAACCCTTATGGAAAAATTCTCCATGATAAGCATGTAAAGAGGTATGCAAGGTAGATCGCTACAACTCTTTGGTTATTTTATGCTTGAAGATTTGTTCTCTGATTATTGCAATGCTAGTTCTGAGCATAATGTATTGGAGATTAAAATCTTGGCACATTTTGGTACTAACAATGTTATCTTCTTTGCTTTTAGAAGTATCATGCTTTGATTATTGCAATGCTAGTTCTAAGCGTAATGTATATCTCTGCACACTTTGGTACTGACAATATTGGTAGTTGAATTTTCACATAACATAGTTCAACACTTTGTAAGGAGGCTTCACCAGTTAGTAGTGAAGGCTACCATTGAGAATCACAAATGGATAGTTGTTTAGCAGGATTTTCCTTCCTGTTTTGCTGGCTTGCATCCTGTATGCATGTATAGTTTAGTTTTATGTTGGCTTTGCTCTTTGGTGCTAGCCTTCATCATGGCCACGTTTTCTCTTGCCCGCTCTATGGCGCACACACATGGTATGTGTGCCATAGAGTGGGTCGAGAACCCTCCCCGTCGGGATGAAGTAGACACATTGACCTTGCATACACACACGTAGTAGACGAGAAGGAACAGAGCGTTCCTGGAATGGAGATGATGGAGAAGAGGAAGCTCCACTGCTGGGATGAAGGGAGGCTCCTTGCCAAGATGAAGCAAAAGGGGAAATTGAAGGGCACCTGAGGAGATGAAGGGGAAGGGGCTTAATTAGAAAGGGGTTTAGGAAGGGGCTTAACTAATTAAGGGATTTGGGAAGGGGCTTAATTAGAAATGAAAATGGTTTGGGAAGGGGCATATTTAGAAAGGGGTTTGGGAAGGGGGTTTGGAGGAAAATTGTAGAGAATTGGGGGCGTAATGTTTATTTGGTTAATGATTGCAAGTGGAAATGGGCAAGAGAGATTAAAGAGAATGTTAGAAGTACCTTTTTGGCATTTCCAAGATTTGATACCAAAGATATGACGGGTAGAATATACGTCTAATTAAAACGGTTGAAAACAGCTTCTAGGATAATGATGTGTAGCACATATATTTATTTGAGATCTCTTTTCAAAATCAAGAAATTGAGTCTAAAAAAGTAAATCAAGGCAATGAGTTGGAAAATCTAAGCATGAATTCAAGATGAATGTGAGAAAAAAAATACGCACATTAGGTATTTGAATATTTTAAAAATAAAGATATCTTTCTAATATCTTAAAATAAATAACAACTATATTACTTTTCACTATTTTCTTTCTTTAAAAATTTTCATTTTAAAAAATTAGCAACATTGGTTGCACTAATGAAGGTCAACAATGATTACTTTAAAAATGTGGCTATTTATTTCAAATATTAAATCAAGGCAATATTCTTTTATTTAATTATTTGTTTAAATAAAAGAATATTGTACATGGTCCATGGGGCATTCAAATTACTTGTTTTACTTTAAGAAGAGACCTCAAGAGACTCTGTCAACCCCATTCTCAAATCCCTTGCTTCTATGATGGATGAAGCTACTATTTCTTGGACATTGTAGGCAAGAGCACTCTTACCCATCCAATCCAGTTGAGGGATGGAAAGCTATTAGTAGTGAGCCATTACTTCTTGCAGAGTATGTTGCCACCTGCATACAGACTTGTTGCCATGCATGCTATTGTGCAACATGGTGCTGTCAAGACAAAGGTAGAGCTGCCATCTCAATGGGATCTTGATGGACCTCAGCACTTCATGATAGATTCATCTTTGTCTAGTGAGAGTACCGCCTTATGCATTGTGAAGAATCCCATCATGGTGTAGACAGTGAAGATGAAAATGAAATTCAATGCATTGAGAGAAGAATGAGAGGGCAACATGTTGTAGACAGTGAAGATGAAAATGAAATCCTATGGGTCGGGAAGAATCAGAGGGCACAGTAGTGCTCGCACTGAAGTGATAGACTTAGAGAGCACTCCAAGGAGATCAATAGAAAGTCTACAAGATGAAGGTGAAATTAAAAACCATAGTCACTGTAGGATAGTCAATCCACAAGCTCATTCACTTGGAGTTGGATGAAAACTATAAGCTTGATGTAGATGGTGATGATGAGAGGGCTAACAACTTAGTCAAACATGTGGTGCCATGGCTTCTACAAAAATGCTAAAAGTAATTGCATGAAGTCTCTTATAGCATAGTCAGGCAGACCAGTTTGTTGGAATTAGGGTTAGGGTTGCAACAATGCACACACACAAGATAGATAAGCTTGAGAGCAGACAAACTCACTAGATTAGAATGAACAAATGTGTGCCACATACAAAAGATACGTACACACCCCAAAATGAGTAGATAAGAGGGTGTACATATGCACGACGGGGAAAGAAACCTCCTAGTGAGGGAAAAAGTACCCCGGCGGTCCTAAGTGTGTTCACACACATCATTACCATATAATGCTACAAATCCCCCCTACAGTGATGATGTACAGGGTATGATGATGTGAACTTGTACAGGGTATGGCCGATCAATCCTAAAAAGGCAGTAAGCCCAAAGCTTTACAAAAAGCCTCAAACTTTTCACGAGGAAGAGCCTTCGTGAATAAATCTACCATGTTGTCATGTGTAGGCACATAGACCAAGTTGATATGTGCTGCAAAGAGTCTTTCCTCCCTGACATAGTGGTAATGCACCTCAATGTGCTTAGTGCTTAGTGCAAGCATGAAATAATAGGTTTCTCACAACAATTGCTAATGCGCTCTGGCTGTCAATGAAAATCATAGTGCTAAACGACTGTCCAACACCCAAATCAGCCATAAGACGACTATCCCCAACACCCAAATCAGCCATAAGACATCTAAGCCACACACACTCAACTGTGGCTGTAAAAGCTACCCTATACCCAGCTTCACAGCTAGAAGTGGTCACTATAGGCTGCTTCTTGCTGAGCCATGATATACATGAATCACCAAGGCGAAAGCAAAACCCACTAGTCGTGTGTCATAACATCCAGCCCAATATGAATCACTAAAAGCATGCAACTATGACTCATCCCCTTTTGGATAAAATAATCCAAAATACTGTGAGTGTCATGTAAACAGTGGAAACCCCACTTAATAGCCTATCAATGCTTTGTACTTGGGCTATGCATAAATCTTCTTAACTCTGTGAGACCGCATACTGTATATCTAGCCTCATGTTGCACACATAAAGAAAGGATCCAACAGCCTGCTGATACAAACTAGCATCAAAAGAGTCTCCTGCATCTTGAAGACTAAGTCGAGTACCTATCTCCATAAGTATAGCCATAGGTTTACAGTCTTCAAGATTAAACCTCTTCAATAGCTTCTATATATATTTAGACTATAACATAATAATGCCATCATTGCACTGCATATAAACCAAATTCCCAAATAGTAATGCAAGGGCCCCAAATCTAACGATGAGTATAAATCAGCCTTAAAGGCTGAAATCTGATCTATATTGGGTCCCGTGAGAAGCATGTCATCAACGTATAGAATGATGACCAAAAATGTGTCCTTACTCCTCTTCACATAGAGGGTACTCTCTCTATTGGACTATTGCAAAAATCATTTGCAACCAAGTATGCATGAATCTTCTCATACCATGCTCTAGGAGCCTGCTTAAGGCTATAAAGAGCCTTTTTCAACCTGCATACTTTAAGACTCTTCTCCTTTCACAGTAAAGCCAGGAGGCTACAATACATACACCTCCTCGTGTAAATCACCATTCAAGAATGCAGTCTTAATGTCTAACTGATGTACATTCCACCCATGATTTACTACCAAAACAATGAGACACATAATGATAGTCATACGAGATGTGGGTGCAAAGGTCTCATCATAATCAATGCCCTTTTGCTAGACATACCCCTTTGCAACAAGTCTAGCCTTATAGCGATCAATGCTACCATTTGCTTTGTGTTTTAACTTGTAAACCCACTTATTACCAATGGCCTTCTTGCCATGAGGTAGATCTGTCAAATACCAAGTGTCATTCTTGATGAGTATAGAGTTATACTCATCCTGCATAGCATGCATCCAATGATAATCATCCTGTGCTTCCTCAAAGGAAACAGGTTCCTCCTCATTACATAAAGTAGAAATGAGAACATGATCCACATGAGAATAATCTGTATGATGAGAACCTGCACGAGTTCTTCTGGTAAAGGAGCTGCCAACTTGCTATCCTTCAATGTCTGCACAAGCCATTTTGGCATACACCTAGATTCTTCTATGGCTGCTCTCTCCTCATCCACTACATCCTCAATAATTGCCTCATCAGAAGGTTGATTTGCACCTGCAAAGGTTGAATTTCAGCACTTGGTTGAGCATTCAATCGCTCTACATATGGCTACACTCCATTAAACAAAGGTAGGAGTGAATCAAACATTTCCTGTGAGCATACATTTTGCTGTTTTTTACATAAAAGCATGGGATGAACTAAGTTTTCAACAAAAATAACATCTCTACTTACCAAAATCCGCTTTGAGGCTGGATACAAAAATAACATCTCTACTCAAAAGAGTCTATATATCCCTTGCTTTCTAAACTGTATTCCACAATTATGCATTTAATTGCCTTATCATCAAGCTTACTGCGTTGTTGCTCAAGCACAAGAGCATAAGCAAGACAACCAAAAACACGCAAATGAGCCACAGAAGGCTTCCTGCCATGCCAAGCTTCATAAGGAGTTTTAGACTACACGGCCTTGGTAGGGAATTTGTTCACCACATAGTTTGCGCACATAGTTGCCTCTAACCAAAAACCATGAGGTAAATCTTGGGCTTTCACCATACATCATGCCATCTCCATGAGAGACTTGTTCTTCCTCTCAGCCACACCATTTTGCTGAGGTGTGTATGGCACTGTACATTGATGCCTTATGCCTTTTTCAGCCCTATATGCATGAAATTCCTTGGACATACACTCCCCCCTTGATCTGAACGAAGGGTGCCAACTTTACATTCACATACATTTTCAACCATGGATACAAAGTGCCTAAAGCACATAAAAACATCTGACTTTTGCTTTAAAGAATACACCCTGCTATATCTGGAGTAATCAATAAAAGTGACAAAGTAGAGATATCCCCCAATAGATGGTGTCCTCATAGGACCACATACATCACTACGTATAAGCTATAATTTCTTAACAGCTCTCACAGATCCATCCTTTGGAAATGATGCCCGATGCATTTTACCAAGAATACGTCCCTCATATACATGTCTAGCAGGGGTCACAAACGTTGGGAACTCAGACACCATATCATGCCTTTGAAGGCGTAACAAACTGTCATAATTCAGATGTCCAAATTGTGCATGCCATAATTCTGCATCACTCATAGCACGAGTTGTAAAGAGACTGAGCAAGCATCATGCTGCAACTTCTCAAATACATCCATCTTGTATAGGCCATGAAACAAGGTACTTGAGGTAATGATAGAATAACCATCATTTCTATCCTGAACTGTACATCTGTCATCCACAAATTTTGCCGTCAAGCTTGACAAGGCTAAGGTTGAAACTGACAGCAAGTTCTTCTTAATGCCTGGAACTCGCATAACAGATCTTTTTTGCCTAGACTGCTCTTCTTGCAAGAGTATTAAAACCAGTTCATCAAATATAAGGACATTTGGATTTCCCTTCATCTCATGAGTCTAACGGTAGAGAAAAAACTCTGATAAGAATATGGCAATACATTGAGAACTGTGGGAACCAATGTACTATCAAGATATATCTCATCCACACTAGTGAGTTGCTCCCTAAAATCTTTGATCTTGATCAAGAAGCTTTCCATTGAGTCTCTCTCATTCATGTGCTCAGACTCCAACTGTTTGCATAGATATGCGACACATGCTTCATTGCGCACCTGGTATAATGCAGCAAGTGCATCCCATGCATGTTTTGAAGTCTTACTTGACTGAATATGAGGAATAATGCTTCGCTTCATAGAAAGTGCAAGCAATGCATGTGCATGTGCATCTCTTCCATCCCATCTCATTTGAGCAGCGGGAGGTACTGGTGGTGTATGTGAAGGAACCACATCTGTATCAGATTCTACTTCAGAAGTACCTGCAGCACCTAGTTGCACTGGTAGTTACAAAACATACATACATACATATATACATGTATATTCTCAAAAATGATACATTTTGGTGAGCTTTTATATAGTAAGTATTTATGAAAGAGAAATAAATACATTCACATACATACATACATATATACATGTATATTCTCAAACACACCTACCTACCTACTTGCCTACCTACCTACCTTCCTACATATATACACACATTTGTAAAATACATACATACATACATGCATGCATACATACATACATACCTACATACCTACCTTCCTACATATAAACACACATTTTATGTCTAAGAAACTTAAATATAGGCACAAAAATACCTATCTATGTACCTTTCTTCCAATGTTTATTTCAACACAAGTAAAAACAAGTATACCCGGCTCATATTTTCTTACAAAAAGATGGAGTTCACATTTCCTTACAAGAAGATATATGGTGTACAACTCCTTTACCATAGCGTCGCAAGCTACCTACAATAAGACTTTAGAGTACGTGACAGTATACTCCATCCCAAAGCAAGACAAAAATAATATTGGTTCAAATTTTCTTACAAAAAGATTGACTTCACATTTCCTTACAAGCTTAAGTAAGCACAAACGTGAAAGGCTTGATTAAAGATTAAGTAGGCACAAACATGAGAGGCTTGATTAAAGCTTAAGTATAGGCACAAACATCCTTTCTTCGAGGACGTGATAGTATATTGTCCACTTCCTCTGGTGATAGTGTCGGTTGATGCATTACCATATCCTCATTCTTATGTAATCCCAAAACTCGCAAGAAGACAAAATAGATATGCTTACATGCAACGTAAGACTTTCCTCTAGATTCTCTTTGCATGAAATCAGGACATGTACACCAAGGTTGTACCTTGATGTGTATAAAATAGTCCTCTCCACTCTCACATGCCAAATGAAAAATAGAGTAGGGGGATGGCTGCATTGCACTCTCATTAAGGACTATCGCTGTCATGGCCTCGACACTACCAATCCTATTTTTTGCTTCTTTGGAAATCCAATGCCTCCACTTGGTTGATCTCTTTGTATTCTGTGTAGCATCATGTGGCCTCTTGTCACTTTCTTTGTTGCTCGCTGCTTGTCTGGACGTTTCTCCCACCCCCGACACAAAAGGTTCTTCATGAGTAACATCTAACTTGAACCCTGCCTTTACTAATTTCTCTACCTCTTGGCTGGTTATGTTGGTCCCAACATCCACTTTCCACATATCTGGGTATGATGGCTTGTATATTATGTTTGGATCTACATGCCATGTGTGTGAAACATCTGAAGGACAAAACCACATCATTTGAGCCTTTGGCCCTCCCGGACCAGGATGTCGTCGCTCTGAGTAGAAGCTAGGGGCAACAACTCCAATAGAGCTTCCCTGTATGTATGAGTTGCACTTAAGTCTTCCATCAATACCTCCCAAACATTTAACTTTTGAGTTCAATGGGGTTCGTCTAATGGCCCACATTGTGCATCCAACGGCCTCTTCCTTTACATGCATTTGTCCTCCGCTCATTGTGCCATAATGTTGTTTAGGCTCTTCTTGTCCGACATCTTTGTTTCCTCCAGTCATTGGACTTTTTGGTCCTCCCCTTGAAGCGGGACTTGCTCTATCTCCAAAACTTACTCTTCTTGCTGTTCCCCAGTTTTGACGATGTCTGCTCTGCATGACATAACCTGGACGATGTGAGCATTGGTCTACTTCCGTTGTCCTCACCCTCTTCCGTTGAATAGTCTCCTTATCTCCATGTAGAGGCCTTGATTCCTCATACATAGGAGTATTAGCTACTGTTTCATGGACCATGCGAGCCACTTGTGGTGGTGTTGGTCTTGACCTTGCTGCCACCCTATCCAGCAACTTGCTCAAGCTTGGTCCCTCACCTTTGTGCTTCCCCATCTGGTATGCATATTGCTTTGCACTTTGTAGTAAAGCGTTTGCCATATCTGAAATGCACGCATCATACAAGCTAACCTTTTCCTTGTATCCTTCACCAGCAAGCCAACTCCCATGTACACTTTCAAATAAGTTTGCTCGAGGGGTTTGTGCTAAATCCACCGAGCTTAAGACCACCTGCACACAAGAGGTTTCATACATGAATTCACAAAATTGACTCCAATGCAAATACATCCATACAACATATCATTTCTCCATAAAATTCCTCACCCTTGACATGAGGTTGCCCCAATGTGCTATTCGTACTTCCCACCAACTCATCCATGTATCCATCAATGATAGTTTTTCCTCATGAACATGTCCATTTCTCCACCACTCACGAATCTCTTTACTTTTTAAGAAAGCTAACTCCTTATTGGTTTCCAATCTCCATTCTTCACACAAGTCAATATGGTGTTGTCGACTTTCTGCCTTCACGCATTGTTTAGCATGCTTCATCAAACTTTGTTTCCAATGGAATAAGCACGTTCGCTCCCTGTCCTCCATAATGTTGTGCGGACCCCCATTGAAAACGGTCCTAACTGCACACCAATTGGACCCTGCTTCATCAGCCACCCACCATAAACCCATAGAAGTGTGCGGGTGCATAACCACATCGCTCCATTGTGCTATTCAGCATTTCCCAAAATAGTACTTGGCTTTTTGTACCCTCCTCCTTCATTTCGCATGTGGCAATTGTCAACAGCTCTTGAACACTATAGGATTTTGGAGAGAAATTTTTTCAATCAGCTATCATTCAAGGTAAATCGAGGTAAATGAAAGAAAGAAAAAAATTGAAGTACGTAGTCTCACCTTGGGTCGTAAACATGACAAACCATTGTTGACCAACCAAAAACTCGATGAGTGTGATCAAACAAAACCCAAGACTTTGACAAGTCACCTCCACTATCACACCACATGCGATTCACACTGATGCTGGTCCTCGCCTTAAAGACATAACATTTGTCATCAAGGCCACCTTGTCCTCGGAAACGACTACCTTGTATAAATGAATAGCGAGAACTTCTCTGTATAAGAAGGATGCTATCAAAGCCCTCTCCTGCCGGCATCAATTTTCTTTTCTCCTGGGATACAATGCATCTAAACCTAAAAAACATAATTTCACAATAAAGAGAGGACCGAATGTAGAAAAATACATCCAAATATAATTAAGTTACGGAATGAATACTCACCTCTGGTTTTCCACAAGAGGACTCAACTCCTCCAAAAATTTGCAGAGCTCATGATCCCCAATACTTGTAGGTAGCTCATCATTTTGATTCATCATGGAGGAAAACAGCATATCCTTCACAATATCCATCTGTATTTTTCGAGGACCTGCACTTCTCTGGGCTTTCAACACTTGAGAAACAAACATTTTCACACGCTCCAACATTGACCTTGACGTTCCTGGCTGAATTGGATGTTCATGCAGCCCAGTGTGGAGCATCATTCTTGTAAAAATAGTTGTCACGAGGCATTACGTAATACACAATACATCTACACACTTGCACACAGTGTGCAGTTTTGCGACAAAAGTGACAAACTATTTTAGTTTTCTCATCCTCTATCAGAAGTCCAACTGCAATCTTTTTTGTCAGATGTCCATGAAAGAAAGTGTTGTTATACCTTTTATTGTTCAAGTAATTCAAGTAAAAAGGATAGCTGAGCCTATGGCACTCCAAAGTACCAACACAATAGCTAATACGCATGGTACAACTTACAGACATGTTTGATGTTACTAGACGTGTCCATAGGTGACCATCATATTTTTGCTCCATTCCATCCATATTTCCTATTTTGCCATATGTTGGTGGAAACTCTAGGATGGAATCACCATCATATTGTCTTGGCACCTCCTAGACTTGGATGACTCGAGTAACTTTTTCCAACAGTGAACGTAGAAGAGAAGGTTGCTCCTTCTTACGAAGAACTGAAAGTATACTCTCCAAAGCAATACATTCATCTTCAGAGATCTTGTGCTTTGAACCTTTTGGATTGCTTGTGCCTTCACCTAGTTGCAAAACAGTTGCTGAGCCATTCAAGTCACTCTCAGAGGAGGAGCTCGAGATATGAACATGGGTGTTTTGTGTCCCTAATTCTTTATCCACTGAAGTCTCCAAATGTCGTGCATCTTGGGCAATGTCATTAGCACTAGAATCAAGACTATCAGCAGCAGCACAGAGAGGACTACATTGTAGCATATATGTTTTACTTTGAGTAATATCTACGAGGTAGTTTTTATTGCCCTCCATATCATAATGAGCGATGATTTCCTGTAGGCTTCCATCAGTCCTAGTAGCTTTCACTCCAGAAAGGGCGTGTGATGAAGGCAGTAAACCTTGTAGATATCCATGACTGACAAGCGTGGTCTGGTGGAGAAGTATTAAAGTTTGAGATTTTTTGCCGTAGCAGCCATCAAGATCCCACTCAAAGGTGACAGTGTGCTCCATAGGGAAGGCAATACGAAGATGCAGAAAGGATAGGAGAGACGAAAATGTGAAATGAAAATATAAAAACGAAGGAATAGGTGGAGCAATCACGATTGAGAATAAAGGCAGTTGAAATGATAAAACAAGCTGGAGCAATCACGATTGAGAATGTAGGCGGTTGAAATGATAAAACAAGGTGAAGCAATCACGATTGAGAATGGTCACGACCAAATTTTTTTTATAAAAAATATACAGATATATATGTATCTACAAATATATAAAAAAATACACAAATATGTACATTTATTGGTTCTAAGTATTATTTTTATAAAAGGCTTGTCTCTTTGTAAATACACACACACACATGTCTATATTTATATATTATATTGTATATATTTTAGGCTAAGAATCTATTAGGATATATGTATTTTAGTGTGTGTGTGTGTGTGTGTGTATTTACAAAGAGACTAGCCTTTTATCTATTTTAGGATCTATATATCTATTAGACTATATATCTATTAGGCATTTATTAAAATACATATACCTTAATATGTGTGTGTGTGTGTGTGTGTAACCTAATAAATACCTAGACTAAAATATATATATATATATATACATCAATATATATATATGTACATATATACATAGCCTAAACTATATTCTCTCTCTTTTTTGTAAATCACATATTCTCTCTCTCTCTCTCTCTCTCTCTCTCTCTCTCTCTCTCTCTCACACACACACACACACACACATTTTTCAATGGTTCAATATGTGTGGCACACTTTTTTAAAACGTTCTAATATTTAAGTTATTGAAATTGTTTTTCAATGGTCCAATATGTGTGGCATACTTTTTTTAAACTTTTCTATTATTTATATTATTGAAATTGTGTGTGTGTGTATATATATATATGTGTGTGTGTGTTCATATAGCTTAATTCATTTTTAGCCATATATATGTGTGTGTATATATCTATCTTTAGGCTATATATAATTTAGGCCACACAAACATATGTGGTACACATATTTTAGGGTACATGAAGGAAAAGACGTTTTGGATACTCTCAACACAGCAACACGCAGGCGAACGCATGCAGGAGGAAAAGAGGTATTTTGCTTTTTCATTTCTTTTCTCTGTGCTTTTGTTTTTGTTAGCGCCGGCGGCAACCTGGTTCGGGTGTCGACAGAGGTGAGGAGATAGAGGGAGGCGCAGCTAATGGAGGAGGCGGACGTGGAGGCGGAGCCGGAGCCGGAGCTGGAGCCAGTGGAGGAGGTGGAGGAAGAGGCGATGGAGGCGGAGCCGGAGCCGATGGAGGAGGTGAAGTGTAGGCGCATGCAGGCGCAGCCAGTAAAGGAGATGGAGGAGGTGGAGGCGGAGGCGGAGTTGGTGAAGGAGGTGGAGGCAGAGCATCCCTTGCTCCCATGCTCCAGCCTCTCCAGTCCCCCGGCCTAGCGGGCGGCGCAGACCATCCCCCGGCTCTGCCGGGGGACTGGAGAGGCTGGAGCATGGGAGCAAGGGGTGCGTTGGTCTCTGCCTAATTTGCCAGTAAAGGAGCCGGTGGAGGAGTTGAAGTTTAGGTACATGCAGGCAGAGGCAAAGCCGGAGCTGGTGGAGGAGGTGAAGTTTAGGTACATGCCTAATTTGCCAGTAAAGGAGCCGGAGCTGGTGGAGGAGGTGAAGTTTAGGTACATGCAGGCGGAGGCAAAGCCGGAGCCGGTGGAGGAGGTGAAGTGTAGGCGCATGAAGCCGGAGCCAGTAAAGGAGATGGAGGAGGTGGAGGCGGAGGCGGAGGCAGAGTTGGTGAACGAGGTGGAGGCGGAGCATCCCTTGCTCCCATGCTCCAGCCTCTCCAGTCCCCCGACTCTTGGTCTCCACCCAATTTGCCAGTAAAGGAGCCGGTGGAGGAGTTGAAGCCCGGTGGAGGAGGTGAAGTTTAGGCGCATGCAGGCGGAGGCAAAGCCGGAGCCAGTAAAGGAGATGGAGGAGGTGGAGGCGGAGCATCCCTTGCTCCCATGCTCCAGCCTCTCCAGTCCCCCGGCTCTCTCGGGGGACTGGAGAGGCTGGAGCATGGGAGCAAGGGGTGCGTTGGTCTCCGCCCAATTTGCCAGTAAAGGAGCCGGTGGAGGAGTTGAAGTTTAGGCGCATGCAGGCATAGGCGAAGCCGGAGCCGGTGGAGGAGGTGAAGTGTAGGCGCATGAAGCCGGAGCTAGTAAAGGAGATGGAGGAGGTGGAGGTGGAGGTGGAGGCGGAGGCAGAGTTGGTGAAGGAGGTGGAGGGGGAGCATCCCTTGCTCCCATGCTCCAGCCTCCGCCTCCACCTCCTTTACTGGACACAGGCATGGACTGTAGGAGGGAGACACACGAGCACTACAATGGCTCAAAAACCGTTTCTAAAAAACCAGCTTTTATAAAGAAGTAAAGTAATGGGTTTCATAATGTACATGTCACATATTCTTTCACAAAAAGTAAATGATCTCATGATTTGTATGTTACACAACCTTCTGTGACAAGAACACTTTGACTTTGCATAATAAATTACATCATTGAAAGGGTTCTTTTTCCATATTTTTGTTACATTGTGAAATTTATGTAATACAACCTGGAATATTTTTTGACAATATCCTTCTTGAAATGCTTATAGATGTGCATTCATACATATGTGGATTGCAAGTCCATCAAAATTTACTCATATAAACTTTCTCCCATTCATGTTTGGATCGACTCAATGTGCATGTCGACCTTGATGCCCATGCATTGCACATGCAATTGACACTCACAAGGGCATTTATGTGCACACCCAATCTCTTGGTATTCTAAAGAGTTACTTGGTGTAGTATTGACTTTAAGAGCTCCTTAATGTAGTAGTAAGGTAATGTGTAAGGTATATGGTTGCAAAAAGTTTCGACTATGTCAACCTCATGCCAGTTTTAAAGCATCTTAACCTAGTTGTTTGGGCCAACATTGCACCACAACTTGAGTTGCGATACTTTATAATTCATTCGCTCTCCTATACATGGTATCAAGTGATACTTTTCATACTTAGTAATTATTAAAGCTTCACCTTGATTTTGCTCCTCTAGCAATTGGAGGAACTTCTCCATAGAGTCTTCTTCAAGTTTTAAATACCTTCTTTGTGACATCTTAAGGACATAACACTTCGTTCCTCTCCTTGATTTCTATAGGCTATTGTGTTGGAGCTACACTTTTGAGCATGTGCTAGGGATTTTGCATAGAGGAGTTAGCATTGGTAGCATTGCCAAATGAAGCACAATTGCTTCATATAATCCTGGGTGTAAGTTGTTTGGCAAACTAGTCTTTCCCACCATGTTGCCTCATTCTATGCAAAACCATGCAAAGTGAATTTCCAATAAGGTGTGAGAGGAAGGGATTTCAAGAGAAGGATATTGAAGGGTGTTTTTCATTTTGATTTTTGTGTGTAGGTTAGCTTTCCATTATAGATTTGGTGGTGTGGAAAGGACGATTAGATCTAGCAATGGGAGTGGGATTAAGGAGTCATTAGGGTGTAATCAAGGCATGTTTATTAGTTTTTTTCCCTCTTTATAGTATCATGGATTTGTCGGTTTTTATTTTTTTGGATTTCTCCCCCCCCCGTGTGGATGATCCACGGGGTTCGTATAGCTGCACCTCTAAACCCCTTACTCATGGCCTTATTTGATTAAGCCGTATAACCCTGCACATATAGTTAGTTTATTTGCTACACGTAATCGTGGGAAGATTACATGAAGAGATATGCCTTACAAGCTACAAATGGGCACGATTGTGATCATATTCCTCAAGTTGATGATGGGTGAATGTTTCTTTCCTAGAGGTACCTTTCTTTGAATAGGGCCTATAGTTACGGCCCGATCTTGGTTTTGGTATCCGGCCTTGTGAGCTTACTTATCTACTCTTTGAAGTTGTGTGCTAGCCTCTAGAGCTTTCACCATCCTGAATGTTTTCTTAGACATGTAGTAAGGTTTGTGTGTGAGGTTGATGTTTTCCTATGGACATGAAGTAGGGTTTATGTGTGAGGTTGATCATCTCTATATGTCATTCAGCTCAAACTGTTTTGCTACTCATATTCAGGGCAAAAGAGAGAGAGATGGCTCCAAGAAAAGCAGGAAAACAACAGGCAAAGACTAAGAAAGGTATATGATGTGAATAGTCAAGATTATTTTGAGATTGTGTTTTAATGTTTTAGATATGCTTATTTGGGCTTGGTGTGTGTGTCTTACAGACAACAGGGGATACTCACTTAGATCTGGGCGTGTTTGTTTGACTCTTAGCGAGGAAGCTCAATCCCAGACACCTGTGTCCTCACATGTATCTCCTGTTAGAGAGGAAACAGAAGCGCATAATTCTCTTGTTCATGAGGAAGAAACACTTGTGTTAGAGAACGAAATGAGCTCACCTCCTCCAACTCACACGGAGATTCCTGAATCTAGTACTGGTCAAGGGGAGACCCATAGAAGGCTTCTTGGAAAATCTATTGAATTGGGATTGCTTGGTGATGTATTCACTAAGTTTTTTGTGCAACGCAATTCCTCTACCCCATTGGTCCCTTTATGCAGGCTGATTCCAAATGAAGCCATCCGTACAGTTTCTAGCCAACTTGAGGTGTTTCGTGATTCCTTTGACTGCCATGGTTATGTCGAAGCATCTCCTCCTTTTTTAGTTTCACTTACACGTCCCAGAAGCTCTATGTATTTCGCGATCACACAAATAGACTTGCAAGAATGGGGACCAAACTGGGTGGTACAACATGATAGATTTGAGGATGAAATCAGAGGAACTGAGTGGGAGGATCTCAGTGGTAAGAAGTTTCTTGTTTGGGATGGCAATCATCGTGTGAAGGCATGGATGTCTCGAGTGCATGAAGGTATGTTCTTTTGAATGCCATAGAGTGGTTTTGTGCAACATTAAAAGTAATATATTGTAATATCTTTATTTTGTTTTCTCTAGCTTGGTCTCAAAGCCCCTCACGCCATGTCTAGGTCAAATGTCAATTTTTGGTTGTGGACAATAAGCAAGAAGGAGAATTGCTATTGGCTTTACGATCTCAAAATGAGTAAGTGATCTCTCTCTACTTAATTACGGACATTGTGAATTCATTGTTAAGTTCTTGGCTCATTGTGACTCTTTACAATAGATTGGTGCGCACTAGTGTTACACCCACATTGTCACATGAGATCTTCATGTTTCAACGATTTGGAAGGACAAATCATCCATATTGGACTACCTTGGTGAAGACGTAAGGAGGTGGGCTTTAATGGAGCTTAGTTTGGAGCGACAAAGTGGAGAGCAATGGTACAATGCTCCAGCTACAATCTTGGCACAGCTTGTGTGGAAGGTATTGTTTGCATTTCCCATCTTTTATTAATAAACGTATTATCAATGTTTTTTAATTGTGTGAGTGATAATGAGTCCTTTTCGTTATACGTAGACATCGTTTGAAAATGCGATGAAGCAAGGTATATCATGCATTGATAGACATGCCATGGGGTTGCAAGAATATGAGACAAAATGTGAGAAAGCCAGACGCGGTGTAGAGCAAACATTTCGAGATAGAGCGTACAAGATGCTCATAATAGCAAACCCATCCAATGGTGATGCTCATAATTGCAAACCCATCCAATGGTGATGCATTCTTTCAACTCGTATATAACTATGATTGGTCTAAGAAGGGATTGGTTGCTCTGACCAAAGAAAAGCTCTACACAATCGGATTTCAACTCAAAGGTATGTGACATGTCAATAAACCTCCCTTAACATAAACTAACCTTAACATCTAATCTCTTATGGTTTTGGTATGATGCTGAAATAGGAAGACGGAATTGCTTCAAATGCTTATGACCGGGAGGGCAAGGACAAGGTAATTTCAGAGATGTCTGGGGATAACAAAAAAACGTTGCTGCATATGAAGAAAGAGTTGTATTGGGAATAGCTAATAGGGGAGGCGGACTCTCTTTTGGAGGGTTTATTGGTATATGATGATGTTATCTATGTCCCACCATTTATGCAATGGGTGCAAGAGGAGCGATCGAAACACATACCATGGGCCTTCCATGAGGTGTGGGCAAAGATTGGAAAAGTGAAGGAAGGCCAAAAGCAACCTGAGGTGGAGAATGCCGCAAAGAGGGTTGTCTACAGGTATATATCTTCTAATGCCATTACATTTTTGTAGAAAATACATATACGCATTTAAAAAAATATTTTAGTGCTGTTTGTTTTATTTTGGATATGTAGGTGGGTGCAGCTACTCATTGGCCAAGGTCTAATGGACGAAGAGATGGAAGCAATCAAAGAATGGGTAGATCCAAATTCCTCGAAAACAATGTACCCGAAGGAATGGGTTGAGAGAGGGGTTTCTGATTGGGAATTTAAGAGATGTCCTTGGTGGTTGGACTATCCTCTAAATCATGTGCCTCCAAGTGAGGAGCTCCTAGAAAAAGGTACTTTTTTGCTTTCTGCTGAATTATAATGTATATATACATATGCATACATAAATACTGTATAAGGGTGCAGAAAAGTGTCATTCACAGTTGTCATCACAGTGGTTGTCATCACAGTTGTCATCAAAAGTGTCATTCAAGTTCTCATCAAAAGTGCATTTAAGTTGTCGTCGGAAGTGTCATTAGGTTGGAATATGAAGAGTCACTAAAGAATCGGTTGGTCAGTTAGAGTCGCCTAGGAGTCTTTTTAAAGGCATAGCCTTCTTGTAATCGTGCATGAAATTAGGAAGTTGAATAATCAGTTTCAGTTTTCAGTTTCTCTTTCTCTCTCTCTCTCTTTCTCTTGAATTTCTGTGTATGCTGTTTTGAGAGTCTCTCGTGTATGTCATTTTCCCTGTTGGGGGGCTGTGGCCCTCAACACTTAAGGCTTTTCAATTATGGACGTTCTTGGATTTCTGAATGCAAGATGCAGTTTGTCAATCTACTTGTCAAATTAGTTGTCAATCCATTTGTCACCAGCGCTGTCTTTTAGTTTGTCAAATAGTTTGTCAGAAAGTCTGAAGTCCCTTGAAGTTTATGGAAGATGTGATAAAGCAATAAACACTGAGAGTCGTTTCTATCATTTTGTATATTCCTTGTTGAAGCTACAGCTTTAACACTTGGCGACGATCAACGGTGGTGATCCCTTTCTCCTGTTTGCTGGCAAGTTCTACAATGCAATCGAAGATGCTGTTTCAAAATCAAATTCAGGAGGCAAAATCAGATTTAGATGCTGTTTCGAAATCAGATTCAGGAGGCAAAATCAGATTAAGAAGGCAAAATCAGATTTAGGAGAAGTTTTTCAAAGTGTCGACATCAAGAGGAGCTTTTTGAAGCGGATTCAAGAAGATGATTTTTGCAAGGATGGAGTGTTCCAAAGGAGGCATACCGACAAAGAGAAGATCGGATGTTCTACCTAGCGATGCAAAGCCGGCAAGAAGCACGAATCTTGGAAAAGCTGATGGAGGAGTCTTTTGGTGAATTAATGCCAAAGCAAGATTTTCAAAGGCACTTGACTTCTAATCAAGGGAATTTGTGGGTTCTCAATTGCTACGCAACTGTTCCCTCGGGCGTCCCAGTGTATAAGGGTGCAGAAAAGTGTCATTCACAGTTGTCATCATAGTGGTTGTCATCACAGTTGTCATCATAGTGGGTGTCATCACAGTTGTCATCACATTGTCATCACAGTTGTCATCAAAAGTGTCATTCAAGTTCTCATCAAAAGTGTCATTTAAGTTGTCGTCGGAAGTGTCATTAGGTTGGAATATGAAGAGTCACTAAAGAATTGGTTAGTCAGTTAGAGTCGCCTAGGAGTCTTTTTAAAGGCATAGCCTTCTTGTAATCGTGCATGAAATTGGGAAGTTGAATAATCAGTTCCAGTTTTCAGTTTCTCTTTCTCTCTCTCTCTCTCTCTCTTTCTCTTGAATTTCTGTGTATGCTGTTTTGAGAGTCTCTCGTGTATGTCATTTTTCCTATTGGGGGTTGTGGCCCTCAACACTTAAGGCTTTTCAGTTATGGACGTTCTTGATACTAGGTGGATTTTCTATGTAGTTGGGCGGATTTCTGAATGCAAGATGCAGTTTGTCAATCTACTTGTCAAATTAGTTGTCAATCCATTTGTCACCAGCGTTGTCATTTAGTTTGTCAAATAGTTTGTCAGAAAGTCTAAGTGTGAAGTCCCTTAAAGTTTATGGAAGATGTGATAAGCAGTAAACACTGAGAGTCGTTTCTATCATTTTGTGTATTCCTTGTTGAAGCTACAGCTTTAACAAATACATACACTAAATTATATACTAAATTCCTACATACATACAAAGTTCATGTTACATTTAAGATTTGGCATGTTACATACAAAGTTCATGTTACATTTAAGATTTGGCATGTTAGATTTTAAAGAAACATTGTTAAGTACTTGAAGTTTATTTTGGGATATTTTAGGAGAATGCAAAGGAGATGCTGTCCAAATTTTGTGCAAATTTGTACTTACATACATACATACGTACATACATAGTTCATGTTACATTTAAGGTTTGGCATATCAAATTTTAAAGAAATGTTGTTAAGTTTTGATATATACATACCTACATACATATACATATAAATAGATACATATACCTACATACATGTACATACATGTACATACATGTACATACACATAGATACATACCTACATACATATACATATACATACATATACATACACATAGATACATACCTACATACATATACATATACATATGCATATACACATACACATACATGTACATGTACATATACATAGATACATATACATCTACATATACATATACATATACATATGCATATACACATACACATACATATACATATACATAGATACATATACATCTACATACATATACATATACAAAAAGGTATGGGGATTTTTACCTTTTTACTAATTATCTTGATCTATTTCTTGAAGAATTTAAGCATTGCCAATCTGAGCTTGAAAGAGAGCCCCCAACTCAAGAAGACTCTAGAATACCTTCCCCGCAGCCAACAATCTTGACTCAGTCTCCAGTAGTTGGATCCTCGCACTGTCGTGCCACGGCACGTCTATGGTGTGAAACCATGCATGTGAGGCCATTAAATCCAAATCCAGATGCATGGGATTAAGTGCCTGTGAACATATGGGATGTATGGCGTGTGGAGGGTTTTGCTTTTGAGGGCGTCGCCAGGTGTACAGGTGAAATGGTTTGGTGTTGAGCTTGTTACAAGCCTGTTTGGAGTAAGGTTCACTGGAGGTGAGATCAGCTGCTTGGTCGTCTGAATTTGTGGGCGCGTCTAAATACAATGGGCACTCGTGAGTCAGTATTCTGAGGCATGGGCAATTAGGAAGGTAATGGCCAAAAGATTTGGTGTGAAAGCATTGTGTAGCCAAATAATATATATATATATATATATATATATATATATATATATATATATATATATATAAGGTGGCCAACCTATAAAGGGGCCACATGGCTGTTTGCACGATAGCTAGCAAAGGGCCTCCAGAAGGTTGGCATGGGCGATGCTTCTGGAAAAACAGAGGACCCGAGAGAAGAAAAAAGAAGGAGGCGACTTGCTGGGAAGCGGCCTGGGAGGTGCTGTAGAGTCGATTGCAGACTGTGGCTAGGCTAGAGAGCCACCTCTGGCAACCAAAAGGAAAAGGAAGCAAGCAAGGCGCCAGGTGGTTGCTGTGGTGGCTGGCGACAGAGTGGAGAAAAGCCGGTGAGCAGGTGGGTTGGTGCAGCAGTGACAGATAGAGATGACGAGTCGGGAAAAGCTGGTAGCAAAAAAAAGTGGAGGGCAAGAAGCCTTGACGCCAGAAAAGGCTAGTGGTGACGGAGACAAGCGGTGCCGACGTGTGGAGTAAGGCGCCTGTAAATAGAGAAGGAAGGCTGATTGTGGAAGAGAAGGAAAAAGCACGCTGTTTTGCTGCAGGGGAGTTGGTAGCGAAGCAAGGGAGCTGGTAGCACGCAGTCTCTGCTGATGTAAGCAAAGGGAGAGGGAGGTGGCGACTGGCACAGCTGCTGGCGACGATGAGAGGGCTGGGTATTTGTACAGAAGAGGAGCAGAGAGGTGAAGGCTACCCTTGGAGCAGCTGAAGCCGTGCGCAGCTGCAGGTATACACGGAGTGCCGGTTCGTTGAGAAGAGGACGACGGGGCTCTGAAGGCAGCTGGGGTGGGCGTAGAGAGCCAGCATCGAGGGGGGGTTGATGAGCAGAGGGCGGAGGCGCTAGAGAGAAAGAGAGATTGGTGATCTCAGCGCTGGAAGCTTAAGCTTGTGGAGGTGGCAAACTCCTTGATGATTCTTGTTGCTGGAGTTGATGGCGATAGCCTTACAGTGCAGCTTTGTTGACAGTGTGGGCATGCTGCTGGTATGTCTGAGGTATTATCATTATATGATCGTGTTGTTGTTGAGATTTTGGTGTCTTATTGCTCTTGAAGCTATGTGTAATGGGTGCTGACGGTGTTTGGGCCATGTTCTTGCTTTAATTGAAGACTTGATGATCATGATGGTTTGGTGTTTAGCAAAGAGAGATACCTTTTTCCCCTTGTACATGCGTCTCTGAGAGAGGAGGGAGGAGGTTTGGCGGGATTTATTTTCTCTGAATAATCAAATCAAGTGAATGCAAATCAACGTAACTCTCACAGCCAGACACCCAGTGTGTTCCCGGCTAGACCGCACACGTCACGACATCTTTGGTGAACCCGATGTGAAACCGCTGGGGTGAGAGTACGTGGAGATGGCTAGCAAAATGGAGCATTTATATGCAGAGATGAAAGAGCTTGAAGAGCGGTTCAGGAAGATTGAAGAAGAAAAGCGAAATCAAGAAGCAGTGGAAATTGCGGTGCAATTGGTATATGACAGGGTCAATATATTTGATGGTTACGATCCAGAAAGCTATCTAATGTGTTACGAGACAGAGATGGAGAATCAAGGGGTTCCAGAAAATATGATGATTGCATCTTTTGCATACCTTATAAGTCCTGATTTAAAAGATGCAGTGCTGGAACTAGCAGAGTATCACTCCAAACGATGGAGTGATTTTGCAGATGCACTTATTTATGCGAGTTCCAGGTATAATGTGAGCTGTGATAGTGTTCCAGCAACAATCCGAGCCAATTTAGAAGCGGTTGTAGATGCATGTCTTATGGAGGATAATCAATTGCTATTCAAGGCTGATACAGAGATTGTGGAGGCTGTTTATGCTAAATTGGGACTACAAAAAGCCATTAGTGAGCAACAAGGCCTTCACAGTGTCAAAAGTGATGCTTTGCTACAACCTCAAAAAGATGCAATGGGTGAACTGTGCAAGTATAATCTGTTTTCCTTGGGTGCAGACATACAGGGTCCTATAATCATATCACATGATGTGTGTATGCCTATGCTTAAGGAGACACTTGATTCAGAGAGCTTCAGGACAGGTGCTCAAGACCCAGTACATGAGAAAGAGGACTGTGAAGCATGTAAGCTGTGTAAACATGAGGATTCTCATGACGAAAGTGCTCATTTGAAGGGTATTCCTCAGGTGTCGTATCATATGTGTGAAGAACAGCAGGAACCAATGCTTCTTGCTGAAAGCATGATTGCAGAGTTTGAAGATCTAAGACAAGAAGAAGATGCTATCATTACTGCATTCTTATCTGGTTATGATGCTTATAAGCAGGATGATGTACATGAATATGCAGATGGGCCACAAGTATGTGTGATTGATTTAGAGGGGGTGAGTGATATGGGTGATTCCAACAGTGATGTTGTTTCTGAAGCTGGTTGCCAAGGTTCTTTGGATTTGGGTTATTCTGGAATGCTAACAGGGTGTTCCAACAATAAACAGGGTGATGCTATGTCATCAGTGTCAGGGTTACCTTGCAACCACATTTGTGAGCAACAATCTCGAGCTTGGAAGCCTGTTTATGATGATGATTTGGAGAGGGAAATTGAATCTGTCTTTTTGGATCATACAGGGTTCAATGACATACAGATTCAAGGGTACTTGGGTGAGGGACCCATAATTCTAAGCCCATCTGCAGACAGGTATCAAGAAATACTGGGAGATAACATGCAGGATATGCAAAGTGTGGTCACAGAGCCTCAAGAGGCTACATATGAGCAACCAAATGGATATAGCTATGGGGGTATGAATGTTCATGATAATCAACATGTGGGATTGCAAGATGATAATGGCTTCAATGTGATTGATCCTGGATTGGATGCTATCTTAGATGATGCATTGGATGATTTCATGGTATATAATAGATCCCCATCAGCTTTGGGCTCTTCTATGCTTGATGCTAGTCAACTGTTGGTTGCAAGTGAGGATGAGCAGGTGTTATGTAAGCCAAATGATTGTGATGAGATTGATCCAGAGCTGGAGGCTATTCTCGATGATGCCTTGTTGGACTTTGTATGTGTTGATGCTTTTCCGTCTTTGGATGAGAAGAATGAATGTTTGTCAGTGGGTGAGCTGGATCCAGGCAAGGTAGATTTGGATGGGATGTTACCAAGTGTGTGTTCCATGCTGTTAATGCAGTTGTTATTTGGTGTGGCCATACAATATGTGGTGCAAAGGCTTCAAACATGGCCTGAGGAAAATTTTGAAGCAAATCATTTTGAAGAGCATCCCACTTTGAATGATGAGGGTAATTATGCATATGCAGGAAATCTAAATGAGAATAGGGCTTCATATGAGCAAAGGATATGGCACATATGCCAAAAGCGGTTGGTATTTGATCCAGGTGGGAAAGCAGAACCATTCAGATGTGATTGCTAAGATATAAATATCTTGCAGGCTAGGGGGGGTAGGTTAAGATGTCATGCTATGTTTCAACAAAGGATAACCCCTTGTGAGTGGCACTATGTATATTCTTCTACTGTTTCATGTTTACTAGGGTGATACCAACTGGGTCAGGTTTGACAGGGTTTAAGACGCCTAGTTGGATGCTTGTACATATACCAATGTTGGTGTGCAAATAATGCATGGACACTGAATTCCAGGACCTGTGTGGCACATACCAGAGGATGTGCAGGTTTAGAGGGGGTGGATGTCGTGCCACGGCACGTCTATGGTGTGAAACCATGCATGTGAGGCCATTAAATCCAAATCCAGATGCATGGGATTAAGTGCCTGTGAACATATGGGATGTATGGCGTGTGGAGGGTTTTGCTTTTGAGGGCGTCGCCAGGTGTACAGGTGAAATGGTTTGGTGTTGAGCTTGTTACAAGCCTGTCTGGAGTAAGGTTCACTGGAGGTGAGATCAGCTGCTTGGTCGTCTGAATTTGTGGGCGCGTCTAAATACAATGGGCACTCGTGAGTCAGTATTCTGAGGCATGGGCAATTAGGAAGGTAATGGCCAAAAGATTTGGTGTGAAAGCATTGTGTAGCCAAATAATATATATATATATATATATATATATATATATATATATATATATATATATATATATAAGGTGGCCAACCTATAAAGGGGGCCACATGGCTGTTTGCGCGATAGCCAGCAAAGGGCCTCCAGAAGGTTGGCGTGGGCGATGCTTCTCGAAAAACAGAGGACCCGAGAGAAGAAAAAAGAAGGAGGCGACTTGCTGGGAAGCGGCCTGGGAGGTGCTAGTCGATTGCAGACTGTGGCTAGGCTAGAGAGCCACCTCTGGCAACCAAAAGGAAAAGGAAGCAAGCAAGGCGCCAGGTGGTTGCTGTGGTGGCTGGCGACAGAGTGGAGAAAAGCCGGTGAGCAGGTGGGTTGGTGCAGCAGTGACAGATAGAGATGACGAGTCGGGAAAAGCTGGTAGCAAAAAAAAGTGGAGGGCAAGAAGCCTTGACGCCAGAAAAGGCTAGTGGTGACGGAGACAAGCGGTGCCGACGTGTGGAGTAAGGCGCCTGTAAATAGAGAAGGAAGGCTGATTGTGGAAGAGAAGGAAAAAGCACGCTGTTTTGCTGCAGGGGAGTTGGTAGCGAAGCAAGGGAGCTGGTAGCACGCAGTCTCTGCTGATGTAAGCAAAGGGAGAGGGAGGTGGCGACTGGCACAGCTGCTGGCGACGATGAGAGGGCTGGGTATTTGTACAGAAGAGGAGCAGAGAGGTGAAGGCTACCCTTGGAGCAGCTGAAGCCGTGCGCATCTGCAGGTATACACGGAGTGCCGGTTCGTTGAGAAGAGGACGACGGGGCTCTGAAGGCAGCTGGGGTGGGCGTAGAGAGCCAGCATCGAGGGGGGGTTGATGAGCAGAGGGCGGAGGCGCTAGAGAGAAAGAGAGATTGGTGATCTCAGCGCTGGAAGCTTAAGCTTGTGGAGGTGGCAAACTCCTTGATGATTCTTGTTGCTGGAGTTGATGGCGATAGCCTTACAGTGCAGCTTTGTTGACAATGTGGGCATGCTGCTGGTATGTCTGAGGTATTATCATTATATGATCGTGTTGTTGTTGAGATTTTGGTGTCTTATTGCTCTTGAAGCTATGTGTAATGGGTGCTGACGGTGTTTGGGCCATGTTCTTGCTTTAATTGAAGACTTGATGATCATGATGGTTTGGTGTTTAGCCAAGAGAGATACCTTTTCCCCCTTGTACATGCGTCTCTGAGAGAGGAGGGAGGAGGTTTGGCGGGATTTATTTTCTCTGAATAATCAAATCAAGTGAATGCAAATCAACGTAACTCTCACATCCAGACACCCAGTGTGTTCCCGGCTAGACCGCACGCATCACGACAGCGCGTGGCCCCAAAACCATCTACACCACTGTCACGAGTGCCACAATCACACCAAGAGCATACATCTACATCGTCTCAAGTGCAACGTGAGAGGCAAACAAAGAGACGTCTTGACATTATGCATGATGTTCAAGAGGGAGACCCCACAAATAAAGATCAAGAGAGGGACCCTCCAGAGCATCTTCAAGAGGGGGAGGTGTCAGGACAACGTGACATCATGGACATGACTAGTAAGAGTACTTTCCATCGCAAATTTATTTTGAGAAGTGTGTGCTTTCGAAATGCATCTCATTTTTTGTCAAATGAGAGATGTTTTCACACATATTGCTGGTAGACGTCCACACTCTTTCGGAGGGCTCAGAAAGGTAAAAAGAGTAATTTCACCATATAATTAGTTTTCCAAGTTATACTTACCAAAACCAAACATCATAAATCTTTTATGTAGTGTGGAAGAATTCTTGATGAAGATTCCCAAGGCTCTATCTCATAGAGGTGCTCCCTCAGATATAGTGGCTTGCCTCGTATGGGCTGAATTTCCTACAAGTTGTTGATGTAGATACAGATGGGTGTCCCTCATGGAATCAAGTTTCTTCATCATTGATACGTGCCACACTCAGTTTTGTTGGTTTATTTCTGGCTGATGAGGGTTGGTTTGTGTGTTTGAGTCTAATGGATCAACTTCCTAAAATATATTCCATGGGAAAGAAAGTTGGATTGGCGAACAATGTCTGTTCATGTGGAATCAAGTTATTTGTATGACAATGGAGAACAGGTAAGTCATAATCTCTCAAATATTTCCCTTTGTGTATACATGTTATGTCGTATGGATATCCAAACATAATGTTTTCTCGTTATGGTAGGTGGATACATTGGCGCCGCTTAGTATGTTCTATCGAGTAAATTGCCATGTCCCTATTATTGATCGTGAGGTTGGGCAAAATGTTTCAAAGAAGTTATTCAACGCTCAACAAAATTTCATTTTTGAGAAGAATAAGAAGCATCCATTCCAATGCACGATGGTCTTGGAGCGCTACATTCAAGGTGGTGCAGAAAGATCTCCTATGTTCTTTAGGTGAGACAATTTTCGTTCTGTTCGTTTTCATAGCTACTTTTTCAAAATGCTTAGATGCACGTTTATGATTGTATTTCATTATAGTGGAGACCTTCTCAAGTGAAGGAGATGGTGTCTTGGATGTTTTTGCGGGATGTGGAGGCTTGGGACGTGCATGCCAAGAGTTAAAAAGGCACTATATGGGGATAGAGAATGACATGGAGGTAGCCAAAGCATGTCTGGGAGATTTCTCATTAGGTCAGGATGACACGTAGAAGAATGCTATAATTTGTGAATCAAAAGACTTTGTAATCGAGATTGTCATGGTTTGGAAGTTTAAAGATCGATATATACATTTTTGATCTTTAAAAGATTGTGTTATATATTTAAGTAAGTAAGAAAGTATGTATGTAATGTATGTATATATGTTAGTGCTGCGTAGGTAGCCCTTGTATGTATGTATGTATATGTATATGTATGAGGTGTACGAATTTAGGTAGATATATGTATATATATAATTATATCAATAAGTATAATGTGGATCAAAAGACTTTGTAATCGAGATTTTCATGGTTTGAAACTTTACAGATCAATATATACATTTTTTATCTTTAAAGGATTGTTTTTTATATTTAAGTAAGTAAGAAAGTATGTATGTATATATGTTAGTATGTAGGTAGCTCTTGCATATATGTATGTATATGTATATTTTGTATGTGTATATGTATGAGGTGCATGAATTTAGTTACATCTATGAATATATGTAATTATATCAATAAGTATGATGTGGATCAAAAGACTAAAATTTATATTGTTGATCTTTCAAAGTTTGTTATTTATATGTAAGTAAGTTCTTGGTCCTTTACAAAGCTCATAGTAAGTTCATGGTCCTTTGCAAAGCTCGGACTCCTTGTTCATTGCTCCAAAGAGCTCGGCAAAAAAAAGCTCGCAAGAAAAAATCCCCCGCAACAATGCACACACACAAGATAGATAAGCTTGAGAGCACACAAAATCACTAGATTAGAATGAACAAATGTGTGCCAGATAACAAAGATAAGTACACACCCCAAAATGAGTAGATAAAAGGGTGTACATACGCACGGGATAAAAACCTCCTAGTGAGGGAAAATGTGCCCCGACGGTCCTAAGTGTGTTCACACATATCACTACCATATAATGCTACATAGTCGTAGTCATAGAGCTACCCAGACAATATGATGGGAATGTTTCCTCCAACATTTGGGCAGGTTCCAAGTATGGATTAGATGCAACAAAAATATGATTTTTGTCATTTGTGGTCAAGGCCAAAGAAAATCAATGTTTGTGCAATGCACAGTCAAACTTAGTTTATTGTCTTGGGTCTCTACAGTGTCAAATAAATTCTTGTATTTTTTATAGAAATAATAAGAGGTTCAATTATACATATTTCCATGGATTCCAGAAGAAGAAGAAAGGACACATATAACGTGTCATTACTGTAATAACAAGATTGTGCATTGTGCTTATACTTGCAAGCATTCCTTTTGCAAGTGTTTGGTCTATTAATTCATTCCAAATGATAATGCCATGACACATCTAATGATACACAAGGGTGAACACAAGCATCTGATCCAACCTGGGACATCAAGGGTTTCTATTGAGAGATTAAGTAAGCTAGTTAGGACTATCATCAAGGTGAACAGAGGTACTAGACCAAGAAAAATACAGATGCACGTGGCATGGTAACTTTTAATGGACTCATTGTCGATCATGTGGAAAATATGGGGGATATAGAGCTAAACAACTTTCTCGAAGAGTTGATACAAAGGTTATAGATCTCCCTTCATTTTAATGCATTTCATTCATCCAGCCAAATATGTTCTATGAATATTGATAATTTTTTTCATATACAAGTTCAAGAGCATTGTCGCATATGAGAAAACAAATATACAGGTTCAAGAGCATTATCGCATAATTTTTTTCATATACAGGTTCAAGAGCATTGTTGCATATGAGAAAACAAATGAGTCCATGCTTTTATCGAGGATGGCTATGACAACATCCTACAACTCAAAAAGAGGTTTATGTTCCCTTTTTTTCATGGCAATCGATTTTCGAGTCAAGGTAAAGCCTCGGACAAGTGCTTTCTCTTCAAAATGTCTACCAAAGGTGTGGTTTCTGGAGAGGATCTTGTGATTCATATGCGTTGAACTGGTAGTGGTGACTTGCATGATTCTTGGGTACATTTTGGCCACACCCATAGAATAGATGGTGGGCCACAATGTCATGTTCCATCTATGATGCAAGGTTTGCAATTAGATGTTTCGTCTTCTTTGTTCCTAGTGTCTACTCTGATTTTTAACAATATGTTTGTTCTTGTAGTTTGAAAGGATTGATGGCGATATGTGAAACAAAGGAGGAAGATGTGGAATCACAAATTCTATTTTGGGAGAATCTAAACAATGTGATGATTGAAACAAGGATTCCCAGCACTTTGCAGGATTTATGGAAGACAAGGTTGGTGCTAATTGGAGGTCAAAATAATGTATTGCAAGGTAGGGAGCATTCTTGTTTATTTCATTTGGGAGAAGAGTCTACAAAAACACAACAAAAATTTGGTGCCAACAAAACATAGAAGAACACATCTTCACATGTGCGAATCATGGAGGCTTTCTCAAACGCATGAGGCTGTAGCTATGCAAGCCTCCCTAATTAAGAATTGATGGGTTGAAGGTACTATTCCAAAAGAAAATATTAAATTGTTGAGGTGGTGGTTTTCGTGGTGGCACTAGAGAATTGCTCATTCGGGGAGCCTACATGAGGTTAGTGAAACCACAATTGTGTCATTGTTTTTCTAAACTTAGAAAAAGTAGAAATATTTATTTACATGTGTAAGGTTCACTTTGGATTGCATAGGCTACCATGAGCCCATGGGAAAGAGCAAAAATCCCCAACACAAATCTCTTAGAGAGTGTGCATGCTAGTTGGCTTGCTGGAGAAGGAGGCACTAGAAAAATATCCCTATTTGATGCTTGTGTAACCGATGTGATAAGTTCTTACATGCAATGTGCATAGAATCTTAGTTTTGAGACTGGAAGATACATTGGGATAGAGCCCAATATGGAGACTACATCGAGTGTCGGCACAGGAAGAACTCCAACGCCTGATATGGTTGAGTGATACATTCAGCAGTTTGTAGGGACTCCTATGTATGAAGAGCCTAACCTTAATGGAGACAAAGAGATGGTTCAATGAAAGAGGAGAGGGAGTATTGCAGCTAGCTTGCATAAGTTAGGCTATGTGATAGAGTCAAGACAATGCAAACCTCGAGCAAGGCCAAGGAAAATCAGTTTTAAAAGCGACGAGCAAGTACACTTTGAAGAGGAGGATGTGCTTCAAAGGGAGGAGACTATACATAGCAAGGACAATAAAGGACATGGCGAGTCTACATAGCAATTGAGGAGAATATACACAGAACAATGTGGGCCATGACAATAAAGGACATGGCGAGTCTACATAGCAATTGATATGGAGGAGAAAATGGCAATTGAGGAGAATATACATAGAACAATGTGAGCCATCAAAAGAATGATGATCCATTTCAAACGTGAGTGGTTTGGAGTTGTGAGCAAGAAAAAGTGCCCATCCTACATAGAAATTAGGTCTCCCAGACAGGTTACACCATGTTTCTGGTTAGCAAGAGAGTATAATGGAAAACGAATCTCCCAATGGATGTGGTCTTGCAATCATGATGTTGAGCGCATGCGGGACATGGCTAAGAAAGTGAAGACTACCCCTCAAATTGCCCAGGGTATGGCCTACTGCTAGTGGGACAAACATAACCAATGATGATATGGACACACTAAGAGAGGTTGGATTCACATTGAAGATGCTTTTCCATCACCTGTGTTGCACAAAACATAGACACATGTTCAAGGAGTTGCGGATTCAGAAGATGTGTCTCGTCCATCTAGCAAGCGGAGCAAAAAAAGGAGACATGGAATCTAAAAAGAGGTAGAGAAGAAGATAGCTCATGCCAATGATCTCAATGTAATGCTTTTAGAGAAGACCACTGTTACAACAAATCGACATGTCATCTTTCGCCTTCTTACAAATGGGTCTTATGCAGTGCAAATCAAAGAAGAGCCATATTGCACGTGCCCAGACTTCCAAAAAGAGAGGAGACCAACAAACCATTTTTGGCATGCAAATAAATGTATTTTATCAATATTCGTGTCTTTGGAATTACACCAAAACTAGCACACATGATCATACATCAGCCAACACTTCAAGAATGAGATGTCCATTTCATTCTAGCACAGCCATGTCTAATAAAGCCAGAGTTTAGAGAGTAGGTTGGATAGTAAACATGCAAACAAATGTATTTTATCAATATTCGTGTCTTTGGAATTACACCAAAACCAGCACACATGATCATACATCAGCCACCAACACTTCAAGAATGAAATGTCCATTTCATTCTAGCACAACCACGTCTATATAACGCAAGAGTTTAGAGAGTAGGTTGGATAGTAAAAACATTTGTTCTCATGTTTTTATGGAATTATATTACCTTTTTGTAATCGCTTTTTGTAAGTTCACCTTTTCAAATCCATGCACCTTTTTGTAATCAAAGTGCAATGTCTTGGCTCTATAATTATTCACTAAAAATCTGTCGAATTGGGGTGTGTGGTATGTAAAGTGTCCAATTCGTGCACGGTGTGTCAATTTTTGGGTGGATGTGGTGTCCATTGGTGTGTGTGTGTGTGTGTGTGTGTGTGTGTGTGTGTGTGTGTGTGTGTGTGTGTGTGTGTGTGTGTGTGTGTGTGTGTGTGCATGCATGCGTGCATGCGTGTGTGTGTGTGTGTGTGTGCGCGTGCACGTGCGTGCATGTGTGCATGCGTGTGTGTGTGTGTGCGCGTGCATGTGTGCATGCGTGTGTGTGTGTGTGTGCATGTGCATGCGTGCGTGCGTGCGTGTGTGTGTGTGTGTGTGTGTGTGTGTGTCCTTTCCAAAGCAGCTCCTCTCTCTTCACCACTTACATAGCCCATATAATATCACATGAAAAGGATTGGCCAAATCAAAAACTAATTCGGACACTTACAGAGAGAATTTCATAAATTCAAGAAAGATGATATTTGTATATGATATGATTTACAAGCTTGAGATTGTAGACTCATGAAAACAACTCAAAAGGAAACTCTGTCCCCAAGAAAAGTCTCTAGCTCAGATCAGCAATGTAAATTCTAGTTTTAAAACCTGAAAAATCTTGAATTGTTACATAGTCACATATATCATCTATTCTCAGCATACCAAAAGCTCAACAGCTTCCTCCAGGGCGAGGAAAGATTTGGGAGAGACTGCATAACAGCCACTTCATGGATCAACTTCAGATCAGAGATCAAAATTCCGAAAAAAAACTAGGAAAATAGAGAGAAGATCTCTTCCACCAGTACATGTCGATGTGTTCCATGATCAGGTCATCGTTATCCTTGACCTGTAAGAGCCTGCTTTCTTTTTAGAATTTAATACCCATACATGGGTGTTGTAAACATGTCAGCCAGGTGTGATGCCCATGCTGCCAAAATAGTATGAACTCATGTTCCCCCTCTTCTAGAACTTGTCTTCAGCTATTTCTCTTCAAAAACTAAGGATATTTACAAAAAGTAAGTAGAAAAGGACCATGATAAAGCACCTAGCTAGTTGTTTATTTACATTTTTTTGTACAATCCTTCTTTGCACTTACATGACCATTGTTTGGATTGGACTGGTTATGACAATGAAGGTAGTATATACATGGAGGCTTAGATGCATGTCAATGTGGTCACAGGTTTTAATATGGTAGCGTGTGGTGTTAGTTCATATATTAATGTTTGGAGTGTGTTGCATGATTATGTGGATTCCTTTCCAAATAACTTGATGAGGTTGGAAGATATGTAAGATTCTAGTCTATGGGGAGGCTCCAACATTGAATATTTTGATGATGGTGTTATGGCGGCCCACTCCAGCTCTTTCTCTTATTCATAGTGGAAATAAGGACACATGACTTATTATGGGGAACTTGGGAATATGCCATAATGGTGGATGCAACCCTCTCTTCTTTTAAAAAGCTTTACATCATCATACAACCTCGTGATATGTTGTCATGCTGGCTTGATTATTGTCACAAGCATGGTTACAATGTTTTATTATTAAGGTTGGAAAGGTTCTAAGTCTTGTTATAGTAATGGAGGAGAAGAGGTAGGGGTCCCAATAAATATAGACATAATTATCAAAATAAGAGTGTGAATCTCAGTTCCTCATTTCATACATTACAGCAATGTAAGGTAGTAGTTTCTTGGTGCCTGTACAAGATTATTGTCATGTGAATGTTAGGAGGAGAACATGTCCTTGCATCCTTTTTCCCATGTGCTTTTTTATTTCTTAAGTGCAGTGCTCTTACAAGTAGATATACAATGAATTACATAACAGTGAGCCATTCATACTCTTGACGTAGTTGTTGATTGTAAAACCCTTGGAGAGACTAATAAAAGAATTAAGTCGACTTGTGAGGCTAATGGAGAACTTCTTCACTATTAGAGAATTAAGTCGACTTGTGAGGCTAATGGGGAACTTCACTATTCCTAAGGGTGGAATGTGGGTGAGCCATTTAGACTCTTGACGTAGTTGTTAATTGTAAAACCCTTGGAGAGACTAATAAAAGAATTAAGTCAACTTGTGAGGCTAATGGAGAACTTCTTCACTATTGGAGAATTAAGCCGACTTGTGAGGCTAATGGGGGACTTCACTATTCCCAAGGGTGGAATGCGGGGTTCTATGGTGAAGAGGTTGTTGTTGATTGCTCAAAATTTATGGGTTGTCGAATACAATAGAAAATAGCGGTAATAGTAAAGATAACTTATTGTGCTTGCACCTTCTTTCAAGAGAAATACATGTGATGGGTCATACCATGGACTAGGCTTCCATTCACCATGCCCCCACATCTAGAGATATACCTAGAAGGATGTCAATGGTGACACTATGGTGCTTATAAACTCTGTAGTTCTTTTGTTGGTGGGTTGTGTTTACTCATGGAGCAATTGTTGTTGGCCCATTGATATGGCTGGCACTTGGACGATTTAGAAGCTTAGTAGTTTATTGATGAGTATGTAATCTATTCATTCTTGTAGACTTGTGGTTTAAGTGACTTATTCTTGGGCGTGAAAACTAGAGACTTTCACGGGCATAAAAAACCAATATTTTTTCATGAAATTATCATGTGGTCAAATATTAATCTCCTTACCTTAGGCATGACTTATGGAGGTTTCTTGATGATGTTATTATTTCTTATGTGGTGTCAAAGCACAACATAAAAAAACAAAGTTTTACAGTGAACCAACTCGCTTCTTTTGGTGATATTTGCATGATCCCATGTTAGTATGACATATTGGTATCATAGATAAGTGTGTGGATGCTAAACATTAAGCTTAGGTGTGGTATGAAAAAAGGGTAGTTTTTTTATGGCAAGAAAAAACATAGTTTTTCATGATGCTAAGACTTCTTCCCTACTGAGTGTGATGACTAATTGATTGATATTTAGTAAGCCATATAGAAGTGTGATCAATGTTTTTGGTGTTTCTTCCATGATTGACATTGAAGGACCACTTTGGTTTTCTTATGGAGTGAAAAGCTAATGTTTTTTGTGGCATGAAATTATTAGGGGAATGGTTAATTGAGATGTGGAATTATTCCCCTAGCACATTAGCTTTTTGTTGATAAGAAGTTTTATGTTTTTTTAATTGGCATGAGAAACTCAGCTAGTTTTCACATCATGAAAACAATGGTGATTTTTGCTGCGTGCAAATCTCATGAAGGTCACTTTAGGTGGATTTGAGCTGAGAAGAGGTAACTATGATTTTAGATGTCCATGAGTTTCATTTCCTTCCCTATGATAGTTTCATGGCCGTGAGAAAGATTTTCACCATGGTGAAAATGTTAACATTTTCAAAGGTTGTTTCTTGCCTAATTTTAGAACATTGAGTTGGATCTATCTTTGATGAATATGCCCAATGATAACTGAATGCCCTTCTTAAATTAAAGAGAAAAGATGTTGGTGTAGATTCTCCCATTCATATTTTGTACATTTGAACAAGTTCTCTTCCACCCAACGTATCAAAATACCATAGAAACTTTGATAGGTTCTTATTTGCACACTTAAGTTGTGTTCCTATGCCTACCCTCTTGATGTGATATAACAGAGTGAGGATGCGATGGACCAACTAGCACACCCATATAGGAAGTTAGCTCAAATGCAAGACCCAATGACATATGCTTCAGAAAGGCTAAGGTAAGCTCTTAACTTGAACATATTTGGTGTTGCTACTAAGGACTAGCCTAGGGCTTAGCTCTGTTTTTATATCCTTCCAATTGGAATCACCTAATATTGCTACCCAGTGCTGATTAGGAGGTCACACTCAAACAAACATATGGTTTGAAGCCTTGGATGTGTTTGATTTTGATTTAAGGTTTATTTTGCATATAAGGGCATTTATTTCATCTATTGGCAGAATAAAACCTTGATTTTTTAGTGATCTACGTGGAATTCAAGCCCTCAAGGCTTAGATATCATTGCTTTGATCCAAGAATTAGCTTGGCAATTGTGATTAGGAGTGAAATCCACTTCGAAAACATGTCCATTAGGTTGAAATTAGAGTGACGTGTTAATTTTTGTTCATGCATTTCATAAATTGGCATAATAGAAGCATGTAAAATCATCTAAAAATAATAAAAAAATGCTTGATTAATTACATCACAATCCTTAATTAGGATTAAGACTACTAAGCACACCCCATCAAGTTAAAAAACCACAAAAATCACCAACCAAGTCAAACTAGCTCTCGAGTAGGGAATGTGAGCTCACGGTCCCATGCAAAAAGATGTGAATCTAGACACGTAAGCCATGATATGTGAATCGTGAGCTTGGACACGTGAACTTGTAGATGTGAGCTTGGAGGTAGGCATACCTAATATAGTATGTATCAATTATTATATCTATAAAGACCCGTACGAACACATCTACCCATGTCCTTGGAAGATATTCTTGTCATACAATCTATACGACTATAAATTCTAATGAAAATTCATGTCCTTTAGAATTACTAGGGAATAAAGTACACTTAAGTGTATACCAATCCTATCATAGGCCTTGTTCCTAGATTTTTGTACCCCAGATAGGCCTATTTCAACGAGGGAACTATGTGAGACAAGTTCGTACAAAAAAGGCGTGAGCCTGCAAACATGAACCTAGATATGTGAACCTACATGCATGAGCCAAGAGATATGAACTTGCAAACTAGAGACGTGAGTCTAGAGGTGTGAACTTGGACATGTGAGCCAAGAGAAGTGAACCTACAGATGTGAGCTTGAACACGTGAGTCTACAAGTGTGAACCAAGACACGTGAGTCTATAGGCATGAACCAAGACACGTGAACTTGGACATGTGAGTCTATATGCGTTAACCAAGACACCTGAGCTTAACAAAAAAAAAAACTTGTTCAAAACCACTCTTAGAACCGATTTAGAAGCACCCAAGACCTTTAATGCAAACATGATCTAGACTAATTCTTGGAAACGATAATACAATCAATTACATTGCATAAAATCAAAACTCCTCAAACCCACCACGCTTTTGGTTCCCAACAAATGAGACTAATGAGTGATCCCTAGTTAAGAAGGTGGCACCTAGAAACAGGAGCCCTGCCACGATCCTTCAAACTTTTGACTCACCAACTAGTGCCTTAAATTTTATGAAGGTGTTTAACCACCCTATCTTTGGACACAACTCCAATGAAGGAGCGAAATCATGATCTGGAACCTCAAGGTTTGATCCCACACGAAGCGATCAAGCCATGTCTAATGATGCCATAATGTTTCAACTATTCGATGTCGATCCTAAGCTGGGTTCATCCGAAGCAAAACATGACTAGCAAGTAACCCAACAATTGCAATTTACTATAAACAAGACATGTCTCTTTTACCAAACCAGTAAGGACAAATGTTCCACAATACACACAACAACAAGTGCACATAACAAAGTAGGAGTCCCACTATCCACAAGAGTCCCATTATTCATAGCAAGTGCATGTAGCAAAGTAGGAGTCCTACTATCCAATGGGAGTCCACTACAGAAGTGCCTTTAGCATGGAACTAAGTTTCAATTCTTCTCCATTTGGACCAGGAACAAGTAACACAGAGAAGGGCCAAGAGCCAATGTCAGGAACTACCTCCTCACTCACAAATGGAACCATAAGGGTGATAATAGAACATGTCCTCAACCACAACGTGAGGGACTACCTTCTTACAAGGGGAATTGCAAGGGCAATCACAGAATGTGTCAGCCTATGGCCTCAAGGCTAGGCTAGTAGAGGATAAATATGCTATTAGAAATCAAGCAGCTCAACCCCATAGGATAAGAGATCTTGTACCCTAAAGTAGAGGGTCTCACTTAACTATATCCTTATATTCTATCACCATGTGAATACACAGAAGATATGCTTAGGATGGTGTTTGAAATGGAAAGGGGGTTTGCAACCAACATAGCACTTAGAGACTTAGAGTTGGGCAAAACCAAGCTAATCTACATCTCAAGGATGATGACCAAATAATTTGATAGAACTGGAGATCCCATTCAGTATCTAGAGAAGCTCAATCAGATTTACAAGGCCATGGGATGGATTGGTGATCCCACCAAGATATGTTCATTTGGACTTTACCTTGAAGGTAAAGCATGCCGATGGTTTAGGTCACTAAACCCACTTGAAAAGACCGGCTACTATGAGGTATTGAGACACACTTTTAAAGTGGGATTCTCACCCAACGGATCTAGATGGAGCCCCATCAGAGAGATCTATAACCTTAAGCAGGAGGAGGGAGAAACCATATGGGACTACATTGCTAAAGCCAAGTATCTCCACATGAGATGCAACACCCACAAAAGACTAGATGATCTATCACTTATTGGTCGATTTATGATCGGTCTTAAGAGAAACAGGCTTTATGACCATCTCTATAGGTCTAGGCACTACATCTTTGATGATGCTACCACACAAGACAATAGACCTAGTAGACAAATTGTAAGACAAGGATGTAGGGATCATCCACCCGAACCAAGAGATAGGGGACGCATCATCCAAAGCCTCATCATCAATGACCAAGGTTACCCAACCAACACCAGCTAGAGTCCTAGTCAAGGACATGAGCATGGAAAAGTTGGCAAAGAATCTACTCAATCGTTTAAGCCCCCACCAGTGGCCTTAAGGGCAACCTCAAACCAACCCCAGCCAACACCTCAAAATTAAGACACCCATATCTTTTGGTGCAAATTTACTATAAGAATCAAATAAACACAGAGTGTCTAATTTTAAGGCCTAGACCAACAATAATATTGTTCTCATTTACCAACACCATGGAAACCACAATATAGCTCATTGTTGGTATTAAGGAAACCTAGGAGAGGGTGAACTTCGGCAGCACCAAAATAGATGCTCCTTGCGCTAAGGTAACCGTTGGGTTTACCAGCCCCACCAACCACTCCTCAACAAGCACAAACTCGAGTGCTTACATATCAAAACCCTTTATCTCACAAGGTATGTATAGACCACCCCAATTGCTATATCCACCTTTGGTACTTTGACCCTAGCTGGTTCCTCTAAGAACTACACCAATACACACAATAATACTCGATGAGCTTGCCACATAAATAGAAACCCAAGAACAAGAGAGATATGAGTCTTATGACTAATAAGACCCATATAAGTAGGAGCAATAGTACAATCCCTATGGTTATCCTGATGACAAGGATAGATTACACCTCTGTGTTTGAATCCATGGGTAAACAAAGAGCAAAGGAGACCTCAATAATATAGTATATAGGCCACCGATGTAATGTTTCCGATGCAAAGACCCACATCATTGTATTATAGAATGCCCTCACAAAGACCCTACACCAAATCCCTCGCATGCTCCTAGCACTCCGATTCCCTTTGCCCAACCCTAATGTAATTCCTTATGGGGACACATGCTATAAGTGCGGATTCAACCATGCCCAAAAGGATTTATCCCAACAAGGTGACAATTGCCCCTATGGTAGAAGCATCTACCTTCACTTTCAGCATACAAAGAAGACTCATTCACATAGTCCCCCTTAATTTAATTACAAGGCTCCAAGCTAAGAAAAGGGGTGGCAAGAATATCCAAGGCTGCCAATAAGAAGAAAGCATGGGCTTCAACTTTATAGCAAGTAGCTAAAGAGCCAGAGGTGTAACCCCCAAAACCTGCACACTAGTCCCTAAAAAAGGCCATTGAACTAGAACCAGAGATCCAAAAGAAGAAGACCTTGAAGAAGAGCACACATAAATGCAAGGCATGATTAGTTATTAAGGGAAACGACATTATGAGCATTGAAAGTGGTTCAGACATAAGCTACAAAGTGGAGAGACAACCAATGATCTCCTCCTCAAACCCGATCTTCCCAAAGAAAATAAGCTCATAGACTATGTAAACCTTTTGATAAACTTAAGGATTACCCCAACCTAGTGTTGGAGAAAGAGAGAATGAAACAAGACCAAGAGTTGTGAGGAAGGTACAGGTTGAATCAGAACAAGAGTTAGAGCAAGCAATCGAGTACTCACTAACTACATGTGAGTATACTCCAGAGCCAATTATAGAACCAATGAGCATACTCACTAACTACATGTGAGTATACTCCATAGCCAATTATAGAACCAATGAGGGATCCTCAGAGTTTTTCCAAGGCCTCAGACAGACCCATATCCATTCTTAAGAGGCCGTAAACAGAACCAATTCTGAAGCCTCTGCCTCTAGAACCAATCCAACCAAGCCCCACATTGCTAGATAAAGTGAAAGTTAGCCTTCCATGGGTCACCATGGAAGGACTCAGTGGGAGTGAAAGTTAGCCTTCCATGGGTCACCATAGCCTATGCAACATCTTTTTTGAGGTGATTACAGGTGATAAATTTTTTTTAAAAGCCTTCCATGGCTCACCATAGCCTAGGCAACATCTTTTTTGAGATAAAGTGAAAGTTAGCCTTCCATGGGTCACCACTGAGTCCTTCCATGGGAGGACTCAGTGGGAGTGAAAGTTAGCCTTCCATGGGTCACCATAGCCTATGCAACATCTTTTTTGAGGTGATTACAGGTGATAATTTTTTTTTAAAAGCCTTCCGTGGCTCACCATAGCTTAGGCAACATCTTTTTTAAGGTGATTGCAATGACAATTTTTTCTTCTCCCCTTCAAAGGCACCACCTCCTAGGGAAGGATCGGTGCATAAAACTTACACATGAATAGGTCCTAGCCCACCTCATAGTGAGTATGAGCCCAATGAGAGCGGGAGTATCGCCCATAGGACATAGCAAGCCTCACAACGTTCTTATCCTTGGAGGTCCAAATTCCAATAAGTTCCCTTTTATTATAAGGGAATTATCACCTTTGGAGAGACTTATCTAACTGTGGATGAATGGGAATTTAAGAGCCCACATAGTTGAGCCTGAGTTGAAAAATGAAGAAGATGAACTATGCCCCATTGAGCACCCTTCCTCCATAGCCAAAACTAGATAGCCCAAAGTGCCCATGAACAAGCTAGGACACTCTTTTGAAAGTGACAAAATGAGCACAATGTTGCCTATCATCTACAAGGGACTTAGGGTCTCGCGATCTTGGATGGTGGTGCTAGTGACAACATAATCACCAAGGATTGCTGGGAGGCCTAGAGTAGCCTACCACTTAGAGCTTGGGTAGAGAGATACATGCCTCATATGATGGTCCTACAAGGTCCATGAAATAAACCTTACTGGCCTAGGTGAAGAACCTAAGCCATATACTATTTCACAAAATGGGATGAGACTAAAGTAATGCAAAAAGCTGACGTGAGAGCTACCATCAAGGTTCTCTATGAGAATGTGATTACCCATTTTGGTTGCCCATTAGAAAAAGCGAGCAATCATAGTACACGGTTTATCAATAAAATGGTGGAGTTCTTGCTCAAGGAATTCCTTGTGGTACTCCACATAAAGTTAACACCTTACTACCCACAAAAAAATAGCCAGGCCAAAAGCACAAAGAAAACTTTGTGCACTATTCTCACCAATATAATAGAAGCATCAAGAGTAATGATTATGATCATTGAGAGGAGCTATTGGGAGCATAAGCTACACTCGAATCTACGAGCCTACTGCACGACATACAAAGTGGCTATCAACAACACATCTTTCCAACTCGCATTCAGGCTTGACATAGTCATGCTAATGGAACACTTGGTTCCATTAGCCTTTGAATTGTTGCCAGAAATAACCTTAAGGGAAATACTCTTATGAAGTGATTAGTTACTTTTGAGCAACTTAGTGAGGAAAGGCCTGTGATCTGCTTATGGATTTATGGTTGAGAAACTAAGGCATGAGTAGTGGTTTGACATCCAACTCAAGGACAAGTGTATGGAGGTAGTCGACATGGTGCTAATGTACATTGTCAAGAACACCAAACAAAAACTTAATACAGAGGGCCAAGGTCCCTACAGAGTGACATTGATTGCTCCTCAAGGAATAGTAAATAAAGAGACCCTAGATGGGATTGAGATGGAAGGTTACTTTAATGGTAGCAAAAGCTGAAATTCAACTATTGACCTCTCACCCAGGACATGCGCTTCCAAATCCATAAGAAAAAAGTAGGAGAAGCGAGAGGTGTAGCCAATATCCCATGAAACAACATAATAAAAACATGTGTGCTCCCCCAAGAAGGCCATTTAGTGGCATCGCTAGCCTTAGTTGATGTCGAGATAGCCATGATGTTTTGTCTTAGGAGACATGGACCTCATTAAGCTACCCCACACCTCACACCTTTCACAACAACCATTATAGCGTGATAAATAATTCCTAATCTATGATTATTGCTTGTTTTGAAATGGTGTTTCTAATTGGATCTAGACCTGCATTGTGCAAGTTTTATGTCACCCCTGCATTAAAAGAGAGCATCATCCCTGGGATGGGGATGGATCACCACCAATCATTGCATCATTAGCTACTAGTAGCAAAGAAGGATTGTGATGCTCAAACTTACTTTCGGAATGGTTACCATACCCTTGGCAAACTTCCTGTCAAAATGGTTACTATACCCTTGGTGAACAAGGTCACCCAATATCCCAAGCCTCATCCTCTAACTACATGTTGCCACTATAAGGTAACATCTAATGCCACATCTCATTCTCGTCTTGCTATGTTCAACCACCCCTTAAACCATTATGGATATCCAAAACCTTGTTGGCAAAAAAGAAGACCACCTTCCAAACCTTAATCTCAATAACCTATCATCACAGGGAGGCGGACCAAGAAGGCATGGGTACCTTAGCTATAGTCAGGGAAAGTATGACGCCCCTATAAAAGCAGCCACCATTTGGCCTAAAGCTTAACAATGAGCAGAGATCTTCCAGATGGAGAACCCCAAGCAATAAAGGTGTAAGAAAGTTTTACCTAATAAAGGTGTAACAAACCCCAAACCCTGAGCTACCTCGCTAAATCCCCATCAAGTTGCTTGAAGGGAACCCATTTGTCTGGGTCCCAAAAGCCTTATCATCCGCACAAACACAGAAACTAAAAAGATCTAGGTGATGGCCTCAATACCTAATACCACCCAAGTCTTGTTGGATCACGACCAAACTTCTAGAAGCACAAGGATTCTTTAAAGAAAATCCCCACATCTGAGTGTTGCTGAGATCAAAGAAATCCATGCTCTTGATCTTTGCAAATACACCCTCAAATGTCAACTCTAAGTGGGTGTGGAGACCCAAGATCCTGCCTCCAACACCACCCCTAAAGTATCAATAGGAATGGAGATCACTAGTAGCACCCTCGACGTGCACGCATGCATGGCAGAACCACTAATGAATTGATGGAAGAACCCTTGGTCATGCCACCAAGCTCGTGCACTGTGGTGGCTTCATTTGAAATAGCTCCAAATCTTGAAGAGCCAATCATGGTGCCAAACCCCAAAGAGAATCGTGCACACTTTTGTGGCACCGTCAAGTAACTCTAGGGCTCAAAAAGATCAACATGACCCCACAACACCCATGTGCACCACATCGCAAATAGTAGGCTCTCCATTTGGAATGCCATAGTTTAGACAACCAAACTAGCTAGGCCGATCATTGTCCCTGATAACATCCAAGATTTTCATCGTGGATGGGTAAGCAACTCTCTGCCTTGGCCCATTGAGTAACACACGATAAGCATCAAACCATATCACACATGTACATATGTAACATAGCCTCCCCACACACAATTGTACAATCACTACCTTCATCGAGAATGATAAAAAACTCAAAAACCCAGAAACATATCAAGGATCGTAAATAAGAGAGATTCAAATTTGCGATCTCAAAAGTTTGATTGCCTAATTACTATCCTATTTAAAGTCAGATGGATATAGGTTGAATCATGACAATTCAAGGGGTGAATCTCAATTTGAGAAATAGAATTAACAATTCAAGATGTGAGATTTGTTAAGTTGAATCGTGATTTGAGAAGTAGAATTGACGATTCATGATGTGAGATCTATAAAGTCAAATCACAACTTAACAAGGAAAATCAACGATTAAAGGTGTGGAATAATTTGAAAAGTGGGATCGTCTAGGAGTCGAATCACCAAGATCCAAGAATTAATGACCAAAGAAGTTGAAACGTTTACAAAGTGGGATCATCTAGGGGTCAGATTGCCATGATCCAAGGTCGGCAAATTTAAAATGAGAGACCAATGAGGGTAAATCGTGATTTAAGAAATAAAATTGACAATCAAAGAAAGTGAATTGTCTAGGAGTCAAATCACCAATGATAAAAAAATAGACGATTAAAGATATTGAATCGTTTAGGGGGTCAAATCACCACGATTAAAAATATTGAATCGTTTAGGGGGTCGAATCACCACGATCCAACTTTTAACAAATTCAAAATGTGAGATCGGTGAGGTCAAATTGCAATCTTAGAAGTGAGATTGATGATTAAAAAAGGTTGGATCGTTTGGAAAGTTGAATTGTCTAGGAAGTGTGATGTGGCACTTGGATTGCCTGTGTAGAAAGTGAATTGTCTACATGGATCGCCTCATACCTCACATGTGGAAAGAGAGAAAAAACCCTAGCTTCATGCCTCGAGAGAGAAAACCCCCCTCCATCCCCCATGTTGCCCCCTATGACATCTAACTTATCCTTATCTTCTGCTTCGTGCATCGTGCCTGTAGCTTCAACCCTAGCTCTAGCCCCTTCAACTTTGCCTTATGTAGTACCTCTCCCACCATTGCATAGGGGATAGTACCCGCATCACTATGTTGTTATAGATCATCAATATGGAGAGGGGTTTGGGTCTACGACATCTAGCTTCTCCTCGTTTGCCTCGTGCTGCATTGCTTGTAGGTTTAGCCCTAGATCCAGCCCCTTCAACTTTGTCTTGCGGAGTACCGCTCCCACCATCACACAAGGGATAATACCCGCATTGCTATGCTGTTATAAATCATCAATATGCAGAGGAGTTTGGGTTTACACCATCATTAGGGTTTTCAAACCCACAGATGAGGAGCCCATGGCTATTAATAAAATCCATGTGGACTACCAACATCCAAGAATGGTGAGGATCTCAAAAGAAGAACCATAGTAGGTGAGGGCAATTTACATGTGGTTGTATCTTACATTTTGGATCACATGACTAACGGCCGCTAAAGAGGCGAAAAGCTCCAAGTTTCTATAGATGGTTAATCTCTTGCTATGTATTCTCTCTTGACCTAATGCTAAAAAGCTTCCCTGTCTCTGCAAGTGTCTCGATATAGAGTACTGTGTGTAGGGACTTCCATTAATTGTGAGGTCCCCAAGGCCGTGTAGAACTCCCTCTGTTTGACTATGGTACACGGCCTGCTGGCTAGTTTGCATGCTGTGCTGGGTAAGTTTTGAAGCACAATTTTGTACAAGTCGAGACTACTGCTATAGATGGCCATGAAGGGGGAGTGTTACATCTAGCCTAAATATGTCACCTACTACTTTTGATCATTTCAATTTTAGGGTTTCCCCTACAAAGGGCAAAGTATGTAAACACCACCACAATGCTCATAAATGCCCAATGTGTCGGAACTTGTCACACAATGTATGACAAATCCCAAACAATGTAGAAGTGTCCCAACAACTTAAAAATACGTGTGAACAACCTCCACAATGCACAAAGCTTGTGAACACTTAAGGTATGACCACATCGTGTGAACCACTATCAAGAGTTAGGGTGTGGCTCAAGGAAATGAGGGTGGACAAGAGAAAAAATGTGAAATGGCCAAAAGTGTGGAAAGAAGGGTGGAACATGTGAAAAAAGGATCAAACAGAGTGAGTCCGACACTGGAACAATCCAGTGTCAGCACCCTTTGTGGCTACACACACACACACACACACATGTATATATGTATGTATGTATATATATGTGTGTGGGGGAGGGTATGTGTGTGTGTGTGTGTGTGTGTGGGTACACACACACACACACACATGTATGTATGTATGTATGTATATATATGTGTGGGGGAGGGTATGTGTGTGTACACACACACACACACACACACACACACACACACACACACGTATACACACACACACACATGTACGTATGTATATATATATATGTGTGTGTGTGTGTACCCACACACGTATACACACACACACATGTATGTATGTATGTATATATATATATATATATATATATATATATATATATATGTGTGTGTGTGTGTGTGTGTGTGTGTGTGTGTGTGTGTGAATACATGTATGTGTGTATGTATAAATACACACATATGTATATATATATATATATATATATATATATATATATATATATATATATATATATATATATATATACATCTACACACACACACACACACTTTCATCTATATATATGTATATATACACACACACGTGTGTGTGTATATATATATACACACATATATGTATGTATACGTGTGTGTGTATATATGTATATATATGTGTGTATGTGTGTGTGTAGAGAGAGAGAGAGAGAGAGAGAGAGAGAGAGAGAGAGAGAGAGTTGGTGTAAATTATCTTTTAGCATCTTCTCTTCCACCCAAATTGTAGCTATTCTAATTAGAGTTATGTGTGTGTGGGAGAGCGACCTGATCATTGTTAATGTTGAACTCTCTTATTGTCAAAATTCTCCTCTACTGATTTTTCCTGCTCTATGTTTTTGTGTATATATATGCCTACCATTGCCTAGAATGCAAGTGATCGTTGATCTTTATAGGGAACCTATTGAGTGAAGGGTGCTAAAGGGATTAGAGGTGATGATTTGCTTACCATTGCCTAGATTAAGTGATCGTTGATCTTTATAGTGAACCTATCGAGTGAAGGGTGCTGAAGGCATTAGAGGTGATGAATCATAGAGTTCTATCTAAACTCCCTTAGTTAGCGAAAGCATTTTTTAAGAGGTTATGCAATAGCTTAAACTTGATTGAGATACTTATGAAAATTCACATAAGAAGAAAAAGTACAATTTCAAAAAGTAGAGTCTAATATTGCTAATAGACCTTACACTATTGCGTGAAGGATTACATCAATTTACAAGTAAATTATTTTGAAAAAAGCTTTTGACACTTCGTAAACTTTTCTAATCTTGAAATCCTTGCACCCTTACAAAGAGAACTTCTAGACCGGGTTATATGCTCCTCCTTATCCAATCCAAGATTACAAAATCAACATCAATTTTAGCAATAATAACGCAATGCTCATGATGTGTGTAAGAAATTAGGGGATTTTGTGTCTGTCCTTGCAAGAGATAAATAATTTGACATTTTGAAGCATATTAGATCACATTTAAATTGAATGCAATGATAAATTTTTATTGTTGTAGATACATTGTTAAAATCTTCAGTAAAATTAGAGTTTTGTGTGGAGCTTGTGGCTTCTTCATTTGAGCTTGTTGTTGAGTAGATCATATGTAGAAGAAAGTGAGCCATAATTTTCACCATTTTGTGGCACTAAGCTTCTTATTGAGTATTTGTTTTCAACATTTTGTGGCACCAAGATATTTGTTTTTAGCTACCCAAAATAACCCACTAATTAGCTTAATTGAAAGTCCATTGAAGCTCAAAATTTGTGAATAGTGTAAGGAATATGTGTCTAATTTAGTTTTAAGAGTGTTAAGAAAAATTGCAAATCTCCTATGAGCTACCTTGTGAATGCTAGTTGTAAAAGTTCATGGGCTTAATGGACAAAGAAAATAGTAATGAACTTGCATGAAGGAGCAAGAGAACAAATAATTTAAGAAACACACTTATTGCTAAAAATGAAACCATTTCAAATCAAAGATTTTTATTTGAGATTATAGCAAATTAGTGGAAAGATTGTGAAAGAGTTTATACAATAGCTTTAGCTTAATTAAGATACTAATGGAAAAAAATCACATAAAAAGTAGAGCATAAACATTGTTAAAAGACCTACATTATTAAGTTAAGGATTACATAAATTTAAAGGACTCCAAAAAGACTCTCTTCTACACTTTTCCACAACCCTCTTACAAGACTCATGTATATTATTTTGGGAAAAGTATATCCTTTCTAGTTTTTAATAACCTTTAAATCTTGCATCGTTAAGAAGACCTTTTGAGAACCTTTAAATATACACTCCTAGACTAAGATATATGTCAAAAACTAGAATTACAAGATCACGATGGATTTTAACATGCCACCAATTTTGAAAGGTTGTGAATGTATTACCTTGAGTTGCATGATTTTAAATTTACTCGATGTAGGATTATTGTTCCTTGTTTTCTGATACAAAGTCTTGCTATATCCTAGAAGAAAGAGGCGTGTTTGTGGAAGTACAAGGAAAATGTTTAATGGAAGAATGAGTTATTTTATTACCCTTTTGTAGCGCAAGTGGCTAGTGCGAGAGCCTAAAAAAAGGCTTGGATTTGCCTAGTGTTCACGAAAACCGAGGTTTAGTGTGAAGTGAATGGCAAATTTTGAAAAATAACCTTCAAATTTCAAAATAACAACTCATAAAAACCGACAAATTTCAAGGGATTTTAGTTATAATTTTGTTAAAAACCTTTAAAATTTAAGAAAAAACCTACGAAAATTTGAGGTTGAAGGTTTTTTTAATTGTTTGGAGAAATGTTTTCTTGTGAACACTGGATCTGCCTGAGTTCGAATCTAGCTTTCATCGGATACTTCTCCAAAGGTACTTCGGAGACTTTCCAAGTGCGTGAACTTCTCAAAATTTGTTAAAATAAAAAGGGTGTATGAATAAAGACACGTGGAATTATGAGATTTGAATAATTTTCCAAGGTTGCCAATTTCCAAATTCGAAAATTTGAAAAATGTCGACTTTCTAAACATATATGTGCCAGTCCCGCCATCATTTGAATCCCTCTCTCTCTCTCTCTCTCTCTCTCTCTCTCACACACACACGCGCGCACACACACACAATGCTCGTCCCCCCTATACACTCTCTTTCTCTCTCTCTGACACACACCCCCACACGCCCCGCCCCGCCCCGCCCCCAAAACGCACAAAAGAGTGAGGGACGACGCACAGAGTGGGGGAGTATCTTAACCGATCTTTCTGTCTCCCGCTGCCCTGGCACGACAGGATTTTACGCCATGGAGACACCCACTACCATCAGAAGAAATCCTCCCAGGAAGGCCAAGCTGTCTTCCACCGACAAGAGCACAGCCAAGAATAACCCTAGCAGGCGAAAACAGTTCTTCTCAGAAGGCAAAGCTCTCATGCCATCCTTCACAGCCGCAGAAGAGATCTCTAGAACGGAACAGCAGAAACATGATAACCCTACAGGAACTTTTGAAGCAGAAAACCTTCATCTAGACTCCTTTCTGCAGCAGATTACCACAAACCCTAAGGATGCAGAAAACCTTACATTTCACTCCTTTACACAGCAGATTTCTGCAAACCCTAAGGATGCATTTGTGGCAAGAAACTATGATTTTGACCCTTCTGTGCAGCAAATCATCTCGAACCCTAAGAATGTAGTTGAAGCAGAAAATTTCAACTCCTCTGCCGAGCAGATTGCACCTTCTTCTATGGTTGCTTTCGAAGCAGAAAACCCTCACTGTGATGCCCCTGCAAAGCCAATTGCCAAGTCTGCTTCTGAGAAATTGCGCGTTTTCCTCCGCATCCGACCTGCCCGAGTTGTTAGGGCTGGCAAGCCTGCAAAAAAAATACAGAAAGTGGCAGAGTTCACCAACAGAAGCTTACAGAATAGGAGGCGGCTGCATCCAGCCGAGATGATGCCGCCTTTGGATGTGCCTGATGTGTGCCTGCTCGCTCAAGCATCTGATTGTGTCACCCTTGTTGCACCTGCATCGTTTTCAGGACCCCGCAAGCCTAAAGCAGAAGAATTTAATGGTTTTTCATATATTTTCAGTCCTGATTCTACCCAGGTGGGAAATTGGAATTCAAGCAATGTGGTGGATGAATTTAAGGGGAGACCATCATGTAGATGAATAAACTCATAGTATTAAACACATTAATTCACCATGCATGCATAAATGGGCAGATACATCTACACGATTCATTCATACCTACCTATTTACTTCCATATATAATTGCATACATACAGACAATCTACTTGCTTATTGAGGATATTTATGAATGCTTTCTTCTAGGAAGATGTGTTCGACACAATTCTTGCTCCTCGCCTGGTTGATTTGCTTAAAGGAGAAAGTTCATTGGTGGTTGCGATGGGACCGACAAGTGCTGGTAAAACTTACACTATGCTAGGTCATCCTGGAGATCCTGGTTTGCTTCCACGGAGTTTTCAATATTTGCTTGGTGCCAGTCCACCAGAAAGCTGCTCAACGACCATGTCAGTAAAGCCTCTTGCCTCATTTGGTCACATTAAGAAATACCTACATGCACGCATGCATGCCATGCACTTTTAGTCCTTACTTTTGCCTACCTTCTTGTTTGAATGCAGGAAGATAATCATATCTATGTTTGAAATCTATTCAGAGCAAGTAGGCAGATCTGAAAAGATCTTGGACTTGTTGCAAGATGGAGCAGAGCTCAGCTTGCAGCAGTCTAAAATAAAGGGTTTGCATGAGGTAAGGATGAAGCCGACCTTACTAAATTTTGTGTCTTGTAGTCTGCATTAAGTCCATATGAGGATGAAGGTTGTTTTCTGGCCATAAAACACGGTATGAGTAGTATTCCACTTTTTTCAAGGGTTTACTTCTTCTAGTATGCTTTTTCTATGTCAACGTGATTGCTTAACCTGTAGATATGTATGATGATATGCCAAGGATGCAGGCCATTGCTTCCACAGTAGAAGAAGCAGATACTATTTTTGAAAGTGGTTTACAAAGAAGGACAACAGCTAGTACAGCAGCCAATGATCGATCTAGGTAAGCTACTTTGCAAAAAGTGGGTCATTTTGATTCATTTCAGTTGATTCATTTCAGAGGTTTGTGTGCCGGTGCTTGTACGGCTATAATGGTGCAGCGACATTGTGATATTTTATCTTCTTTCTTGGGAATTATCTAAAAAGTTTTTCTTCATAAAAGCTTATCATCTGAGCCTTAAACTTGTTCATGATTGGAAAAGGCTTTACGTAAAAAAGGCACATCTAGTTAGAGGCGTGCTTAAAAGGGAATTAGTACATCTGTCACATCAATCAAGCCTTCAAATAGAACTTTGCTCACATTCTCATTTCAGTGGACAAGTGTAAGCTGCTCAATGACTTTTTAAATACCTTGAAATCTCGACTAGGGAAAGTATATCATGCTTAAATGTTAGAAAACACAAGTATGTGTTGTAACCAATCTTACAATCACTTACAAGATCTTTCATCACATGAATTATGCTCAAGATAACACACAAATGATTTGGAGGAATAACGATTTTACCCTGCTGAGACAAGAGATGGCTTGCAACCTCCGCGCTATGCACTTGTTGTTTGAAGCTCGAATGGCTACTGAAAAGCTTTGACAGAGGCTGTGATGCTGAGAACAAGGGAGTTTTGGCCGTGCCACAATGCACAATGGAGGTGATGGACAATCTATGAAAGGTGGAGGGGCCCTTATAGAGAGCCTTGAAAATGGCCGGCCTTAAATGCCCCAAGTCAGGGCCTAAAAGTAGCCTATGCTAGGTCCGGATTTCTTTTTTTTTTTTTTCTTTCCCCCCCCCACCCCCCCCCCCCCCTCCCCACAACTGGCCTTTGACCCAAGATCCTTTCATAGTTACCAAATTTCACTGTCTGTAGACAGCTGCCTGTAGGCGCTTATTTATCCACCCGTAGGCAATGCTGCCGAGGAAGCACCAAGGGGGGTTTTGAACCCAAGACCTCTTGGTCCTAGGCAAACACCTTCACCACTTGAGTTATCACCTCATTGGCTATGCTAGGTCTTTTTATCGCTACAAACCATGGGCATCATTCCATTGTACACCGAATAGGCTCAACTAACTGCCACAGTCTACTAGCACCTGTAGTGTAAGGCCCAAAACTGCTTCTTCTCCATGGATTTGGGAAAGAAAGATAAAAAACCTCTACCTTGTTGAGCTTTAGGACTTTTTTTTCAAAAAGAAGACTTTTGCTAAGTATACAAACCCTGCTGTCAACAGTCGCTCTACCTTTCATGAGAATGTTGTTACAAAACCTTTCAAATCTCTTCAATTTTTGATGACAGTCGATCACATTGCATCATCAACATCTCTACAAGTCAAGTGAGGCTTTCTGAGGATGATCATGCCATGTTAAGCACAAAACAAGCAACTTTGACAATTGCAGACCTAGCAGGGTTTGAGAGGGAAAGAAAGACAGGAAATCAGGTTAGCAAGGCACCTTTCTAGATACTTTGAGGTTGCTTTTGAGCTATTTGTGTTTGTTGAGTTCGTTTCAAAATGTGTGCTACAGTTATTTTTTTGCTCATTTAAATGAAGCCAAGTAGGAAATTGGCTGCATGGGCATGAGAGAAAGAAAGAAAGATTAATGTATGCGGAAGGTCAAAACGGCCTATGAGACCAAAAAGTACACTTTGTATACTATTTGAATAGAAGATGCCTAGAGCATCCTCTAAATGCTATTGCAACAAAGAAATATCAATTGACTTAACCTAGCAGGTGCTAGAAAAGCACTGTGATCTACTTGTAGACATGATGTTGTGAGAGTGTTAACAGAGAATTAAAGCAGAAAGACTTACACAAACATGCGCATGCAATCTCACACACAAGTATATACTCCCAGCAGCTAATGCAAATCCCGAGAACCCAAGCTTAATTATACAGTAAACTTGCAACTGTTTGGAAAATACAAGTTGATTAAAAAAAAATCCCAAGTTGATGAGTCGTTGACAATTTCTTGCTGAAATCCTCCTTCAGGTTTCCAGGTGGGCACTTCTTGGTTGCTCGAACATTGAAAAAGGCTGAATATTTGATTGATGTGAAGCAAGGAGAGGCCTTCTCTATTCATAGGGCACTCTAGGGTCCTGTATGGGGGCTGGCTTGAATATATTTGTATACTTGAGAGACTAGTGATCAATGCGTTTGTGATACTCAGCCTCAGTTAGACAATGTCATCACTTTTGAAGGGCGTGCACAACCACAAGAAGCTTAGCCATAGTAATACCACAACCCAGCACCACAAAGCGTCTAATCCTCAAGGCTCATTGGCTGCAGGTTGTCCATGCTATTTGCTCTAAGGCAACCACCATTGGCATCACTAAATCATTTTTAATTTTTAATTAGCAAAAAAGAGACTTCTATTAAGTATGAAAGAGTCAATAGAAAATCATGGCTAGAAGCCGGAAATCCTTATCATAGAGTGTAAGGTAGTCACAGCCAGTTAGGGGTGCGGTGATGCCAAAAGAGTCCATTGGGAGTCAAAGAGAAGAAAGTCCCATGATCCCACTCCTCCATGAAGAATACGTGCTTTGCTTGCACTTCTAGAAGGTCCTTGTATATGGGCCCAAGTTGCCATTAGGGTATGAATAATATCTCCCCAAATGGTACAAATGCACCGAGTGTCATAAATCTGGGTACCCTCAATTGCCACAGTACATCTAGCCGTCCATATTTGCCAGCGAGTGATGCTGGCAATAATTTCCCAGGTGGGACACAGTGGCATGTGATCGAGGAATATCTTTAAGTGTGTAGCTCTTTGGGCCATCCCTCTGTGGATCATGATGGCGGAGTCATGGTCCTCACCCTCAAAGAAAACCTGTGGTCCAGATTGAGTGAGCTAGGTAATAGAGCCCCAAGTGATGTATATAGTACCTCTCCTCAGCTGAGCTATGGAGCTCCATATCCTCTAAGCAACTCAGCAACCCCAAAGACAATGATTTATAGTCTCAAAGGCAATCAAGCATCTAGGGCAAGCTGGATCCGCACCAAAGATAGCTCTCCACATGTTAACATGGAGACCATGGTGTAGCAGTAACAAAAAAAAAAGGGATCCTCCTTGTAAGAGTGCCAAAGCCGATGCCAAAACCACTTTTGAATCAACAGAGTAATCCCAAAGATTTCTCAGTGTGGCTTGAGGGTAGGAATCCTCTGAATCTGTCCGAGTAGTAATAGTCGGGCATTTCTCACAGTGTAATTGAAGAAAGACAACTCTTCAAGGCATGGGTTGCATCAAACCATTCCCACTTATTGGAACCCATGGGAGATGTTTAATGGGATGTCACGTGCATCCCGCACTTGGATGCCACGTGGACATATCTGATATCAAGGTGCAAGACTTGGAGTGGAAACTGGTCCCATGTGAACCCTTGTTCGGGACGAGTCAGCTAGGGTTCCACTCTAAGAGTCCAAGGTCAGGTGTACAAGTCCCGTACATGGTCTTGGTCAGGTGAGCATTGTCCTACACATGAAGCAGTGCCAGTCTGTACTGTGAGTCTCCCTTGGAATGATGTCAGGTGTTCTGAGTGTTTGGTTTGCAACTGGACACCGGGCATATGTAGGAGAAGCATGTAGTTGCATGTAGAAGGGGGGAAGCCCTTAGGGCTACCCTAGAAAAGGGATTGAATCCCTTGAACTTGGGCATGGGGTAGGCTGGCCAAGATGGCCCATGGCCTTGCCCACCAGCCAAGGAGGCTGTGGCCCTGTCGGCCAGTCCATTAGGGCTTGGCCGGCCGGCTGAGATGCCTTAGAGGCCAGCCCAGCCAGTCGGCTAGCCCATGGGGCAGCCAGGACTGAAGGCGGCCAGGGCATATGGGCTGCCCAGCAGTCAGCACAGGCCTAGACTGCAAGCGCAGGGCGGCCAACAGCAAAGCATGGTGTGAAACAGTCGCTTGAATAAAGGGCATACCTGGTCGTTGGATTTTGCAGCAGGCTGACTCCTGTTTGAGCCAGCAGACCAGCACCTAGAAGGGCTATAAAAAGCCAAGCCAGAATTTCAATCAAGCATCTCCTTATTCACAAGGGGTTGTGTGTTCCAAGGGTCAGGACAGCCAAGGGGAGCTCTGAGCCAATTTGAAGAGTGCAGGTCAAGAACCAGATTTGATTTGCCTTATTTGTACATCATTCTAATAAAGCAACTACACCATTCGTGATGGGGGCCCTACAGAGGGTATTCAGGACCCAATACTGCGTTCGATTCCGCCTCCCTCTCTCCCTCTCTCACATCGGAATCCATTGCCCACAATAGTTCCTCTACTACGACATTAGAGCCCACCACCCGTACCCACGCTCTAGCTCCACGCCCCAGAGGAGTTCTTAGCGAGAGAGCTCGATCCATTCTACGAGCCAGACGTCCCCGACCTAGAGCATCAGGACCCTCCACCACACAGAGACAGATTCGTGAAGTTCTCTGCCGACATGACACGCTCCCATCATAGAGCCTTGACATTCACTCCACCATCAGATCGGTTTAGCTGAGGCGGGTATCGTCATTAGCTGATCACAGCATATCTCACTCTACACAGGATCGTCTATTGATCATATGTACTGTCAGATGTTTTCATTTTACTTTTTCTTTCAGTTTTCCATGGCTGAGTATATTCATGGTACCATTGTATTACTTTTGGTCTCATAGGCCCTTGGGGTCTTTCGTAGACGTTAATATAACTCTCTCTCTCTCTCTCTCTCTCTCTCTCTCTCTCTCTCTTTGACATCTCTCTCTATGTTGTGTGTTAACTTTGTCATGAAAGATTGCTGAATTCTAAACATTGAAGTTACCGATTCTATGCACTGAGCTTTCGCATGTTACATTGGTAACAGAGCATCAAGCTCAACAAGGCTAAACATTGATTCAGTCCCAAATGAAGGTGCACAGTCCAAGGAGAGTAACACAAGACATGGAAGAAGTTCCCAAGAGGTTGGTTGGTGGTGTTCCACAAGACCCAAGGGGAATGACAATCTTGTCAGTCGGGTGCCACTTGGGGCATAGTAGGAAAAGCTTTCAGGCAATGGTTCCAAGAGATTGGGGAGAGTCAACCCCCACCAACTACATTGTTGGAATTCTAGGAGCTAGCCTCTCAACGTGAAAATGTACGACTCTACACAGGATCCGATCACATGTACTGTTAGATGTTTTCATTTATTATTTTTGGTCTCATAGGCCCTTGGGGTCTTCCGTAGATGTTAATATAACTCTCTCTCTCTCTCTCTCTCTCTCTCTCTCTCTCTCTCTCTTTCTGACATCTCTCTCTATGTTGTGTGTTAACTTTGTCACGAAAGATTGCTGAATTTTGAACATTGAGGTTACCAATTCTATGCACCGAGCTTTCGCATGTTACATTGGTATCAGAGCATCAAGGCTAAACATTGATTTAGTCCCAAATGAAGGTGCACAATCCAAGGAGAGTAACACAAGACATGGAAGAAGTTCCCAGGAGGTTGGTTGGTGGTGTTCCACAAGACCCAAGGGGAATGACAATCTTGTCAGTCGGGTGCCACTTGGGGCATACTAGGAAAGGCTTTCAGGCAATGTTTCCAGGAGATTGGGGAGAGTCGACCCCCACCAACTACATTGTTGGAATTTCAGGAGCTAGCCCCTCAACTTGAAAATGTACGACTCATGTTTGAGTGTGATGTGGGCTTTGTACATGCAACAGTGACAGCTAGCCTCTCAACTTGAAAATGTACGACTCATGTTTGAGTGTGATGTGGGCTTTGTACATGTAACAGTGACACCACTGGATTGGCTCGGTGGCTCAGCTCAAACGGGAACTCGAGGCACTCAAAGTGAGCCAAAAATCTCCAAGCGAGGAAAGTACCTTGCTCCAACTCAAAAGGGAGATTGAAGAATTGAAGACTCAACAAGAAGCCAAGAAGGGCCTTTGGTGTGCTATATGCTAGTCACTTAGACATACCATCCAAGAATGCCCAAAAAGGAGGTACTGCTCCTTTTATAAAAAAGGACGTGAAGACAAAGATTGCTACTACCTGAAGGGGTTCTATCAACTTTATCAGCAACAAACTCCTTCCCTCGCCTAGACAGCTCCCAACCTAGCCCATTATGCTATAGCTGCCCTTGCCGTTCCACAAATCTTCCACATTGCTACACCTCCCCCTTGCCAACCCACTCCTCAAGTGACCTACCTTCCACCACTCATTTCTAATCCTCTTGTACTTGCCACCATCGCAGCAGCCCCCATGAACTGTCCTCGCCCTCCCTTGCAGAAGATCTCTGAGTTGTCCGTGCGCAAGGCGGCTACCGACAATCTTGCATACTAGAGTGGAGGCCTCTAGGGATGCAACAGTCGTAGCGAGAAGTTGAAGGTTTGCTTTAGAGAAAGATAAGCAAGTTATGGTGGCCTCGGTCAGGGATGGTGGAGCGGTTGCCATAGTCCTCCTGAGGGTAAAGACCAAAAGAGGTTGAGACTTGCCTAATGATAAAAACCCAAGAGTTGAAGATGCTTCCGGAAGAAGACAGAAAGGACAACGAAAAAACCGGAGGAAGATGGGGAAGCGGTGAGGCTGAGGAGAGTGAGGAGGAAGGGGGAGGGGAAGGATTATGAAGAAAGAAAAAAGAAAAGGAAGAAGCAAGGGGGGGGTGCGGGGGCGCGTTGGAGCTAGGCGAGGTAGGGGCCCACATGCGAAGGAGGAGGGGAGGGCAGGATCAGACGTGTAGGGGGGAGCTTTAGCTTCTTAGTTAGAGGATTTCTTCCGAGCATCATGATCTTTTGCTCTCCCATTATGCAGCTTTTAAGAGCCCGAGTAATATTGAGAGCATCAAAGAGGTAAGATGATGTGGGCTGAGCAAAATGTGACATTTGTGGTATAGGCTGGTATACAATTGTCGTGCATAGGCTTCCTAGAGGTTAGGTTTTGTGATAGGTCCGGGGGTTGTTTTTTCCTTAAGAATGTGCCAAGCTCGTGAGTTATTGTTGCCCAAGAAGAGCCGGTATAACTCTTGTTCTTGTTTGGTGAGAAACGTGCGCTTCTTTTGACAAGTGGGTCTCTGGAAGATGCGTTCCTTCTCACGTGTTGAAAGAGTTCCCTCTTGCGAAAAAGGGAGAGCTTGGTGGTTTGGCACTCTTCATCATACCACCCATTTTGGGGCTGGGAACTCACTGGAAAACTTGTTGAGGAGCATGTGATATAGAGAAAGCTGGTATGGGCAGAGTCATGGAGGATGGAGGAGAGTTGTGATGTGATGGTGGAGGCACAGAAGAATTTCCCAAATATCTTCCATTTTCCCCAATTTATCCCAATTTTCTAGAGTTGAAAATACCCCCAAATTGCTCCCAATTGCCTCAATTTTCCCTAAGGCTTCCAATGTCTTTTAATTTCCCCAATTCTCTCAAACTTCCTCAATTTCTCCAAGCCTGTGTAGTTCTCCTCAATTTTCACGATTCCCTTGAATTTCCCGTACCATATGGCATTGTACCTAGTATCTAAAGTACTTAACCACCTTGAGAAGTGGTATGTGTAGTCGGCTCGTATGGGCGAAGTCTAGGATATGTGGTATGAGAACAGAGACCTCATGACTAGAGCATCCACCACGATGTGGGAAACATGTAAGGTCATCCGATTGTCGCCATCTGGACATCCCGTTATATATAACCAGCCATTGTATGGTCCCCATCTCCAAGAAGTGTCTAACATATGCTGTTGCGTTCCATATATCTTGATTGGCCCTTTGTAGACACCACCAAGGGTGCACATGGTGTGTAGTGTGCAGTGTTCTAGTCTGGTTCAGTTGGACCATCCTGCTGGGTCATCTTGGGCCATCCTGGCTGGACCATCCAGCGACCACATCAATGAATCTCCAAAGAATCTCCAAGAAGCACACCAATGGATGCATGGGAGGTGCACACATCAGCACGTACAGCAGTGTCATGCCAATTGGTATCTTCCAAAGGTAGGAGATACTCACCGACAGCATCCTTGGATATGGTATGACTCTCCAGAGCGTTAAAGAACACATCAATGAAACCTTTGGGGCATCCTATTATACTTACATCTTTTCAGTTCAGTCCCCTTCATCATTGTCATCTTGTCTTGTTCATTGAGTCCTGTAGTCACTGTATCCTATTATACATACATCTTTTCAGCTCAGTTTGCTCCATCATTGTCATCTCATCTTGTTCATTGAGTCCTATAGTCACTGTCATGTGTATTGTCCATCTCACTGTGTGTGCACGGTGCAGTGAAGGGCATGTAACAACTTCTTGGAAGTAATACAAGTGATGTTTACAATACAAACATGCCACTCCTAAACCACGCGTATCTCCAGTGGTGTGTGTCTGTCCTCTGAAGGCTGATTCCCATGTATAACCAGCCACCTCGAGCAGCCCTCTCTCAGGGCTTTGATGGGTTATGTGTAAATGATAATATCTCTATGTGTATAAGTCTCTGGGAAGCCTCTTGTGTCTGACCATAGCGTTCCATTGCAGTTCCATATTGTCATTCTCAATGCATCTATGGTCTCATGTGGGGCGCTTATCCATGATGATGACCCTCCATTATGTTAGACTTCCCACTTACCTTCTTTCTTGGCTTCCATCACCGGGGCCATCGCTGTCTTGCGATGCTCCACGTGCAGCGGTGTAAGATTAGATCTTGGTGTCTCGAAGACCCACCCTTTTTTCTTGAGAAACACGGTCCGTGATGCCTGGTTTGGGAACTATAGTATGGGGGGTTGTTTCCTCCTTACATCCTTCCCCACTTGCCATGCATTGATGAAGGGGGTAGCTGTAACTACCATTTTCGCGCATAGTGTGATGCCATCATCCTTAGGCGTGGGGCCTTTGGGGAGGCCAACTACCCTCACATTGAGCTCTTCTTCTGGTGCTTTTCTGAAAAGATGCAGGGGGGAGAGAGCTTGAGCTCTTGAAAGCACACACACACACTCACAAAACCCTAATAGAGAACACACAAGGTGAGAGGCTGAAAATCTTTTCATTCTTCACTCAACACTCAACACACCATATACAAGAATAAGAGTACGCATAATATGAAAGGTACTCAACCAATACATACACGGGTTCTCTATAGTGTGAACCCGACTAAATGAGCTGGCGCTATAACTATGCCAGTCTCTAGAATGGCTGTCACATAGCCTGTCATCCCACTGGCCGCATATCTCCCATGATCTCACCAACCATGCCAGTGGTGTAAGTGTGGGGCCTATCCCCCAGGCGGGTCATCAGTGTCCACCGCCTCACTAGATGAGCTCGATATCTCAACACTCCCCCTCGAGCTCAACTCCATCTCATGTACACCAAGCGAAGCCCTGAATCTGCGGAGCTTCTCTGTACCCAATGCTTTGGTGAAGATGTCAGCTACCTGATCCTCTGTGTTGACATAAACAAGGTCAAGAGCTCCTGCCAAGACCTTCTCTCTGACGAAGTGGTAGTGGACCTCTATGTGCTTCGTACGAGCATGAAAGACTGGGTTCCTGGCCAACTGTATACTGCTAATGTTGTCACAGAAAATGACAACTTGTCTATCCACTGATAGACCCAAATCTGCAAGTAGCTTTCTCAACCAAGCTACCTCACATGTTGCCATAGCAGCTCCTCTGTACTCGGCCTCTGTACTGGATAGAGCAACCGTAGGCTGCTTCTTGCTGCTCCAAGTCACAGCAGCACTCCCCAAAGAAAACATGAATCCACTGGTAGATCTTCTATCTGAGATACTACCAGCCCAATCAGCATCTGTGTACCCATGTACACATATCTCTGTCCCAGTCTCATAGAATAGTCCACAATGCAAAGTAGACTTCACATACCTCAGTATGCGTCTTACTGCATCCAAATGCGGTTTCCGTGGAACCTGCATAAACTGACTCACCAACCCAACAGCATAGCTCAAATCTGGTCTGGTGATCGTCATGTAGATCAAACTTCCTACTATGCGCCTGTACATAGTAGGATCCTCCAAGATCTCTCCTGAATCTGCACTCAACTTGCCATTCTAATCCAATGGCACAGAAATAGGCTTACAGCCTGTCATACCATACTTGGACAACATGTCCAAGCCATATTGTCTCTGCAGTAATCCAATACCATGTGGTGACCTAATCACCTCAATGCCCAAGAAATATCTGAGCTCCCTCAGATCCTTCATCTCAAACTTCTGTCTAAGCAAGATTTTTACATCAAAGATCTCTGCATCATGGTCCCCCGTAATGATCAAGTCATCTACATAGATGACAACAAGCACAACTCCTCTTTCACCATGTCTCACATACAGCGAGAAATCTGCATTGGCTACATGAAAGCCAATAGTGACAAGATATTCAGAAATCTTGTCAGACCATGCTCTTGGTGCTTGCTTTAAGCCGTACAAGGTTTTCTTCAACCTGCAAACATGCTCGGGGTGACCCACATCCTCATAACTAGGTGGCTGCAACATATACACCTCTTCTTGCAAATCCCCATGCAAGAATGCATTCTTTACATCCATCTGATGTAAAGACCATTGCTTTGACGCAGCCACTGCTATCACAACTCTCACCGTTGCCATCTTGGCAATTGGGCTGAAAGTTTCCTCATAATCAATCCCATATGTCTGCGCATATCCTTTGGCTACCAATCTAGCCTTATACCTGTTTATGCTTCCATCACTGTTATGTTGAACTTTGTACACCCACTTGCATCCAATGGCTTTCTTGCCTTCAGGCAATTGCACTAAATTTCAAGTTTCATTTCCATATAGTGCATCCATCTCCTCATCCATAGCTTTCTCCCAACACACATTTCCAACAGCCTCATCAATGCATGTGGGCTCTACAACGTGCATAACCTTTGCCATATATGCATAGTGATGTGCCACATAACCATCATATGTAAATCTCTGCACAGGGTTCTTCACTCTCCCTGATCTTCGCAGCTTTTCATTCATGGCTTCCATAGCCTTCTTTACACCAGGTGTTCTCATAGCTGGGATTCCAAGCTCCTCATCAAGGCTCATATTTGAGCCACTAGACTCTCCATCAACATGAGAATGCCTTGCAGAAATGTCAGGTATACCAAGGGGCTCAACCACTTTCTCTTTTCCTTTACGTGATGTACTAATCACATTTGCAGGACTGGTATTATGACGCAGCCTGCCACTCCATGGTCTATCAATAGACCCACTAGATGAGGACTCTCTTGGTCCACTCAAAGACTGTGATTGCTGACTTGCATTGTTGTTGATTCTGGGACTGTTGTTGTTGCTGCTGCTGCTGGCCATAATTCTGATTGCTTGTTCGGCCAGCTCCTTGATCGTGTCCACGGCCTCCTCTACCTCGTCCTCTTCCTGAACTTGTGTAGAAGGCCTGTTGCTCTGAACTGTTTTTGCTTTGTGAAGACTGTTGGTCTTCACCCAAGCTCTTCTCTTCGATAATCAACATAGACACCAAACTTGTAAAGTTGGGAATGTTTTCCCGAGTCTGAATAGACGTCTTGAACGCCTTGTATTGTGGCCCGAGACCACGTAGACAGACCTCCACCTTATCATCATCATCTACTGACACACCAATAGATGCAAGGGATTCCACAATACCCTTTATCTTCAATGCATAGTCATTCACAGACATGCTCTTTTTCTCCACAGTATGAAGTACGTTCTTCAACTGTATCTTGCGTGCCTTGGTATTTGTTTCATAGAGTTTAACCAAGGTGTCCCACGCCTCCTTGGGGGACTTGGCATCCTGAATATGCCCAATCATGGTGTCTTGTATACTAATAGAGAGCCAATACATAACCTTCCTGGCTCCTTGGCCTTGGTTCCAGTCTTTAAATTCTTTCACATCTGCAGCAGTCGGATTTATATCCGGTATCTCCGGTGCCTCTTCATGCTCACCTTCTATGTAGTCCCAATAGCCTTTTCCCATCAGGAAATTCGTCAACCTGAACCTCCAAGCATGGAAGTTATTCTTATCAAGCTTCTCAGCCACAATCTGAGTTATCCCATCATTTGACATCTTGCCAAACACACAATTTTACCACAAACTGCACTCTGGTTTTTCTGCACAAACTGCAGTATTTTCTGCACAGCGGTACTGTAGTACTCTCAAATGTCACAACCAGTGACATTTGAGAGTATATTTTCTGCACAGCGGTACTGTAGTACTCTCAAATGTCACAACCAGCGGTACTGTAGTACTCTCAAATGTCACAACCAGTGACCTCAATGTGAATACATACACCCAATGGCAACTGTAGACCTCTTTGCAACACCCACAGTGTCTGCACAGTCAATCTGTCTTCCTGCAGTTCTTAAAACAGAGTTCTGCAGAGAATTGATGACTTACCCGCAGTGCTCGAAATCGCCTGCTTTTTGAAAAACGGAGGTCCAGACGCGCCCGAAACGCGTTTTCGGTCCCGAAAACTTTGTCCGATAGGACATTATAGTTGCCCTATAGCTTTACTCCCACGAAGAAAGCTTCTCAATCAGAGATCGTTGCCGGTGCCTCCCGTAGAGCTCCCGACAAGGGTGTAGTCACCAACACAAATAGGGAAGAGTAGTTGCAGCTCTTACCCTCGTACCGCCTCCTGTGGTTCTCTTGCTTGCAGCTCAGCCCTTAGCACGAACCAGGCTCTGATACCATGAAAAGATGCAGGGGGGAGAGAGCTTGAGCTCTTGCAAGCACACACACACACTCACAAAACCCTAATAGAGAACACACAAGGTGAGAGGCTGAAAATCTTTTCATTCTTCACTCAACACTCAACACACCATATACAAGAATAAGAGTACGCATAATATGAAAGGTAATCAATACATACACGGGTTCTCTATAGTGTGAACCCGACTAAATGAGCTGGCGCTATAACTATGCCAGTCTCTAGAATGGCTGTCACACAGCCTGTCATCCCACTGGCCGCATATCTCCTATGATCTCACCAACCATGCCAGTGGTGTAAGTGTGGGGCCTATCCCCCAGGCGGGTCATCAGTGTCCACCGCCTCACTAGACGAGCTCGATATCTCAACATTTTCTACTTCAAGTGTTGCATTCATGATACAAGATAGCACTCTGTTATGGCGTGGGTGCCACCTTTGCCTTCTTGACAATCTACATCCACTTGAAGGTTGCCTCAATGTCGTTCCTCAGCCCCTGGTTGTCTGCAGGCTTAGTTCTGTACGTCGTACGGATCTGTCCGTACGTACGAACCGTACCGTACCGTACTGTACGGATCCGTACGATCAGGTACGAATTTCGCCTGTTTTTGCCCGTTGGAAGTAGCCGTTTTCTGCCCGTTGGAAGTAGCCGTTTTCTGCCCGTTTTTCTAGCCGTTTTCTGCCCGTTTTTTTGGTTGTTTGCCTTCATCTCTTGAGTTCTTCTATAAAAGCCTCAAGGACCAAGCCTCTCCTCCATCTACTCCAAGCAAGCCTCAAGCACCAAGCCCTACTCCAAGCCCCTCCTCCACCCTCCTCCACCCTCCTCCAAGCTCCTTCCATCCCACTTGAGCCTCTACTCCAAGTTCTCTTCCTCCAAGCTCTTCCCATACTTCATCTTCTCTACGCTCTCTCCTCTACTCCACGCTTCAGCCCTTCTCTTATCCATCATGCCTCGGGAGAAGCATGAGGCTTTTGATTTGCATTGCCTCAATGTGGAGAAGGACACCAAGAAGTCCAACTCCCATCATTGGACATGCCGATATTGCGGCAAGTCATACACTAGTGGAACAACAAGGCTTCTCCAACACCTTTCGAAGATTGGGGGACAAGTTGCCCCATGCAAGGAGATTCCGCAAAGCATTGCCGATGACATTGCGTGGAAGATGAGCGGCGGCTCAAATTCAAGTAGAGGAGCATCATCAACACGCGCACCGGCACCACCACCGGCACCACCATCGGCACATGATGAAGCGGCCACTGGCTCTTTCATTGGTGTATCCTCCACTACCACTTCCACGGATGCACGGTCCGCCTCCGCACCGGGCAAAAGGCAAAGGGTGGTGGAGCGTGAAGGGGTGCAACCCTCTCTCCACCAAGTCACGGGTAGTGTGAGAGGTTCGGTTGCATTCCTTAAGGAGCGGCAACGCCTTGCGGAGATAGAGATTGCTCGCACCATTATTGAATGCAATCTTGCCTTCAATGTACTCCAAAAGGAGCAATGGAAGAAGATGGTGACGGCGATTGCAAATGTGGGCCCATGTGAGGGGTGGACGGGGGTCTCTTACACGGCTATGCGCACGAGGAAGATTGATGAAGAGAAGGAGAGAATTGATCGAGCCCTTGACCCGATTCGAGCCGTATGGACGAAGTATGGATGTTCTATTCTCACATATGGATGGAGTGATCAAAGGAAGCGTGGCATTATCAACATCCTTGTGTCTTGCCCGCTTGGCACATACTTCTTGCGTGCGGTTGACACAGGGAGAAGGGGGAGAAAGACTACCGGGAGTTTCATCTACCGCCATATTAGGCAAGCGATCATAGAGGTAAGCATTATTTTACTTAAGTGTGGCTGATTTTGTCATTTGTGCAAAGCCCTCAACTCATATGATTTATCTACCATGTAGGTTGGGGCTCAAAACGTGGTGCAACTCATCACCGACAATGCATCAAATTGTCGACGCATGGGCCGCTTGCTTGAGGAGGAATTCCCCACCATTGTGTGGACTCCATGTGCGAGTCATTGCATTGACTTACTCATGGAGGATGTGGCGAAGCTCGGCTGGGTGAAGAGGATTGTGCAACAAGCTACATCTATTGTCAACTTCTTCATGCTAAAGGTGAAGGTGCTTGCTATGTTTCGTGAGCATAGCAAGCTTGACTTGAAGAAGCCATCGGCCACCCGCTTTGCCTACATGTGGCTGGTTTTGGAGCGTCTATACGATGTGAGGCCCGCCCTTCGCCAGACAGTTGTTTCCACCATGTGGAACGATTGGGATGAGCACGTCACTGAAGAGGCCAAAGCCATGCAACGCTTTTGCCTAGAGGAGAGATTTTGGACTAGAGTCCGAGCAATTGTCATTGCTATGACTCCATTCTATAGGCTCTTGCGGATGACAGATTGCGAGGGGTCCACCATGGGCCTTCTTGTCCACTTCTTTAGAGCTGCCCTTGTGGAGTTGGAGGCTTGCACAGACATTACATCCGAGGAGTGAGCACAAATCATGGAGATTGCACAGAAGAGATGGAGGTGGATGCACAAACCAATCCACGGGTTTGCAGCATTGGTACATCCAGCCTACAAGTCTCCAGTAGTTTGCACCGATAGGGAGCTTCGACAAGATCGGGATGCATATATGCTTCGAGCTGTGCCAGTTGATGAGCACAATGCCTTTCTAGAGGAGTTGGGCTGCTATGTTGATCAGAGAGGTCAAACCTCCTTTTCGTCTCCCACTTGCTGGAGGAGGGAGTCACTTGTGAAGCCCCTTTTTTGGTGGGACAATTTTGGGTATGGACTAGAGCATCTCCAACCCATACCTTAAGGGTCCTAGCCTAGGATTGTTCTTCGGGTGCATGTGAGAGGAACTGGAGTTCCTATTCTCTCATACACACGAGGATACGCAATCGACTGAGCACACGACAGTTGGAGCGGTTGGTCTACTGCCGCACTAACTTGCGCATGATGCAGGGCATTCTTAGTATGGGTAGTCCCAAGCAAGTAAGTGACAAGTCTAGACTCTAACTTGTCATGACTCATAACTTTTAAGTTTTGTGTACACTGTACAGACTCTAACTTTTGTGCCTTAATGTGTAGGTCAATGTTGACACTTTCACCTTGACGAGTGAAAACTTTGCAAGTGTCAATCAACAACCTGATGAGGAGGAGGAGGCAATCTTCATGGAGCTCTATAGTGAGCTTGTGGCAGCAGATACTCGTAGCACCAGGAGTCAGCATGGACGGGGCCGAGCAGTTGGAGTTCATAGGCCTCCGCCTTCGACATCGGCAAAGGGTGGCCTTCGCACATATGTGAGGCGGGGATCCTCGAGCTCCAATCCCCGCCTTCATGATGATATTCCATTGCCCCCTCATGATGATACCCCATTGCCTAGAGAGCCCTTGTTTGATGATGATGGCAACCTACTTAGCGAGAATGATCCCCAGAGTGTCTCGTCCACCTTCGAAGAGTCCTCTTCAGAGAACTCTCTTGATGGACACTCTAGTAGTGATCATGTTGATGATCATGCAGATGTTGGTGATGATGTAGACTTTTGATATGTTATAGCTCTCTAGGCATTGGGCATCTATCTCCTTCTAGCCCATCGATGATGTATTGTAGTATGTAGTATCATGTATGTACGCATGTTGGCGGTCGCCCATGCCATGAGTTTTTGGCCTATCCTTTTGTAGCAATTTTGTACTCTAATGGCATGATGACATTATGTTCATGGTTCTACTATTTTGTAACTTCTTGTCTACAATTTTTAAGTTTAGGAAGTATTTTTTTTAAAAACGTACTAATATCGTACCGTACCTCAAAAAATTTTAAGGCACCAATTAGTACCGTATTTTATCGTACCGTACTGTATCGTACCTTTTGTACTAACTAACCATGGTTGTCTGTGGCCATAGTTTGTTTAGTCTTTGCCAGTGCAATTTTTAGTTGCTTCACAACATGAGCTAGGGAGACCTGCATGCGTTTTTTACCCCCTTCTAGCCCTTTCCTATGGAGGCCTTCATGCCATCCAGCTCCTTGCCGAGTTCAGTACATTCCATACATGTGTTTTCAGCCTTCCACGTGGCTTTTATTATCGTGCAAACATTGAGAGAAGAAATGACAGAGATGACATACACTAGACACCCGATTGGGTCCCTGTCACCAATTGGCCGACCATTTGGTCCATCTCCAGATTTTGAGTCTCGTTCACTCCGGTGTCTCATGTGCAGAGGCCAGTATTTTGTTGACATGGACGGGAGCCAGACTGGTGCCACCCGTGTGTTAGCAGGATGGTGTCGTATGGACGGGAGCCAGACTGGTGCCACCCGTGTATGACCTGGACTGTGTTCGACCCATGGGATTGTCACGCCATGGAAGAGCCAGTATTCGTGCCGTGTTTTGCCTATGGGATTGTCACACCATAGGGAGACTCGTGCCTGGAACTGCGTCTTACCTATGGGACCGTCACTCCATAGGAAGACTAGGCTTTTATGTTTTACGTCGTGCCAGTTTTGTGCCGACAGATATTTTGTACTTGTTCCATGAACGGGAGATATGTCCATGTTACTATTTGCACATGCACACATGATTTGCATGTTTGAAACTGTTTTCGCATGATATGTATTTTTGTGTTTGCCTGCTTGACGTGTTACTTACTGAGCGCCAGTGAGTCGTGAAGTCTGCTCTGTATTTTGATGAGTTTTAGTGCATGTGAACAGGTAGTAAGTATATCGCACATGTTGTTTTTAATATTTTATTTCTAACCTTTTGTTTTATAAGGTTAAGTGTTCACATTCATTTAAAAGTGGGCACCCCCTTTGGGCACCCATTTAGGGGCCAAGGTGGGGAGCCCCACTTAAGTGAGTGTACCCACACTAATCACCCACATGCAAGCGTGGAAAACACTAAGGTTAAACTTCACTTTAATTTCTATAAAAAAAAACCTTCTCCTTCAAGCGTAGAGATCACCGCTTCCACCTTGTTACGTAAGACAACCGGCGCTTCATCTCTTCGCTCCTTCAGGCTGCGCTTGTACTCGGGCAAACCACTTCTACACTTCTGTACGGACTGCTCACAGGCTGCACTACCCTCTGTACAGGTGATTGTACTTGCAGCAGGTGTTTACTCTGCAGGCGGCCAAAACAGGCTGCGCATGCTCTACCTATTCAACAGGCAGCTGCCCCACCTGAAGCAGCCAGGCGGCTGTGGCTGTGCTCCTCCAGACAGGCAGCCAATACAGTAGCGCCTGTGTGTGTGTACACGACTCCAGACGGGCAGCCAAATAGGCTGCGCTGCCCACCACAGCAGGCGGCTGTGGGCTCATCTCCCGCGGTGGTGCTTTTACAGCTAGGTGACTGTCGGCCGAACCTTGCAAACTTTGTTAACAAACGGCCTCCTCTCCATCTTCTGCAGGCTGCTCATCCTCTCCTCAGGCGGCTGTACCTTCCATACGTGGCTGCTGCTCTTCCTGTTGATGTTTGGGCTCCTGTAGCCAAAAGGCTATAGTCTATTCCAAGCAGTCACGTCCCTCGACATGCTACTATACCTCGGTATCTTTCTCAAGTGAGTGCACACATGAGTATTGGACTTCCTTCTGTCATCCACAACAAGTAAGTGAATTTTCAGATTTAAATAAAATACTGTGTGTTAAATTTGCTAAGGGATTCATTTCCCCACGGTAACACCCGTTTGGTGCCGGGTTGTCCAAGCTCTATTGGAGAACCTCGGTCCAAAGGTGCTGAGATCGGGAGAGCCAGGCGTTAGTACGAGAGCGCGTGTTTGTGCGTGGTCTCGGAACACCAGTGAGGCGCTCTCCGCAGAGTCCAGTGAAAGCACAGGACCGTAGAGACTGGACCACGCTAGTGGTCGTTCTGCTTCGAGCATCTACATCAAATTTCGACTTCGAGCATATTTGTTTGGTACTGTTTGCATATGTACATGGACATCATCTGGTTCTTGGAACCCATGGAGCATTGTATTTGTTAAATACTCCCAATAAATATATCATATATTGAGGGGGGATCGGCCTGTTCCGCCCCAGTATTGGTGTCCATCTTTCCATTTCATTTTCATTTCAATTTCAAGTTGAATTAAGTTGTCCATTTCAAATTTGTGGTTTTAAAGTTGTGCTATTAAGCGTGTGGGTGTCCAACGGAGTCTTCCCACTTGACGGGATTGGTTTCATTGGTATCAGAGCACGGTTGTTTCCCTCTTCCTAGTGGGGAAATGAACGTGTGTACTGGACATCCTACTTTTAGCAAACTTAAAACACAATGGACAGCCAAGGTAACCCTTCGGAAGTGCCAAATTCGAGGGGTCCATCTAGTGCCTCTCGTGGGTCTGATGCCCTGCAAGGTAGACACAAGCCCCTTAAGGGTTAATGATAGTGAATCAAAGGGTCAATTGTCTCCAGGAAAGACAGTTATGCTTGAACAAGAGCCTGATGCTATGAGGGTTGAAATGGAACTATCCAGGGCTACCTTGATAATGAACATTTTCTAGTTGCTCCATTGAATGGATGTGATGTATTGTTGGGCAAGCCGTGGCACCATAGGCTTGAGCCCCTCAAAGACTACAAGTCTAATATGATTTCTTTTATACATAAAGGCCGCATGCATTTTATTAATGCTGGCAAAGAAGGGGATTCCATCCCACTTGTATCACACATCCAAATTAATAAAGCAATGAAAAAGAGTATTTCAGCGTACTTGGTTCTTGTACGTGATAGCCTTGTGCCAAATCATCAAAATATGGATGCTATGTCTAATGATAGGCTGACTTTAGAGAAAGGTTTGGTTCAGCCCAGTTTCTCACCTTATTGCTCTCCTGTGCTTCTTGTTCAAAAGAAGGATGGATCATTCCGTATGTGTGTGGACTATAGAGCTTTGAACAAGCTTACCATCAAGAACAGATTCCCAATTCCGCGAATTGATGATATCTTGGATAAGCTTGATGGCTTAGCTTGCTTTAGCAGACTTGACTTGAAGAGTGGTTATCACCAGATACGCGTGGTGCCACAAGATGTCCATAAGACTGCATTCAGGACAGCCTTCGGACTATATGAATTTTTGGTAATGCCTTTTGGTCTCACTAATGCTCTTGCCACATTTAATCGAATGATGGATAGGATATTCCGATCCCATCGCAAATTTACAGGAGTATTCTTTGATGATATCTTGGTTTTCTCCAAGAATGAGCAAGAACACCGAACTCATTTGGTCACAGTGTTCGAAGAGTTGCGGAAGCATATAAACTTTTCGTAAATGCCAAGAAAAGTGAGTTTTTCCTTTCAGAGATTCATTATTTGGGACACATTGTATCCAAGCATGGAGTTACAATGGATCCTGCAAAGCATAGTTGTTTCTCGTACGCGTACGAACCTATTCGTATGTACGAGTCGTACGGTACGATATCGTACGAATTCGTACGATATCGTACGGTACGAGTTAGGTTTTTTTTTTTCCCCAAAAAATTTTTTCCCCTTGAAAAAAAATTTCCAAATGCTTAAAAAAAATAGAAACCCTGCTTTACGAAGATCCCAAATGCTCGCAATACTTCGCAACTTTCGTGTCCACTCAGTATTCCATATGGGGTTGTGGAGAGACCTAAAAAATCTGGCGAGGTAGACTGGTAGTGTACACTTGATTGGTAGGATGAGAGAATCTTGCTACATCACTTGGGGATCCCTGGTATAGGTAGGCTAGACAATTAGATTCTCAAGTTATGCACAAGGGAGAACATTTGGACATGGCCATTTTGATCTAGAGAGGAGTCCCTAAACTTATCACCCTAGATGCACTCCTCGTATTTGTGCAAGGACGGTCCCTTAGTCATAAACGCTACACTGGGAGACCTTTGGTATTGCATTACCCATCCAGGTTCTTTTTTGGAGACAATCGGGAGATCCAACCGGGAGAGACACATATCCATGTACTGGTTTCTCAAGCACTGTAGACTCCTCCCCTCCCAACCTTCCCTCACATTCAAGCTTGAAGCTCCATAGCTTGTAAGTGTAAAAAATAAAAACCGTATTTTATCGTACCGTATCCCAAAATTTCATACTGTACCGAATATTCCCGTACGGTATCGTACCGTACCGTATCGTATTTTCGTACCGTGACAACTATGCTGCAAAGATAGAGACCATTCGCAATTGGCCCGAATTGCAAAACGTACATCAAGTACGTAGTTTTCTGGGATTATGTTCGTACTATAGGCGTTTCATAAGGCATTTTGCTATGATTGCCACTCCTCTACATGATCTCACGAAGAAGAAAACTGCTTTCAAATGGACTTCAAATGAACAGGATGCTTTCTTGTAGCTCAAGCATGCTATTATATGTGGTCCAGTATTGATTGTTCTTGACTTGCACAAGTCATTCGTGGTTGAATGTGATGCTTGTGGTGATTGTATTGGAGCTGTCCTAAATCAAGAAGGACATGCAGTTGCATACGAGAGCTGTCGTTTGTATGATGCCGAGCTTCATATGGATATCTATGAGAAAGAGCTCTTGGTTGTAATTCATTCCTTAAAGATATGGAAACATTATCTTCTTGGGGTTGAATTTGTAGTCAAGACAGATCATCAAAGCTTGAGATACTTTCTATCTCAAACAAAGCTTTCAGAGAAGCAGATGAGAATGGCCAATTTTCTTTCCATGTTTCATTTTCAGATTGTGCATACTCCAGGAAAGAAAAATGTGGTGGCCGATGCACTATCTAGGAGGCCTTATGTTGTTGCAGTCTCAGTGGCCTCTCATGCAGACTTATCTGCTATGAGAGATTTGTATCATTTGGATGCTGATTTTTGCCATATATGGACTGATTTGATGGCTGGTCATTCACATGCCTCTTATGTTATCAACGAGGGTTATCTTATGAAGGATAATTGTCTATGCGTGGTAAAGGATTTGCGTCCAAAGGTTATGGACGAATGTCACGCTCCACCATATGCTGGTCATCGAGGTATCATGCCTACTACTCGCATGATTCAGAGGTATTTCTTTTGGCCGAGCATGCGTAAAGACATTGAGGCTTATGTACGTGCATGTATTACTTGCCAAAAGGTGAAATTTGATAGGCAAAAACCTCTAGGTTTGCTTCAGCCATTGCCTATTCCCTCGCAACCTTGGGAAAGCATTACTATGGATTTTATTATGGATTTGCCTAGATCCCAGCATGGGAATGATGCTATTTGGACCATTGTGGACAGGTTTAGCAAGCAAGCTCACTTCTCGCCCGTCAAGAAAACCATCAAAGCTGATCATACGGTAAAGCTTTTTCTTGCTAATATTTTCAAGCATCGTGGTATGCCTAAATCCATTGTTGGGGATAGAGATCCCAGGACTACGAGCCTCTTTTGGAGGGCTTTGTTTGATAATATGGGTACTAAACTTGAGTTTTCATCAGCTTATCATCCCCAAACGGATGGCCAAAGTGAAGCTGCAAATTCAGTCATGTTGGATTTGTTGAAATGCTATGTGGCAGATCAAAAGATTGCATGGGAGAAGTATCTTCCACTTGTTGAGTTTGCCTACAATAATATGATCCATGCTTCCACGGGAAAGGCTCCGTTTGAGATTATCTATGGTAGAGTGGTTTTGCCACCCATCCTTCGTACCAAGGATGAGATTTTTGCAGCTGATGAATATGTTCGTGACTTGGATGTTGCCTTTGGTCAGGTCCGGACAGCCATTGCAAGATCTCAGGATAAGCATAAAATGGCTGCTGACAAGCACAGAAGGGACATGGAAGTCAAAGAAGGTGATTGGGTTTTGTTGAAATTTGAGAAGGCTAGGCTTCGGAAGAGGCCAGGACGAGAAGGATCATATCCTAAGTTTTCTCCTCGCTATTATGGACCCTTCAAGGTGATTCACAAGATCAATGAAGTGTCATACCGGCTTGCTTTACCCAGTCATTGGAAGATTCACAATGCTTTTCATGTGAGTCTATTTCGGAAATATGTGGGGCCAGATCTTGATGAGCCTGTTACAGAAGATCCGCCAGAGATTGAAGAGCTTGAGGAGATCCTCCAGCCAAAACAGATTGTTTTTCACAAGGAGAGAAAGCTACCTGCTTCTGCTGCAGGAAAGCTTTCCAGGAGATACCTTGTGAAGTTTAAGAATTATTTGCCTATTGATGCCAAGTGGGTAAATGAGGATTATTTTGTTGATTACCCACAGTTGTTGCAGGCATAGCTTGAGGCTTTTCAGTCGAGGTCAACTCTTTAGAGGCCCGGGGGGATGTCACCAATTGGCCGACCATTTGGTCCATCTCCAGATTTTGAGTCTCGTTCACTTGAGGCCAGGCCGGTGTCTCATGTGAAGAGGCTAATATTTTGTTGACATGGACGGCAGCAAGACTGGTGCCACCCGTGTGTTAGCAGGATGGTGTCGTATGGACGGGAGCCAGACTGGTGCCACCCGTGTATGACCTGGACTGTGTTCGACCCATGGGATTGTCACGCCATGGAAGAGCCAGTATTCATGCCGTGTTTTGCCTATGGGATTGTCACACCATAGGGAGACTCGTGCCTGGAACTGCGTCTTACCTATGGGACCGTCACTCCATAGGAAGACTAGGTTTTTATGTTTTACGTCGTGCCAGTTTTGTGCCGACAGATATTTTGTACTTGTTCCATGAACGGGAGATATGTCCATGTTACTATTTGCACATGCACACATGATTTGCATGTTTGAAACTGTTTTCGCATGATATGTATTTTTGTGTTTGCCTGCTTGACGTGTTACTTACTGAGCGCCAGTGAGTCGTGAAGTCTGCTCTGTATTTTGATGAGTTTTAGTGCATGTGAACAGGTAGTAAGTATATCGCACATGTTGTTTTTAATATTTTATTTCTAACCTTTTGTTTTATAAGGTTAAGTGTTCACATTCATTTAAAAGTGGGCACCCCCTTTGGGCACCCATTTAGGGGCCAAGGTGGGGAGCCCCACTTAAGTGAGTGTGGGGGTGGGCATGGTCACCTACCCACACTAATCACCCACATGCAAACGTGGAAAACACTAAGGTTAAACTTCACTTGAATTTTTATAAAAAAAAAACCTTCTCCTTCAAGCGTAGAGATCACCGCTTCCACCTTGTTACGTAAGACAACCGGCGCTTCATCTCTTCGCTCCTTCAGGCTGCGCTTGTACTCGGGCAAACCACTTCTACACTTCTGTACGGACTGCTCACAGGCTGCACTACCCTCCGTACAGGTGACTGTACTTGCAGCAGGTGTTTACTCTGCAGGCGGCCAAAACAAGCTGCGCATGCTCTACCTATTCATTAGGCGGCTGCCCCACTTGAAGCAGCCAGGCGGCTGTGGCTGTGCTCCTCCAGACAGGCAGCCAATACAGTAGCGCCTGTGTGTGTGTACACGACTCCAGACGGGCAGCCAAATAGGCTGCGCTGCCCACCACAGCAGGCGGCTGTGGGCTCATCTCCCGCGGCGGCGCTTTTACAGCTAGGTGACTGGCGGCCGAACTCTGCAAACTTTGTTAACAAACGGCCTCATCTCCATCTTCTGCAGGCTGCCCATCCTCTCCTCAGGCGGCTGTACCTTCCATACGTGGCTGCTGCTCCTCCTGTTGATGTTTGGGCTCCTGTAGCCAAAAGGCTATAGTCTATTCCAAGCAATCACTTCCCTCGACATGCTACTATACCTCGGTATCTTTCTCAAGTGACTGCACACATGGGTATTGGACTTCCTTCTGTCATCCACAACAAGTAAGTGAATTTTCAGATTTAAATAAAGTATTGTGTGTTAAATCTGCTAAGGGATTCATTTCCCCACGGTAACACCCGTTCGGTGCCGGGTTGTCCAAGCTCTATTGGAGAACCTCGGTCCAAAGGTGCTGAGATCGGGAGAGCCAGGCGTTAGTACAAGAGCGCCTGTTTGTGCGTGGTCTTGGAACACCAGTGAGGCGCTCTCCGCGGAGTCCAGTGAAAGCACAGGACCGTAGAGACTGGACCACGCTAGTGGTCGTTCTGCTTCGAGCATCTACATTGAATTTCGACTTCGAGCATATTTGTTTGGTACTGTTTTCATATGTACATGGACATCATCTGGTTCTTGGAACCCATGGAGCATTGTATTTGTTAAATACTCCCAATAAATATATCATATATTGAGGGGGGGTCGGCTCGTTCCGGCCCCAGTGCTGGTGTCCATCTTTCCATTTCATTTTCATTTCAATTTCAAGTTGAATTAAGTTGTCCATTTCAAATTTGTGGTTTTAAAGTTGTGCTATTAAGCGTGTGGGTGTCCAACGGAGTCTTCCCACTTGACGGGATTGGTTTCAGTCCCAAAACCCGTTGAAGGGCCCCCATCTGTTGGTGTATCTGCTTTACTATGAAATGTTCTTGAGATGTTTGCAATTCTAGTTTTAAAGGCGGTACACAAATGATAAATAAATTACAAGTGTGTGCCAGTTTGCAAGCTTCATGAGCTATCTTTGAATCATGTAAACTAAAGTCATTCTTAAAATACATTTTTCTTGCAGGGAGTTCGCCTCAATGAGAGCAATTTTATCAACAATACCTCAATGGTCTTTGGTCAATGCCTCCGGGTGCGGTTTTTCTCTTGTTGTTAATAGACAAGGTTTTGGGAAAGCTTTTGAAAAAAAGTGAGAAATAAAAGTTGTGCGCACATGCACGTGCATGTGCACACGTATTTTTTTCAAGAGGTGTCAGGGTCGAACTCACAGCCTCTTGGATAGGGTGGGTCGTGGAGCAATCCACTCAGGCAAGAGCCTGTCAATTGCTAAGTTACAGTCATTTACCTATGTTGACCTTTTTACAGGCTTTGCTGGAACATCAGAAAAATCCAAAGAAGACACTACAAAAGCACTTTCAATATTCTATGGTATATTTCTGCTTCCAATTCAGGTCCATGTTTGTCATTGATATCAATATTGCAGCTCATATGCCAGGGAAGATGGGGTGTGCATCTGCTATCGAGTTGTGCTTTTGGTAAACGGCTTATTACAAACAATTTTCTGGTCGTGTTTGCAGCTTACAAGATATCTGAAGTCCTATATGGAAGCCAAAGGGAATATGACATTGGTAAACAATTCAGGAGCTTTAGTGCTTCACTTCTTTTGTATTTGAATATCCTTTCAGGTCATAATTAGAAAAAGGTTCAAGGTATCGAAAGGCTGCTCAACATAGCACGCAACTAGCATACTATCTGCGTTTCTTTTTCCCAAACTTAAGAATCATTGGCTGTTTGTATGCAGATAGTTAATGTAAGTCCATGTGAGGAGGATTATCTGGACACTGCTTTTGTGCTGAGGCAGGCTGCTCCTTATTCAAATATAAAGTAATTGGCTTACCTGCAATCTTGCTTGCCTTTATCTCTAAACTTTCCTGCCCCTCCCCCCAACTTATGAAAGATAGGAAATGGAAAGAAAAAGGCATTGCCATATTAACGTTGAAATTTGGATCTGCAGACTCTTTTAGGCCATCTAGCAATTAAAGGAACTTGCTTCTTTGATCCTCTGGAAATGATTTCATTCTGAGTTTGCAGGTTAAGTTTGTTGCCTCCTAAAGAAATCATTGACAAGCCGGCTTTGAAAAAAAGGGGTTTATTGCATCAAGAGAGGCAGCCTATGAAGAAACAGAGAAAGGTACAAGGGTCCTTTTACCTCAACTATGTTTGCTGTTGATATCTATGTTGACTTCTCAAGTTGTTTTGCATAGGTTGATGACCCAAAGAGTGCAGACGATGAGCATTATGGCTGCTCCAATGCCAATGCCACTCAAACAAGCAAGGGTGTTCAAAGCATCACTCTAGGTTTGGCCTCAACTGTTCTGGTTTTAGTGATATAAGTTGAAGGCATGCATCTTGTTTTTAAGGAAGCAACTGCTCCTATATTGCATTTGGTTTGGGGTAACTCAAATGCCAGGGATTTTTCTGGTTTTTGGCAGACCTAAATGCAGATGCCCAAAATCTTTGTCATGAAGTTGACACCTGCCAAGGTGAAGATGCAGACCATGTTGATGAGAATGTTATGCAAGATTCTGGAACGATCAATAAGCCCTCTCTGCATTTACATATATTAGAAGAGTTGAAGCTAAGCGTTTTGACCGAGGTGGAACAAGTTCTTCTTCAAAAAGGGGTGGAAAACTATGTTCAAGTATCTCATGCGGTTTCTAAAACTCTAGACAAATATATAAAGCAACATTATAACGGCTTTGAGGTATTTTTAAAATTGCCCTTTACAGTCACTTTTTTGTGCATACATTATTCAAGGATAAGTGTTTAATGCCATCTGCATTTGGTCCTTTTAGGAGAATCAGGACCTGGCAACTCTACCTGGGTCCTGCGGTCTCAATGATTACCTTTGGCTCATAATTTGGCATGACACTCAAAGCATCTTCTTTCTTTATTCGTAGTGCTGGGTAGCACTCCTAGGCATGGAGAACCTTGGTTACTAGGAGTCGGGTGGATATTTGCATCTGGCTTGGTCCTCCAAGCCAAAAATCAATGGTTGTGCATGGAGATGAAGCCTTTTGGCTTTATTATATTGCTTGAGCTCACATTTGTGTGGGAGAATCTTGTGCAAATATTGTGATGCTTTGAGTATCTTTTTGAGTATAGACTCATTATTTCCATTGTGTGTGTTGAGCTTTCACATTTCCACCCTAATTGCTAGAATGGTAGCATCTTGACTAGATGCCTTCATTCTGAATAATTTATGGAGGTTTCTTCTATGAAAATTTAGTTAGAATGTTACCTTAGTAAGGAGGCGGCAACCAGAGTATTTGTTGGAGAAACGAAGGCCAACAGTAGACACACCCATCAACTGCAGCAAGACTCAAGAAGCTGAAGAAGCAGCTTCGGTTCTATTCAATGCAGCCAGCCTGCTACGATATCCTTCAACAATTTTTGTATGCTTCAGTGGTTGTACATATCAACTCTTCAGAGCTGCAGCTGTCCTAGACTTCTGCGAGCTTGGGACAAGCCCTCTGAGCACTGAGGAAAAGGGTCTGCGGTAGGTGGTTGTACATATCAACTCTTCAGAGCTGCAGCTGTCCTACCCTTCTGCGAGCTTGGGTCAAGCTCTTTTGCAGGGCCCTCTGAGCACTGAGGAAAAGGATCTGCGGTAGCCTTTAATCTGAAATGATTTGGCACGCCTTCTCTCTGAGCACCAGCTGGCCATGTGATCTTACTTTTGGGATGTGGGCTATCATCCAGTCATAGATCTATCATCTCGTCTCTTCTCTTTATCCAGCTGAGCAGCAGCGGCAGTGCACAGCACATCTGCATGGTGGGTGAGATCTCATCTCAACACCATTGATTCCACCATCTCACAAGTGGTTGAATTTTTGTTCCTCCTCTCCTCCCCCCCTGTAGGTGACTGTTTTCTCTCTGCATGACATCCCCTTGTGGTTCCTTGGCCTCTGCCAAGACCTTTCCCTAGTGGTCTTCTTGATAGGACACGAAGGCCTCCTGACCCTTTCTGAGGATGCCATCAAGGACCTTAGAGCTATCCTATAATGAGTCTGAGTTGTTGGATTCCATGGCTGCACTTGGTGGATTGATCGTTCTCCTCCGGAGATAGCAGAGGACCCTTGTTGGCATCTTTGGGTTTAGGAGAGCTGATGCATAGCCTGTTTGCAGTAGTGGGATCCAAGGGAGTGGCAAGAGTCCACAACACACCAGCCCCATCCCAGCTACTTCTTTGCATGCTCAGCCTGCCTAGGACACGGTATCCAGCTTCACTACTAATGAGGCATCATTCCCCATCCTGTGCAGCTTTAGCATTAGCTTGCTCAGCGTGTGACAGGCCCAACCCTTGCGGAATGCCAGAGACGCTCTTGGAGCAGCTTCTCTGCTCCCAAGATCTCCAACTTTCTCTAGCTTACAGCCTAATCAAGGTCTTGTAGGGCATGGCTGGCCAACCTTGGTTGCACCTGCTAATGTTGAAGATGCGGAGTGGCATGAGGTCCCAACGGCACTGATAGAGCCCTTTGTGAACGATTTCCACCCTCTTGGTCCACCGGAGATTCACTTGATCCTAATAATTAAAGGACCATCGTGATTGGCCACATGTTGGCCAAACACTATGGATCGGTGCTAGAAGCGGAGCTTAGTTCATTTGCAGAGAGACAGGGATGCAGAGCCCCAAGACAGGCAGGCTTTCGGAGGAGCTACTCTACACTTGATCGCATCTTCACCCTCCGTGCCATCATCGAGGAGGGTAGAGCACGACATCAGAGGATTTATTGCTGCTTTGTGGATTTCCGCAAAGCTTTTGATACTGTACTCCATGCCATCATCGAGGAGGGTAGAGCACGACATCAGAGGATTTACTGTTGCTTTGTGGATTTCTGCAAAGCTTTTGATATTGTACCTCGAGCCTGCCTCCTACACCATCTACAGGAGAGAGGAGTCCCATCTGACATGGTTTGGAGCATCATCGCCCTCGATGACTCTGTCACACTGGATGAGTGAGAGCCCGCGAGGAGGTACATCGCAAGAGACTTCCAGCACTATTGGGGTGAAACAGGGCTGCCCTCTATCACCCACTCTTTTTGGCCCCTACATTGATGAGATCTCGAGCTTTATTGATGGGTTAGGCAGGGCTGGTCCCACAGTGGCAGGCATATAAATCCCCATACTACTTTATGCAGATGACATCGTCCTCCTCTCAGACTCAGCCAAGGGGCTTCAAAGACAGTTGGATGCCTCATAGGACTTCTGTACTCAGCGGGACCTCAATGTTAACCTTGGTAAAACCAAGGTAATGGTCTTCAATACTTTCCACCCCTTGACATCCAGATTGAGCTTCACATACAGAGGGGCTCCTGTGGAGATTGTCTCATCCTATGTCTACCTTGGTGTCACTTTCAGTGGCCCACGCTTCACCATGCTTCCCACAACACATGCCAGAGTGACGAGGATATGCAGCCTTGAGCTTACTTGAGTGGTAGTGCTTCCAGGTACATTTCCAGGAGCCCAAGACGAAGGGTTGGCTTTTTGACACCCTTGTCACACCAGCCTTGATGTATGGAGCAGGCTTTTGGGGGACCAAATTTATCCGATGAGGATTGGCAGTGAGTTGAGAGGCCCTAGTTCATGATGTTCTCCCGTATGATCCATAGCAAACCATCAGTCCCAGACCAGATTATCCAGGCAGAGTTTGCTGCAGCCCCGATGGTAGTGGATGCACTCTTCCAGACAGCCACATACCTCCATTGCATCAGTTACATGGATCCCCAGTATATGGGCTCCGCATGGATCACCTACCACCCCTTTAGTATAGTTTGGACTCCCCTTTTCTCCGATTCTCTCACAAGGATACCAACTGGGTTATCTGGTTAGAACTTCTCAGCCTCTACACCCATTGCACATGGATCACACCTCGGAGCTCCCAAAACGAAGATGCACTTCTACAGAGATCACTTCGTCATGCTCATTGAGAATGGATTCATCTAACAGTCGGGCTACCTGAGTGTTCACACGTCCCATGCCATGTAGAATGCGATTGGCCAGATATGGGTTTCATCCCACCGCCTCAGAGTGGAGATAGGTAGAGTTGAGCATGCCTTCAGAGCTGGGAAGCTCAGACGGAGACCCAGAGAGGAGAGGATTTGCCGATTATGCCACACAGAGGTTGAAACCAAGGAGCATTACATATGCCGTTGCCTAGTATACTATGGGATCCGTGGGAGGTTTCATTTGGTCCACTTCCCAAGACCATTGATTTCTTGGACTAGCATTGCTTAGGCCTCTTCTTGCTTGAGGTCCGCAGACATAGGGACACTTTCTTGAAAGAGCTTTTGCCCCCAGCCACCCCGCCTCCTCCCTCGCCAACCAACCATTACCAATTTATTCTGGATGCAGGAGGTGGAGGACATCGATACAGTGGATCTTGTGGATCCACCTTGAGATGCTCCGGACCCACCTCACCCGAGAGGAGTTACGATCTGTGACATGGGCAAAGCAACTGAGAGACAGACGTCAGCTGGTGTGTTGCGCAATATTTAAAATAGAAAATAAAGAACTAGAGAGGGTGAGGCACAATAGATGAGAATGGCAGGGATGTTGAGAAGTTGTGCAGGCCACACATTGTTCTGCTCTTCGGCTTTGATGGACCAGATCGACGTGTTGCAAAACTCTTGCCGCTTATCGTGCAATTGGCCACAATGATTTTCAACAGCATTTAAGCCTTAGTAAGGCTTGTCAAAGCCTTCCTTGTCACCACTTACTCGCCTTCGTAGTAGCACTCGTCAGTTTTAGTAGCAACACCCTTGTCGCCACCTACACGCCTTCGTAGCATTTGTCAGTTTCAGTAGCAACACCCTCATCACCACCTGCTCGCCTTCGTAGCTTTTTGCTCTGCACCTACCAAGGTTATCTTCTCCGCCCAATTGAGAACGCATGCCTCTACACACCGTGTGCCTAGCACCGACACGGCATCGACTACCTTCCACACAATCTCACTATCTCTATTGCTTGCCATGTTTAAGGGGATAATGTGTCTTTAAAAAATACTTTTAAAGATTAATCATTAAGGATTGGTTCACATGGCAAAGAAAGCGCAGCCAATTTTTGGCTTCATGCATTTATTTTGGACTTCACCAAATGCCCTTGCAACATTGGCACATGTTTTTATACTAGCACGAGCTTCTATGTCATCACCATCATCTGTGCTTAGGCCCCAACATGCAGTGCCTTGGAAATGTTGCAGCAAAAAGGCTCTCTACTACGATCGCGAGATTCTTCTTGGAAATCCTTTTTTAGTTTTTTGTGTGTGGTCATGGGTCTTGTGCCCAGGTTGTCCCTCGAAAAAGATTTGTAATAAATGCTATGTGTGTGTTTTTCTCTTCGTGTGCTTTGAGTTAGTTATCTTCAATAACACTCTGTTATAAATCCCTTATTAAAGCAAGGGGGGGGATATTGTGATTACCAATATAGGACATGGACAACTAACTCCCAGTGTTACCTTGGCCTTGAGTCGGAGTTGGGGATAAGCTACATGAACCTCTGAGCCAAGCATGATAAGCCTCTGAGCCATGCTAGTGTTGAGCCTTTGAGGCTAAGCTCACTAGCCTTTGAGCCAAGCTTATCAGCCTCTGAGCCAAGTTACATGAGCCTCTGAGCCTGCAACTAGAACATGCCGAGTTCGGACCAAAGTTGGAGCATGCGTATTCTTGCCTTTTGAAAGTTCCTCATCACACTTCCACCTTTGCTCCAAACGGGGGTTTGTTGGGTCGAGGGGTTTCTTGGGTATTTGGAGCCTCCTGTACATGTGTGTGTACCCTTGTTTGTGTACCCGAAAGTGTGTGTGAACAGCTCCTGAATGCTCACTTATGTGTAAGTGTGCTTATGTGTGTGAACCCACCCTTAGGTGGATAAGATATTATGTGTGTGAAGTAAGTAGTGATGTCAATGGCCATGCCATGTGTCAGTCACCTAGTGTGTTCGATTGAGTCAAAAGATAAGGTTTGCAACCTATAAAAGCATGTACTTGGTGTACTTTATTTACACATCAATCCAATCCTCATTGAGTCGCGCAATCTTGAGCATTATCACATCAATACAATCCTCATTGAGTCGTGCAATCTTGAGCATTATCACATCATCGATGGCAAGGCCACCGATTAGCGCCACACGGCCTATGGGACATCGGCTATGGAGGATCCAGATTCACAGATACACATAGCAGTTTGGAACTGCAATGGAGCACTTTGGACACATCTTGGGAGGATGGAGGAGGTCATGGAGGGATGGGACATCATACTACTTACAGAGACGCACCAGAGCCCAGAGAGGGGGCTACCCAAAGTAGAGGGCTATCAGTGGGAGTTTACATACAGGGGGACCACACGGCAGAGCACATCGAGAGGATCTAGAGGTATAGCGGTACTCTTCAAGCGAGAGCTACAGGAGCGCCTACAGGTGGTAGCACGTGACCAGGAGGCTAGATACATGTGGATTAGACTGCAGCTCTCAGCAGACAGGGTGTTATATATTGCTCTATGCTACTTCTCTCCTAGAGGATCGAGATATGCCATGACAACAGAGGATGAGAGTAGAGGCGAGGAGGAGGACACAGGGCCAGTGGGAGAGTCACCATATGCAGCCCTTTCAGATGAGATCATACACTACTCCAACTTGGGGGAAGTCCTCCATATGGGGGACTTCAATGCATGGACATAGAGCCGACAGTGCAACATTTATGATTTCGAGCACCCCGAGGTGATGCACACACTAGAGGTGGAGGACACGGGAGCTTGCAGGGTGTCAGAAGACATGGGGCTGGATAACACCAGATATGGTCATCACTTACTTGAGCTGGGAGCACGACACCATCTCGTTATTTATAACGGGATAAGACAGTAGCAGGATTCAGGAACACTGACATGCTTTCCATGATCGGGGGGGTAGCACAGTGGACTACATCATGGGGTCCATGGAGACCACACAGGTAGTGACATCTTTCACCATCCCCTCCTTGTCCTATTGGTGCGGATCACATGTACCTCTTACTGTCACTGGCGAGCTCCACACCAGCACCCACACAGCCCACACAGGCATCGCATACAACTTTCTACTTCACCCATGACTTGGCAAACATAAATGAGCATCATGTATATGACGGGCTATTCCAAATGGATCCCCTGTCACCTCTAGACACACTCACCACCCAGCTGTCATCTCTACTACATACAGCCGCCACCCCCAGCTTCCCCCATCATACACACATTGCACACACAGATAGATCTCGGAGCATGCCCCAGAATCGGTGGTATGATGATGAGTGCAGAGAGCTATATATAGACTCCTCCGTGCCCAGAGAGCAATGGGGACCATTACACAGAGACAGGCGAGCCAACAGATGAGGATCCTCACACGCCATAAGAGGCGTGCATATGAGGAGGCACAGTACTAGGATATATACCACCTACTCATGAGCAGAGATGCAGCCACTGCATGGCGTAGGATGAGAGAGCCTCGCCCTCGTACCTTGATTGAGGATCCACACACATGGCACACATATGCAAAGAGCCTCTACCATATCCCTCAGCAGCCGCCCATACCACAGCCATAGGAATCCCGCCCTACCACCTCTACTTTCTTTACCGCCTCGATGGTAGAGAGAGCTATCCGCCGGTTACAGCATGGGAGATCGGCTGACCACACAGGTATACAGAGTGAGCATCTTATTTATGCAGCTGACACACTAGGACCCTTTGTTGCTCACCTATTTAATAGGGCACTAGTGGAGGGCCTACCAGCTGAGTGGACTATGCACACCATCGTGCCTCTCCACAAAGCGGGAGACATGCTAGACCCCAGCAACTACAGGACTATCATGATTGGTCATACATTGGCCAAACTTTATGGCACAGTGCTCGAGGCAGAGTTGAGCTCATATGTAGAGAAGGAGGGACTGCGAGCACCAGGGCAGGTTGGATTCCGACGAGCTTTCTCCACTATTGACCATATATTCACCCTGAGATGTCTGATTGACCAGGCTAGGGCGCGGGAGAAGAGATTATACTGCTGCTTTGTGGATTTCTGCAAAGCATTTGACACGGTGCCACGAGAGAGACTCTTCCAGCGCCTACAGTCATTGGGGATCCCATCAGAGATGATTTGGGGCATCTATGCTTTATATGAGTAGGTCTTTGGGCGCATACAATGCCCCGGGGGGCTATCTGATGTTATTGCTACCACCATATGTGTGAAGGAAGGATGCCCACTCTCTCCTACACTATTTGGGCTATACATCGATGAGGTGGCTGACTTCATTGGTCACGGTGGTGGGGACGGGGTAGGCATCTCAAGTACCACAGTCCACATTATGCTATATGCAGATCATATTATTCTGGTCTCTGAGTCGCGGATGGGAATACAGCACCATCTCCATGCACTCGATGACTTCTGCACACAAAGGGGGCTTACAGTGAACCTTGGGAAAACCAAGGCCATGATTGAAACCACACCTCAAGGCCGGTTCGACGACAAGCCATCTTCACACTAGCAAGAGGACAGGTAGAGGTGGTAGACTCATGTGTACATGGGGATTACATTTACGACTCCGCTAGGAAGATTTACTATGGCACAGGCAGCCACGGATAGACTCACACGAGGGTATGCAGCTCTGGCCATGCTAGAGAGAGTGTCACCAGGCACACTTCCAGGAGCCCCGCACGAAGGGGTGGTTGTTTGACACACTAGTCACCCTTGCTTTGATGTATGCTGCAACAGTATGGGCACCTGGGCTCGCCACCTGCACATGGTCTCAAATAGAGAGGCCTCAGATTCTCATGCTCTCACGGATGATCCGCAGTAAACCCTCTGTCCCACATGACATTGTCCGGACGGAGTTTGTTGCACCTCCTATGCTAGTAGAGGCCCTCTTCCAGACGATCTGCTTCATACAGACGATCAGAGATATGCCATCAGATCGACTCTCACATAGAGCTTTTGAGGTGTCTAGGCAGCTTGTAGAGAGTGGAGATAGGAGATCATGGTATTCACAGATGATACAGTGGCTCACTCAGCATGGTCTTGACATAGATCACTTGCCACCTTTCCAGTATGATATACATGCACCACACATCCAGCTCTCTCACAGTGAGAGGAACAGAGTCCTTCGGTAGGATTTATGGCAGCGATACACTCAAGAGACTTGGATCACACCCAGTCAACCTCTACCGCCGAAGATGCTATACTACAGAGATCAGTTTATGTGTATCTCAGCGGATGGATACAGAGGCCTGGATACATGGATGTGTACATGCCTCACAGTGCCCGAGTGGTGATTGGCCAGCTCAGAGTGTCATCACACCAGCTTGAGATTGAGGCAGGTAGGGCAGCACGGATCCCCATAACAGAGAGGATATGCAGACTATGCCAGGAGGAGGTTGAGAGTGAGGAACATTATGTATGCAGATGCAGAGCATATAGTGTCATTAGAGAGAGATACACCACCATCTTCAATGGACATCCCTCACTCTGCCAGATCATGGAGTCTGCAGACCAGCGCAGATTTGGCCAATTATTGCTAGAGACACAGCGCCACAGAGAGACACTGCTACGGACTCATACCACAGGGAGAGGTGGGCGACAGCTCCAGCTCACTGATTTCTTTCAGAGATCTTTCCCAGTGCCTACCCTGACACAGGAGGGGGTTACACTTCAGCACACTGCGGACCTCCAAGCCAGACGGAGACTGAGAGCACCAGGCTACCAGACTCCCAAACTACATCAGAGGGAGATCACAGAGATACGGGCTCAACATCAGCACCATATCCAAGAGCGGCTAGCTCACTTACACTCACACCCGGAGATCATGCTCCGAGGTATTTTTGCCTCGCCCTCGCCTCTGTATCACATATTACACCCCCATTATGGTACTGGTTGGAGCTAGACAGATCTGCATTGCATTCTTGTATACCCTGCGCATATAGGTTGCATACTGAGCCTCTAGCAGAAGTGCTCCATCCATCACACCCCCCCACTAGCTCAGTACCTTCATAGTTTATTTCATGTTCTTTTTGTCCTTTTTTTTTTCCTGGACATCCAGAAGACATTGACAGTTGTACATTGATTTGTCTCATAGGTTGAGTTCGGCTTCTAGTAGACGTTAATACAGCTTTTTTTTTTTTTTTTTTTTTCGTGAAATGGTGTTTTATATTATATGTAATATGTACATCAGCCACATGGCTCACACAGAACCTATGGCCCCAAACAAAACCCCCACAAAAGATCCTCTAAAGGATCATGACCATGCAAACCTGTACACTAGTAAGAAAGCCTCCTAGCCAAATAAGCATCCCAGATAGAAGCATCAAAGATGAGCCAGCCGAGCCGCCGTAGACCATAAGGAAATAACATCTGCATCCAGTAGCTGAGCTGAGAGAAGAGAAGAAAACTGCCAAAGCAGCAAACCGCGGATACGTAGAATGTGCCCATGTATTCCAGACAAGGAATCAAAAATGAACCCATTCCGTGTAGTCCAAATATGCCAAAGTCCTGTCCATCTAAGGAAATGGAAAATCACAAGGTGGCTGTCTGAAGTAATGACTTGAGGACAAATCCCAAATATCCACTGATGAGCCGAAATAGTAGACCTCTCTACTGCCTCCCAAACGCGAGAGACAAAAGACCAAATCTGACGGGCCACTAGACAACTCATGAACAGATGCGTAACTGTTTCAGTGCATGTCGTGCAGAAGAAGCAAGAGGCCAGTGTAATTTCTTTCTTTCTTTCTTTCTTTCTTTCTTTCTCTCTCTCTCTCTCTCTCTCTCTCTCTCAGCCATGGACATCTTCGAACCTCCATAGCTACAAGCTCTTTGCAAACCCTAACTCTCTGTTCCTTCAAAAGGACAATTATTTGTGCGAAACACTAATTCCATGTCAGTCATGTTCTGGGAAGATTCAGCCCATTCGTTTGTACTCATTCAATTGCAGTAATACATGCAAATACTCTCTTTGGAGGGCAGCCCTTACGTGGATATCTTGGACTCCATCAGGTGTTTTGTGTATGCTCCATCTTTTTTCTTTTCTTTTCCAGACAGTGTATCAGATGTCACATGGTTGTAACTTTGGTCTCATAGGTCACTTTGGCCTTTTGAAGACGTTATATAACATTTCATTTCATTTCATTTCTCTCTTAGTAGCTTCACATGTTTCCCATGTTTCCCATTGTCCCATGTTACTCTTGATCTCTAGATCTACAGATATTTAGATCCTTTCTCACTTTTTTCTGTTACACACCATTGACATTTGCATAGTTGTCACGGTATGAAAATACGATACCGTACGGGAATTTTTGGTACGATATGAAATTTTCGGGTACTATACGATAAAATATGGTTTTTTTTTTTTAACACTTACAACCTATGGAGCTTCAAGCTTGATTGTGAGGGAAGGTTGGGAGGGGAGGAGTCTACAGTGCTTGAGGAACCAGAACATGGATATGTGTCTCTCCGAGTTGGATCTCCCGATTGTCTCCAAAAAAGAACCTGGATGGGTAATGCAATACCAAAGGTCTCCCAATGTAGCGTTTATGACTAAGGGACCGTCCTTGCACAAATACAAGCAGTGCATCTAGGGTGATAGGCTTAGGGACTCCTCTCTAGATCAAAATGGCCATGCCTGTGCATACCATGATCCTCTGTCTCTTGCCTCAGCCAGCTGTCTAGATGCCTCAAAAGCTCTGTATGACAATCTGTCCTGTGGCATCTCTCTGAATCTGTCTAGCAGGCATATAGTCTGAAATATGGCCTCTACCATCATAGGAGGCGCAGCAAACTCAGCTCGGATAATGTCACGAGGTACTGACGGTTTGCTGCGTATCATGCGTGCCATCATGAGGGCCTGTGGTCTCTCTATCTGTGTCCACCAATGGGTAGCAACCTGGCGCCCATACCGCTGCTCCATACATCAATGCAGGTGTGACTAATGTGTCAAATAGCCACCCCTTCGTCCGAGGCTCCTGAAAATGCGCCTGGTGGCATTGTCTCTCTAGCATAGCCAATGTTGCATATCCCCGTGTCAATCTAGCTCTGGCTGCTGAACCCATGATGAAGCGTGTGGCTGCTGTAGAGAAGGTAACCCCTAGGTACACGTATGATGTCACCACCTCCACCTGGCGTCCTGCGAGAGTGAATGTCAGCTGATTCCTGCCCTGTCTCGATGTGTGAAAGACCATAACCTTGGTTTTCCCAAGGTTCACAGTAAGACCCGAAGGCACATGACCTGAAGAGGTACCCCTGTCCTTTAAAATACCCCAAACCATAAGTGGTGAGACCCTTCCATGAAGTTCCTTGTGATCTGGTTAGGTATGGCTGTATTCATTTGCATAATGCTCTGACTAGTGCCTCTCAAGTGCTCGGTGTGAAGCATTCTCTCATCCTCCAAGAACATAAAACGTGGGCTGAAATCCAATCACCTCCCCTAATTGGAATGCACCTTGTAATCTGCTTGTAGAAAAAAGTCCTTTCAAGGCTCAATGCTAGGAAGAAATCCTTTGACTACTACCAGCTTACATAGTAAAACCTTACACTCCACCTCCGGGTCAATGATGTTCAATCCTCCCTCTTGCTTAGGCATAGTAATGGTATCCCAAGCCACTCTCGCTCTAGTGTGTATAGTGCCATCTGGTTGTGACTAAAGGAAGTTCCCCGAATAAGCCGACGTAGCTGACCAATGCATCCCTTATGAAAAATCTAGCACGGTGTGATAAACCAAGCAATCACCCCAGCATTTGGTTAGCTTCCAAGGCTCTAGAGGCCAAAGCAAGCTTCTGGCTATTCCAATGCTGAAGTTTGCTTTTAATGCTCATGAGCATAGGAGCAAATTGATGTGCAGAAGAGATGTCAATGCCAACCTGATAGCCAAGGTATTTGGCGATGCATCCTCTCTCAACCTAAGTGAACCCCACATCCAAACCCCAATCTGTTTGTGGAGAGTCACTAATCTGGAATCCCGCCGATTTGGGCCAATCGATGGTGGCGCCTTCTGCCAAACAAAACATTTCCAAGGCAGTGCGAAGCACAGAGGCATGCTTGTGAAGCCTCCAAAAACATAGCAGTATCATGTGCTAACTTTGAGTCCAGTAACTCTTTCTCTGTGCGAAGAGGCAGCCTGAGAAACACCCGGGGTAACCTTGAGAAACTTGCTCATAGCCTCCGCTACTATAAGGTAAAGTAGTAGAGCTAAGGGGCATCCTTGCCTCACGGAACGGGAGGTCTGAAAGTGCTCATCACGCCCCCCGCAGGCCAAAACTTTGCTGTGGGCCTCCCTACATGTGCAAGAGACCCCTTTGATCCACTACTGGGAGAAACCCATCCGTGCCGTCGTGCCTTCCAAGAAGTCCCAATCCGCTCTGTCAAGCTTTTTCAAGTCTAGCAAGAGAATGGCAAGGGGTTGTTGGCTAAATTTAGCCCACTCCACAGCTTGCCAGGATGAAAAGATGCTATCAAAAATACTCCTTCCTTGGAGGAAGCCATTCTGTGTATCATGAATAACTCTCTGAAGAACATGCTGAAGCCTCATACTCATTGCCTTCGCTAAGATTTTGTAAGCATATCCAAGCAGAGTCATGAGCCTCCACCATCTTATATTGGTCTTGTCCCCAACTTTCGGGACAAGGTGGATACGACCCCTCCATCAGAAGAGGGGGCATCATACCACTGTACATCTGCTGCAGAGCAGTGGTACCATCATCACCAATGTAATCCCAAAATTGCAAAAGGATGGAGATAGATCAGCTCATCCTTTGAAAAGGGGGCATCCAAAGAGGTGCACACATCATTTGTAATAAGCTTGGGCATGCGCTCCCAGACTTTCTGTTGTGCAACATCTCTATCCAAAGAGTGGGCCCTTGCAGAAAGTAAGGTTTGATGAAAATCTGAGGCAAAACTCCTCACCTTATTTGGATCAGTATGAAATTCCCACTAAGAATCCTGCAAGCACCTCAAACTGTCCTTATTGTGCATAGGTCCATGTGTTGAGAAAAACAGTTTGTTGCATGTGCCACCCCCACGTGTCCAAAATGCTTGATTAGCATGAAATGCAAAATCAGCCCGCCTATCCATGGCCACCTATAGCTCTAACAGTGGACAAGAGTTCTGGGATCCAAGGGGACTCAGGGTGCTTCTCGTGTTCCCTCTGAAGAGTGCAGTCAACTTGCATCTGATAGCTCGCTCCTTGTCCAAAGCCTCTTCTTTCTTGGCGAAGGCAACAGAATGATAGTGCTGGCTAGTCCTTTCCAGGGCCAAGGGAAGTCTCTCCCAAGGGTTAGGATCATCACAAAACCTCCAAATCTCTCTAACCTCCTAGGAGCCCCGCACGAAGGGGTGGTTGTTTGACACACTAGTCACCCTTGCTTTGATGTATGCTGCAACAGTATGGGCACCTGGGCTCGCCACCTGCACATGGTCTCAAATAGAGAGGCCTCAGATTCTCATGCTCTCACGGATGATCCGCAGTAAACCCTCTGTCCCACATGACATTGTCCGGACGGAGTTTGTTGCACCTCCTATGCTAGTAGAGGCCCTCTTCCAGACGATCTGCTTCATACAGACGATCAGAGATATGCCATCAGATCGACTCTCACATAGAGCTTTTGAGGTGTCTAGGCAGCTTCTAGAGAGTGGAGATAGGAGATCATGGTATTCACAGATGATACAGTGGCTCACTCAGCATGGTCTTGACATAGATCTCTTGCCACCTTTCCAGTATGATATACATGCACCACACATCCACCAGTTCTCTCACAGTGAGAGGAACAGAGTCCTTCGGCAGGATTTATGGCAGCGATACACTCAAGAGACTTGGATCACACCCAGTCAACCTCTACCGCCGAAGATGCTATACTACAGTGATCAGTTTATGCGTATCTCAGCGGATGGATACAGAGGCCTGGATACATGGATGTTTACATGCCTCACAGTGCCCGAGTGGTGATTGGCCAGCTCAGAGTGTCATCACACCAGCTTGAGATTGAGGCAGGTAGGGCAGCACGGATCCCCATAACAGAGAGGATATGCAGACTATGCGAGGAGGAGGTTGAGAGTGAGGAACATTATGTATGCAGATGCAGAGCATATAGTGTCATTAGAGAGAGATACACCACCATCTTCAATGGACATCCCTCACTCTGCCAGATCATGGAGTCTGCAGACCAGCGCAGATTTGGCCAATTCTTGCTAGAGACACAGCGCCACAGAGAGACACTGCTACGGACTCATACCACAGGGAGAGGTGGGCGACAGCTCCAGCTCACTGATTTCTTTCAGAGATCTTTCCCAGTGCCTACCCTGACACAGGAGGGGGTTACACTTCAGCGCACTGCAGACCTCCAAGCCAGACGGAGACTGAGAGCACCAGGCTACCAGACTCCCAAACTACATCAGAGGGAGATCACAGAGATACGGGCTCAACATCAGCACCATATCCAAGAGCGGCTAACTCACTTACACTCACACCCGGAGATCATGCTCCGAGGTATTTTTGCCTCGCCCTCGCCTCTGTATCACATATTACACCCCCATTATGGTACTGGTTGGAGCTAGACAGATCTGCATTGCATTCTTGTATACCCTGCGCATATAGGTTGCATACTGAGCCTCTAGCAGTAGTGCTCCATCCATCACACCCCCCCACTAGCTCAGTACCTTCATAGTTTATTTCATGTTCTTTTTGTCCTTTTTTTTTCCTGGACATCCAGAAGACATTGACAGTTGTACATTGATTTGTCTCATAGGTTGAGTTCGGCTTCTAGTAGACGTTAATACAGCTTTCTTTGTTTCTTTCTTTCTCTTTCTCTCTCTCTCTCTGTCTCTCTCTCTCTCTCTCTCTCTCTCTCTCTCTCTCAGCCATGGACATCTTCGAACCTCCATAGCTACAAGCTCTTTGCAAACCCTAACTCTCTGTTCCTTCAAAAGGACAATTATTTGTGCGAAACACTAATTCCATGTCAGTCATGTTCTGGGAAGATTCAGCCCATTCGTTTGTACTCATTCAATTGCAGTAATACATGCAAATACTCTCTTTGGAGGGCAGCCCTTAAGTGGATATCTTGGACTCCATCAGGTGTTTTGTGTATGCTCCATCCTTTTTCTTTTCTTTTCCAGACAGTGTATCAGATGTCACATGGTTGTAACTTTGGTCTCATAGGTCACTTTGGCCTTTTGAAGACGTTATATAACATTTCATTTCATTTCATTTCTCTCTCAGTAGCTTCACATGTTTCCCATGTTTCCCATTGTCCCATGTTACTCTTGATCTCTAGATCTACAGATATTTAGATCCTTTCTCACTTTTTTCTGTTACACACCATTGACATTTGCATAGTTGTCACGGTATGAAAATACGATACCGTACGGGAATTTTTGGTACGATATGAAATTTTTGGGTACTATACGATAAAATATGGTTTTTTGTTTTTAACACTTACAACCTATGGAGCTTCAAGCTTGATTGTGAGGGAAGGTTGGGAGGGGAGGAGTCTACAGTGCTTGAGGAACCAGAACATGGATATGTGTCTCTCCCAGTTGGATCTCCCGATTGTCTCCAAAAAAGAACCTGGATGGGTAATGCAATACCAAAGGTCTCCCAATGTAGCGTTTATGACTAAGGGACCGTCCTTGCACAAATACAAGCAGTGCATCTAGGGTGATAGGCTTAGGGACTCCTCTCTAGATCAAAATGGCCATGCCTGTGCATACCATGATCCTCTGTCTCTTGCCTTAGCCAGCTGTCTAGATGCCTCAAAAGCTCTGTATGACAATCTGTCCTGTGGCATCTCTCTGAATCTGTCTAGCAGGCATATAGTCTGAAATATGGCCTCTACCATCATAGGAGGCGCAGCAAACTCAGCTCGGATAATGTCACGAGGTACTGACGGTTTGCTGCGTATCATGCGTGCCATCATGAGGGCCTGTGGTCTCTCTATCTGTGTCCACCAATGGGTAGCAACCTGGCGCCCATACCGCTGCTCCATACATCAATGCAGGTGTGACTAATGTGTCAAATAGCCACCCCTTCGTCCGAGGCTCCTGAAAATGCGCCTGGTGGCATTGTCTCTCTAGCATAGCCAATGTTGCATATCCCCGTGTCAATCTAGCTCTGGCTGCTGAACCCATGATGAAGCGTGTGGCTGCTGTAGAGAAGGTAACCCCTAGGTACACGTATGATGTCACCACCTCCACCTGGCGTCCTGCGAGAGTGAATGTCAGCTGACTCCTGCCCTGTCTCGATGTGTGAAAGACCATAACCTCGGTTTTCCCAAGGTTCACAGTAAGACCCCAAGGCACATGACTTGAAGAGGTACCCCTGTCCTTTAAAATACCCCAAACCATAAGTGGTGAGACCCTTCCATGAAGTTCCTTGTGATCTGGTTAGGTATGGCTGTATTCATTTGCATAATGCTCTGACTAGTGCCTCTCAAGTGCTCGGTGTGAAGCATTCTCTCATCCTCCAAGAACATAAAACGTGGGCTGAAATCCAATCACCTCCCCTAATTGGAATGCACCTTGTAATCTGCTTGTAGAAAAAAGTCCTTTCAAGGCTCAATGCTAGGAAGAAATCCTTTGACTACTACCAGCTTACATAGTAAAACCTTACACTCCACCTCCGGGTCAATGATGTTCAATCCTCCCTCTTGCTTAGGCATAGTAGTGGTATCCCAAGCCACTCTCGCTCTAGTGTGTATAGTGCCATCTGGTTGTGACTAAAGGAAGTTCCCCGAATAAGCCGACGTAGCTGACCAATGCATCCCTTATGAAAAATCTAGCACGGTGTGATAAACCAAGCAATCACCCCAGCATTTGGTTAGCTTCCAAGGCTCTAGAGGCCAAAGCAAGCTTCTGGCTATTCCAATGCTGAAGTTTGCTTTTAATGCTCATGAGCATAGGAGCAAATTGATGTGCAGAAGAGATGTCAATGCCAACCTGATAGCCAAGGTATTTGGCGATGCATCCTCTCTCAACCTAAGTGAACCCCACATCCAAACCCCAATCTGTTTGTGGAGAGTCACTAATCTGGAATCCCGCCGATTTGTGCCAATCGATGGTGGCGCCTTCTGCCAAACAAAACATTTCCAAGGCAGTGCGAAGCACAGAGGCATGCTTGTGAAGCCTCCAAAAACATAGCAGTATCATGTGCTAACTTTGAGTCCAGTAACTCTTTCTCTGTGCGAAGAGGCAGCCTGAGAAACACCCGGGGTAACCTTGAGAAACTTGCTCATAGCCTCCGCTACTATAAGGTAAAGTAGTAGAGCTAAGGGGCATCCTTGCCTCACGGAACGGGAGGTCTGAAAGTGCTCATCACGCCCCCCGCAGGCCAAAACTTTGCTGTGGGCCTCCCTACATGTGCAAGAGACCCCTTTGATCCACTACTGGGAGAAACCCATCCGTGCCGTCGTGCCTTCCAAGAAGTCCCAATCCGCTCTGTCAAGCTTTTTCAAGTCTAGCAAGAGAATGGCAAGGGGTTGTTGGCTAAATTTAGCCCACTCCACAGCTTGCCAGGATGAAAAGATGCTATCAAAAATACTCCTTCCTTGGAGGAAGCCATTCTGTGTATCATGAATAACTCTCTGAAGAACATGCTGAAGCCTCATACTCATTGCCTTCGCTAAGATTTTGTAAGCATATCCAAGCAGAGTCATGAGCCTCCACCATCTTATATTGGTCTTGTCCCCAATTTTCGGGACAAGGTGGATACGACCCCTCCATCAGAAGAGGGGGCATCATACCACTGTACATCTGCTGCAGAGCAGTGGTACCATCATCACCAATGTAATCCCAAAATTGCAAAAGGATGGAGATAGATCAGCTCATCCTTTGAAAAGGGGGCATCCAAAGAGGTGCACACATCATTTGTAATAAGCTTGGGCATGCGCTCCCAGACTTTCTGTTGTGCAACATCTCTATCCAAAGAGTGGGCCCTTGCAGAAAGTAAGGTTTGATGAAAATCTGAGGCAATACTCCTCACCTTATTTGGATCAGTATGAAATTCCCACTAAGAATCCTGCAAGCATCTCAAACTGTCCTTATTGTGCATAGGTCCATGTGTTGAGAAAAACAGTTTGTTGCATGTGCCACCCCCACGTGTCCAAAATGCTTGATTAGCATGAAATGCAAAATCAGCCCGCCTATCCATGGCCACCTATAGCTCTAACAGTGGACAAGAGTTCTGGGATCCAAGGGGACTCAGGGTGCTTCTCGTGTTCCCTCTGAAGAGTGCAGTCAACTTGCATCTGATAGCTCGCTCCTTGTCCAGAGCCTCTTCTTTCTTGGCGAAGGCAACAGAATGATAGTGCTGGCTAGTCCTTTCCAGGGCCAAGGCAAGTCTCTCCCAAGGGTTAGGATCATCACAAAACCTCCAAATCTCTCTAACCTCCTAGGAGCCCCGCACGAAGGGGTGGTTGTTTGACACACTAGTCACCCTTGCTTTGATGTATGCTGCAACAGTATGGGCACCTGGGCTCGCCACCTGCACATGGTCTCAAATAGAGAGGCCTCAGATTCTCATGCTCTCACGGATGATCCGCAGTAAACCCTCTGTCCCACATGACATTGTCCGGACGGAGTTTGTTGCACCTCCTATGCTAGTAGAGGCCCTCTTCCAGACGATCTGCTTCATACAGACGATCAGAGATATGCCATCAGATCGACTCTCACATAGAGCTTTTGAGGTGTCTAGGCAGCTTGTAGAGAGTGGAGATAGGAGATCATGGTATTCACAGATGATACAGTGGCTCACTCAGCATGGTCTTGACATAGATCACTTGCCACCTTTCCAGTATGATATACATGCACCACACATCCAGCTCTCTCACAGTGAGAGGAACAGAGTCCTTCGGCAGGATTTATGGCAGCGATACACTCAAGAGACTTGGATCACACCCAGTCAACCTCTACCGCCGAAGATGCTATACTACAGAGATCAGTTTATGCGTATCTCAGCGGATGGATACAGAGCTATCCCCGTACATTAGGTACATAGATATTCAAGATATCCATCTTCTGTCCCTTGTGCATAACCATAATCCACTGCACTCTAGCAGATATGATAACCCCATGGTCAATAACATGAGGCAAAAGTGATGCTGACTGATGCATACCCCACCTTTGGTCCCTTGTGCACAAGACCAAGAAGTGTGTCCAGAAAGGACCTTACGAGTTTTACCACACTAAAGCATATCCAATTTGTGCTCTTGTAGAAGCAACACATCCATAGGTCCACCTGTAATGGTTAGGTGGAGGTGATCCTTAACAAGGCGCTTCCTACTGTGTGTGGGAAGCGTCCCTAGACCTTGCACATTCCATGAGATAATCCTGATGGTAAAGAGGAGGCTTTGATTCCAGATGTGAGCAACCGCTTGGCTGGAGTCTGGACCCGCCTCCCATAATGCTGTAGAAAGGGGTAATCCTTAAAGCAGCAAAGTCCAATGTCAGTCAGCATGTTCACTGTGTCTTGGACTTTGCACAGTCTCTGCATACGTGCGCAATGCATGAGTGCCCTATAGGACATCATGGCATATATCCTATTGCACATCCGGCAAGGCCTCATAAGATGGCAACGTGTCCTCTGCATCCATACCAAGTGCATCTTGTATATTGTCCATCCCAAGCAAGGAGGACTCAACAGAGTCATTCTACCTTGATGCAACATCCTTTTGCAAGGATGACTATGCAAACCCATCACTCTGACCCAATACATCATCATTGTGTACAGTGTCTTTGGGAAGGACCTCATCCTATGCCCCAACGTTCCCACCTGGAGGGCAGCCATGAGAAACAACCCACCACTCCTGGTGAAAGGTTGGCCAAGGCGGAGCATTAGGTTGTCACTTGGGGAGCGTGTTTGCATCGCCTCCTCGACCCCTAGCCCTAGGTCAATCCTGTGCAAAGTGGCCCATTCGGTGACATACCCAGAATTGGTTAGGTCTGCTTGACGTCTCCATACATTGCTTCAAGGGATCATTAGGTCACTGAAAGCAGCACAAAATTTCAAAGGGCTCACTGTCACAAGCGAACACCATAACTCTGGGAACAACATCAGTCGAGGAAATGACTACATGGACAACAGAAGTGGGAAAAGCTGGGATGGTGGGCAGCTTCAGGACCAGCTCAAAGGCTGCTCCAATGGCCTCCAACAATGGCAAGATCGGGGAGTCTGAGACTAATAGGATAATGGTTTTGGTCTTCTTCGACAAGGTCGAAGTAGCCACTACTGTAGGGTAGGAAGAAAATCTTCCTTGGGCCCAAAGGGAAAGGACTGCCCTTCAACACTTCTGAGGCTGCCTCCTCTGCATGAAAGTCTACTTGGAAGAATCCTCTCCCAAGTTGCCTTACATCTTTAAAATGGAGCGCGAAGTCGGAAGGCAATGTTGCCAGCACCCAGTCACAGGCTTGCATATGTGAGGGGTGAGAACCAAAGATTTTTCCAATGAGCGTTGTCTTGGAGTCTTTCTCGATTTCGGTAGAGAGGGTTGCAAGCTCATCTTGAGAGAAATGGATGGTTTGCTTGGCCGGAGGGGATTGATTAGCCATGATCAAGAAAAAAGACCGACTTGAACCTTGATTAAGAGTAATCCGTACTTGAGCAAGGCGGAGGAAAAGGGCAGTGAAGAGGAGGGAGGCGGAGGGGAAAGCACGAAGGGGAGGAGTGGGCAACGAAGAGGATGGGTGGCTAAACATGGCAACATGACAGGTGGGAGAGAAAAAGAAAACATGCAAAGGAGCAAGGGCAAAGCTGGACTGCAGGGGTTGGGTGGAGGCTGAAGGACACATGGGGAGTTGGGTGGGGGGGTCAAATGGTGCAGCACAGGAGGAAAACAAGTGGGAGGGAGGGGCTAGCGGGCAGGAAGGAGGCGAGGAACAGAGGCACAGAGGGCGGAGAAGAGAAGGGCACAGATTGGCAGTACGGGGAGCTTGTGTTAGACATCATCATCCCCTTGCTGCTGGTGTCGTATTTTAGCCTTTAGGGCTAAACATGTTAGCTAGAGGGGCTGGTCACCCCTCACATCATTTTCCTACCTTTTTCCCATTTTATGGAGTCATGGGCATTTATCCCTAGTCGTGAGGAGCTGGTCAGCTGTCCCTACTTGGGTATATATATAGCCGGGCCTTCCTTCCCTCATTTCCATTGCTTGCTTTGTGCCTCTTGCATTCCTTAGAGCCTCTGCATATTGGCTTGCTGCAGTCCCTCACATACGAGGTCTTCTTCCTCTCTTGCTTGGGACTTGTATTCTTGTTTGATGATATTGAGAGAAGGTATACACGTGTGTTCTCTCTCTCTCTCTCTCTCTCTCTCTCTCTCTTGTGTTTCCACTTTCCCATCTCTCTCTCTTATTGCTATATGCTATTTTGCTCCTAGTACATCGACATATGCAGCACCTAGAGGGCAGTCTCCTTTCTTTGTGCTAGATGATGACATATGGGAGTTCTCTAGGGATGGAGACATCATCGTGTTAGGGGACTTTAATGCCCGGATGGGCAACCGCCAGCAGACAGCCTTTTATGATACCTCAGAGGAGATGCTGAGAGAGCTGGACACTCTGGATATGGGATTAAACAGACACTCACAGGATGTGGAGTGCACAGAGTATGGGAGATATTTGGTAGATACGGGGACTGCACATGGGTTGGCCATACTTAATGGCTTGCAGAGATTTCCGTTAGCAGCTGGATTTACTTGCTTTCCACATAGGCATGGTGCTAGCACAGTGGATTATGTTATGGCTATGCCGAGCTTTGTTTCATGCATTGAGGACTTCACAGTTGGATCTCGGCCCATTGGGCAAGTAGTGGAGCATGCATTGTTGACATTGACCATCTCTTTTCACTTTACCACAGCTCAGAGGACACGAGGGGCAGATCACACTCGAAATACTTTTACTTCAGAGACTGATGCTATCTACAGCGATGGGATTTATAGACGTCTGTACACAGAGGAGCCAGGGAGACCTTTGGAGGAGCTGACCCATATACTGACAGAGACTTTACAGGATGCAGCGAGAGAGGCATATCCACATACTCAGCCTGGACAGAGACATCAATCTAGGTATATGCCCCAGAACAGCTGGTATGATGAGGAGTGCAGAGAGACAAGAGTCCGACTGCAGCGGGAGGTGGCTTTGGGAGTCACTACTCACCGACAGTCACGTATTGCCTTCCGGCGCCTTGTGTGAAGGAAGAAGCGGGCCTTCCTTGCTCAGCTAGAGCAGGAATTATACCAGCTGTTCTTGAGCCAGGATTCGAGGGAGGCTTGGCGTTTGTTTCATGAGTCCTCCCCTGCTTTGGCCATCACTTCTACAGAGGTCTGGGGTAGTTATGCAGCATCTCTATATACAGTTCTTGGACAGACACCTTTTCCTGACCCACCAGCACCATGCCCACAAACATGTACTTTCTTTACCGCAGAGATGGTAAGGAAGGCCATTGATAGGATGAAGATTGGGAGAGCATATGATCATGATGGATTGGTCGCTGAGCACTTTATTCATGCGAGAGACATGCTGGCAGAGCTTCTAGCAGTGATGTTCAATCGTGCTATGTGTGAAGGCTTACCCGAGACTTGGAGTAGGTCCACCATCGTGCCTATCTTCACGTCAGGGGACCCTATGGAGCCAGGGAATTATCTCACTATTATGATTGGTCACACACTAGCACGATTGTATGCATCCATTCTTGAGCAGTAGTTGAGTAGATGGGCAGAGAGAGAGGGCATTCGAGCAGAGGGACATGCAGGGTTCAGGAGAGGTTTCTCTACTCTTGACCACATCTTGACTCTGCAGGCCATTATTGAGGAGGGCAGGTCGCATGGGCGACGGATTTATTGTAGCTTTGTGGACTTCCGCAAAGCATTTGATACAGTGCCCAGAGCCAGATTGATGAGGCGATTACAGGAGATGGGGGTACCCACAGAGCTCATATGGAGGATTATGGCTTTATATAGATCAGTTGCAGGACAGGTACGCACCCCAGAGGGGGTCTCTACTTTGGTTCACTCCACTATAGGAGTGAAGCAAGGTTGCTCGTTATCTCCTTCATTGTTTGGTATGTATGTGGATGAGGCCTTTGACTACATTGAGAGATTGGGGGACAGAGGAGCCCAGCTAGTAGGTACATGGATCCCACTATTGTTATATGCTAATGATATTGTGTTGATCTCTGACTCCCCTAAGGGTATGCAGCGTCATCTGGATGCTTTACATGAGTTTGCACATGATAGTGGATTGTCTGTCAACCTTGGCAAAACCAAGGTTATGGTGTTTAACACCACGCCACAGTGGGTTAGGCGATCAGCTCCCACATTTACATATGGACAGGAGATTGTGGAGTATACAGATGCATATACATATCTTGGGGTAGTATTCAGTGGGCCAGTGTTTTCGATGAGGAGAGCAGCAGAGACTAGATTGACTAGAGCACATGTAGCCCTGGGTGGTTTGGAGAGGATGTGTTCTTAGGGTCAGTTTCAGGAACCTCGAATGAAACTTTGGCTTTTTGACACTCTAGTGACATCAGCTATGCTTTATGGAGTGCAGATATGGGAACCTTCAGTGGGCCATCACAGCGCAGGCGGGTGGAGAGGTATGGAGAGGCCTTTGGTATCTATGATTGCTAGGATTATTAGAGCCAAGGCCGTGGAGCACCTTCAGTGGGCCATCACAGCGCAGGCGGGTGGAGAGGTATGGAGAGGCCTTTGGTATCTATGATTGCTAGGATTATTAGAGCCAAGGCCGTGGTACCTCATGAGATTATTCGAGCAGAGCTGGCGGCTGTCCCTCTGGTGATTGAGGCTCTTACGAGATCAGTCTCCTACATACATGGCTTGTGGGATCTCCCGCGAGACAGGTATGCACGCCTCGCCCTTGAGTCCTCCCGACAGTTAGCTTTACAGGGAGACACGGCTTGTTGGTATGGATAGATGACATCTTGGTTCCAGGCACATGGTTTTAGCATGGACAGATTGCCTCCCTTCCAGTATTCTCTGGAGGCACCCTCTCTCACTCTCACACGGACAAAGATTACCAGACTCATCCGTCAGGATTTAGTTCAGCTGGACATTAGGAGGACATGGATACAACCGACTGAGGAGCTGGGCACGAAGATGGCTTTCTACAGAGAGCATTTTCTTCAGCTCACAGCAGATGGTTTTGTGATCAGACCCAGTTACATGGATGTACACTTGTCTCATGCAGTACGATGTGCTATTGGTCAGATTCGCACATCCTCACACCAGCTTGAGATTGAGATTGGCCGATATAGAGGTATACCAGCTGAGGCCAGGATATGCCGAATATGCCATGGGGAGCCAGAGACAGAGCTGCATTATATATGCCATTGTACTGTATACTATGAGATACGTGGTCGTTTCCACTGTTTATTCACTGTTTATTCAGAGAGGGTTTTGGACCACTTTCCAGAGTCATGGGGTACCGGGACCAGAGGTGTTTGGGATTGTTCTTGCTTGAGTTGCGGAGATATAGAGATAGCTTGCTTAGGCGCACAGAGAGCGAGACTCAGAGGCACATTATAGACTTCTTTAGTCCAGCCATCACTGTGCCAGATGGACCACAGCAGTAGCAGGACATGGATACTGCCCACACCAGAGGTACACTGATTGATCGTGCGATTGAGCTTGGGTGGTCCAGACGCCCACGACTACGGAGGAGGGCATCCCAGCATAGACAGAGGTTGCAGCGGCGGATTCGGATTATTCTTGCGAGACATGCGGGACACCCAGTCAAGGTGCTGACCACAGAGGATATTGAGGAGATCCGCCAACGTCCGATGCGGCACATATTATGAGATGGAGGCACCTGCATAGTGTACCCCCCCGTCCCGCATGATATTGTATCCCCTCACTGTACTCCACTCACCTCCATAGCGTACCCCCCCCCCCCCCCCCCCTCTTCACTATATTCACACCCCGTAAGGGTTTCTGTTTACCTTCCAGTTCCAGTTTCATTTTCTCATCTTTATTTTTTCATTTTTTGGTTTTTTATCCAGACATTGTATCAGATCCACCATGATGTAACTTTTTGGTCTCATAGGTCATTATGGCCTTTTGAAGACGTTAATATAACATTTCATTTCATTTCATTTCTCTCTCTTGTGTTTTCTTTTTTTTTCGTGAAATGGTGTTTTATATTATTTGTAAAATGTACATCAGCCACATGGCTCACACAGAACCTATGGCCCCAAACAAAACCCCCACAAAAGATCCTCTAAAGGATCGTGACCATGCAAACCTGTACACTAATAAGAAAGCCTCCTAGCCAAATAAGCATCCCAGATAGAAGCATCAAAGATGAGCCAGCCGAGCCGCCGTAGACCATAAGGAAATAACATCTGCATCCAGTAGCTGAGCTGAGAGAAGAGAAGAAAACTGCCAAAGCAGCAAACCGCGGATACGTAGAATGTGCCCATGTATTCCAGACAAGGAATCAAAAATGAACCCATTCCGTGTAGTCCAAATATGCCAAAGTCCTGTCCATCTAAGGAAATGGAATATCACAAGGTGGCTGTCTGAAGTAATGACTTGAGGACAAATCCCAAATATCCACTGATGAGCCGAAACAGTAGACCTCTCTACTGCCTCCCAAACGTGAGAGACAAAAGACCAAATCTGACGGGCCACTGGACAACTCATGAACAGATGCATAACTGTTTCAGTGCATGTCGTGCAGAAGAAGCAAGAGGCCACTGTAATTTTACGACGGCTCAGCTGATCCCGTGTAGGTAACCCTCCCACCAACATCCTCCAAATGAAAACCTTACCTTGGTAAGGGAGTTTAGACTGCCAACCACGCATAAGAGTTTTCTGCCACCATGATTTAGACTTGTGCAATCCCCACACCTTATTGGCCTTGGCTGAAACCCAATCTTTCTCTGATACAAGCTTATGATAGACCTGGTTAGCTGAGAGTGATATCAAGTCACCAGATTTACATAGTGCCCAATCAAGCCAAGGCTGATCTGCAGATGGCCGAGGCAATGGAGTAAAAGGCTCAACTGCATGCATGATGTCAACCCATAGTGGCTGAAATGTCCGAGGAACCCTAAAGTGCTGCCAAATACGACGAAATGAATATGGCCTGTCACGACCAGGTATCACAGCATCTCGGATTCTAACCAAGCCTAGCCTGACCATGCGGTTGAGTCGTATGCGTGAAGCATCTCTGTCTGGCCAAACAATGACACGCGACTCCACAAATGTTTCGAACTGCAAAGAGTTCAAAAGTAGTCTTTCATGACCAGGATCCCACCGAGCCAACAGTAGAACTTCATGCCAAGAAAGGAGAATATGCGATAAAATGTGTGATGAGCGAATACGGACAGGATGAGCCGCATTCACAATGTCCCACCATGAAGCCTGCACACGTGTCCGTCCATGTGACAATCCCTCCAACTCAATCAAGTCACGAGCCATGAAAACCCAAGGCTGCTCTTGCAAACACATATCCTGAAAAAGCGCCCACCTACGCGCCACCATATGCAAGGGGACATCCAGTAAAGCAGCCCCACCCATTCTTTTGGGCGTCGTAGTGTGATTCCAAGCTATCCATGTTTGACCCATAATATTTCCTTGCCTCTTTTCTCTTTTGTTGTGTTTTCTCTCTCTCTCTCTCTCTCTCTCTCTCTCTCTCTCTCTCTCTCTCTCTCTTGGTCTCATAGGTCATTATGGCCTTTTGAAGACGTTAATATAACATTTCATTTCATTTCATTTCTCTCTCTCGCTCTCTGTCTCTCGTGTCTCCACTTTCCCATCTTCCGTTGTGCATTCTATCATGGTATCAGAGCGCCGATGACTTGCAGCGTTGGATGCTCCCTCCTCTCCCTCTTGCATTTTTTTGTCTCAGTTTTGCTGCCGGTCAGTTTGCCCTCTTCTTGTTGTTACTCCGTTGCAGTTTTGTTGTCAGTCTTCATCAGCATCTATCCCAAGGACTCCTGTAGTGCTTTCGGCCTGCTCTGTGCAAGGCAGCAACAGTTTATGTGCTGCGTTTTTCCTCCTACAGGTTTGTTTGCTGATGCTGATTGGCTGATCTGAGGCTTGGTGGTACCTTTCACTTTTGTGTTTCCAGATTCTGCCCTATCTACTGCCCCTTTCACCTCTGCATTTTCAGATTTGCAGCCTTGTTTTGTTGCGTTTTTTGGACTGATCTTGCTGGTAGCTCTACCTTCACTTGGGCTTCTTCAGTTGGACCCGAAGGTATCTTCTCTTCAGCATTTTTCCTCATATGAGTTGTGGACGTTGGTCGACCTGAATTTTCAGGTTTGCAGCTCTCTGGTTGGCTGTGTTTTCTTCTCCAGTGGACACATATCACTTGCAAAGGGGGTTTTGTGTGGATTGTGGCTTTGGTGGCAGTTTGGTACTTGAGGAGGACACTGAATTTCTGATTTCAGTCAACGTTTTGCTGATTTTGGAGCATCTATACTTGCGTTTTGTTCCTGGCCTACATAGTTACCCGGTTTCTTCATGTTCCTTGCCTTTTGTTGGTGGTGGAGTGTGCTTTTTTGCTGGACAGTAGTGTTTTTGGCTGCGTTTTTTTCCATAGGATTTTCTACACTCAGGGGGGACTCATCTCTAGCTACTTCACTTGAGGATCAGTTTTGGGAGCTGTTTTGTATCTGTGAAGACTTTCTTCTGTGACAGGAGTTTACAGATTCTTGAGGAGAATAGTTCTTTCTTGATGAGATTAGTGATCTTTTCAGAGATCCTGAGCAGAGTTTATTTTGTCCAAGCCTTTGTTCTTTGCAGTGTTTGCAGAGAAAGGAGGGTGTTTTGCCTGTGAGGTGATTCTTTCACATGGATCACTTGTTTGTTGCTGATTCTTGGAATCTGATTCTACTTATGGAAGAATCTTTTGCTATTAGTGATGCTCTTGAGGACTTTGTTACAACTGCAGTTTATATTCTTGCTTCCCTTCCTTATTGTGAGGAGTCTACCTCTGCCTCTCTTTGTGATGCTTCTGAGGATGCCCCTTCCCTTGCCAGTTTTGCATTGGGTTTGACGTGGTGTGCAAGTTTGTTGTTTTGGAGGATGGACTTTTGATCCGGTGGGATGCTTTGGATCTGTGGTTGCTAGCCGTGCCTAGGGCACAATGGTACTTCCAGAGTTTTTTGGATTTGGATCAGAATCAGGTTGTACTAGTCTGATGACATCATTTTTCAGAGGGGGTTGGGATGTGGAGTCCTTTCATCTGGCGATGCCCACCTCAGTGGAGTGTGCTTATGTACAACATTGGGCAACTCACGGTAGAGAGTTTGAGCAGATGGACCCCATCTTTTCTACAGAGTCTTTACATCTTGCAGAGGATGCTTCTTTTCAACATTTGGCAACTCTTGTTATAGAGTTTGAGCAGATAGACTCAGAGGGTTCCAGTGAGGAGCAGCTTGCTTCTCCCAGGATTGATTATCCACAGGATTTGATCTTGGTTGGTTTTGAGGTTTTTCAGACCTTTTCTAGGTTGGAAACACGACATTCGACTTCGGAGAGTGTTCTTACACTTGGGTTTGGGACCATTATTTGGAGTAGCACGTTGTAGCCTACATGGTTGTTTTCTTCCAGAGGAGCGGTGAACTTGGCAGCTTGTTCTATTGCTTTTGTAGCTGAGTTGTTGAGGAGATTGCTTGTGGAGCTTTCTTGGTACTTGTTGCTACAGTCTTCCATCTTTGATCGAGGATGGTGTCTTTGGCTTCTTGGAGTTCACTCAGCATCCGGTGTTGGGAGGGGGTGTTAGACATCTTCATCCCCTTGTTGTGCTGGTGTCCTATTTTAGCCTTTAGGGTTGACCATGTTAGCTAGAGGGGCTGGTCACCCCTCACATCATTTTACCACCTTTTTCCCATTTTATGGAGTCATGGGCATTTATCCCTAGTCGTGAGGAGCTGGTCGGCTGCCCCTACTTGGGCATATATTTAGTCGGGCCTTCCTTCCCTCATTTTCATTGCTTGCTTTATGCCTCTTGCATGCCTTCGAGCCTTTGCATATTGGCTTGCTGTAGTCCCTCACATACGAGGTCTTCTTACCCTCTTGCTCGGGACTTGTATTCTTGTTTGGTGATATTGAGACTAGGATCCCGACCACGGCATCCTCACCATCGCCAGATCAAAGCCATTATTGCACGGCATCCTCACCATCGCCAGATCAAAGCCATTATTGCTCGGCATCGGAGGCGCCCACCTCGCTTCTATGTCCTCTCCATTCTAGACAGCCCCATGGTGGAGATATTTGATTTGAAGAGAGGGTAGCACTTCAACTGATCAGCATACATGGATCTACTTGTTATACATTTTCCAATATTTTCTACTCAGTATCATCTAGGAGTCTTACTTACAATTCTTATAATTGTAAGACAGCCAATTTATTGTACTTTTCAATTTCATTTGGTTCTCTTTGATGAGACACCAACTTCAGATGTACTCTCAGTTTTGGTCTCATAGGCCATTATGGCCTTTTAGAGACATTAATATATCATTTTCCACTTTCCCATCTTCCGTTGTGCATTCTGTCAGTTTGGACTCGCTTCTTGGTTTCGCCGCGCGGGGGGGGGGGGGGGGGGGGGGGGGGTGGTTGGTTGCATTTGAAGCCAAGGGTGGCTCTTTCCATTACATCTGCATATGCCTACCTTTGAGAGTGGTCATCCATAAAGGGAGTGCCCCATCCTCTTTCAGACTTTTAGCTCATTAGAGGCTCGCTGAAGGGAGTGTTGAACAGTTTCCTTAAATGTACACTTTTTTCTAATAGAAGGATCTTAGTTTTGGGGAGAAAAAGGTAACCCTAAGGACTTGACCTACCTAGTCCAATATCCATCTATACAACTTTACCCTAGTCAACATGAATGTATTCAATCTGATGTCAGAGATGAACACATGTTGACTCAACAACATGAATGTAGTCAATCTGATGACACAGATGAACACTTGTTGACTCAACAACACATAGGCATGCCTTGTCCGGAAGCTAGCACACATCTGTGACCTTGGCCATCATACTGGACCAAGGCTGAGTTACAAGCTTCAACACAGTAATAATGACGAATGTTCTAGTGGGACTGCTTCAAAGTGCATACTGGGCAGTCTCCTACCAATCCTTGCTTTTAGTTGTTTTCTTCTCACACTTCACAACACATTGCACCATTCAAACCTCTTCAGAAAGTTTGGTTTTTAGTCAGGGCAAGTAGATGAGAATATTCTTAAGGTAGCTAAGGGTAAAGTTGTTAATTGGTATAGAGTGTTCTCTTATAAAAAAATGCCTTTTACCATTATAGCAGATTAAAAGATTCAAGTGTTTCTTCTTGGAAGGGTGGATACCTATTCAATCAGCTTGTAGACTCAAATAGTTGATATCCATGGTTGCAGGATTTAGAGGGAAGATTGCAACAGAAACATGAAGAAATGATTCTATTGACTACCAACCTACTGAAGGAGCAAAAACATGCAGCTGCCCTATCCATGGAGCTCAAAGACCTGAAGAAGTATTGCAAAGACTTGGAGAACCAGTTGATAATGCTTAAAAGAGGTTTGTGTTTGGAAGACACACCATTTTATACAGGTCAAATGATATCGAGGCTGGCAGTATTACAAGACAAAGAGGAGGATTCCGATGAGATGGTGCCACCACAAGGAGACTCAGTTTTTGGAAGCAGTCAGAAATTAAAAGAAGAAAAACATCAGCATTCAAGTCGAGAGCTCCCAATTCAGACCATCTGTAAGGATAAACTTGTCATGCAAACTCAAGATTATGGTAATGGGCAGAGTGTACCAGGTATTCTCTTTTGTTTGGACAAAGTCTAGTCATATTAAAGGGTATCTTTTCTGCTTGAACATGTGGTCTTTAATGTGAAGGCTATTTGCTTCTCCTCTACAGCCTTCACACATCAATTTCGATTTGGGGTTTTTCCACTTAGAAATTTATATTTTATGGTGTGCCTCCTGTTTGCTGTCCCTTGAGCAGATATCGCTTTCTCAAGACCTTTGTTATCGACACAAAGCTGCTCTCCTAAGAAGCTGGTATGCTCAACTGAAATAAAGCTTAATTGCCCTTTCTCCAAGACAAATCCCAGTTAACCTTAAGTCAGGGTTTGATCATGCCTATCAGATTCCCTACATTCATTTTATGTATCAATAACATTTGTTTCTTTATCTCTTTGTCATTTTCCAGAGGTTTGAGAGTAGAATATTGGTAAGCAGATAATATGAATTTTAAGGAAGTGATCTGTTACTCAGTCTCTTCATTTTTTAAATTGTATTGATGTACAGATCCTCATTCAAGAAATGGGAATTAAAGTTGAAAACCAAAGCGATGATATCCCTGCATTGGATTCATCCTATCAAACTGGACACTCTATGGAGCACACAAACCATGATCAGGCCATTGGAACTACTTTCTTAGCAGATTGTTTTGATCCTAGGTCAAACAAAGAGCTGGATGGCATGGATGGTGTAGGAACTCTTGTTTATTCAGAACTTAGTGCTCACCAAGTGATCGATGAACAGAACAAACTTGAAGTGGACAACTCCAGGACTAGTGGAGTTTTTGTGCAAAGTGGCATTTTTTCGGTGGTTAAGGCCTCAGAAAAGGGATGCCATGAAGAGCAGGTAGACTTTTCAAATGGAGCATTGTTGTCAGAAGATCTAAACCTTGCTGAAGTGGACCCACTAGTAGATGACAAGCCAGTGAAGATGCTTGAGCAAGCACGAGAAGTCATGGGTGCTAGCCATACATTTTCAGCAGTTTGCACTCACAATGCACATCTAGAGGATCTTCAAGTCTGTGATTCTGAAGAGAATCTTGATATGGACACCTCGTTGTTGCAGTATAGTGAAGAAGCGGAGTCTTTGCCACTAGCAGCAATCATCAACGCATCAGAAGGGCAGATTGCATGCCAGATAACTATTGAAGAAGAAAAATGCCACCAAGAGCAAAAAGCACCACATGGAAGTTTAAGTACATGGCAGGAAGCTTCCTTGCTCCTAGGAGATCCTGAAGTAGACCTACCGGCAACTGAGGAGCAAGTGAAGATCAAAGAGCAGGCTGAAGAAAACATGGGTGCTAGTAGTACATTTTTGGAAGGGGTTCACATGGCACATTTGGGTGATTTTGAAGCACATGATTCTGAAGAAAATCTTGATTTCAAATCCTCAATGTCGGAGCATGGTGAAAGAGCCCAGTCTCTGCATTTACAAGAAACTATCAACTCATCAGGAGGCCTGACCACTTCCAAGTTAGCTACCAAAGAAGCTGAATCTCCTGCTTCAGGTATGCATTTCTTCTAATTCCACAAAATACATGTATTTTTTTTTCTGGCATTGTGATCAACTATCTACCTCCAGTAACTCTACCTGGACTTCTAAGCTGTTTACATAATACCATTGATTTAGGCATACACACAGATTGTTTTGTCAAGCATCTGTTGGTTTTCAGGATCTTGTAAACACATAATGTAAAAGGGGCCAATTGTTATAAGAAACATGCATATATGAAGTGAGTTGAATTCATCTTGAAGATAATGCTGAAGCACCAACCTTGTTTTTTTCCCCTTTTAGGGGTTTAAAGGGAGTTGACAGTACAGATGGGCTGAGAGAAGCTTGTGCTTTGACATATGTTAGGAGATGTGAGCAGTTGGCGGGTCTTATCTGAAGGCTTGTGTAGAGGCATTCGTTTATCTTACTAAGGTATGGATGGGGGCAAGCCTGTATTTAGATGGGAATTGGAAGAGAAGGTAGAAACATTTGCCACTTACTGGGTTGAGTGGGTGGTCTCTTGTCACAAGCAAGAAAGAAGGATACGGAGTCAAGGGTACTGTTAGAAGTTGGTAGCACTGAGAACTCCTCTGTATTCCTATTGCCAGATTTTGAGCAGTCAATGCTCTCTAGCAATAAGGTTTCTTAAGTTTGGTGTTGGCATGTGAATGTAGTAGTGTAGTGATCATCCAAAGAATGCTAATCTTGCCAAGGCCTACATCCAGGGCTCCTGAATGAAAATCTACCCTTCCAAATCCCCTCCATTCTGCTGCAGATCTCTAGGTCCTGAATGAGGCTATCTGGAATCTTGGTACCCACCTGTCCTGTCTCCAGGGGTCATCTAGGGAGAGAATAAGCAGAGCGTGGTCGGAAAAAGTAGTACCAGCCAAAATGCCAATCATGCTGCCACACCCACAAGCCCAGTCATCAACATAGAACCGACCGAGTCTGGATAAGTTAAGGCTGGTATTCCTCCTGTCAGATCTGGAGACACAGACTCCCAGGACTGCGTTCAAACTCTTGAAGATGCCAAGGGTCCTGTCCCCTGAGAGTCAAAATCAACTCCTCCCATGCCGAGTACTCTGCACCTGATGAAGTAGCCATGCCACCTCCGAGTCTGTCGCTGGTCGACTCTAACATGATAAAGTCCCCACTCATACACCAGAAATGTGCCTGTGGGCAGGGACTGACAGACATTACTCTAGAAGGTGGCTCTGCCTGTTGTTGCGTTCGGCACGTATACATTTAGGGAGCCCACACAGTCCTCTCCAACCTTGATAGTCACCCATTGAGCCCAGGCCGGAAATTTGACTCCCTATGCTAGGCATCACAAAAATTTTAATGACAACTTAGCAACCTATACTAGGCATCAAATGACGCCTTCGGAAACCTAGACGGGCTTCGAGTCACTTTCGATTACGTACACAATTCTCGATTCTAAATTTGAGCTATCAGAAACAGAATATGTGAAGAGAACTACTCGGTAGATTTGTTTATGAGCCCACCAAAATGAGAAGACAATATTTCAATGCTCGACACACTAACTGTTCTAATTGCTAACAAACCCGAGACATGGAAAATTTGAAGACAGAAAATTATGAGACATACCTGCACACCAGAGGCTAGTGCTCCAGCCAAAACTCCTATCGATGTCTCCACTCCAAACAAGATTCCCACAATGAGAGATGTTAACATCACCAAAGCACCAGGAGGAATCATCTCTTTTAGGGAGGCATCTGTAGAAATTTTCACACATGTTGCATAATCTGGCTTGGTGACACCCTCCATTCAACAGAACACAATGCTGTATACAACAAAACCACCCACCTTTCCAATAGCAGCTGCTGTGTTTCCTGCAGTATCCAGGGCATCAGTTCGCTCACGAATTTCGTGGCTCATTCCTGCCATTTCCGCGATGCCACCGACATTATCACTAATAGGTCCATAGGCCCAAAAAAACCAGTACAACAGCTCCTAAAACACCAGCACAACCGCTCTCAAACCTGCAAAAACAAACCAGTACAACAGCTCCCAAAACAAATAATACTCTTACCAACAAGAGGCAAAAGCATAAACATGCTGACAATAAAAGAAACAACAACAAATGTGTCGAAATCCAGCAAATTAGTGAAAATCTTGCCAAGCTTTTCATTATGAAAATATCGAGTCTGAGCCAAGAAGTATAGAACAACAGATTGGCTGAAGCAATTACTTTTTCCAAGATGTTTTCAATGTTGTCCAACAAATCATCAAACCATCAACAACTAAAATACGAATTGCAAAGACGAGCATACTTATGCAAAATGATCATAATCCATCACATACTCTCCTTGCTTTCATATCTTTCCACATGTCATGAACACATGCCCAATCCACATCATTGACATGTGGTCCAAGAAGTGAAATTCTCATCAATGCCTCAAGAGTCTTTACATCTAAACATTGGCGTTGATATGTCTTAATGACATTTTGCTTAGAGAATCCTCGCTCACATGAAACTGATGAGGCTGGTATCACCAACATGATTTGCCAGAGCTTCATCATGTTTGGATACGTGTTTTGCCATTCCATATTGGTAGAAAAGACACGCCAAGCATCCATCATATTCATACCCTCACAACCATAATACAACACATCTGTAAATGACAATAACTCATTCTTGCAAGCCTGCTTATCCACAAGAAACCCTCCAAATCTGTTCAACAATTCATCAAGCCATTTGGTTACCTTCTCGCGGCCTTTTTGCATCACGAGGATAATATTGTGGGCTAAACAACTTCACAGCATTGAACAAGAATAAATCTGGAAATCTTTCATTTATGCAATCAATGACCTTTTGCACAAAACTCTTCGCAAGATCAACACAAGTCATTACATCACCTGCAAAGGGATCTAAGGGAATCCCTTTTTTATCCTTGCCTGGAATTCTCGCATAAGAAAGCGCATGTGCGTATATTTTTCCCTCCTCATTTACATGTTGCAAAATTCCACTTTCGGTGTCAGACATGAACTTCTTGAGGTACAGACTACCTTTTCCAAACTCTTGCAGCAAAAACTTTCTCCTCAACGAAGCTATACATACATCAATGCATGACTAATGGAAGACATGTCAACAATATCTGCCTGGAATTGTTGGCTCAACATGTTCATGTCATGCAAAACATCGGCAAGCATGTGAATGCAAAAAAGAACCTTATATGTTTTTAGCTTTGCATACCAATCAGGTGCACCTTCTTGCCAAACGCTAAGAATTGCAGGCATCAGCTGTGTCAATCTAATCATGACCATGGTTGATATATACGTACGTACGGATCTGATCCGTACCGTACGGCCGTACCGTACGGATCCGTACACGTACGGATCGATCCGTACGTGAGGTTTTTTTTTTGGCTGAAAATCGACGAGCGTGTATGAATGGGCGCCCGCCTGGCGGCTGGCCTTTGGGTACATACTAGGCCTTTCAACTTTGATTATTGGACTCCAGAGAGCGTGCGTTACAGAGAGGCGAGAGCAGAAAGTTTTCGAAAAAGACCAGGCGACCACAGCGTTGGAACTTTGGCGCCAGGCGTGCGTGTAGGTAAACTGAGCATCTTCCTCTCTCTCTCTCTTTCTCTCCCTCTTGAGTCTTGAGTCTTATCTCTTTCTCTTGCATATGTGCTGCGCACTTGGCAGGTGGGTGCAGACAAAAGTCTCAAGAGCCATCATGCCTAAGCCAACTAACCCGTATTGGCAAGAGCACACCAATGTGATCCGCATTGTCAACACGCCAGGGCAAGCTGGATCTGGCACGCGTGTGCAGGGTGCAAGGTAGTACCAAAGGACATTAGGGATAAGTTGATTGCTGAGAATTTTCCAGCAATGGGTGCAGGGAAAAAGGTGAAAGGTAGTCAACAGACACAGGATGCTCTCCATGATGCACTCTTGGGAGACTTGGGTGGTTCTTCACAGGTTCAGGAGGAGCAGCCCACTGGCAGTAGGAAGAGGGCTCGTACCATGCATGAGCAGCAGGACTAAGTGGAGGATGATGGAGAGATGCATGCACCAAGGCAGACTACCTTGCCTTCTCGAGTGGCCTCTCTTTCTTGGGTGAAGGAGCGCTAGAAAGTGGCTGAGATGGAGATTGCTCGCACTCTCATTGAGTGCAACATCTCCTTTCATGTCTTGAGGACTGAGCAGTGGCAGAGGATGGTCAGAGCCATAGCCCAGGTTGGACACACAGAGGATTGGTCGGGGTTGGAATACAATAAGATGCGGACCACTACGCTTGAGGAGCAGAAAGCATTGATAGATAAGGCATTGGTACCAATGAAGGCAGGTTGGGGGCAGTTTGGGTGCACCATCATTTCAGATGGCTGGAGTGACATTCGTAGGCGACACATCATTAATATTCTTGTGTCGTCTTGCCTTGGCACGTACTTCTTGCGTGCTGTTGATGCAGGAAAGGCTGGAGAGCGGATTACAGGTGAGTTTATCTATGAGCACATCCGGCAGGCTATACTTGAGGTTGGCCCAGAGAATGTGGTGCAGGTTATTACTGACAACGCCTCCAATTGCAAGGCTATGGGTGAGATGATTGAGGCAGAGTTTAAGAACATTGTTTGGACTCCATGTGCAGCTCACTGTCTTGACTTGTTGATGGAGGACATTGGGAAGTTACCATGGGTGTTGCCTATTGTTTCCGATGCCACAAAAATGACTACTTTTTTCCGCAAAAAGCACAAGGCATTGGCTATCTTTAGGAGTCACAGTACACTTGACATGGTGCGGCCCTTGAAGACCAGATTTGCATATATGTATCTTGTGTTGCAGCGACTCTATGCAGTGAGGGATCCACTTCTACAGACAGTAGTGGACCCGAAGTGGAGAGAGATGCATCACGCACAGGAGGAGTCCACTAGATACATACAGCGGCGGGTGCTTGATGAGTCCTTTTGGTCGGAGGTGCAGGCTATGATAGTAGCATTGCAGCCAATTTATGTGTTGCTGCGTGTCACAGACATGGAGGGCTCCACCATGGGCCTAGTCTATCATCTCTTCTCAGAGATGAAGACAATATCAGAGGCTGCAGATCACTGGCGCTTGATCGGTATGTACTTGCTTCTGCAATGATTACTCTAGAGTCTATTAAATATTTAGTATAATACTATAATGTATAATAGTAAATACTATAATCAAAATTCAGCCTGTTAACTAATGTTGCGTCAATGCTTTTATAGTCGGGAAGAGATCTTGGCTATTGTAGACAAGAGATGGACATTTATGAGTCGGCCCATTCATGCGATGGCTGCATTGCTTCATCCTTTCTACAAGAAGCCAACTCTTTTTAATGACAGGAGTCTACTACAGGGCAAGGATGCGTACATTGGCTTGATTTGCGAGGAGGATGAGCAGTTGGACATTGATGCAGAGCTCGCTAGCTATGAAAATAATTTAGGGTCATCCTTTACTAGAGCTGTGGCATTGAGGCCGGAGGCAACGAAGTTCTCTCTTACATGGTGGCAGAGTTATGGAAGACAAGGTCTTCCAAAGCTCACTCGTATCGCTTTACGTGTCCTCTCACAGGTAAAGTTTTCTATCTTTACATTTTCCATACATGTGTTATGGACCTGGGACCATGGTTCATTGTCCAATGTCTATTGTCTATGACCATGTCCAATGTCCATTGTAATTTGTTACCATTGACACGTCACAATGCACATGTGACATGCAGGATTGCTCTGCTGGTGGATGCGAGCGCAATTGGAGCGCTTATTCGCTAATTCACACGAAGATCCGTAATTGACTCAGCACTGCACAGCTAGAGAGATTAGTCTACTGCCGAGCAAATATGAAGCTTGTGCGAGATTACCACGCTTTGGGGACACCCAAGCAGGTTAGAAAGTTGAAACTTTGGGCTAGCGTTTATACATATTACAAGCGAATATTTGTAATTACTAATTGCTACTTTCTATGCTGTTAATAATGTGAACACTGAATTGCATTTTGTTTTTTAACAGACAGATCCATCAAAATTGAAGTTGGTCTCGGAGGGGAGTGCAGAGGAGACTGAGCAGCAGCCAGCAGCAGCTTGTGAGAAACGATCAGGAGGAGATTATTCGCATGCTGCACAGAGAGCTGGAGAGTGTGGATCGACGTGTGACGAGGTCACGTGCGCGAGTTCTCAGTCTCCCGTTAGTCGGGCGAGATGCAGGTCCAGAAGTTTCACGACGAGAGACCATTCGGCGAGGAAAGCTTCCTGTCCGTACTCCTCGGAGACGGGCAAATGAGGCTGTTCCTCTCATTCAGCCTACGGAGGATGATGATCCAGGACAGCAGAGTATGATGGCAGAGCCAGAGTATGATGAAGAGGGCAACGTCCTGACAGATGGGGACTTGCTCTCTTCAGGAGTGTCATCATCCTCATCCGATGAGGAGTTTTGAGATTCAGAGAGTAGAGTCTCGAGAGTCGAGTCGAGACTCTTTGTTATTGCTTAGTGTTTTTTACTTTTGAGTCTTGACTCTTGACATCAGACATTTATGATTTGTTATTTGTATGCTCTAGTATGAGCCTTTTAGGTTGACATCAGACATTTGTTATTTGTATGCTCTAGTATGAGCCTTTCTACGTCTATTTTGTCTTGACAGCCATTGTGCCAAGTATATGATATGATGTGTGTTTTGAAATTAGTACATACTACATGCAAATTGGTTTATTTTGATTCTTGAATGTTTCAAACTTTTATGTACCTTAAATGTAGAAAGGTGTTGAATGTCCTATTGTTTGCCAATGGTACGTATTTTTACGTACATAAAAATTTTTACTGTACGGAACACCGTACAGTACGTACATATACACAACGTACAGTACGTACACATCAACCTTGATCATGACATTACCTCTTGCTAACCATCTTACATCATGTATTTGAAGCACCTCAAGAGCTTGCAGATTCATCTCCTTAAGCAAATTTTGAAACTCCGAATGTCGTATGCTAGAAGCCGCTATCCAAGAATAAACCTTGTTAGCAACCTTATCAATATATGAAAGACAACGAAAATGTTTTGCTGCATCTGCAACAGCAAGAGCTTCCCTATGTGCAATACAATGAATGCTTGTAAGATGGGGAATATCACGCTTCAGCTTTGCTACCAAACCTTCATTACAACCAAGCATGGAGCTATCGCCATCAGTAGCAATGCCCACCATGCGATGCTTCTCAAGTCCAAATTTAGCCAACACTTTACTCAATTCATCATACTTGGTTTGTGCACAACCATCAGATACAAGAAGCAGACGTGCAAACTCTATTTTGCTCAATCCCTTTCCATTCAATGGTATAAAGCAAACATATACAATCAAATGTTTCTCCATACCTCTGTCTGTTGATTCATCTAGTGTAACACCATAAAAAGGACTCTGTAGCAATTCAGCAAGATGACGATTTTTTATGTATTCAGATATACAAAACATGAAGTTTTTTCCGGCTACTCTATTTGTGTAAGACGAGAGTCGTTTCGTTTAGGCATGCTTTCCAAACCCAAGGCATAAGCAAGGTCGCATAGTTTCTCATACTTCCTCAAGGCCAGGTCTTCTCTTGCATTGAAGTATGCAAGTTTCATAACTGTTATTACTCTAGAGGTATTTCTACATGTCATCACTTCCATGTGTGCAGGCAATTGTACGCCACTCTCACTACGAAATCGTGATGCAGCCCATGCATGTTCTTTAGACTTTCTATGCTTTCTGATAGCACTCAACATAATCGTCTTGCAGCCATTACCTCTACGCCAAGGACCTTTTAGTTTGTACTGCTCACACCGAAGGCATTTCATAAACTCCTGTCCACCACGGACTATGTGCTTAAGAAAAGCATACTTACGTGTCCACTCTTGCCGAAACTTACGTATTGAACCTTTCTTCTCTGTTTGTGTTGCTTTGCTCTCTTCCGTGCCTATCGAAGTCGCATTGAGAGCTTCCTCTTGAGTGCTTTCTCCCAAAATCTCCAAATCTATACCAAGCTCATCCTCAAACTCCTCTACTTCTGGATCATCATACTCGTCATCATTCTCAGAGTCTCCACTGGAACCAAATAGCTCCTCCATGACTTCTTCGGTTACCTTTTTCTTTTTTGGTCTCTCTACATTCATAATGTTATTCACTCTCTTGTTGCCAAAGAATTGCACAAGAGTAGGTTGAAACACCTGCAAATATTTTAACATTGTACTTTAATGACCAACATAAAACCCAAATACTAATGATTAGCACAAAAGCATATCAAAATCAATCAACACAACTTGTCAACTAATAGCATGTCAACTTACCTTTTCACATTTGTTGCTATTAGCCATGCCCTTGGATGTTGAGGGTGCACCAAAAGTAGTAGACACAAACATATTGGGCAATGGGAACTGCAAACAAGTAAGATGAGCCATCAATTTGCTTCCAATGTCTTTGTCTCTCTATCTCTCCACGCATACACATACACACAAAAAGTACTTAAGGTTATAAGTATAATAGCCTCGGGAAAGCCTTTGTATACACTCACGAAAGCAGAAGTGACAAACACATACACACACATCATGCAGTGTGTATGAATGTCTATAACACTCTGTCACTGTGTGTGTGGCCTGCTGCAGTAACTACTACATAGTGCCATGCACTATGTAGTAGTTACTGCAGCAGGCTAAACCAAAGAAAAAAAGGAAGAAAAAAGAGCAGAATGATTGGTGGACCGCGCTTTCTGTGATAGAAAATCTGGGTCAAAAGGGCACGTTAAGAGTTGCAGGTATGACTACACGTTAAGAAATGCTTGTCGATATGACTGCCTTGATACAGTATCAACCTGCAGGTTTAAGGTAGTTGGGACTGGCCATCACTATCATCTTCTCTCTCAGACATTACCCATGTTACAGGCTGAGTATCATCTTTTGAACTATGGCTCTCTAAAAGAGCAGAGGGGTGTGTGCCCAAGGAGGCCACAGCATTCGATGGGCTATCTACAACATGCAGGTTCAGATTAGTTTCATGCAGTAGATGAGAATGATTCATGCCCTCTTGCTGCTGCACTTGATCTTCCTTGCTCCACAACTTCTCTTCGAAAGGCATCTCGAGTGGAACTGGTGATGCCCCGGTAACAAGGGGATCAATATGATGAGTAGCAACATTATCCACCAAAATTTCCTTGCTTAAAGCATCACGGCTGTGATCATCTTGGGCATTTCCCTGGCTTAGGACATCACAATTTTGATCTTGAACATCCAGACCATCCCATTGCACATGGTCAATTCCCACTGCAGCACATTGGTCAGCAGAATAAGAGAATTCATTTTCCACATATCTTGAGATTTCTGTCCCATTGGCAGCCGCTGTAAGGTGACCACTCTCTACATCAAGCGGCAGCTTTGTGTGATCGTCCACATGATACATGGAGGACATCAAGCTATCATCACTCATGCCCATGGTGTCCTGATCGTCAATGACGTCTCGGTCACACCTAGAGTCAGAGTTCTTTTGTTTCTCTTGCCTTGTGCAACATTGTTCCAACTCAGGGTCATGTGCCACAACTTGCAGGCGACCTTCATCTACATTTGGTGTAGTTTGCAACACTTCTGTAGGTAAAGAAGCTGCAACCAGACCATCGTCCTGCTCAACACTCTCTGTCCCACCCTTGTAATGAGTGTTCTTTTGTTCAGAGTCGTGCTCCATGACATCAACTTGGAGACTTTTATCTACTTGAGGAGTAGCTTGCCACTCTTGATCTGCAAGTAAAGGAGATGCAGCAAGTTCATTTTCTGATTTTTCCATGTGGGTGCGCTTGGCACTTGAGTACAGACCCTCATTGCCCAATAATTCATCAAAATTTTCCATCATTGATACTCCAAAATTCTCATCATTCGATTCGACTGACACATCTAATGGATGTGAGGGCTTTCTTTTTCTATGCAGATGGTTATCTGGGGCTTCAAGCCGGCAACCATAGTGAACAGTGTCAAGCTGTAAACTACCGTCTTTAGCTATTTCATTCAAATCCTTAATACTTAGCTCACTCTTTGCGGACATAGTCCTGAAGGCTGATGCGCTTGCAAATCTCACTCTGCTCGGCACCACGTATCCCTTTGCTTTTATGCCGCAGTTAAACGGCCACCTTCATGCATGCATGCGCACATGAACAGAATAAACACAGCAAGGACAAGCAATTCGAACAAAAAACCAAAAACTACCACTTTGATGCCCTTACAAATGTCTCCGCAAATTCTCTCTGAAATGTACCTTCTCTCTGCAGACAACTATGATGTATCTGCTCTGCAAACCCTAATTCGCCTGCTAAGCAAAACCCTAATTTTCCCAGAGATGTATTCCTAAAACGATCTGCAAGCCCGGATTCTAACCCCGCCCTAGGGATGTATAAACTCTCAAGCCTCCGATGATCTGAAAACCCTAATCGCCTTGAGCGTCTGCATGAGAATGAATCGATGGAGGTGCAGGGCAAAAGCAGGGTACCTTTTTTCTGAGGCGCTGCAGATGAATCCATGCAGTGCGATATGGATAATGGCGCCAACGAGCGCTACAAGGACAACCATTGGTTGGCTTAGAAGGAGATGTATAATGTATGTATTATAAACATATTTATGTGATTATTATATATGTATATGTTATATACCCTTGATCCCTAAGGGTCAAAAATAGGGTGTCATTTGACACCTTAGCTTTTATTTAAAGATTTCACTTTGACACCTTTTCATTAATCTACAGGCATATTTTGACACCCAAATTGGCTCTTGAAGCCCAAATTGGGAGTCAAATTTCCGGCCTGATTGAGCCTATCAAGTGACAATGGTGCTTGAGTTGACCACTGCCGACAAAAGCTGCTCATTGACCAAAATGCATACCTCACCCTATGTCTCGCGTCTAAGGACACCACACCTCTGGAAGCACTGTGGGCTCCCCAAACCCTGAATGTTCCATGAGACAATCCGCATAGGTAAGAGCAGTGGGAAGCAGAACTATCAGAATTGCACTCCACTCGAAGGGCTTGATGTGGGTTTCAAAGGAGAGTAGTAGTCCCCCTTGGTTCGGACCCATCCTCGCGACCATTGTGTGATGCCATCTTCCAAGGTATCCACCAAATGAATCCATAACTCATGATCGGAATGTCGAGTGATCCTGGCTCAAAAGAATCACCGTGTAGGTCTGAACCATCCATAAGTCACTGACCATATTGCCCTCAAAGTCTCTGAAGTCATCATCATAGGCATGGTCTGACTCCATCAATGGTGCCCATATATGACCCATATCCCTTGATAGGTCAACCTCCATTATCACTGGATCTAAGAACCTAAATAAAATACAAAGCTCTCAAGATCCATGTGCATAATCTCGCCTTTCCTATGAGGCCTCACGGCAACAAAAACACATGAACTATATCTGCATCAATGCTGCTAGGAAAGCTATGAGAAGTAGGAGTAGTGGACGAATCATGAATGCCTCTATATGTACGAATCTTAGAAAAGTAGCCTAATACATCTAACACAAGAAACTCATGCCTATGCTCCTCATGGTCAATCATATGCTCATAGGTATCCCATAAACCCACATGTGAAGTATCATCAAACCCATGTGTAACTATGGACACGTCACTAATCGCATACTCATGGGTATCCAATGCATCATCAATTGATCCTCTAATAGATCCTCATGGTCATCTAATGCATCTAAATGATCCCTAGGAAGGTAGGTAGGCATCACCCACAATGTTTGGTGCCATCCTTGCCCTCGAGATCATGTCCACATGATCTAACTCACACACATCAATGCCACATGCATCATCATCACGTGCATATGTATCAATATCATTACCATATGCACGTGTATCAATATCATCATGTGCATGTGTCATATATCATCATTATGATCGTTTGCATCACAATACAATGAATAGATCTGTCTAGGTGAATGGGAATCAATAAGATGGTGTATAATTGCTCGTTTTGGTTCACTTATTTAATTAACGGAGTCTATGTGCCATTTCCTACTTGTTTCGGTTTCCTACTTGTTTCCAATTTTGTGGGGTGCTTGGCTCGTTCCTATTTCTTGTTTCTGGTGACTATGCTTGTCCTATATTGTTGCCTGACTCCGCTCTCCAAGGTGCCCAGGTTTGCGCACAGTTGTCTAGTGACTTTATGGAGGCGTGCTACATGGGGAATCAAGCATCTAGGCTGGTTGTGAGGCATATATATATATGTGTGTGTGTGTGTGTGTGTGTGTGTGTGTGTGTGTGTATTTCTATATCTATATCTATATCTATATTTGTGTGTGTGCGCGCGTGTTGTTTGGTGTATATATCGCCATCTTGTGCCGACGGGGGAGAAAAATGGACTATGGAAAGAGTAAAACCCTAGGGTGAAACCTTCCCTAGTGTGTGCATCGGAATAACCAAAAGACACACCCTCTTTAAATTCCAGAAAGGCTGTGTATGCTTTTTCCAAAAAAGCGGTGTAGCTTAAAAAATTAATAATCCCAATGTATGTTTGTAAAAAACAGCCCCATCAATCCCTCTTTTTTCCTCACACTTTTTGATAAGAGATCTGCACATGCATGCTTTTTTTATAAAGTAGGCTCATCAGAGCCATACTGTGATGGGCCTGCACCACTCGGACCCGTGCCTATCAAAGGCATGGACTGCTCCGACTCGCCATGTGGGGTAGATTGCCCCCATGGTGTCGACTGGCCCGATGGTAAGCTTGCATGCATATACGATTAAACTATAAGACTTATAGAATGCATAAAGGGTTAACTTTGTGTATGTGAAAAGGTTTTGTTAAACCATAGTTGTGTCTTAGTGAACTGTGACCAAGCATGCTACCCATATCGTTTGTTGATGTCATACTAGTGCCCCTTAAAAAAAAAAAAACTAAAATAAGGAGTTTTCATGCTTTTTCAATATTTTACTCCGGCATGTGCTTTTTCTCTAGGGCTGCCCTCTCCCTCCTCCTGGTGACTTGAACAGACTTGATGCCCCTTCTGCTCATGCATATACACCTGTACAGCTGCCATGGGGCACTCCGTGCAGTGTATTGCCCATACCTTACACCTACTGGCTGGCTGCATACTGCTGTTCCTCTGCCACTTCTGGTGCTTACATGAGAAAGATCAAGCCCTAGTATGATAATCCCTCCTACAACTATAGCCAAGCACACACATGCTTTCCTGCATATAGACCATCGGCGGCTCATATATAGATACTCTTTTGTGCTGAATTCCATGATCTAGAGTACGTGCAAACTACCAGCAATTTATATGGTCGAAAGAAATATGTGTTTCAACCAATCATGTTGACATAATATAGTCAATGCTTTTGATTTCTGAATATTCATTTTGGTTTTGATGTGAAGGTTTAGGATAAGTCTCTCTTTGTGTAAAGGTTCATGATTGAGGCTTGTGGGTAAGCAAATAGTCCTTGTATGTGTGTGTATGAGGGATGGTTTGGTGTTAGACACACTTTATTGAAGTGAACTGCAGCTTCACTTATTTTTTGTGTTCCTTATGGCTTTCCAGACTCCAAGGAAAGAAAGAGCTCTCATTTGCAGAAAGGAAGACTGTTGGCTTTATCTTTGATGCGAGAATGCAAAAAACCTTGTGAAACAGCAGGTGGCCACCCCCATGTAAGACGGGATTTTTGCATAGGTTCAAAAATTCAAGAATTTACATTGCACAATTGTCTTGTCTGGATTAATGTGCACCCAAAATAACCATTCCTCAAAGATACAAGTTTCATGATTTTTTCAGGTGCATCATCCTTCAAGTACTCATAGCAACTTGGAGACACTTGGACCAATCGGGCTTGATTTAGAGGTGAGACTTATATCCCTGCAAAGGATTGTATGAATCAACGTAATGTTGACAGAAGTCATGAGGAGTGAAGCTGGCATAACAAGATATTTGATTTTATAGATCTCCCTTACCCTTTGCTTTCTTGTGTGCAGCTCTTCTTGGATTAGTAGTCCTCTAGTTCTGTTGATATAGGTGTCTCAGTTGATCCTATAGTGTAGAGGACATTCATAAAAGCCAACACATTGCACTGTTTCAACTAGGTTGTCTCCTGCCCATGACCATTTGGCAGGGACGAAGCTACTTAGGCTGACTTTCCTGGTGGAGGTCAGTCAGCTATCTTTCTTTTGTTCTGGGAAATAGACCCTTCTATTAGTTATATGAAAAGCCAGCCAACAGGCTGAACTGCATGCTCAGAACCCTCAAGAGAGGAAAACAAACACGGGTGAGGGTCCCCTCCATGGCTGGCTGCTCTCGGAGGGAACTACCTCATATGCGGCACCCCGGGTGGGAAGGGAGGGGGGGGGGTGCTGTAGTCCCAAGTGAGGTCACTGGCATTGTCTGAGAGGAAGGGGCCCTGTTACCAGATGCGTAGGAAGGCCTCTTGACGTCTCGGCATGTGGTCCAAATCTCCTTGTAGCTCCCCCCACTGGCCGCGGAGGGTATGAATGATATCTATCCATATGACATGACTGGCCTCGGGGGGCGGGGGGTGCGCTGCTCAACGGTCTTGTTGCACCATGCTTGCCAAATGCGCCATGCTGCAATGCTGATGATGATCTCCCACCTTTGACAGGTGCTGGGGGACCATGCCTCTACTGAAGAGTCGGGTGGGGATAGGCTCTATCTATCCTGCAATGGGTGATCCTGAGGGCTTGACAATCTATTGTCTCCTCATAGTGGAGGGCGGGTCCTGACTTTGTCACCCAGGCAACTGCATCCCCAAGTGATGATGTGGGAAGCAGTCCGAGAGGTGTTGAATAGTCGAAGAATCCTCGACCACACTTGCTGCGCTCTGGGGCAGTCCCAAAGGCAATGCCACTGCGACTCCTGTGGGTGGCTGCACCTCATGACCGTGCTAGCCACATGCCAACTGCTAAACTCCTTTGAGCTAATTGCCAGAGGAAAAGAGTGACCTTTTTAGGTTGAAAGCTGTCCCACAGGCGCTTCCAGTAGTCTTTGAGGAAACTAGGTGAGATGTCCTGGGAGGACGAGTGGTCTGTTGAAGTGGGAGTACCGTCAATCTCATGCATCTGGATTTGACTGCCTAGCCTCGCCGAGTAGTGAAAAAAGGGGGTGGTAGGGCTCTTTGGGCTAAAGGGGTTTGTCCATTCCCACTCGCCAGGGTCCCAATGAATCTGAGTCAAAGGTCGGCCGTCCCAAAGCCAGAGTCTTGAACATGTATCTTGGGCTACTTGTGTCGCATGTGCGGGAAAAGGGGAAAAGGGGGGGGGGGTGGTGGGGGGGAGCGATGAGCCAGCGGTTCCTATTAAAGCCGATGATCCGGATCCTTTGAAGTGAGCGACTGCTAAAGTCCTTTGTTAGGGAGAGGGTTAGACATCCATGACATCCTACTGAGAAAATGAGAGCTGGTCCCCGGTCTGATCCTAGTATCGCGCCAGAGGGATGTCGTGGCGTGTAAATGCTCCCAGCCACTAGGAGGCGAGGGGTCTTGTAGGGGGGTGCGGCCGTCAGGGGGGATGGCTGAGTCGACGGTGATGACTATCTGCTCTTTACCTCGGATCTCAATGAGGCGTTGACAGGTTTTTTTGTGCCCAATATATGTGCCTCCACAAACCTCAGAAACTGAAATAAATTGTTGAAGTATGGTTACAACCTTAGGGAGTAAGGGGCTGTTGGCCACCTGCTAAAAGAGAACTCATTGTTGTCAGTCCTGTTAAGTGCCTCCACAAACCTCAGAAACTGAAATAAATTGTCGAAGTATGGTTAGAACCTTAGGGAGTAAGGGGCTGTTGCATGGCCACCTGCTAAAAGAGAACTCATTGTTTTCAATCGTGTTAAGTGAGGGATGAACTTTTGCATGCTTAGGGAAGTTGATAAGAACAGCTGGGAGAGCATTACAGAGCCGGCGTGAGAGAAGCACATTGGGCATTGTGGAGAGAAGTGGTGTGAGAGCTAGGGCGAATTTGTTGTGTAGCAGCTTTGTGGTAGCTTGCTGTTGGATTGTGTTGTGTTTGAGAAGATGCAGGAAGTTGATTGAGGAGGCTTTGATCTGTTCAGAGCATAGGATGCAAGGGTGAAAGAGGATCTCTTAGGAGGTTGGTGCCCTAGGATCTCTGAAGCTGCATATCTGTTGGAACTTGGGTAGATTCAATGCTTTGCTCAACAATTCGCTGCTGTGGTTGATAGTGGAAGGCCTGCAGAGTGTGGTTGTAGAGCCCTTTGTTACTGGTTCTTGTGGAATTGAAGAAAAAGACTTGAAGAGTATTGGTGGGACTTTCTGTGGTGGATTCCCCTTATTCTTGAGGCTCTCTCTCTTTATTGTTTAAACCCCATGTCTCAGGGTTGTTGAGATGAGCTCATTAATCATCTATATGCAACAGGCTCCTTATGTGTTTGGATGGATGAGTTGATTTTGCTCTACTTTTGTTGTTTGGTTTGATATTGTTGAGAGAATATATGTGTGAGTGAAGTTCTAAGGTTTGTTGAGTCAGGTCTAAACCAAAAAGCTTAGATTTTGGGGTGAGCACGGTCTGGTTGAGTCAGCTATGGTCAGTTGTGTGTTGGGTTGAGTCAGTTGGTGTTGTGAAAGAGTGGATCTTGTCTTGTTTGAGGCTTGTGAACTCTGGGCCGACAATCTGAGCATAGTCGGAAGTCAGTTTGATAGGTGGTGGATTGGATGGTTTGTGTCAGTTGAGAGCTGTTTTAGGTCAGCTAGGTATCATCTTGAGTCAGCTGAGGATCAATAAGATGTTAGTTGAGGGTACACAAGGGTAGATCTGGCCTCTTTGTGTTGAAGGGGAAAGTTTTGGGTTTTGGTTTGACTGCCAGATTTTCAATCGGTCAGCAGGAGTCAGATCCGTAGGAATTGAAGGGGAAGGTATTCCGGAGTCAGCTATGTGTAAGATGCTGTCAGTTTACGGTCTGTGGAGTTGATTCTTGGTGGAATTTGAGGTTTTTGAGGGATTGGAGGTGTCAACGGACACTGGGATGTTGAGATCTGACTTAGAACTGAGTGAGCTGAGGTAGATAAGTCAGATTCCAGTCAGTAGGGAGTCAGCAAGGGGGTGCTGACAGATTCTGTGAATGTATGAGGACAGGTTTTTGAAGGTAGCTGATGAGGACGTTTGGGAGCTTGGCGGATGTATTCTTGACTAGGGTCAGCAGCAGGTGTCTGATTCGGAATTACAGTTAGCAACTGATCAATTTTTGTCAGCTGGGAGTGTTTTTGGTCAGTTGGTGGTCAGCTAAGGTTAGCTGAAGGTTTGTAAGTGAAGATCACAACTATGGGAGGTCAGAGCTGACCTGGGAGGACAATTGGAGTAGTCAATTGGGTTAGTTTTAAGAGTTTGGAGAGTGCTTAGGTATCCGCATGTGTCAGCTCAAGATCAGGGGACATCGATTGAGTGGACCTGTGCTTTAATTTGGTGTTCGTGCTGGTGTTGTGGTGCTGGTTGCTAGTTTCCTCCTCACGGTATAGAGCCAGGTCTTCCCTGACACATTAGTGTCTATCTTGAGCCTCTTGAGGAAGTCGATTGAAACTAGTCCACTCGCTAAGAAACATTGCTAGATCAGAGTTGAGGGGGCCCATGCTACGTGAACGCGCACCCAAAGGGTGATCATTGGGCATCTTGAAGAGGTGGTTCCAGATCAATGGTTGGCGGGGTCTCTCTTTGTCGTGGCAGGGTGGGGTGAGGGTGCGCTTGAGGTGACCCCAAGCTCAAGCTTTCATCAAACTCGTTGCAAATTTGTCCTCAATGATGGTGCTCAAGCCTTGGGATCGGGCCTCCGTGAAAATTTATCGTACATTGGGAGTCGAGGGGCTGTTGAGGGTTTGAGCTGAGATCCGGTCAATCAGAATACTGGGCAGAGACACCTCTAATCCATCCATCTGGAAAACCCATCCTAATTATGGTGCCCTCCAAAAAAGCCCAATCAACCTTGTCATAGGCCTTCCCAAAATCCAGAAGTAGAACTACCATGTCCTCCATACGAAGCATGGCTGTAGATGTCGCCTCACAAAAGGTGAAGATGTTATTGAAGATGCTCCTATCTTGCATGAAGACGGTTTGGATACCATGGATCAAGTTAGGGAGATGAGGTTGCAAGTGTCGACTAATGGCTTTGGCAAGGATTTTGGAAGTGCTTCCTAGGAGGGTGATGGGGCGTCACTGTCGAATCTCCAAACGATTACTGGAAATGAGTGAAATGCCGAAAATGCTCCTTTTCCCGCAAATTAGGACAGGCTCAAGATCAACATGAACAATTGTGAAAGTTTCTTGCCTCCAATCAAGAATGGGTGCATACTCCCTAAAGCATGGAATGCCAAAACTTGTGGGAAATGTGAGTGTGAAGACCATGTGTGAATCCGTCTACGTCTAGATGATGGGATATAAGTGTACAACACATCTTTTAACCAACTTAGGAGAAATGGCATCCTTAGAGCTGCCCATATTGAAGAGGACAATGAACTATTGTCCCTTTATTGTGCCAGAGGATTATCACCTTGATCTGAAAAAGCCCCATACATGAAAAATCTAACTTTTTTTGAATTTGCAAGTACATCGCATACAAGGTTGTTGATGGTGAAGAGCTGCGTGTGTAGCGAGAACCTCGCCACACGTGGTGGACTGTAGGATGGGAAGGATCCAAGGGAGGTGGCGCCTGAGAAGCACGCTTGCGAGGCCTCCTGCGAACCCCGAGTCCGAGGGCAATCTCGAGCAAAGTGACCCAGTTGGTGACAAACCCGGCACTGATCGGGTTTACTTGCAATCTCCATACGTTGCTTCAAAGGACCACAAGGGCCCGGAAGCAAAACATAGTCCTCAAAGAGCTCGCAGTCTCACGAGCAAGAACCATGACCTTGGGGACAGCATCCGCCAACGCAGTGACCACCTAGGCAGAAGATTTCGGCAAAGCGTGGAGGGGGGGCACTTGAAGAACCAGCCCAAAGGCAGATCCGATGGCCTCTAGCATACGCCAATATGCGCGAGGAAGACCTGGGAATCTGAGAGTAATCAGGAAACGGTTCCGATCTTCCTCAACAGGGTCAAAATAGCTGGAGGGGAAGAAAAAAAACCTTCCTCGGGCCCAATGGAAAAGGGCTGCCCTTCAAAACCTCTGAGGCCGCGTCCTCAGAATCAAAATCCTCTTGGAAGAAACCTCTTCCAAGCAACCTGACATCTCGAAAGTGTGGAGCAAGGTCAGAAGGCAGAGCTGTCAGGAACCAATCCCGAGCTTGGAGACGGGAAGGGTGAGATCCAAAGATTCTGGCAATGAGGGAGCAAAGGGCGGATTGCATCCTTTACCATGTCAGCAAACTGTTGGTGCTCCAGGTAGCTTTTGTTAACAATAAGAAGTTTTTGCATAGGCAGTCTACATGCATACGTATTCATACCAAAATAGAGTCCCAACCAAAGGGGTGCATGATCCGAAAGGGTCATTGAGTGGTCCACCCACATGTCACATGTGAAGTCATCATGCGTGTCAACATTTAGTAGGTAGCACCAGTGTAATCTCCCCCAATAATGAGAATGCACCTTATGATGGAAAGTATAGCCTTTGTCATGAATACCTAGATATCAAAAGCATTGATGCAAGATATCAAGCATGTTAGACCACAATGGAAGTATGCCATGAGAACCTAGTTTAAGAGGTCACATTAAGGAGCTAGCGTAGCAAATTAACAGGAGTTTAAAACTACTGAAAGTAATTCAAGAGTTAGCAAGGTGTCGAAGGTTAATCAAGGTCTACAACTGGCCTAAGTCAAGGAAAATTACCAAGCTTAATAAATAAATAGATGACCACAATGTGTCTATTCTAAGAACAAGATAATCCCAAGAGCCTAAGGACACAAGAAACATCAGAGTCATAGGAGTCTTTTGCCTTTATTTCTTTTATGCACGTGACAATTTTTACAAACAATGGTAACCTCCCTAAAGCAAAACTAGCATCGACCCTGGTGCCATGTTTACCACAAGGCCTTCTCCAAGAATCTACTAGCTCACCTTAGGCAAGGTTACCCCCCATGAGTTGCGTTCCATATTCAGCATGCCCGATCTATGCGTCGTGTTATCATCATGATTTGGTGCATTGTTAACATCTCCACAAAGGAAAGTATTGCGTAGCCATGGATAAGCTGCAATCTCCGACGACAATTGTGCTATGTGAGCTGAATTTTGAGGTGCATAGACTGATGCAAATTCATATATTTCCTCAGGCAAGAGACATTGAACCACCATCCATTTTCCACCAGAATGTGTGAAAGTAAGACATGGATTCAGTTCACGTTTGACCATCATCAACGTACCAGAATATCCATCACATCCAGCATAAAAGATGTCATAATCTGCAAAATGCCCATGTTTGCCAACAAACATATGTTGATTGTGCTGTTGTAAACACACAATATGTGGCTGTTTCTTATATACATATAGTGCCAGAAGAGCCTCCATTTTTGAGGATCACAGAGACCCTGGACATTGTATGACATGCATTTAAGAGGTATATACATGAAGGAAATAAACTGTAGTAGGTGTATGTCTAAAGAGCAAATTATCAGGCATCATGTGCCATATAATCCATGCTATCCACCATCATATCAGAGCCATGGTGACTAGAAACATCCACATTTGACTCCCTTTTTACAATGTCTGTCCATAGGGCACCAACAACATTTACATCACGGAGCGCTACAGATTTACCCGATGCAACCTCAAACTCATCCCATGCTTTCGATAATTGAGGCCTCGTGGAAGAACATGCCGATTTGTTTGGGTTTTGCCATCCATCCTGTTGCACCTTGTCTTTTCCTTTCTCTTTGGCAATCTCTTTCATATTTTTCATTGGTGGGGATTGTTGCACTGGAGCAGATGTATTCCTTGTTTTGCCTCTGCCTTTTGCATTTCCAAACACATCATTAGACACTCTGTTAGATGCAGGCAAATCAGATTGCGGTAGGCTGATGCAACAACAATGGGCATTTCGCAGACACATGACCAAACTTGTGACATCTGTAGCAGGCACCCGTAAATACACCCCATTTGCGTTCAAAATACTTAGCACCCATGTTCACATTCTCAACCTCTATAGCAATAGAGGGGATAATAGACATATCCATGTCCCACAAGATACAAGATCTGTTACGACTCCTTGTTGGACGATGAGGACAAACTACCTTGCCAAGAGAGGCAGCAATGAAAGGGAGATCTTTTCGCATATATTCAGGGAGGTTAACCATCTCCACCCACACTGGACAGTTCTGATGAATAAGACCCTGGTAGTCTTTCGTAGGGGACCACGGTAACACATGTACCGTCTGCATGCCAAACATCAATGGCGATGCCTCCAGTTATACATTCCGATGCTTAGGCTTAGTAAGGAGCACCTCATATAATCCCGACGTAGAAAAACATACTCCCTCAACCACATGTCCTTGCAACACAGCTTTAATCCATTTTGCAACATCATCCGCTGATGGCATTTTCCCTGGGAAAAATACGATGATTGCATTCTCTGAGTACTTTTTGACAGGAGAGACAATGGATGGCAAAGCAATCTTGTAAGTGAAGGCCGGTATGGGCTTGTCCCAGTGCATATAACTCTGCCGAAAGTCTTCATGAAGCACATCTTAGACATACTGTGCATCAAGGCTGACATGAGGTGCACTGGCAGCATCCATAGGGAGCAGCAAATTGTCTACGTTTCGGTTCCACAGAAGGGTCACGTCGAGCATACACATTAACTGTAGCAGCACCATTCGAAGAAGAGGCCATGTCTTCATTGCTCGAAGAAAGGAGGAGACTGTTGAGCTGATAGCAAGCGCTGACAGTAGGAGTTCTAACAGCAAAATTGACAAAAAGCAGAGATGACGAGAGGCTAGGTAGGTGAATAGCGAGGGTAGGCAGCAGGCGAATAGCGAGGGTAGGCGACAGGCGACCAGCACGACAGAGTCTTTTTTTTCGTGAAATGGTGTTTTATATTATATGTAAAATGTACATCAGCCACATGGCTCACACAGAACCTATGGCCCCAAACAAAACCCCCACAAAAGATCCTCTAAAGGATCATGACCATGCAAACCTGTACACTAATAAGAAAGCCTCCTAGCCAAATAAGCATCCCAGATAAAAGCATCAAAGATGAGCCAGCCGAGCCGCCGTAGACCATAACGAAATAACATCTGCATCCAGTAGCTGAGCTGAGAGAAGAGAAGAAAACTGCCAAAGCAGCAAACCGCGGATACGTAGAATGTGCCCATGTATTCCAGACAAGGAATCAAAAATGAACCCATTCCGTGTAGTCCAAATATGCCAAAGTCCTGTCCATCTAAGGAAATGGAATATCACAAGGTGACCGTTTGAAGTAATGACTTGAGGACAAATCCCAAATATCCACTAATGAGCCGAAACAGTAGACCTCTCTACTGCCTCCCAAACGCAAGAGACAAAAGACCAAATCTGACGGGCCAGTGGACAACTCATGAACAGATGCATAACTGTTTCAGTGCATGTCGTGCAGGAGAAGCAAGAGGCCAGTGTAATTTTACGACGGCTCAGCTGATCCCGTGTAGGTACTAGGTAACCCTCCCACCAACATCCTCCAAATGAAAACCTTACCTTGGTAAGGGAGTTTAGACTGCCAACCATGCATAAGAGTTTTCTGCCACCATGATTTAGACTTGTGCAATCCCCACACCTTATTGGCCTTGGTTGAAACCCAATCTTTCTCTGATACAAGCTTATGATAGACCTGGTTAGCTGAGAGTGATATCAAGTCACCAGATTTACATAGTGTCCAATCAAGCCAAGGCTGATCTGCAGATGGCCGAGGCAATGGAGTAAAAGGCTCAACTGCATGCATGATGTCAACCCATAGTGGCTGAAATGTCCGAGGAACCCTAAAGTGTTGCCGAATACGACGAAATGAATATGGCCTGTCACGACCAGGTATCACAGCATCTCGGATTCTAACCAAGCCTAGCCTGACCATGCGGTTGAGTCGTATGCGTGAAGCATCTCTGTCTGGCCAAACAATAACACGCGACTCCACAAATGTTTCGAACTGCAAAGAGTTCAAAAGTAGTCTTTCATGACCAGGATCCCACCGAGCCAACAGTAGAACTTCATGCCAAGAAAGGAGAATATGCGATAAAATGTGTGATGAGCGAATACGGACAGGATGAGCCGCATTCACAATGTCCCACCATGAAGCCTGCACACGTGTCCGCCCATGTGACAATCCCTCCAACTCAATCAAGTCACGAGCCATGAATACCCAAGGCTGCTCCTGCAAACACATCCTGAAAAAGCGCCCACCTACGCGTCACCATATGCAAGCGGACATCCAGTAAAGCAGCCCCACCCATTCTTTTGGGCGTCGTAATGTGATTCCAAGCTATCCATGTTTGACCCATAATATTTCCTTGCCTCTTCCACAGCATAAACCGAATGGGAGCAACCAAACGGAAGAGAGATTTGTGCGTCCAAGGTAGCAAAGGCAAAAAAAAGGAAATCATGCTAAGCATAATAACCTGAGCTACCTTAACCCTCACATGCATAGGCCACCCTTGAGCTTTCCAATACACAAATTCATCGGAGATCCGAGCAGAAATCCAAGCAAGAAGCGCTTGGGGGTCCACATCCACACCCACCAGCACGGCAGAGTCTCTCTCTCTCTCTCTCTCTCCCAGTATGGTATAGGATGGAGCTAGCTAGGTTGCATATCATGATTGTATACTCCATGCATATAGCTTTGCATTCTCCTAGTAATAGAGCTCCATCCCCTGCACACCCAGATTCAGCTTTTTTATTCAGTACTTTTTCATTTTGTTGGGATGACAGAGGATATCCCATACAGGTACTCCGATTTGTCTCATAGGCCGAGTTCGGTCTTTTGGAAGACGTTAATAAAATCTTTCTTTCTTTCTTTCTTTCTCTCTCTCTCTCCACACACACACACTTTTTTTGGTAATATCCAGTGCAGTATATTTATATGCTCATAAATTACAAGATGGGAAGTCTCCGAAGCGGAGAGTATCCCAAATGTCAGAAACATAAAGAGAAAAGCTCTAAACAAGAAGCATCCATATCACCCTCATGGCAGGCATCATATAAGGATTGCCGTAATGAGGCTCTGAAGGATTCATATGACTGGTGATTCTGTCGACCCAAGTATGCCAAATTATGCTCACTCCAAATTGTCCAAAGAGCCCAATATCTCACCCAAGAGAGAAATAGTGAGTATTGGGACAAGGACCGCATATATCTGCCAAAAAGCCAGAAATGTTTCCCAAATATGTGACTCGGGAAACGGAGCCGAAGAAAATCTGAAATTCTCCTGAGGAGGATCCTGGAACAAGGGCAGTGCCAAAGCAGATGAAGAACAGTCTCTGAGGGAGCCTGACATCTTAGACATGTGGAAGGTGCAATGTGACATTTAGCAAGTATGACCCCCACTGACAATGTGCCTGTCAAACATCTCCAAAGAAAAAGTCTTTGTTTCAATGGCATTTTACACTTCCACAACATCCGGAGATTCATCCGCCACCATGAGAGGGGCTTCCTTATATGCCACAGAGAATTAGCATGTTGATGAATCCATGGGGCAGGTTGAAGAAGCCTGTAGGCTTTGATGGAGGTTAAGGCAGGAAGGGAATAGGATGAATGCATGTAGTAGATGGCTGCAATTGCCAATCCATAAGCCTGTCTGTGTCAGCCACGGGTGGAATAGGTAAAAAGGGATGCAATAAATCAGCAATTTTCTTCCATATCGACCTATGATGCATTCCCAATGCATAGGAAGCAGTGGCCCGGGGAAAGGATAAGACATATCCCCGATCATCTACCACATCATGTATGTACCTAATTCCCAATTTCATAAGATTGTATGCCCGAACAGGTTCTTGTAAAGCAAGTGGAGTGTCAAAGATGGCACTCCAATGAATACTTTCTTTCCTCATCGAGTTTGTCTCCAAGTAATTATCAGGAGCCCATTTGACCTTAGAGAGAACTTGTTTCTAGTCAAGTATGAGGGCAGTAGAGAAAGGACAACCAAGTATCCTCCCTACAAATCTCCCAATCACAACCTCCCAATGATCCGTAATCCAATGACCATAAGCACAAGTCCTCATGTTGACACACATGGATGCTAACATACAAGTCCATGGCTGCTGTTGACGGAAAAAAGTATGCAACATTGTAGCCTTCCTTGCAAGTACATGATATTTTATATTGAGGACATTAAGTCCACCATGCATCCTTGGGGAGCACACCATTTCCATCTTCATCAGTCTCAATGCTTTCACAGCAGTTTTTTTCTTCCATAATATCTCCATAGCTTGAGACATAAGAGCTGAAATATCCCTGGAGGACCAATGCAGCAAGGGAAAATAGAACTGGACATAGGACATCACAATGGATTGTACTATTCTGAGCCTGACATGAAGAGGCCAAGTAGAAATCTTCCAGTATTCCAGTTTATGTTGAAGTCTTTGGAAAATCCATTTTAACTGCTGCTTTCTGGTGATATGCCATCCTATGGGATATCCCAAATGCTTGACAATATCTCTGGAATGCACCACCTGACCCGGCCAAAGAATAGAATGCCAGTCACATTGTTTCAGGGGGAGTAATTTAGATTTGTCAAAATTGAAATGCAATCCCGCTGCCAACCCATATAAAGAAAGAATGGCCATAAGCATGCGAAGTTCCTGAGGAGAATTCTGTGGCATGAAGAAGGAATCATCAGCATATGCTTGTGCCAAAAAAGATGTAGCCCCTGGGATTTTGAGACCAGTCATCTGTCCTGTGTTTGTAAGATGATCAAGATACATCAAAAGAGGATGGGTCGCAATGGCATAGAAGAGAGCACTGAGAGGGCAGCCCTGTCTAACTGATCGATCCAATATCCATGACCGAGACAGGTGGCGCCCAAGAATGCACTGCGCAGTAGAGCCACAATAAAGCCAGTAAACAGCATTTGCCATCTTGGGACCAAAGCCCAACTTTGTCATGATCTGAGAGATGAATTCCCATTGAACATTGTCAAATGCCTTAGCAATATCCACCTGCAATATAAGCACATCTTGATGCGAATACTTAGCATATTCAATTGCAGTCAAGGCATTGGATATATTGTCATGGATTTGTCTTCGCGGCACAAAACCATACTGATGAGGATGAAGTCCTGCATGCAGTATCCTGTGAAGCCTATGTACAATCATTTTGGCAATAAGTTTGTAAAGTACAGGCATCAAAGTAATAGGCCTCCAATCTGATATATGATCACACAGATGTTTTTTGGGGACAAGCTTGACTATACCATGCTTCCAAGAGTGCGGTAACTGATTTTCTTGCCAAGCCACATTGATGAGTCGCAAAAGGACCTCTTTCAAATCATCCCAAAAAGAAATATAAAATTCCACTGTAAGGCCATCCCAGCCAGGGGACTTGTATTTGCTGAGGTTGAACAACGCATTATCAAGTTCTTTGTCAGTAAAAGGCCTCTCCAAGGTAAGAGCATCATCCATTTCAACTATTCCAGAAACATATTGAAGAAATTCAGTCCTGGCATCGGTCACTTGATTTGATGGGGAACCAGGAGCAGAAAACAATTTCTGGAAATTATTGTGGCATTTGTCTTGGAGATCAGAGAAAGAGTGAGTCCAAGAGCCATCCAGTTTCCTAACCCTTAGACATGAATTTTTATTTCGAGTAGCATGCAAGCCCTGGAAAAAGGATTTTGAAGAGCAGCCCTTATCCATGAGGGGCTTCATTCTTGCCCTAATCTGCCATTTGTGCAATTTCCTTTGATCATTAACAGTAAGTTTAAATTGTGCATGTGAAAGGGAATCCTTTTCTGAATCAGAGAGTGGCCTCGACTGAGAAAATTCAGTCAACTGTTGTGCTATCCTTTTTGCCCATTTAACCTCATTCCTCCATTTTGTCATATGCCATTTGCCATACTCCCTAATGACATTCTGCATACGAGAGACGAAGCTGTCCCAAGCATAATTCATGTCCTCCTGGGCATGAACTGGCAAAGGATGAATGGCAAATCTGATCATTTGCTGAAAGTTCTGATGTTGGAAATAAGCCCGATTTACACGCAATAATCTACTGGAGAGAAATGGCAAATCATCCAGAGGCATGCCAAGCTGCAAATCCATCCACAATGGAGCATGATCTGACAAGCCCAATGAGAAATCTATAAGGAGATGAGGGCTAAAATCTGCAAATTGTTGTGGATAAAACAAATACCATCTGTCAAGTCTTGCCCAATACGTAGTAAGTGCATTATGATGAAAAGTATATCCAGGGACTGACCCTTGGAGAAGTATCCATAAATCGTCAGCCTGCACAGAAAGAAGCATGTCATCCCATTTCTGCCTTTCCAATGATAGCATATGAGATCGTGAAGTGGTATTATCTCTAGGCAGAGGGGAATTATTAAAATCCCCACAGATGAATGCATTGGATCTCCATGGATATCCGCGTAAAGAATCCCACAAAGAAGCCCTCATGGCAGAGGTCTGGGAGGCATAGACCGATGCAAACTCAAAAATATCACCATTGACATTACATTGTATGACTATCCATCTGCCACTACTGTCATTGAAGGCTAACTGAGGCTCCAACTCATGTCTAACCAATATGCATACACCTGAATAGGTAGCAGTACCAGCATAATATATATCATAGCCGTGCAAAAAACCATGATGTCCAGCCATGGAGTGTTGATTATGCTCTTGCAAACAAACAATATCTGGCTGCATTTTATGTACATAAATCCATAAGAGCCTCCACTTTGAGACATTGCAGAGGCTCTCTACATTGTAGGTAAAGCACTTAAGTGTTTGAAGCATGGAAAGATATGTACATCAGAGTGTGAGGATAAGAACCAGATGTCAGAGAGGCTAGGCTTCTGCCTGCATAGGTTGCATGCCTTCATTGCCCATGAAAGACATAGCATTTTCCTCTTCTTCTGAATCACATAGGGATGCCCTTCTTCAGTACGCCCACCAATTTTGAAGGATAGGAGCAGAGGCTGAAGTAGAAGTTTGTCCTGGTGAGGGAGAAGAAGCATCCCATTGACGAGATTGAAGGGGGCATTGCTTCAATACAACCACCTTCTTGGGTTGTTTAAAACCGTCCTGATCAATCCCCACAGTTTCCTTCATCTTCTCTTTCCCTTTATCTTTTCCTTTTCCTGCAAGTGCGGGCACCTGATTGACTGATTTTGCATTCTTTGCTTCATTTGTATTTGCTGTCTTGACTTGCAAATTCTCATTCTTTTCCCGTGTCTGGGGTGGCAAGGCATTTGGGGGGGGTTGATGCAGAACCATTGGGCATTCAGAGGCTAGACGCCCAAACTTGTGAAGGCAAAACAAGCACCTGCAAACACACCCCACTTCAATTCAAAATACTTTTTGCCCAATTGCACTCCCTCAACTTCCACCGCAATAGAAGGAGGGGTAGGTATGTCAGTGTCCTAGAGAATGCAGAACCTGTTACGGTTTCCCATGGGGCGTGGAGGACAAATGACCTGTCCCAAGGAAGCAGCCAGGCCAGGCAACTCTTCACGCATATAGTCCGGGAAGTTTGCAACCTCAACCCATACAGGGCAATGATGGCGTATAAGACTTTGATAGTCCTTGTTTGGGGACCAGGGCATAGCATGTACCATTTGCCTCCCATAAAAGAGGGGAGAGAACTCAAGAAGCCTCTGCTTGCATGAAGCATCTGATAAATGCACCTCATAAAAGCCTCTGGAAGCAAAATACACTCCCTCTACAAAGCATCCTCCAAGGATGGACTTAATCCATTGCGCGACATCGTTGGCCGCGGGGATTCTTCCTGGAAAGAATATTATAACCGCAGTTTGAGACAACTTTCTGAGGGGGTTTACCAGGGACGGCAACTTCAATTTGTAGGTGACCTCTGGAATCGGTTTGCCCGATTCCTGTCGTGACTGTTGAAAGTCATGCTTAAGGGTATCAAACACATACTGAGCTTCCAACGTAAATGCATCATCTTGTAAGCCGGCTCTGATAGGTGGTGCTTAGCATCTGCAGATCTTTCTTTTCGGGCATATGTACAAACATCTAAAGCTGAAGCCATTGATAGAACCACGGAAAGGGAAAGGCTGTGAAAAGGAACAGTCCGATATTGACAGAAGGAGGCTGTGAGGTTACGAAGGCAAGAAGGAAAGTGGAATAGAACAGTAAGGCAGAAAAGGTGCACGAAGGCGGGAGAAAAAACTGCAAAAGGTCACTATAGAGTTGAGGGAAAAGTAGGGCAGAGAAAGGCTGAATCGTGCAACAGGGGGCACGAGGCAGGATAGTCTCGGCGATAAACACACATACACACCGACCCTTACACACACACACACTTTTTTTTTTTTTGTAAAACCAGTTGAAATTGCATTATATCATAAATGTACAAAAGGGTTTGACATCAAGAGGATGTCTGAACCCTAGAACTTAAAAACAGCAGTAAAAAAGTTCTATGCAAGATCAGGGCAGTGCTCAAGAAAAGAGCCTATGCTCTATCCATTAGAAACAGTAAAAGAAAAGCTGAACACAAGAAACATCCAATTCTTCCTCATGCACGGCATCATATAAGGATTGCCGCAACGAGGCTCGGAAGAACTCATAAGGGTGTTGAAGGGGTGAATTAGCAAAGAAAGGAGGTTCTAAGGTAAGAAAGCCTTGCCCCCATTGTGGAAAAACTAATCATATGGAGAAGGACTGCTTCAAGGCTCATCCATGCACCATTTGTGGCCTTGATAATCACCGGGAGAAGGACTGCTACTCTAAAACCTCTACATCAGCCCCTGCATCTGCCTCAGCACATGTTGCTGCAGCATCTACAACAGCAGATCTTGCTGTTCATTCCTCACATGATGAGGAATGGGCTTTCTGATTACTTCACCTTTCTTGTCTACCACTTTGACCACCGATGATGTAGGTCAAGGGGTTCTAGTGTCTTACTCATTATGCTTTTTGACCTCTCTCTTGTCCCTACCCAAGAGGCAGCGATTGCCCTTGAGGAGGGGTTGTCTTCAAGGTCCATCTGTTTGTCTACAGTCAGTCTTCTGTCTATCTAGTCTTGTCTGTCTATCTATCTGTTGTCTGTCTATCTGTCTATCAATCTGACTGTGTCTTGTTTTAGATCCATCTTGTCCCTACCCTTGTGGACCCATATGAGGATATCACTTGAGGAGGGGTGTCTCAGGATCTTTTTGTCTCTCATGTCTAGTCTCTCAGTCTATCAGTCTTTATGTCTATCTTATAGTCTTGTCTTTTTGTCTTCCTCCTAGTGTCCACTTAAGGAGGGTGTTGGAAATAAGTGCACACTAGGTGTACTATTTCTAGTCTAGTTTCACTTAAGTCTTTGTGTCTTGAGTCTAGTGCCATGTGGCACCTCTACATTTATCCCATAAGTCAGTCTACTCAATCTTGTACTTCTCACCTATATATTGTAGGTGTCACATCAATGAAAGTATCAATCTTGTGTCTTGTCTACACTCATCTCAAGGTAACTCTTTGTCTTTCATTTGTTTTGTTTCATTTCTAGTTTTGCTCTTGCTTTCATATTTCCTACAAGAACCTCCTTTCTTTGCTAAAAATGCAGTGTCAGTTACCTTTTGTTGTTTTGTTCTTTCCTCTTCTTGGAGAGCATTGATGATACCTTCAAGAGTAGGATTATTGTGATACTTGAAGGTAGTGACAAGAGTAGCATAGGTGTCAGGTATGCTTTTGAGAAGCACAGCAATAGCAATATCTTCGGAGATGGGGGACTTCACTGATGCAAGCTGAACCATAAGACTGCGAAAATAATTGACATGAGAGGCTATAGTAGCTCCCTCCTGCATATACAGATCAAAGAATGAGATCATAAGTGCAATCTTAGAATTTTTAGAGCGGGGTCCAAAAAGGGTATCCAAAGTGATCCATGCTCGAGAAGTAGACTGTATGTCGGAGATGTGATGAATGTAATCATCTCCAAGACCGAGCAAGATGATAGCATAGGATTTGTCATTCTTGGCAGTGGGAGCATAAGTGATAACTTGCTCAATGTCGGAATCTTCGGGAGCAGCAGGATGAACAACGTCCCAAAGACTTTCTTTCATAAGATGGCACTTGATTTTGATTTGCCAAGTATGAAAGTTGGACCCATTGAATTTGTCGATAGACATGAGAGAATGAGTAGAAGCGGCCATGTGGGAAGGTCTTACCTCTTGCTAAAATGCAAGGGCAATGTCTATTTCCTTACAAGATTGCAGAAATGAATGAAAGAAGAGATCCAAACTGTTTTTAGAAGCCGGCTCTCTCACCACTTGTCAAGGCCATAGCATTTGACAGCCCATCGAAGCATGAGGAACTGGCAGTTTGCAGATATGAGGATAAGAAAAGGACTAATCAGCAAACTGATGGAGACAATGCACAGTACCTTGTAGACTCTTCAAGAGGAAGCAATGGCAGAACTGAATGCAGCAAAATAGCTCGTTTAGGAGGACAGTCGATCTGCAGCTTCCATTGATGATACGCACCCTTGAGTTGATGAAGAAGGCAGCCAAAGAAGAGCTGCAACAGTACGGCGGGCAGCAGCAGCTACTGAAATCAGGCCGGCGCAGGGCGGACAACAAAAAAACTGGCGGACAGAAGATTCAGGTCGGCGCAGGCTGTGCAGAGTGTGAATAGGCTGGTCCTACAGGCTGAGTGCAGCTAGGGAGATGGTGGCTTGAAGCTATGGCAGGCAATACAGGGCAGAAGCAACCTGCTCTGATACCATGTTGAAAATATGAAAGCAAGAGCAAAACTAGAAATAAAACAAGAACAAATGAAAGACAAAGAGTTACCTTGAGATGCCTTTTCTCAATCAGAGAGTGGCCTTGACTGAGAAAATTCAGTCAACTGTTGTGCTGTCCTTTTTGCCCATTTAACCTCATTCCTCCATTCTGTCATATACCATTTGCCATACTCCCTAATGACATTTTGCATACGAGAGACGAAGCTGTCCCAAGCGTAATTCATGTCCTCCTGGGCATGAACTGTCAAAGGATGAATGGCAAATCTGATCATTTGTTGAAAGTTGTGATGTTGTAAATAAGCCCGATTAACATGCAATAATCTACTGGAGAGAAATGGCAAATCATCCAGAGGCATGCCAAGCTGCAAATCCATCCACAATGGAGCATGATCTGACAAGCCCAATGAGAAATCTATAAGGAGATGAGGGCTAAAATCTGCAAATTGTTGTGGATAAAACAAATACCATCTGTCAAGTCTTGCCCAATACGTAGTAAGTGCATTATGATGAAAAGTATATCCAGGGACTGACCCTTGGAGAAGTACCCATAAATCTTCAGCCTGCACAGAAAGAAGCATGTCATCCCATTTCTGCCTTTCCAATGATAGCATATGAGATCGTGAAGTGGTATTATCTCTAGGCAGAGGGGAATTATTAAAATCCCCACAGATGAATGCATTGGATCTCCATGGATATCCGCGTAAAGAATCCCACAAAGAAGCCCTCATGGCAGAGGTCTGGGAGGCATAGACCGATGCAAACTCAAAAATATCACCATTGACATTACATTGTATGACTATCCATCTGCCACTACTGTCATTGAAGGCTAACTGAGGCTCCAACTCATGTCTAACCAATATGCATACACCTGAATAGGTAGCAGTACCAGCATAATATATATCATAGCCGTGCAAAAAACCATGATGTCCAGCCATGGAGTGTTGATTATGCTCTTGCAAACAAAGAATATCTGGCTGCATTTTATGTACATAAATCCATAAAAGCCTCCACTTTGAGACATTGCAGAGGCTCTGTACATTGTATGTAAAGCATGAAAAGGTATGTACAGTAGAGTTTGAGAATAAGAATCAGACATCAGAGAGGCTAGGCCTCTGCCTGCATAGGCTGCATGCCTTCATTACCCATGAAAGACAGCATTTTCCCCTTCTTCTGAATCACATATGGGGATGCCCTTCTTTAGTACGTCCACCCAATTTTGAAGGACAGGAGCAGAGGCTGAAGTAGAAGGTTGTCCTGGTGAGGGCAAAGAAGCATCCCATTGACGAGATTGAAGGGGGCGTTGCTTCAATACAACCACCTTCTTGGGTTGTTTAAAACCTTCCTGATCAATCCCCACAGTTTTCTTCATCTTCTCTTTCTCTTTGTCTTTTCCTTTTCCTTGCAAGTGTGTGCACCTGATTGACTGATTTTGCATTCTTTGCTTCATTTGTATTTGCTGTCTTGACTTGCAAATTCTCATTCTTTTCCCGTGTCTGGGGTGGCAAGGCATTTGGGGGGGGGGGGGGGGGGGGGGGGGGGGGGGCTGATGCAAAACCATTGGGAATTCAGAGGCTAGATGCCCAAACTTGTGACAGGCAAAACAAGAACCTGCAAACACACCCCACTTCAATTCAAAATACTTTTTGCCCAATTGCACTCCCTCAACTTCCACTGCAATAGAAGGAGGGGTAGGTATGTCAGTGTCCTAGAGAATGCAAAACCTGTTACGGTTTCCCATGGGGCGTGGAGGACAAATGACCTGTCCCAAGGAAGCAGCATGGCCATGCAATTCTTCACGCATATAGTCCGGAAAGTTAGCAAACTCAACCCATACAGGGCAGTGATGCCGTATAAGACTTTGATAGTCCTTGTTTGGGGACCAGGGCATAGCATGTACCATTTGCCTCCCATAGAATAGGGGAGAGAACTCAAGAAGCCTCTGCTTGCATGAAGCATCTGATAAATGCACCTCATACAAGCTTCTGAAAGCAAAATACGCTCCCTCTACAAAGCATCATCCAAGGATGGACTTAATCCACTGTGCGACATCGCTGGCCGCGGGGATTTTTCCTGGAAAGAATATTATAACCGCAGTTTGAGACAACTTTCTGAGGGGGTTCACCAGGGACGGCAACTTCAATTTGTAGGTTACGTCTGGAATTGGTTTGCCCCATTCTTGTCGTGACTGTTGAAAGTCATTCTTAAGGGTATCAAACACATACTGAGCTTCCAACGTAAATGCATCATCTTGTAAAGCCGGCTCTGTTAGGCGGCGTTTAGCATCTGCAGATCTTTCTTTTCGGGCATATGTACAAACATCTAAAGCTGAAGCCATTGATAGAACCACGGAAAGGGAACGGTCAGAAGGGTTGTGAAAAGGAAAAGGCCAATATTGACAGAAGGAGGCTGTGAGGTTACGAAGGGAAGTGGAATAGAACAGTACGGCAGAAAAGGTGCAGGAATAGCAGAAAAGACTGCGAAAGGTCACTACAGAGTTGAGGAAAAATTAGGGCAGAGGAAGGCTGAATTGCGCAACAGGGGCATGATGCAGGAGAATCTCAGCGACACACACACACACACACACACACACACACACACACACACTTTTTTTTTTTGTAAAGCTTCATGTCATTAATTATAGGTGGGAAACCTCAAAACGAGGAAAACCCACCAAAAAGACCACAATTTTTATTTACAAGTGGGAAACCTCTAAGCGAGGAAAACCCAGAAAAAGAAGAGTAACTATAGGCTTCACTACCTAGAAGCAATCAAAGTAAATCCTATAAGCATCAAGAGTGATGTCCCCAGCATCATAAGCAAAATGAAGCGCGTGACCAAGCGAGAACTTGAAGTAATGGAAGGGAACAATGTCATTGGCTTGGAACATGAGGTTGTTCCGAACATGCCATATGGTCCAAAAGACCCAGAATCGGACCCAGCTGAAAAATACAACAAACTGAGACTGTGATGCTTGTAATACCCCAAAAAGCCAAAAGCATCTGTGAAAAATGCCCGAAGGGAAACGAAGGCGAAGAGCAGTCGAGACCCGGCGAATGAACGATGTGGAGCATACGCAACCCCATAGTAAATGTGGGACAGTCTCCTCAGTAGCTTTACATCGGACACAACGTGAAGGCGCAATATGACGTGCATGTAACAAGCTACCAACATGAAGAGCACCAACCAAACAGCGCCACAAGAACAGGCGTTCTTTAAGAGGCAGATGACTTTTCCAAATGCGAAACAATGTACGTTTCCACCACATTGAAGATTTGGAGAGAGACCATAGCTGATTACCATGTCTGACTATCCATGCATCCGATTGCAAGAGGGCATAAACTGTCCCAGTTGAAATACATTTCATAGCAGTGGTTCCATGATTCCAATCAGATAGACGGGAATCCACATTCAAGGGAGGTAAAGGAGAAATATCAGCAATCATCCGCTGAATTTCTGTCCAAAGATGAGAATAATGGGATCCCAATTGAAAACGATCCGCCGCAACAGAGAAGGAAAGAACCTGACCAGTGTCATCCACCACCTGATGTATCTGACAAATTCCTTTTTGAGATAGAAAATATGCCTGACGAGGTGAACGGTCAACCAAAGTGGAAGAAAATACACGACTCCAATGCAAACCCTCTAGCCGCAGGGAATTGCCCATCAAAGATCGGGAACCATGCCATATCATATGTGAAGTAACTTCCTTCCAATCAATAATGAGAGAAGAAGTGAAAGGACATCCCGGAATGTGTCCTTCAAGTTTTCCACATATAAGATCCCAGTATGTGGGTTGCCAATGACCATAGAACGGCGTGACAATATGCCGACACAAATGGGACACCATGAGAGTCCAGGGTTGCTGCTGATCCAACAAAACCGGCAAAAGCATAGCTTTCCTAGCCAAAACATGACGTCTGAAATCCAAAATATTCAGGCCTCCAAGGCGCTTAGGAGAGCATAACTTGTCCATGGATAACAATCTGAGGCCCTTTCCACGAGATGAAGTGCGCCAGAAATGCGCCAATATACTTGACATAAGGGACTTTAAGCGGGATTGAGACCAATATAGCAAAGGTAGATAAAACTGCACATAAGCTACAAGAATGCATTGCACAATTCTAAGACGCACATGAAGCGGCCAAGTGGACAACTTCCAATAATGTAACTTGGAGTGCAAGCGCTCGGCTACCCAATCCAATTTCCATGTAGCCGATACAGTCCAACCCAGCGGATAACCCAAATGACGAACTATAATGTTCGGAGGAACAAGTTCGCTTGGCCAAAGCAGCTTATGCCAATCATACTCAGTCAGAGCCAATAGTTTGGATTTACGAAAATTCACTTTGAGGCCTGCTGCCAATCCAAACAAATGAAGAGTATGCATAATTTGTTCCACATCATCTTGGTGATTGCGGGGCATAAAGAGAGAATCATCTGCATAAGCTTGTGCAATAAAATGTTTCCCAGAGGGTAATTTCAAGCCCTGCAATCTTCCAGACGAAGTCAAAGATTCCAAATACATAAGCAGGGGATGAGTAGCAATCGCATAAAGCAAAGCACTGAGAGGACAACCTTGCCTTACCGAACGTCCCAAATGCCAAGGATCTGTGAGAAAACCATCCAACAAACCGGCAGAGGTACTGTCAGCATACAAGAAATAAACCACAGAGGATAGCTTAGGCCCAAATCCCAGCCGAAGCATGGTATCTGTTAGAATATGCAGCGGAAATGATGACCAAATCTGGGAACACAAGAGCAAAAACGCAGGCAGAAAAAACAGCACAAAAAGAGAGAGATGTAGGCGTGTAACTCTGCTCTATATACACAAGAAGATCCCGAGATATGATACAAATAAGGCATGGGGGCTGAGGAGCTATATATACTCCCCTAGAGGGCAGTCGGCCAGCACTGGAAGAGGCCCACGACTGGACAAAACCAACGACTGCTGAAAAACAGCAGTCGGCCAGCATCTGGTGCCCCATGTCTGCACAGAACAAGTCGGCCAGCACTCAGACAGCCCACGACTGCTACAGATGCAGTCGGCCAGCTTCAGAGTGCTCCTGGCATCACCTGGCAGCCCTCCCAAGCCTCAGAAAAATGGGAAAAAGTAGGGGAAAAATACGGAGAGTGGGGAAAAATGATAAAACACCTCATAAGGGCGGGCACACCCACAACAAAGGCCCTGGTGTATAAATCTAGACAGGAGATGACTTCTAACACCCCCTCTCAGCTCCTGGCTGTGTGACCAACCACTGGGAGCTGGGGTGCCGCCTGAGCAAATCCTGAGAGCGACTTCGTGAAGAGGTCCACCGTACTGTCCTCCGTCGAACAGAACTCCAGCAAGATGTCATCAGCAACAATCTGAACACGAACAAAGTGCCTCTGGATGACCATGGGTTCCTCCAGTGGAAGCCCAAACCTGCAATGTAACCTCCTCCTGCTCCGTAAAACTGCTCCTGGGCCATAAGTAGATCCCCTCGTGTCCGAATCTCTTCCCCAAATCGAGTCACTCCAACCGTGGAGTCGGACTCCATCCAACAATCCCCCTCCCGTGTACAAGAGTCCATGATCCTTCGCATGTCGCAGAAACCACAGGAAACGCAATCCTGCCTCACAAAGAGACATCTGCAACCAAGAGCTCAACCACCTCATCAGGAAGCTCCCGTCCAATCCGGTGTCCATCAACCAGATCAATGAACCATACAGCTTCTGAATCACAGAGACATTACACTGCTCACAAGGATCAACACCTGTTACGGTGCATAAACAAGTCCTGGAAACCTGATGAAACTTGGCAACCACCCCCTCTGAATCCGGAACCACAAAGCCTGGAGAAACCACCTCCTTCTGCAAGCAAACACCTGTCACCTGCCTGGCTTTCCGAAAGGTCCCCGTGGAAAGAACATCCTCAACTACTGGAAGTTCTATGTCCCGAATACGACGAGACATCAGAGCATAAGTGACCTGTTCAGCTTCCTCTGACTCACGAACACAAGAACTACCAACCTCAGTACTGGAAAGTTCTTGCCAACTGCTGCCATCTACTGGCAAGCTATCCACCACCTGGTCTCGGAAAGCTCGCACCTGCAGCGTATCCACACTTGAGTAGCCATTACCAGACTGCCACTCATCACAATCTTGAGGACCTGGGAGAGAGAGTGCTGAAAGCCTGTAAACTCCATTCTCCACTCCACCTTCCCAAACCACTTGGCCTGTTGCTTTGTCCCGGAGAGCAACAAAATGCTCATCAAACTCCACCCGTACGCCAGTCTTGCACACCTGATGCACTTGACAACAGATGAAAACCAAGTGCCGGAACATACAACACCTGGGAGGAATGCTTCCCCCCTCTGCCATCGGGAACTATCTCCATCCTGCCCTCACTGTGAACTGGGATAGTGGACGTATCCCCAGTAAGAATATGACCAGAAACCCTGCAGAGATCCTGTAAACCGGAACGGGAAGGAGTCATGTGCCTGGAAGCACCACTATCGAGAATCCATTCCCGAGTATCCGTTGCGGAGAGTCCTCCAATCTCCTCCCTGCCTGAAGAAAATGAAACATCGGTGTCCATCACCTCCAGGTGCACAAAAGCCGGAGTCTTCGTGATTGCTGAGGAGTCTTCACCCTTCTCGGTCTTCCGCTTGGGACACTGCCTCCAGTAGTGGCCTTTCTCGCCACAATCATTACAGGTCCTCTCTGCCTTCAACTTCTCGCGGTCAGCGTCGGACTTCTTCTCAGAAGACTTCTCCGATGAAGCCTTCCCTTTGCCCGAATTACGGCCTTTCGACCGTTGGCCAGTAAAGGCCTCCGAACCTCCACCCTGAGGAGGGTTCGTAAATCGTTCCTCTTGGTCCAAGACCATGGGCACAAGCTCCTCCCACGTGATGGTGCTGAGCCTGCCACTGGTAATCAACGACGAGTAAAATGCTGAGTACGAAGAGGGCAAATGTGACAGCAACGTTATGGCCATGTCCTCTGACGATATCTCCTTCCCAGCCTGAAGAACTTCCTGCTGAAGAGCCTGCAGCTTGTTAATATGCTCCCGCATCGTCGACGACTTTGCAGGGCTCATAACCCGCATCTGTACTTCCAAGGAAATCCTCTTCATGGGCGATACCCTGTTGTAAAGTGAGGCCAAATGCTGCCATATACCTCTGGCCAACGTCATATGCTTTACATGATTAATTACGTGTGGTGTGCAGTTGAGGAAAATAAACGAACGGACCCTGGCGTTGACGCGATCCCACATCTGCGTCTGGGCCTCCCGGTCCTTTCGGGTTGACGGTAACTCCCCTTCCTCTACTTCCGGCCGTGGAACACCAACAACGACAAAATCGGCGAGGTCGTAAGACTCCAGAACGGAATCCATCATCACCTTCCATATGCCGTAGTTGCTCCCGTCTAACTGACGGTCCACCGGAAACGTGGGGAGTGTCGGGATCTTCACATGTCTCTCGGCCATCTCATACAAATCTGCCATAGCGGGGATGTACTCTGAAAAGGGTGGGTGGGTGGGAACAAAGAAGAATTGATACCTGCAAGTGGCTGTCCAGCAAATCAGCCCGCCTTCCTCTTGCTTCTCCTCTTCCCGAACAGTCCAAAACAGTCCACCAATCAGCCACAAAACAGCCCCCTCTTGCTCACACAAATCCCAAGACCTATCTAGAGCCTAGGGCTCTGATACCATGTCAGAATATGCAGCGGAAATGATGACCAAATCTGGGAACACAAGAGCAAAAACGCAGGCAGAAAAAACAGCACAAAAAGAGAGAGATGTAGGCGTGTAACTCTGCTCTATATACACAAGAAGATCCCGAGATATGATACAAATAAGGCATGGGGGCTGAGGAGCTATATATACTCCCCTAGAGGGCAGTCGGCCAGCACTGGAAGAGGCCCACGACTGGACAAAACCAACGACTGCTGAAAAACAGCAGTCGGCCAGCATCTGGTGCCCCATGTCTGCACAGAACAAGTCGGCCAGCACTCAGACAGCCCACGACTGCTACAGATGCAGTCGGCCAGCTTCAGAGTGCTCCTGGCATCACCTGGCAGCCCTCCCAAGCCTCAGAAAAATGGGAAAAAGTAGGGGAAAAATACGGAGAGTGGGGAAAAATGATAAAACACCTCATAAGGGCGGGCACACCCACAACAAAGGCCCTGGTGTATAAATCTAGACAGGAGATGACTTCTAACACCCCCTCTCAGCTCCTGGCTGTGTGACCAACCACTGGGAGCTGGGGTGCCGCCTGAGCAAATCCTGAGAGCGACTTCGTGAAGAGGTCCACCGTACTGTCCTCCGTCGAACAGAACTCCAGCAAGATGTCATCAGCAACAATCTGAACACGAACAAAGTGCCTCTGGATGACCATGGGTTCCTCCAGTGGAAGCCCAAACCTGCAATGTAACCTCCTCCTGCTCCGTAAAACTGCTCCTGGGCCATAAGTAGATCCCCTCGTGTCCGAATCTCTTCCCCAAATCGAGTCACTCCAACCGTGGAGTCGGACTCCATCCAACAATCCCCCTCCCGTGTACAAGAGTCCATGATCCTTCGCATGTCGCAGAAACCACAGGAAACGCAATCCTGCCTCACAAAGAGACATCTGCAACCAAGAGCTCAACCACCTCATCAGGAAGCTCCCGTCCAATCCGGTGTCCATCAACCAGATCAATGAACCATACAGCTTCTGAATCACAGAGACATTACACTGCTCACAAGGATCAACACCTGTTACGGTGCATAAACAAGTCCTGGAAACCTGATGAAACTTGGCAACCACCCCCTCTGAATCCGGAACCACAAAGCCTGGAGAAACCACCTCCTTCTGCAAGCAAACACCTGTCACTTGCCTGGCTTTCTGAAAGGTCCCCGTGGAAAGAACATCCTCAACTACTGGAAGTTCTATGTCCCGAATACGACGAGACATCAGAGCATAAGTGACCTGTTCAGCTTCCTCTGACTCACGAACACAAGAACTACCAACCTCAGTACTGGAAAGTTCTTGCCAACTGCTGCCATCTACTGGCAAGCTATCCACCACCTGGTCTCGGAAAGCTCGCACCTGCAGCGTATCCACACTTGAGTAGCCATTACCAGACTGCCACTCATCACAATCTTGAGGACCTGGGAGAGAGAGTGCTGAAAGCCTGTAAACTCCATTCTCCACTCCACCTTCCCAAACCACTTGGCCTGTTGCTTTGTCCCGGAGAGCAACAAAATGCTCATCAAACTCCACCCGTACGCCAGTCTTGCACACCTGATGCACTGACAACAGATGAAAACCAAGTGCCGGAACATACAACACCTGGGAGGAATGCTTCCCCCCTCTGCCATCGGGAACTATCTCCATCCTGCCCTCACTGTGAACTGGGATAGTGGACGTATCCCCAGTAAGAATATGACCAGAAACCCTGCAGAGATCCTGTAAACCGGAACGGGAAGGAGTCATGTGCCTGGAAGCACCACTATCGAGAATCCATTCCCGAGTATCCGTTGCGGAGAGTCCTCCAATCTCCTCCCTGCCTGAAGAAAATGAAACATCGGTGTCCATCACCTCCAGGTGCACAAAAGCCGGAGTCTTCGTGATTGCTGAGGAGTCTTCACCCTTCTCGGTCTTCCGCTTGGGACACTGCCTCCAGTAGTGGCCTTTCTCGCCACAATCATTACAGGTCCTCTCTGCCTTCAACTTCTCGCGGTCAGCGTCGGACTTCTTCTCAGAAGACTTCTCCGATGAAGCCTTCCCTTTGCCCGAATTACGGCCTTTCGACCGTTGGCCAGTAAAGGCCTCCGAACCTCCACCCTGAGGGGGGTTCGTAAATCGTTCCTCTTGGTCCAAGACCATGGGCACAAGCTCCTCCCACGTGATGGTGCTGAGCCTGCCACCACTGGTAATCAACGACGAGTAAAATGCTGAGTACGAAGAGGGCAAATGTGACAGCAACGTTATGGCCATGTCCTCTGACGATATCTCCTTCCTAGCCTGAAGAACTTCCTGCTGAAGAGCCTGCAGCTTGTTAATATGCTCCCGCATCGTCGACGACTTTGCAGGGCTCATAACCCGCATCTGTACTTCCAAGGAAATCCTCTTCATGGGCGATACCCTGTTGTAAAGTGAGGCCAAATGCTGCCATATACCTCTGGCCAGCGTCATATGCTTTACATGATTAATTACCTGTGGTGTGCAGTTGAGGAAAATAAACGAACGGACCCCGGCGTTGACGCGATCCCACATCTGCGTCTGGGCCTCCCGGTCCTTTCGGGTTGACGGTAACTCCCCTTCCTCTACTTCCGGCCGTGGAACACCAACAACGACAAAATCGGCGAGGTCGTAAGACTCCAGAACGGATTCCATCATCACCTTCCATATGCCGTAGTTGCTCCCGTCTAACTGACGGTCCACCGGAAACGTGGGGAGTGTCGGGATCTTCACATGTCTCTCGGCCATCTCATACAAATCTGCCATAGCGGGGATGTACTCTGAAAAGGGTGGGTGGGCGGGAACAAAGAAGAATTGATACCTGCAAGTGGCTGTCCAGCAAATCAGCCCGCCTTCCTCTTGCTTCTCCTCTTCCCGAACAGTCCAAAACAGTCCACCAATCAGCCACAAAACAGCCCCCTCTTGCTCACACAAATCCCAAGACCTATCTAGAGCCTAGGGCTCTGATACCATGTCAAAATATGCAGCGGAAATGATGACCAAATCTGGGAACACAAGAGCAAAAACGCAGGCAGAAAAAACAGCACAAAAAGAGAGAGATGTAGGCGTGTAACTCTGCTCTATATACACAAGAAGATCCCGAGATATGATACAAATAAGGCATGGGGGCTGAGGAGCTATATATACTCCCCTAGAGGGCAGTCGGCCAGCACTGGAAGAGGCCCACGACTGGACAAAACCAACGACTGCTGAAAAACAGCAGTCGGCCAGCATCTGGTGCCCCATGTCTGCACAGAACAAGTCGGCCAGCACTCAGACAGCCCACGACTGCTACAGATGCAGTCGGCCAGCTTCAGAGTGCTCCTGGCATCACCTGGCAGCCCTCCCAAGCCTCAGAAAAATGGGAAAAAGTAGGGGAAAAATACGGAGAGTGGGGAAAAATGATAAAACACCTCATAAGGGCGGGCACACCCACAACAAAGGCCCTGGTGTATAAATCTAGACAGGAGATGACTTCTAACAGTATCTGCAATGTAATCCCAAAGAACAGTGTCAGATGCCTTTTCAATGTCAACCTGCATGACCAATACATCTTGTCGAGTGTATTTGGCATACTCCATGCCAATGATGACATTTGCTAGATTATCAGTAATTTGCCTTCGTGGAATGAAGCCATACTGAGATGGATGCAAACCATCATGCAAAAACCCTTTAAGTCTATTGACAAGCATTTTAGCCAGCAATTTATAAACCACATGCATGAGCGTAATCGGCCTCCATTGGGAGAACTCTTCACAAAGTGCTTGCTTTGGAATCAACTTGAGCAAGCCTTCTTTCCAAGATGAAGGCAAAACCTGTTGCTCCCATGCCCTGTTTATCATTAACAATAGTGGCTGATCCAGGTAGTGCCAAAACGACAAGAAAAATTCTACAGTAAGGCCATCCCAACCGGGAGATTTCCAACGGCCCAAATCACACAAACTGGCATACAATTCTGTTTCCGTGAAGGCGGCTTCCAAAAGTTGAGCCTGGTGCGTCGATAAAATCGGTGCAACTTGAGATAAAAACAGGCAACGAGCCTCTCGACCTTCCTGCGTGAGAGAAGAGGCCTCAAAAATCTTGCCATAATGAGATTCCATGGCCCGTGCAAGCCCCACACGAGAGTTAGTCCAATCACCAGTCGGGAGTTTAATCCTCTTAATAGTTTGAGACTGCCTGGAAAGATATAGATGACGAAAGAATTGTTTAGAAGTGCATCCTTTATCCGCTATAGCCTTTTGGCGAGCTCTAGTCTGCCACTTTGCCAATTTTCTCTCATCATTACGATGCAACAAAGCACGAGCAGAAAGCAACTCTGTCATCTGGATTTCAGTAAGAGATGAAGTGTTAGCCAGATGCATCAAACTTTGACAAGTGCCTTTGGCCTGTTGAACTTGCTCTCTGAAATGCGATAAATAGTGTCTGCCATAATCCTGGATCACACATTGAACCCGCATAGCAAAACGAAACCATGCTGTGTCCATATCAACATGCATTTGAGAGATCAATGGCGAAATAATATCCACAATCAGATTGCGAAAAACCTCATGCTTAAGATAAGCATTATTGACATGCAGAAGTCTCTTTCTAGTTAATGAATCATTGGCAGAACATGAACCGAATTGTATTTTCAAGCATATCGGAGCATGATCCGAGAGACACAAGGAGTAATCAATCCACATATCACATACAAAATCATCATACTGCTGCATCTGAAAGAGATACCATCGGTCCAGACGAGCACGATACATTGATCGAGCGTTATGCTGAAATGTGAATCCCGGATCATTGGCTTGCAACAGAGGCCACAAATCCAAGGCATTACATGTGTGCTGAAAGAGATCCCAAGCTTGTCGTTCCACATGAAGTATGTGAGAATGTCCAGTAGTATTATCCACATGATTTGGAGCATTATTAAAATCGCCACAAAGAAATGCATTAGAACGCCAACAATAAGAGGAGATGGCATGCCACAAACGAGCCCTGTCAGTAGAGGCTGTGTATGCATACACACCACCAAACTCAAAAACTTCCCCATTGATAATACATTGAATGACCATCCATCTGCCAGCTGGATCATTGAATACCAACATGGGAAATAATTCATGGCGAACAAGCATCAGCACTCCAGAGTATCCAGCGGATCCTGCATAAGCTATCCAATATCCCGCAAAATAGGAAGTTTGTCCGGCAAAATTATGCTGATTATGCTCTTGAAGAACAACAATATCTGCTTTGCAAGTATGTACATAGTGCCAGATTAGCCTCCATTTATCCTGATTGCATAATCCACGCACATTATATGAAATGCAATGTATAGAACTATGCATCTTAAATGGTATATACAGTGGGCGAGAAAACCAACAGAAAGCTTAAGAACTCGTGCCCATGGGCACATCCGCATCTGTCGCGGAAACATCGGCTGCCAAATCAAAACTCGAATGTGGAGGAAACAAGTGATGGCCTTCCGACGTTGAAGCGGTGCCCCCTGTAACTACTTCCTTATAAGATCGAACAACTTTATCCCAGGCCTGTGCCAAGGAAGAGTTATCATTACAAGGCAGTTTTTGCTGAGCAACATTCTTCAAGGGGGGCACATAATTGCGAGAAGATGGTAGAGTACGTGCTTTGACAGTTTTCTTGGGTACTATCCACGCCTGAGTAGCAGGAAGCTTCTCTTTGCCCTTGTCTTTGATGTTCGGGGAAGCAGGAACACTTGGCATTTGAGACTGCTTCCCTTTACCTTTATTTAGTCCAGTTGTTGATGTGGATGCGGAAGCACCTTTAGATTGTGCCTCAGGGGAAGATTTCGCTGGAGGAGGAGTCTGAGGGGTAGGGACAGCCGAAGGAGGGGGTTGTAGATTTGGTTCAGAACATTCAGATTGCATATGACCAAATTTGCCACAGCGAAAACAGGAATTGGCAAATTTGTCCCATTTAAGCTTGAATGGTCGCTTTCCGACCACTGTGTCCCCAGAATCAACGGTAATGCCCGTAGGAGCAGGAAGATCAGTGTCCCATAGAATACAAAAACGATTTGTATTGGCATCCAACTTCGGGGGGCAAATCACTTTGCCCAATTGAGCAGCCAACAAAGGAAGAAAATGACGCCAAGTACGAGGAAAATCCACCACTTCAACCCAAACCGGGCACTTATGTCGAATAAGGCTCTGATAATCTTTAGTAAGAGCCCAGGGAAGAACATGAGTCATTTGCGTATTGAAGAAGAGGGGAGACATTTCCAACAAAGCATCTCTAGCTTCCATGTCTGCTAACAAGACCTCATAGAATCCTCTTGCTCCAAAATAAACACCCCGGACTGCTTGACGCTTCAGCAAGAAATCAACCCATTGTCCCACATCCTGTGCACTAGGCATCTTGCCCGGGAAAAAGAGAATCACTGCATTCAATGCATACTGCGCAACCGGATCCATGAGCTCCTGCACCGGAATACGCACTTCTGTGACTGGAGCAGGTCCTTCCCAAGCACATCTTGCTTCTTCGAAATCCTCATGCAGGCATTCCTTAATCAAAGACATGGCATCCAAATTCGAGGTGTTCATTGCTTTCCGACGCTTATAAATGGCCAGCTCAGGTGATTCCATCATGCACACCTTAAATTTTCTATAATCCCCAGAACTGCTGTAAGCCCTATTGCTGCTGCAGACACGAATTTGCTGCGGTACCACTGGCCGAATCTGCTGCAAGCCCCAAATGAAGTAGAAACCCTAATGCTGGCTGTCGCTGGACAGATTCTTACATGTGGTTGCCGACTTTATCAGACAAGTAAGTGGCGAGCAGAGTCGAGCAGAGACGCAGGCGAAGACAGTCGCAGGTTCGCAGGCGAACAGAGTCGCAGGCTCACAAGCGAGTAGAGTCGCAGGCGAACAGGGTCGCAGGGTCGCAGGCGAGCAGTCGAACAGGGTCGCAGGCGAGCGCACCACACACACAAGCTTTTTCGCAGGCGAACAGGGTCGCAGGGTCGCAGGCGAGCGCTAACCCTCTGCTAGCTACACACACACACACACACCAATGCCTCTCTCTCACACACACACACACTCAGAAGGGGATGTACAGAGAAGAGAATCGAAAGCGCACGCACGCACACACACACACACACACTTTTTTTTTTGGTAATGTCTAGTGCAGTATATTTATATGTTCACAAATTTACAAAGATGGGAGATCTCCATAAAGGAGAGGAACCCAAATGTCAGAAACATAAACAGAAGAGCTCTATGCAAGAAGCATCCATATCACCCTCATGGCAGGCATCATATAAGGATTGCCGCAATGAGGCTCTGAAGAATTCATATGACTGTTGATTCAGCCTACCCAAGTATGCCATGTTGTGCTCACTCCAAATTGTCCAAAGAGCCCAATATCTCACCCAGAAAAGAAATAGTGAGTATTGGGACAAAGACTGCAATAATCTGCCAAAGAGCCAAAAATGTTTCCCAAATCTGTGACTCGGGAATCGGAGCCGAAGATAGCCTGAAATTCTGGTGAGTAGGGTCCTGGAACAAGGACATTGCCACAGCAGATGAAGAAAGGTTTCTGAGGGAGCTGAACATCTTAGACATGTGGATGGTGCAATGTGACGTTTGGCAAGTGTGACCCCAACTGGTAATGTGCCTGTCAAACATCTCCAAAGAAAGAGTCTTTGCTTCAGTGGCATTTTACACTTCCATAACATGCGGAGATTCTTCCGCCACCAAGAGAGAGGCTTTCTCATATGCCACAAAGAATTGGCATGTTGCTGAATCCATGGGGGAGGCTGAAGAATCCTATAAGCTTTGATGGAGGTCAAGGCTGGAAGGGGAACAGGATGAGTGCTTGCAGTAGATGAGCACAATTGCCAATCCATGAGCCTGTCTGTGTCAGCCATAGTTGGAATAGGTAAAAAAGGAAGCAATATTTCAGCAATTTTCTTCCATATTGGCCTATGATGCATTCCCAATGCATATGTAGCAGTGGCCCGAGGAAAGGATAAGACATATCCTCGATCATCCACCACATCATGTATGTACCTAATTCCCAGTTTCATAAGATTGTATGCCCGAACAGGTTCCTGCAAGGCAAGTGGAGTGTCAAAAATGGCACTCCAATGAATACTTTCCTTCCTCATGGAGTTCATCCCCAAGCAATTACGAGGAGCCCACTTGACCTTAGAGAGAACTTGTTTCCAGTCAAGTATTAAGGCAGTGGAAAAAGGACAGCCAGGTATCCTGCCTTGAAATCTCCCAATAACAACCTCCCAATGATCCGTAATCCAATGGCCATAAGCTAAAGTCCTCATGTTGACACACATGGACGCTAACATACAAGTCCATGGCTGTTGTTGGCAGAAGAAAGTGTGCAACATAGTAGCCTTCCTTGCAAGTACATGATATCTTATATTGAGAATATTGAGTCCACCATGCATCTTTGGGGAACACACCATTTCCATCTTCATCAGTCTCAAAGCTTTAACAGCAGATTTTGTCTTCCATAATATCTCCATAGCTTGAGACATAAAGGCTGAAATATCCCTGGAGGACCAATGCAATAAAGGCAAATAGAACTGAACATAAGACATCACTATGGATTGCACAATTCTGAGCCTGACATGAAGAGGCCAAGTAGATATCTTCCAGTATTCCAGCTTACGATGGAGTTTTTGGAAAATCCATTTTAGTTGTTGCTTTCTTGAGATATGCCATCCAATGGGATATCCCAAATGTCTGACCACTTCTCTGGAATGCACCACCTGCCCCGGCCAAAGAATAGAATGCCAATCACATTCTTTCAGGGGTATCAATTTAGATTTATCAAAATTAATATGCAATCCAGCTGCCTGTCCATATAATGAGAGAGTGGCCATAAGCTTGCAAAGTTCCGTAGGAGAATTCTGTGGCATAAAGAAGGAATCATCTGCATATGCTTGTGCCAAGAAAGGTTTAGCCCCTGGGATTTTAAGACCAGTCATCTGTCCTGAGTCTGTTAGATGATCAAGATACATCAACAGAGGATGAGTGGCAATTGCATAGAAGAGAGCACTAAGAGGACAGCCCTGTCTAACCGATCGACCCAATATCCATGATCGAGACAAATGGCCCCCAAGAATGCATTGAGCAGTAGCGTCAGAGTATAGCCAATAAACAGCATTTGCCATCTTGGGACCAAAGCCCAGCTTTGTCATAATCTGAGAAATGAAATCCCATTGAACATTGTCAAATGCCTTAGCAATATCCACCTGCAATATCAACACATCCTGACGAGAATACTTAGCATATTCAATTGCAGTCAAGGCATTGGATATATTATCATGGATTTGTCTTCGCGGCAGAAACCCATACTGATGAGGGTGAAGACCTGCATGGAGTATACCATGAAGCCTATGCACTAACATTTTGGCAATAAGTTTGTAAATTACCGGCATCAATGTAATAGGTCTCCAATCAAATATGTGATCACACAGATGGTTTTTGGGCACAAGCTTGACTATGCCATGTTTCCAAGAATGCAGCAACTGATTTTCTTGCCATGCCACATTGATCATTCTCAAGAGGACCTCTTTCAAATCATCCCAAAAAGAAATGTAGAATTCCACCGTAAGGCCATCCCAGCCAGGGGACTTATATTTACTGAGGTGGAACAATGCATTATCCAGTTCTGTGTGAGTAAAAGGTCTCTCCAATGCAAGAGCATTATCCGGCTCAACTATTGCAGAAACATATTGGAGTAACTCAGTCCTTGCATCAATCACTTGATTAGATGGGAAAGGAGGAGCAGAGAATAATTTCTGAAAATAGTTGTGGCATTCATCTTGGAGATCCAAAAAAGAATGAGTCCAAGAACCATCCAACTTCCTAACCCTCAAGCATGAGTTTTTCTTTCGAGTAGCATGCAACCCCTGAAAGAAAGCTTTTGATGAGCAGCCCTTGTCCATGAGAGGCTTCATTCTCGCCCTTATCTGCCATTTGTGCAATTTCCTCTTATCATTAGCAGAAAGTTTTGATTGAGCACGTGATAGGTAATCCTTTTCTGAATCCGTAAGTGGCCTAGATTGGGAAAACTCAGTCAATTGTTGCACTGTCTCTTTTGCCCCCCTAATCTCATTCCTCCATTCAGTCATATGCCACTTGCCATACTCCCTAATGACATTTTGCATACGAGAGACAAAGCTGTCCCAAGCAAAATTCATGTCCTCCTGGGCATGCAATAGCAAAGGATGAATAGCAAATTTAATCATCTGCCGGAAATATATGTGCTGAAAATATGCGCTGTTAACATGCAACAATCTACTGGGGAAAAGTGGCAAATCATCCAGAGGCATGCCAAGCTGTAAATTCATCCACAATGGAGCATGGTCTGACAATCCCAATGAGAAATCTATCAGTAGATGAGGGCTGAAATCTGCAAATTGTTGTGGATAAAACAGATACCATCTGTCCAGCCTTGCCCAATATGTGGTAAGTGCATTATGGTGAAAGGTATATCCAGGGACCGACCCTTGAAGAAGTAGCCATAAATCTTCAGCCTGCACAGAGAGAAGCATGTCATCCCATTTCTGCCTTTCCAAAGATAGCATATGAGACCGTTTTGTGGTGTTATCCCTAGGCAGAGGCGAATTATTAAAATCCCCACAGATGAATGCATTGGATCTCCATGGATATCTACATATAGAGTCCCACAATGTGGCCCTCATGGCCGAGGTCTGGGAGGCATACACTGATGCAAACTCAAAAATATCACCATTGACATTACATTGTATGACAATCCATCTGCCACTGCTGTCATTGAAGGCCAACTGAGGCTCCAACTCATGTCTCACCAGTATGCATACACCTGAATAGGTAGCGGTACCAGCATAATATATATCATAACCATGCAAAAAGCCATGATGTCCAGCCATGGAGTGCTGATTGTGCTCTTGCAAACAAACAATATCTGGCTGCATTTTATGTACATAATTCCATAGAAGCCTCCACTTTGAAACATTGCAGAGGCTCTGTACATTATATGTAAAGCACTTAAGTGTTTGAAGCATAAAAGGGGTATGTACAAAAAAGTGAGGATGAAAGGAGAACTTCAAAGAGGCTAAGCCTCTGCCTGCATAGGCTGCCTGCCTTCACTACTCATGTAGGACATAGCATTTTCCCCCTCCTCTGAATCACATATGGGGATGCCTTTCTTCAAGACCCCCACCCAATTTTGAAGGACAGGGGCGGAGGCTGAAGTAGAAGTCTGTCCTGGCGAAGGAGAAGAAGCATCCCATTGACGAGATTGAAGAGGGCGTTGCTTCAGAACAACTACCTTCTTAGGTTGTTGGAAACCATCCTGATCAATTCCCACAGATTCATTCAGCTTCTCTTTCCCTTTATCTTTTCCTTTTCCAACAAGCAAGTGCACCTGATTAGCTGATTTTGCATTCTTGGCTGCATTTGTATTTGCTGCCTTAGCTTGCAAATTCTCATTCTTTTCCCGGGGCTGAGGTGGCAAAGCATTTGGAGGGGGCTGATGGAGAACCATCGGGCATTCAGAAGCTAGATGCCCAAACTTGTGACAGGTAAAACAAGCACCTGCAAACACACCCCACTTCAATTCAAAATACTTTTTGCCCAATTGCACCCCCTCAACTTCGACTGCAATAGAAGGAGGGGTAGGTATATCAGTGTCCCAAAGTATACAGAATCTGTTACGGTTTCCCATGGGGCGTGGAGGACAAATAACCTGTCCCAAAGTGGCAGCCAGGCCAGGCAACTCTTCACGCATATAATCCGGAAAGTTTGCAACCTCAACCCATACTGGACAGTGGTGCCGTATCAGGCTTTGGTAATCCTTGTTGGGGGACCAGGGCATAGCATGCACCATTTGCCTCCCATAAAACAGCGGAGAAAACTCAAGAAGCCTCTGTTTGCATGAAGCATCTGATAGATGCACCTCATAAAAACCTCTGGAAGCAAAGTATACTCCTTCTACAAAGCATCCTCCAAGGATGGATTTGATCCATTGTGCAACATCACTGGCTGCGGGAATTCTTCCTGGAAAGAATATTATGACCGCAGTTTGAGAGAGCTTCCTGAGGGGATTCACAATGGACGGCAATTTCAACTTATAGGTGACCTCTGGAATGGGTTTGCCCCATTCTTGGCGAGACTGCTGGAAGTCATCTTTAAGAGTGTCATATACATATTGAGCTTCTGATGTAGATTCTTCCTGCAACAAAGGAGGCTCTGATAAGCGACGTTTCGCATCTGTATTTCTTTCTTTCCTGGCATATGTACAGACGTCCATTCCTTGAGCCATAATCAAAGCACGCAGGAAAAGGAGAGAAAGGTTGTCGAAGGAGGCAGATGAGATATTGACAGAGAATTCGAGCAGAGGGCAGAATCAGCAGAAGTGGATACGCAGGTACGTGGACAGATAGGGGAGGAAGATTGAAGGCTATTTGGCGGTCAGAGTGCAGAACAGAAAAGGAGAAAAACTGGAACAAAAAACTGTGAGGCAGAAAACAGAAGCGTAAACAGTGAAAGAGGGCAGCACAGGTGCGACAGACAGACGAGGAGCAGGGAGGATGATGAGCGTCAGTCTGGGAGACGATGGTCGGATGCTGCAGGCCGCGTTTAGCAGGGCAGAGCTTGCAGCGGGTATCCTCTGTCGACGTCTTGAAGGCAGGCGGCAGGGTGCTCTCTCTCACACACACACACACACACACACGCTTATCACACACACACACACACACACACACACACACACACACACACACACACACACACACACACACACACTTTTTTTTTGTTTTTGTAAAGCTTCATGTCATTAATTACAGGTGGGAAACCTCAAAACGAGGAAAACCCACCAAAAAGACCATATACAAGGGAAACTACTAGAGTGTTCACTATGTTCAGTGTGAACATAGTTAAGCATCTAAAAACAATCTGCAAAAAGAGCATACAGAGACGAGTCTATCTCATGAAGAGAGAGACAGTCATATAAAGATTGCTGAAGAGAGCAACGGAAGAATGAGTAAGCATCCAAATGAGGCCCAGCAAAAACTATCCTGTTGCGAGACTCCCACGTAGTCCATAAAGCCCAATAGCGAACCCAATCAAAGAAGACTTTATAGGATCTAAGGGGTGAAGGGAGAAGGCCGAAGATCCAAAAGTATTTCCCAAAGGGTGCCTGTCGGAAGCGGGCTCTCAAACGTGTAGCAATCCGATCCAATAAAGTCCTGGTGAGAGGACAACTCCATAAAAGATGAAAGACTGTCTCTTGAGAAGCACCACAACTATGACAAGTTGAAGGTGCCAAAAGTCGCCTAGCCAAGAAAAGACCGACTGGCAAGACTCCAATCAAGCATCTCCATAAAAACAGTTTACTTTTCAAAGGTAGACTGCATTTCCAAAGAGAATGAAGCCGCTGTTTCCACCAAGCCTGGCTTTTATGAAGATGCCAAATCTGATTTGCATGTTCTTGAACCCAAGAGGCAGGCAACAAGAAATGATATATCGAATGAACCGAAAGTTTAGCCATTGATAAAGGGCCTCGTGCAGGTTGTTCTCTTTTAAGGCTCCAATCAACCAAACGATCAGAACGATCCAAATCTGCAATTGGTTCAAAAGGAGCAAGAAGCTCTCGAATAAGCTGCCAGATTGATCTATAATGCATCCCCAGACCAAATTTCCTGGCGGCAACCACAAAAGAAAGCACATGGCCAGCAGCATCCAAAACATCATCAATAAGATAAACTCCTTTCTTTGAAAGGAAATATGCCTTCCTAGGCTCACGTAGAGCCAGTGGTACATCAAAAACCTTCGACCAATGAATACTCTCAAGGCGAAGCGAAGAAGATTGCGCATTAAACCTCGGATTCCAAAAAAGATATTGCGTAATCTGTTTCCAGGCAAAAATTAACTTAGATGAAAGAGGACAGCCGACAATCTTTCCATTGAAATGGCTGAAAATTGCATCCCAATACGTAACAGTCCACTTTCCAAAAGCAGGTGAAGACATAGACATACACATATGACCCAACATAATAGCCCATGGCTGGCGTTGTTGTGCAAATTTCAATAGCAAAGTGGATTTACGAGCAAGCACATGAAAATGAATATTCAATATGTTCAAGCCACCATGTGTCTTTGGAGAACACATCTTTGGCATTGACAAAAGACGAAGACCCTTTTTACGATGTTGAGTTTTCCACACAATTGCCATTGCCAGAGACATAAACCGATCTATATCAGATTTCCTCCACATAATCAATGGAAGAAAGAACTGTATGTAAGCCATCACAATAGCCTGCACTATCCTAAGACGTACATGAAGAGGCCAAGTGGAAAGCTGCCAATAATCAATTTTGCGATTCAATTTTAGCATAACCCATTGAATCATTTGTGAAGATGACAGCTGCCAACCCAAAGGGTAACCCAAATGACGAACGATATGTCCAGCAGGAGGTATTCCACCGGGCCACAATACATGATGCCATTGCTGTACACTAAGCGCAAGCAAGGTAGACTTACGGAAATTTACTTTCAAACCAGCAGCCAGACCAAAAAGTTCCAAAGCCTTCATTAATCTCTGAAGATCTTGTTGCGTATTCTTGGGCATAAAAAAAGAATCATCAGCATAAGCCTGAGCCAGGAAAGTATGCCCAGCAGGAAGCTGTAAGCCATGCACTTCATCAGTGGCTTGCAAAAAATCCAAATAGCAAAGAAAAGGATGTGTGGCAATAGCAAACAACAAGGAACTAAGCGGACAACCCTGGCGAACTGAACGTCCCAATTTCCAAGAATCTGATAGAGAAGAGCTCAAAATCAAAGAAGCATCACTGTCATTATAGAGCCAATACACAATATTTTGCCACTTTGCACCGAAGCCAAGAGAACTCATAGTCATAGCTATATAGTCCCAATGCACAGAATCAAAAGCTTTCTCAATATCAACCTGCAAAATGAGTACATCCTGCTTAGTGTATTTGGCATATTCAATGGCAATATAAGCATTGGCTAAATTATCATTGATTTGCCTCCGAGGCACAAAACCATATTGCGCAGGATGCAAACCATCATGTAAAAATCCTTTGATACGATTTGCCAACATCTTAGTCAGAAGCTTATAGATGACAGGCATAAGAGTAATGGGCCTCCAATCAGAGAAAACTTCACAAAGATCCCGTTTAGGGAAAAGCTTAACCAATCCTTCTTTCCAAGAAGATGGTAGTACATCATTTGCCCAAGCTTCATTAATCATATACAGCAATGATTGTTCCAAGTGAGGCCAAAAAGCATGGAAAAATTCCACTGTCAATCCATCCCATCCGGGAGATTTCCATCGACCCATTGAACGTAAAGCATCTTTAAGTTCAATATCAGTGAACGCAGATTCTAATTCCAATGCATCCTGTGGAGAAATAATGGGCTGAACATGATGCAATAAAGCATAACGAGCATCAAGTATGTCAGACGAAGTAGTTGGCGGTTTAGCAAAAAGGGCTGCAAAATGCTGACTAGCAATATATGAGAGCTCCGATAAAGAATGAGTCCATTGACCATCAGATTTTTTCACCCTTCTGATGCATTCCTTTTGTCTTGAAGCATGTAGATTTTTGAAAAAATCTTTGGAAGAGCAACCCTTATCTATGATAGCTCGATGTCGCGAACGTGTCAACCATTTTTGCAATTTTCTCTGATCATTTAGCATGAGGAAGTGCTTAGCCTGCATTAAAGAATCTTGTTCATTAGTATTTAAAATCCTATACTGAGCAAGATCAGCCATGGATTGACATGTTTCTTTAGCCTGCAAGATCTGATCCCGCAAGTCGGCCATGTAATAACGACCATAATCACAGATCACAGCCTGCATGCGCTGAACAAATTGAAACCAAGCAATGTCAATGTCCTCATGCATTTGAAGGGGCAAGGGCTCAATGGCTTGCAAAACCATTTCCTTGAAATCAGCATGCACAAGATAACTGTTGTTTAAAAGCAACAGCCTATGTTTCTGAAGAATAGAGAGATCTTGTGGCATGTCGAAATAAAGGCCTAACCATAAAGGAGAATGATCAGAGAGTAACATGGAACGATCAATCCATAGTTTGCAAACAAAATCATCATATTGGTCAGCATGTAACAAGTACCAGCGATCCAGACGCGTCCAGATATGTGGAAAAGCATTGTGGTTAAAAGTAAACCCTTGCAGATGAGGGAATACATGTTGCCATAGGTCCAAAATATTGCAAGAAGAGAGCAAATCATTCCATGTTCTGCGTTCAGCTCCAAGCATATGAGTTCTTCCAGTGGAGTTAAATTCAGGAGATGGAGCATTATTAAAATCTCCACAAAGGAATGCATTATGGAGCCAGGGATAAGCCAACATTTGTGACCATATATTTGCCCTGTCAGCTGAGCTTTGTGGTGCATAAACTGCTGCAAATTCATAAATTTGTCCATACAATAAACATTGAATGACCATCCATCTGCCAGCAGAATCATTGTAGGCCAATATTGGTTGTAGATCTTGCTTAACAAGCATAAAAACTCCCGAGTAATGCTGAGTGCCCGCATAAAATATATCATAACCTGCAAAGTGACCTGATTGACCCACTAAGGTATGCTGATTGTGTTCTTGCACACACACTAGATGAGGCTGCATTTTATGTACATAGTGCCAAAACAACCTAAATTTACTTGGATCACAAAGTCCTCTAATATTGTACGAAAGACATTTTATTGGAGCATCAAACATCAGATCTGTACAAAGGTATATACAGTGAACAGCCAGCAAAATCAATGCTGCATAACAACAACTGAATCAGGGAGAGAGCCCTCGCCCTGAATCAAGAGAGACTCATGCATATTCGTATCAACACACATATCCAAAGCATTTACATCGGCATCCATACTCGAGGAAGCACCTCGAACTACATCTGACCATATTCTAGAAAGCATAGTCGATGAAGTGGAAGACTGTGTAATAGTGGCAGATGCAGTCCAATTACGTGAAGGAACGGGAGCACGACGAACCATAGTACCTTTTTTCGGAGTTTTCCATTCAGCCGAAGATATTTTATCTTTTCCTTTATCCTTGGGTTGATTAGGCACTGCCAAAGAAGAAACAGCTTGTGGAAAAACTTTAGCTTTTCCTTTCTCTTTCTCCTTTTGAGTATTTCGAGTGGCTTGATTTGTTGGTATCTCCTTAATTTGAGTTGGCTGCTCATTCGCTGAGATGGGAGGTACAGCAGATAACGGCGGAGGATGCAGCAGAGAAGGACATTCAGAAGCCATATGCCCAAACTTATGACAAGTGAAACAAGCACCTGCAAAGACTCCCCAATTTAATTTGAAGTAACGTGCACCCATGCCACGCACATTTTCTACTTCAACAGCAATTGCTGGTGGTTGCTCATGGTCCGTATCCCACAAGATACAAAATCTGTTTTTGTTTCCTGTAGGACGAGGTGCACAAACCACTTTGCCCAGAGTGGCTGCTATACCTGGCAAATGTTCCCTCAAATATTCTGGAAAATCCACGACCTCGACCCAAACAGGACAACGATGCCTAATCAAGGACTGATAGTCCTTGGTCGGGGACCAAGGTAACACATGTACCAACTGTACACCAAACATAAGGGGAGAAGATTCAAGCATCTGCTGCTTATATTGACCATCAGACAGTAATACATCATAAAAACCCCTTGCTGCAAAGTGAACTCCATCTACAAAGGGTCCACCTAGAATGGACTGAATCCATTGAGCTACTTCTTGCGCAGAAGGCATTTTACCTGGAAAGAAGAGAATAATCCCTTTCTCTGAGTATCTACGCAAAGGAGACACAATCGTCGGCAATTTAATCTTATAACTGAAAGAAGGAGGCGGGTCTTTCCATTTGACACGACTGTCTGCAAAGTCCTCACATAAAGCCTCATATACAAACTGTGCATCCGACGAATCTTGCTTGATCATGGTGACAGATTCAATTGCAGCATGCTGCCTCTTGTTACTGTCTGCAGCATTATCCCGGCGAGCATAGGTCACAACAGTCTCAGACATAATTGCAAGAGTAAAGTCTGTACAACACTGCTAAACAACTCTTTTTTTTTTTTTTTGAAAAGCTGTATGCTGTATACAGGAGGCTTTGAAATTTAGGCGAGTAGACTTGCAGCTTCGAAGCAAAAGGAGTCGCAGGCGAAGAGGCGAACAAGGTCGCAAGCAGTAGGTGAGTTGGGTTGCAGGCGATAGGCGAACTACGAGCAGTCGAACAGGCGACCTGGGTCGCAGGTGAATAGAGTCGCCACTTCGATGGCAAATGGAGTCGCAGGCTATAAGCGAGCTGGGTCGCAGGCGATAGGTGAACTGAATCGCAGGCGATAACCGAGCTGGGTCGCAGGCGATAATCGCAAGCGAGCAGTCGAAGAGAGAAACTGGGTCTCAGGCGAACATGCCTCTCTCTCATACACGTGCGCGCGCACACACACACACACGCACACACACGAGCACACGGAGAAGAAAAGCGAGCGTAACAGCAGGTCGTGAACCCTAGAACGCAGCGAACCAGAGCATCACACACACACACACAGAGAGAGGTAAGTCGCAGGCGAGGAGAGTCGCAGGCGCGCACACACACACACAGAGAGAGGTAAGTCGCAGGCGAGGAGAGTCGCAGGCTCGCAGGCGAGCAGAGTCGCAGGCTCACAGGCGAGCAGAGTCGCAGGCTCGCAGGCAAGCAGAGTCGCAGGTCCGCAGGCGAGCAGGGTCGCAGGTTCGCTCTCGTCGCTGTCTCACACACACACACACACACCATATCTCAATTGGAACATACATACACACACACACGACACACACACACACACACACACACACACACACACACACACACACGCAGTTTTTTTTTTATTTAGTAAATCCAGTTGACATTGCATTATATCATGAATGTACAAAAGGGTTTGACATCAAGAGGATGTCTAGACCCTAGAACTTAAAAACAGTAGTAAAAAAGTTCTATCAAAGATCCGGGCAGTGCTCAAGAAAAGAGCCTATGCCCTATCCATCACAAACAGTAAAAGAAAAGTTGAACACAAGAAACATCCAAATCTTCCTCATGTATGGCATCATATAAGGATTGCCGCAATGAGGCTCGGAAGAACTCATAAGGGTGCTGAAGGGGTGAATTCAGATATGCATGATTTCGCTGTAGCCAGAGGGTCCATAAGGCCCAATATCTGATCCAATGGAAGAAAAGAGAATACTGTGACAAAGAAGCTGATAACGTGCCAAACATCGAGAAAAACCTGTAGAACCTGTGTGCAGGAAATCTGAGAGATAAAAAGTAGGAGATCTTGTCCAGAAGGTCTCTGGAATATGAACAAGACCACAATAAATGCGGAATACTCTCAGTAGTATGATGACATCTTGGACAAAGAGGAGAGGCAATCCTTCTTTGAGCTAATTTCACTTCCACTGGAAAAATACCGACAATGCATCTCCAAAGAAAGAGTCTCTGCTTCAATGGCATTTTCAACTTCCATATCAATGTCAGTTTTCCTTTCCACCAAGCTAAAGACTTATCCAGATGCCAAAGAGAATTAGCATGATGAGCAATCCATGGAGGAGGTAATATCAATCGATAAGCCTGTATAGAAGTCAATAGATGCAAATGCTGAGAGGATAATCTAGAATTTAAAGACTGAAGATGCCAATCTTGAAGCCTGTCTCTTACATCCAATGTTGGAATCGGAATGAAAGGGTGTAAGAGATTAACAATAGCTTTCCATATAGATCTATGATGCATCCCAAGATTGTATTGTCGGCATGCTACCGGAAAAGAAAGAATTTGCCCTCGAGTATCTACCACGTCGTCAATGAACCGGATGCCCAACTTCATAAGATTGTAAGCTCTGATTGGTTGTTGTACAGCAAGGGGAGAGTAAAAAACAGCACTCCAATGTAGGCTTTCCATTCGAAGCGAGGAAGCTATAGAAGCAGGATGGGGAGACCATTTGATGCGAGAGAGCACTTTCTTCCAATCCTGAATCAAGGAAGTAGAAAATGGACAACCAGGGATTGTACCTTGAAATTTGCCAAGCACTACTTCCGATGGATCAACTAAGCAACGACCATAAGCATTTGTGCGCATCTGACCACACAAAATTGCCAACATGATAGACCAAGGCTGCTCTTGTTGAAAAAAGGTTTTGAGCATAGTGATCTTTCTTGCCAGCACATGAAATTTGATGTTTATAATATTCAAACCACCATGCATTCTTGGTGAGCAAAGCAGGTCCATTTTAAGCAACCTTAAAGCTTTTTTATGAAGCTTAGTTTTCCAAAAAATCTCCATGGCTTGAGACATAAAAGAAGAAAGATCTCGAGATGACCAATGTAAGAGAGGAAGGTAGAACTGGACATAAGCTAGAATAATGGACTGAACAATTCGAAGCCGTACATGCAATGGCCAAGTGGAGATCTTCCAATATTCTAATTTGTCTTGAATTTTGTTTAGCACCCAAGATATTTGTTGCTTATTTCTGATTTTCCAGCCAATGGGATAACCCAAATGTCTTACTATGCTTTCCGGATAAATAATCTGGCCGGGCCACAGGATAGCATGCCAGTCACAATGCTTGAGAGGTAAGAGTTTTGATTTCTGAAAATTAATTTTTAGACCAGTTGCCAACCCGAAATCTGAAAGAGTATCCATCAATAGGTGAAGCTCCAGAGGACTGTTCTTTGGCATGAAGAATGAATCATCTGCATAAGCCTGTGCAATGAAAGGCCGTGAACCAGAAATCTGAAGCCCCTCTAACTGTCTAGTATCAACCAGATGATCCATATAAAGAAGCAAAGAATGTGAAGCAATAGCATAGAACAAAGCACTGAGAGGGCATCCCTGTCGAACTGATCGTTCTAGAGTCCAAGACTCAGACAAATGTTTCCCTATAAAGCATTGAGCAGTGGAATCTGAGTAAAGCCAATATATGACATTAACTAGCTTTGGCCCAAAACCTAGTTTAGACATGATTTGAGAAACATAATCCCACTGTACCATATCAAATGCCTTTGCCACATCCACCTGCATGACCAAGACATCTTGAGCAGAATATTTTGCATATTCCATTGCAATGAGAGTATTGGAGATATTATCATGTATATGCCTTCTTGGAACAAAACCATATTGCCTGGGATGAAGTCCATCATGAAGGATATCCTTTATCCGATGTACCAACATTTTAGCAATAAGTTTATATAAAACAGGCATCAAAGTGATAGGCCTCCAGTCATCCATTGTCTCACACAGAGGTTTCTTGGGGAGAAGCTTAACCAGACCATGCTTCCAAGTTGAGGGAAGATGTTGATGCTGCCAGGCTACATTAATGAGCTTCAAGATCGGACCCTTCAATTTAGCCCAGAAGGCTACAAAAAATTCAACCGTCAAACCATCCCAGCATGGGGATTTATGTTTACCCAAATGCTTAAGGGCTTCATCCAATTCAGTATCTGGAAAGGGCATTTCCAGCATTGAAGCTTTTTGCAAAGAAACAATAGGAGAAACAAGCTCAATAAATCTGCTCCGAGCCAATGCAGCCTGAGGTGTAGAAGAAGATGGTAGAGAAAAAAGAAGCTAAAAATGATCCAGACATTGTTTCTCTAGCTACGATAAAGTCTGGGTCCAAAGACCATCGGGTTTCCTGACTCTCATGATAGATTGACTTCATTTGTACGTGTGTAAATTTCGAAAGAAAGATTTCGAGGAGCAACCCTTATCTAGCATGGGTTTAACTCTAGCCCTTGTCTGCCATTTGGAAAACTTGCGTTTATCATTAGCATCAATTATGGAAGAAGAACAAGACAATGAATTCTGTTCAGAAGCAGAAAGAGACCTTTGATGGCTAATCTGTACCAAGGACTGCTTGTATGATTTTGCCCACTAGATATGCTGTCTGGTTTCTGCCATGTACCATCTTCCATATTCCTTAATGACATTTTGAATACGATGTACAAAAGAGTTCCAAGCAAAATCCAGATCCTCCTGAGCATGGGATAACCATGGCTTACAAGCCAATCTGATCATTTGCTGGAATTTTTCATGAGAAAGATATAATTGAGTAACCTGCAAATGTCTGACAAAAGAGAGCCGAATATCATCCAGAGGCATACCAAATGAAAGGTTGAGCCATAGTGGAGTGTGATCAGATAGTTGTTGAGAATAATCAGTCCACATTTGACATGTATAATCATCATATTGCTGAGCATGAATAAGATACCATCTATCAAGCCTGGCCCAATATTCTGTAAAAGCATTATGATGATATGTAAATCCCAAAACCGAAGGGTGAGTTGCTGTCCATAAATCTGCAGTATGAAGTGATGAAGTCATATGTTCCCATTGCTGGATTTCAGAGGGAAGCATATGGGATTTATGTGTGGTATTGTCCTTCCAGTGAGGAGAATTATTAAAGTCACCACAAAGTAGAGCATTTGAGGACCAAGGATATTGGTTTATGGAGTCCCACATTTGAGCTCTGGAAGCTGAAATTTGGGAGGCATACAAGGAGCCTGTTTCAAAAATCTCTCCATTGATCATACATTGGATAATCATCCATCGGCCACAAAGATCATTATATGCTACACAGGGCTCTGCAGATCATGTCTGGCTAAAATGCACAGCCCAGAGAATTGTCCAGATCCTGCATAAAATATATCATATCCCGAAAAGAAACCATGCTGGCCAGCAAAAGAATGCTGATTATGCTCTTGTAGACACACAACATCTGGATGAGTATTATTTATATAATGCCATAGGAGCCTCCATTTATGGTGATTGCAGAGGCCCTGTATGTTATAAGAAAAACATTTAAGAGAAGTACGCATGAAAATATGTACAAGAGATGAGCAGTCCTCAAAGAGAAAGGGAGGCATCAGGCCTCTGCCATTGCCACAGGGTCTTGCTGACCCTCAGAATCCAATTCCCTGACTAGATCATCTTCTTCACAAAGTGGAATACCCTTCTTAACTGCATTGACCCATGCCTTTGAGATGGGGCTATCCGAAGAGGTAGAAGGTTGACCAGGAGATGGAGTTGAAGCGTCCCAATTTCGAGATTGGAGAGGTCTTTGTTTAAGAGGCACCGTCTTCTTTGTAATCTGCCAACCGTCATGAGAAGATGAATTATTTTCCACTAGCTTGCTTTTTCCTTTATCCTTATTTTGAGCTGAATTGGCTTGGTTCCCTGTATGAACTAAAGGCTTTGCTCCTTTAGCTTCGGTCTTTTCCATATAAGTCTTTTGACCTCCTTTATTAGATGGCGGAGGAATGGCAGCTGGAGGAGGCGGATGAAGGATTGAGGGACACTCAGAAGCTAGATGCCCGAACTTGTGACAAGAGAAACAAGCTCCAGCCAAAATGCCCCATTTCAAAGTGAAATATTTCTTTCCTAAATTAACACCCTCAATCTCAACTGCAATAGAAAAGGGGGTTGGTCTATCAGTATCCCATAAGATGCAAAAACGATTTTTATTACCTGTAGGACGAGGGGGACAGATCACTTGTCCCAATGTCATCGCTAAGCCTGGAAGCTCTGTTCTCATGTAATCTGGAAAATCAACGACTTCAACCCATACAGGGTAGTGATGTTTGATGAGATTCTGATAATCCTTATTAGGAGACCAAGGCATGATGTGCACCATTTGACGACCAAAATATAAAGGGGACATTTCCAGCATCTTTTGTTTTGTCAATGCATCCAAGAGATGAACTTCATAAAATCCTCTGGAGGCAAAAAAGACTCCTACATAGCATCCACCTAGGAGAGAATTCACCCATTGTCCCACATCATTAGCCGAGGGTATTTTACCTGGAAAAAAGATGATGACTGCAGTTTGAGAGAGCTTCTTCAGAGGATGCACAAGAGAAGGCAACTTCATCTTGTAGGTGAGTTCCGGAGCAGGTAGTATCCATTCTCTTCTACTTTGTTGAAAATCCTCATTCAACATATCAAACACATAGGAAGCATCTTCAGATGAAGGAGTTATGGGGGGCAGAGATTCCCTTAATTGTCTTTTAGGTTCAGGAGAAAGAGCTCTCTTGACATAATACTTGCTTGTTTCTGCTATCTAGACTATTCGATTCAGCAGAAAGACATAGATCAGAAAAAGGGGACAGTTCTATTGGAATACTATCTTACACAGAAGGGAAAACAGTAACCTGTAGCGAGGCGAACACACACACACACACGCACACGCACCACACACACACGCCTACACACGCAAACAGGTCGCGGAAGAGAGGAAGAAGAGCAGATAGACGATGAGAAGGACCCTTAGAAGGTCGCGATGAGGGCTGCAGAGCCGACACAGTCCAGGAAGGAGGTGTTGGAAATAAGTGCACACTAGGTGTACTATTTCTCTAGTCTAGTTTCAAGTTGAGTCTTTGTGTCTTGAGTCTAGTGCCATGTGGCACCTCTACATTTATCCCATAAGTGAGTCTACTCAATCTTGTACTTCTCACCTATAAATTGTAGGTGTCACATCAATAATCAAACAATCTTGTGTCTTGTCTACACTCATCTCAAGGTAACTCTCTGTCTTTCATTTTTGTTCTTGTTTTATTTCTAGTCTGCTCTAGCTTTCATATTTTCTACATGGTATCAGAGCCATGGTTTTAGGGTTTCCCTGTTTTTCCTATGAGCTTTCGCCATTCTCTCCAAGCTGTCCCACTCAGTTCAGCGCAGCCGATGTGTTGCCCGCCATATCTTCAGGCCGCCGCCTAGCTGCATCTGTTGCCCTGCGTAGACCTGCACATGCTATCCAGCGTTGAGCTACACTTGTTGTGTAGCGTTGACTTGAATTTGTTGTCCAATGTCGCCTCTTATAGCTGCACGTGCTGCCCTCGCCAGATTCACAGCATTGGGACATAACTCGACCTGCTGCTGTAGCAACCCGCCGGCCTGAACTTGCTGTCCGCCCTGTTCAGGCTCATACAGCTCTACTGTTCTCTCTCTTCGAACTGCTACAGCCCACTGTACTGTTGCTGCTTTGGCTGCCTTCTTCATCAACTCAAGGGTGCGCATCATCTAGAAGCAGCTGCAGATCGACTTTCCTCCTGTTAACGAGCTATTTGCTGCATTCAGTTCTGCCATTGTTTCCTCTTGAAGAGTCTACAAGGTACTGTGCATTGTATCCTTCAGTTTGCTGGTCAGTCCTTTTCTTATCCTCATATCTGCAAACTACTAGTTCCTCATGCTTCGATGGGCTGTCACATGCTATGGCCTTGACAAGTGGTGAGAGAGCCGGCTTCTAAAAACAGTTTGGATGTCTTCTTTCATTCATTTCTGCAATCTTGTAAGGGAATAGACACTGCCCTTGCATTTTAGCAAGAGGTAAGACCTTCCCACATGGCCTCTTCTACTCATTCTCTCATGTCTATCGACAAATTCAATGGGTCCAACTTTCATACTTGGCAAATCAAAATCAAGTGCCATCTTATGAAAGAAAGTCTTTGGGACGTTGTTCACCATGCTGCTCCCGAAGATTTCGACATTGAGCAAGTTATCACTTATGCTCCCACTGCCAAGAATGACAAAGCCTATGCTATCATCTTGCTCGGTCTTGGAGATGATTACATTCATCACATCTCCGACATACAGTCTGCTTCTCGAGCATGGATCACTTTGGATACCCTTTTTGGACCCCGCTCTAAAAACTCTAAGATTGCACTTATGATCTCATTCTTTGATCTATATATGCAGGAGGGAGCTACTATAGCCTCTCATGTCAATTATTTTCGCAGTCTTATGGTTCAGCTTGCATCATTGAAGTCCCCCATCTCCGAAGATATTGCTATTGTTGTGCTTCTCAAAAGCTTACCTGACACCTATGCTACTCTTGTCACTACCTTCAAGTATCACAATAATCCTACTCTTGAAGGTATCATCAATGCTCTCCAAGAAGAGGAAAGAACAAAACAACAAAAGGTAGCTAACATTGCATTTTTAGCAAAGAAAGGAGGTTCTAAGGCAAGAAAGCCTTGCACCCATTGTGGAAAAACTAATCATATGGAAAAGGACTGCTACTCTAAAACCTCTACATCAGCCCTTGCATCTACCTCAGCCCATGTTGGTGCAGCATCTACATTAGCAGATCTTGCTGTTCATTCCTCACATGATGAGTGGGCTTTCTGATTACTTCACCTCTCTTGTCTACCACTTTGACCACCGATGATGTAGGTCAAGGGGTTCTAGTGTCTTACTCATTATGTTTTTTGGCCTCTCTTGTCCCTACCCAAGAGGCAGAGATTGCCCTTGAGGAGGGGATGTCTTCAAGGTCCATCTGTTTGTCTACAGTCAATTCTACAGTCAGTCTTCTGTCTATGTAGTCTTGTCTATCTGTCTATTTGTCTATCAATTTGACTGTGTCTTGTTTATGATCCACTCTTGTCCCTACCCTTGTGGACCCATATGAGGATATCACTTGAGGAGGGGTGTCTCAGGATCTTTTGTCTCTCATATCTTGTCTCTCACTCTCTCATTCTTTATGTCTGTCTTCTAGTCTTGTCCATCTTGTCTTCTAGCTTGTCTCTCAATCCTTGTCTAGTCTCTCTGTCTTGGTCTTATCTTTTGTCATGTCATAGTCTTGTCTTTTTGTCTTCCTCCTAGTGTCCACTTATTAAGGAGGGTGTTGGAAATAAGTGCACACTAGGTGTACTATTTCTCTAGTCTAGTTTCAAGTTGAGTCTTTGTGTCTTGAGTCTAGTGCCATGTGGCACCTCTACATTTATCCCATAAGTGAGTCTACTCAATCTTGTACTTCTCACCTATAAATTGTAGGTGTCACATCAATAATCAAACAATCTTGTGTCTTGTCTACACTCATCTCAAGGTAACTCTCTGTCTTTCATTTTTGTTCTTGTTTCATTTCTAGTCTGCTCTAGCTTTCATATTTTCTACATGGTATCAGAGCCATGGTTTTAGGGTTTCCCTGTTTTTTCTATGAGCTTTCGCCATTCTCTCCAAGCTGTCCCACTCAGTTCAGCGCAGCCCATGTGTTGAATACGATGTACAAAAGAGTTCCAAGCAAAATCCAGATCCTCCTGAGCATGAGATAACAATGGCTTACAAGCCAATCTGATCATTTGCTGGAATTTTTCACGAGAAAGATATAATTGATTAACCTGCAAATGTCTGACTAAAGAGAGCTGAATGTCATCCAGAGGCATACCAAAAGAAAGGTTGAGCCAAAGTGGAGTATGATCAGATAGTTGTTGAGAATAATCAGTCCACATTTGACATGTATAATCATCATATTGCTGAGCATGAATAAGATACCATCTATCAAGCCTGGCCCAATATTCTGTAAAAGCATTATGATGATATGTGAATCCCAAAACCGAAGGGTGAGTTGCTGTCCATAAATCTGCAGTATGAAGAGAAGAAGTCATATGTTCCCATCGCTGGATTTCAGAGGGAATCATATGGGATTTATGTGTGGTATTGAAATGAGACCCAAGCAGGGGTCACCCCTTCCTGGACTCACCTCTCCAGTTAGCACTCTATTATACACTCTTAAAAGACAATAGCACAAGACAAAATAGCAAAAAGTAATTAACAACTCTGAGCATAGATAGATGACACCACACTGAGGCCGGAACGGCCGGCCCCCCCCCAAGGAAATGATATTATTACTTGGGAGAATTTGTTACAAGTACACGGGCCCAAGGCCAGATTTCCAATAAGCAATGCACAATGAAAACAAAGTATCAAACCCAAACATGTTTGTTGATGCCGAGTCTGAAGTCACCAAGGGCTGCCCCGTCCATAGCACCTTCCAGAGTCACACTTCGCGTGCAATCCACCCGTCCCTGGCACTACGGATCACGCCACGCCAGTCCTAGCGATGGGGCACCCTCACGGAGTTGACTCGGTGAATGGAAGAGGAGTCCAGACATAGGAGAGCAGGAGAATTCCTCATTCTTCGCGATGAAAATCTTCTGGAGCCACCGTACCTGCTGTTGTACCTGCTGTACCTGCTGTACGACCAGAATCAGCAATTAATGAAGGTACTGTACCTGCTGTACCTGTTGTACGACCAAAATCAGCAATTAATGAAGGTACTGTACCTGCTGCTGTACCTGCTGCTGTACCTGCTGTACAACCAGAATCAGCAACTAATGATGGTACTGTACCTGCTGTACCCGCTGTACCTGCTGCTGTACCTACTGTACAACCAGAATCAGCAACTAATGATGGTACTGTACCTGCTGTACCGGCTGCTGTACCTGCTGTACCTGCTGTACAACCAGAATCAGCAATTAATGATGTGCTCCAGCCTGTTTTCTCTAAATCCCAGCCAACAGTTGTGTTTTCTTCCTCCAAAATGCAAGGGAGAGGGTTGGAAGTGAGGCGCCTTCCTCCCATGCACATAATTGGGTGTGGTAGGTGGGGTAGGTGGCCAACCCCCACCCCACATGCTATAAAAGGGTGCCCAGGCCAAAAGAAGGTGCCCACACTTATAAAGTGTCCACCTACTTTTAATGAAGTATGAAACCTGTAAGTTATAAGACTTATAACTTAAAACTCTTATTAAAATAAGGATTTCCCACCTGTTCACACGCCACAAAACCTGTCAGAAGACAAGGCATTCCACGGCTCACGGGAGGGCGTCCCCGACCCCTGAGCTAGACACACATGTCAGGCATGCAAACAAAACCAGTTCACGCGAAAACATTTCAAAGGCAGGCAAACATGAGTGCACAATGCAACATTGTTAAAGGATAATCTCCGTTCATGTACTTGCACAATACTTGACATTTCCGGGCACAAACAGGCCCACCGGAAAGTCAATTCCAGGTACACACACAGTGTACAATCCACCCGTCCCTGGCACTACGAATCACACCGTGCCAGTCCTAGCGGTGGTAATCCAGAAACATACACCGTGTGCAATCCACCCGTCCCTGGCACTACGAATCACGCCGTGCCAGTCCTAGCGATGGAGCACCACTACGGAGTATGCTCATCCAGAGCCCAAAGCTCACACAAGAAGATAAGAGGACCATTAGATAGCTCAATGGTGACATCTCCCCGTCTTCTAAACAGTTGTCCGCAACTGAAAAGCTTCCAAATAGTCATGGAGAAGCTGCGGATAATCTTTGAAGTAGTCCTCATCAACCCACTTAGCATCAATGGGGAGATAATTCTTGAACTTCACCAAATAGCGTCTTACAAGCTTGCCTGCAGATAGCTTACGCTCTTTATGAAACACAATCTGCTCTGGTTGCAAAATCTCTTCCAACTCATCCACTTCTGGTGGATCCTCAATGATAGGAAGACTTGGTTCCGGACCCACATACTTTCGTAAGAGGCTAACATGGAAAGCATTATGTATCTTCCAATGAGATGGCAATGCTAAACGAAAAGCAACTTCATTGATCTGCTCAATGACCTTGAAAGGCCCATAATACCTGGATGAGAGCTTGGGAAACATCCCCTCCTTACCAGATCTCTTACGGAGTCTAGCTTTTTCGAATTTCAGCAATACCCAATCATTTACCTTGACATCCAAATGCTTTCTATGCTTGTCTGCAGCCTTCTTATGCTTCTCTTGAGAACGGGCTATGGCTGTCCGTACCTGTGCAAAGGCAATATCCAAGTCCCTGACAAAGTCATCAGCAGCAAAAATCTCATCCTTAGTACGTAGGATGGGAGGCAATACCACTTTGCCATAAACTATCTCAAAGGGAGCCTTCCCAGTAGAAGCATGCACCGTGTTATTGTATGCAAACTCCACAAGTGGCAAATACTTTTCCCACAAAGTCTTTTGATCAGCTACATAGCATTTGAGAAGGTCCAATACGGCTGAATTTGCTGCTTCACTTTGACCATCGGTTTGAGGATGAAAAGCGGATGAAAAATTCAGCTTTGTGCCCATATTGTCAAAAAGTGCTCTCCAAAAGAGACTGGTAGTTCGAGGATCACGGTCACCCACAATAGATTTAGGCATACCATGATGCTTGAATACCTGTGATAAGAAAACTTTTGCCATATGATCTGCCTTGATCGTTTTCTTGACCGGCAAGAAATGAGCTTGCTTGCTAAACCGGTCAACGATAGTCCATATAGCATCATTACCTTGCTGAGTGCGAGGCAAATCCATGATGAAATCCATAGCTATACTCTCCCATGGCTGCGAGGGAATAGGCAATGGTAGAAGCAATCCAGGAGACTTCTGACGATCAAACTTGACCTTTTGGCAAGTAAGGCAAGCACGTACATAAGCCTCAATGTCCTTCCTCATCCCTGGCCAAAAGAAGTAGCGTTCAACCATATGAGTAGTACTGAAACGAGACCCAAGCAGGGGTCACCCCTTCCTGGACTCACCTTCATTCTGCTTAACCCAATCCCACTTCTTGCGGATGTTCTTCTTGGCATTAGGGGGTAAGAATTGGACATAGAATCTAGTTTTAAATTCAGCCCAAGTGTCCACGGGAGTGCCTGAGAGCTTTTCTGCAAGCCACCAATGAGCGGCCGTGCCCTTCAAGAACATGCTGGCATGCCTCACCTTGGACTTTTCTGAAAAATCCTCATCACTAAAAGCAATGTCAAATTGGGAAACAAATGACATAACCTTGGAAGCATCAAACTCACCATGATATGTCTCGAACTTGACGGATTTGTCCCCGGCTTTGAATTCCTTTTGCTTATGAACATGATGCTCATAATCCCCATGCGTCCTCTTGATTCCACGTTCATGTGGATCAGCCCTGGCATCCATAGATGCTCCTGCATACTTAGGTGGCATACGTGGACGTGAAGCATGTGCTGTACCTGCATGCATGTGTGTAGCCCCACCACTATCTCTTGCAGCATAAGCATAATCCGGAGAGGATGTGGAGATGGGAGCATGAAGAAATGGCTCTTCATGGGAGAGTTCAACAGGTAAAGTAGTAGTACGGGGATGTCGGTGCTCTCTAAGCCCATGAGAAACCTGCAATGATGAAGAATGAGGCTTGTAACGATCATCTCTAGAAGTAATATTACCTTCATAGGCATGGCTATGCCTCCCATGTAAGGTAGAATCACGTCGGGATGTAATGGAAGGCTCCTCTTTGTGGACAGCAGATTTCAGCTTTGGAGAGGCTATCCCAGGCATGTCCACCAATGGAGATCTCTTTATAACAAGCTCCCCATCCTGGCCCTGCAATACATCACCCTTATCCACTAAGAATGAAAGAGCTAGCTCACGAGGTTTCAGCCCTGATCCCCGAGCCAAAGCTTCAAAGTCTTGAAAGACGGTTGCCTCCTTTTTCTTTGCATCTAGCACTTGTTGAATGTGTGGGTCCTCACGTAGGCTGGCCAATTCCATCTCCCTGGCATGGAGAAGCTCTCGCATACGCTGAATTTCTGCATTCATGGCACTTGGCTCTTGCTCTTGCTCCTGCATTTTCTCCTTGCCACGGGACGGTTGTCCCAACCATACATGATCACGGGCATAAGGCATCCGTCCACTTGCTTGTGTTCCACTGGAGTGCCCCTTTGAATTTGGCACTTCCCTGCTACTTGCTTGGCTAGCCATAATAAGAGTAAAGTCACTAATGGAGAGTGGTCAGGAAGCCTTTGGATCGTCTCCCAATGTAGAAAAAGGAAGATCCGTGCTCTGATACCACTGAAACGAGACCCAAGCAGGGGTCACCCCTTCCTGGACTCACCTCTCCAGTTAGCACTCTATTATACACTCTTAAAAGACAATAGCACAAGACAAAATAGCAAAAAGTAATTAACAACTCTGAGCATAGATAGATGACACCACACTGAGGCCGGAACGGCCGGCCCCTCCCCAAGGAAATGATATTATTACTTGGGAGAATTTGTTACAAGTACACGGGCCCAAGGCCAGATTTCCAATAAGCAATGCACAATGAAAACAAAGTATCAAACCCAAACATGTTTGTTGATGCCGAGTCTGAAGTCACCAAGGGCTGCCCCGTCCATAGCACCTTCCAGAGTCACACTTCGCGTGCAATCCACCCGTCCCTGGCACTACGGATCACGCCACGCCAGTCCTAGCGATGGGGCACCCTCACGGAGTTGACTCGGTGAATGGAAGAGGAGTCCAGACATAGGAGAGCAGGAGAATTCCTCATTCTTCGCGATGAAAATCTTCTGGAGCCACCGTACCTGCTGTTGTACCTGCTGTACGACCAGAATCAGCAATTAATGAAGGTACTGTACCTGCTGTACCTGGTGTACCTGCTGTACGACCAGAGTCAGCAATTAATGAAGGTACTGTACCTGCTGTACTTGCTGCTGTACCTGCTGTACCTGCTGTACAACCAGAATCAGCAACTAATGATGGTACTGTACCTCCTGTACCTGCTGCTGTACCTGCTGTACCTGCTGCTGTACCTGCTGTACCTGCTGTACAACCAGAATCAGCAACTAATGATGGTACTGTACCTGCTGTACCTGCTGTACCTGCTGCTGTACCTGCTGTACCTGCTGTATCAGCAATTAATGATGTGCTCCAGCCTGTTTTCTCTAAATCCCAGCCAACAGTTGTGTTTTCTTCCTCCAAAATGCAAGGGAGAGGGCTGGAAGTGAGGCGCCTTCCTCCCATGCACATAATTGGGTGTGGTAGGTGGGGTAGGTGGCCAACCCCCACCCCACATGCTATAAAAGGGTGCCCAGGCCAAAAGAAGGTGCCCACACTTATAAAGTGTCCACCTACTTTTAATGAAGTATGAAACCTGTAAGTTATAAGACTTATAACTTAAAACTCTTATTAAAATAAGGATTTCCCACCTGTTCACACGCCACAAAACCTGTCAGAAGACAAGGCATTCCACGGCTCACGGGAGGGCGTCCCCGACCCCTGAGCTAGACACACATGTCAGGCATGCAAACAAAACCAGTTCACGCGAAAACATTTCAAAGGCAGGCAAACATGAGTGCACAATGCAACATTGTTAAAGGATAATCTCCGTTCATGTACTTGCACAATACTTGACATTTCCGGGCACAAACAGGCCCACCGGAAAGTCAATTCCAGGTACACACACAGTGTACAATCCACCCGTCCCTGGCACTACGAATCACGCCGTGCCAGTCCTAGCGGTGGTAATCCAGAAACATACACCGTGTGCAATCCACCTGTCCCTGGCACTACGAATCACGCCGTGCCAGTCCTAGCGATGGAGCACCACTACGGAGTATGCTCATCCAGAGCCCAAAGCTCACACAAGAAGATAAGAGGACCATTAGATAGCTCAATGGTGACAGGTATTGTCCTTCCACTGAGGGGAATTATTAAAATCACCACAAAGTAGAGCATTTGAAGACCAAGGATATTGGTTAATGGAGTCCCACATTTGAGCTCTGGAAGCTGAAATTTGAGAGGCATACAAGGAGCCTATTTCAAAAATCTCTCCATTGATCATGCATTGGATAATCATCCATCGGCCACAAGGATCATTATATGCTACACAGGGCTCTGCAGATCATGTCTGGCTAAAATGCACAGCCCAGAGAATTGTCCAGATCCTGCATAAAATATATCATAGCTTGAAAAGAACCCATGCTGGCCAGCAAAAGAATGCTGATTATGCTCTTGCAGACACACAACATCAGGATGAGTATTGTTTATATAATGCCATAGGAGCCTCCATTTATGCTGATTGCAGAGGCCTTGTATATTATAAGAAAAACATTTAAGAGAAGTACGCATGAAAATATGTACAAGAGATGAACAGTCCTGAAAGAGAAAGGGAGGCATCAAGCCTCTGCCATTGCCACAGGGTCTTGCTGACCCTCAAAATCCAATTCCCTGACTAAATCATCTTCTTCACAAAGTGGAATACCCTTCTTAACTGCATTGACCCATGCCTTTGAGATGGGGCTGTCCGAAGAGGTAGAAGGTTGACCAGGAGATGGAGCAGAAGCATCCCAATTGCGAGATTGGAGAGGTCTTTGTTTGAGAGGCACCGTCTTCTTTGCATTCTGCCCATCCTCATGAGAAGATGAATTATTTTCCACTAGCTTGCTTTTTCCTTTATCCTTGTTTTGGGCTAAATTGGCTTGGTTCCCTGTAGGAACTGAAGGCTTTGCTCCTTTAGCTTCAGTCTTTTCCACATAAGTCTTTTGACCTCCTTTATTAGATGGCGGAGGAATGGCAGCTGGAGGAGGCGGATGAAGGATTGAGGGACACTCAGAAGCTAGATGCCCGAACTTGTGACAAGAGAAACAAGCTCCAGCAAAAATGCCCCATTTCAAACAACGCGCACACACACACACACACACACACACACACACACACAACTGGAAGGGCCGGGGTGGCAGCAATGGCGGGAGGGCAGGGGCGGCAGCTTGAAGGGGGGCTGCGCACAGGGCAAGGAGAGCACTGCCTAGCACGAAGGTGTTTTTTTTTTGGGGGGGAGGGCAGAGGGCTAGGCGAGGATAGGGATAGGGTATGGGGGACTGCAGCTTCGCAGGGGGGAGCAGCCAAAACATAGTCTCAATTAGGGGAATTCATAGCTGTACTTAGTGTGTAGGTGGAAGATATTCCATGCTAAGTTGTAACTCTGTGACCCGTCTTACAGTGTGGTACTTCTATTCCCTTTTGTCAACTCCTTTGTCTATCTAGCAGAACATGCTTCTCATCTTCTCTGTTGAAATCATGAAAGGCGTTTAGCTTGGTGCAACCCAATTGTATAAAATGCTTCTTTTGTAGAAGAGAAGTCCTGCTAGCAAAACTGCAGTTTTTAAATGAGTTTTGTTGCTCTGCTTGGAGTTTGTTAAGAATTCAGTTTGTGAGATCTCACATACTTAATGGATCAAAATGCCCAGGAGATCTTGAAGATTCCTTTGATAGAACTCGAAAAGGAGATATGGACACCTGAAGCAGCTATGCATTCGAGACTGTCTGATCTACTTGCAGAAAACGGCACTGTTCTTGATATCAACAATTTCTCAAGAAAATATTCACAGCAACGGTCGATTTGTTTAAGGTTGGTAGGTTTGGGTGTTAATTGTTAAATTATTCAAATGCACTACTTATTCCTATTTTTTACATTTCTGAATACATGGCCACTTTAATAAATCCTGTTATTAATTAACCCAGTTTTGAGGTTGTCATAAATATTGATTCAGCTTGACTACCTCTCAGAAAATGACAAGCAGCGTGTTCAAAAGTCATTTAAACTAACCATTGAATAAACAATACAAGCATGTTTAGCTGGCATATGCAAAGGGCTCTAACCAGGCCTTTCCACGTGTTTAGCTCCCAGGCTTCTTCTTTCCTGTTTCTCTGTTCTCAACAGATCATCTCCTCCATCTGCATCCTTTAATCTCCTCTTCTCCCCCTCTCTACATGTTCCTGCCAACACTAATGCTCCATGTTGACCATGTGTTTGTGATTCAGACCCCCTTGTAAAAATTACATGTCTCTTCGGTCTGCTTAGGTTTCAGCTCACACATTTTCAGATGAGATATCTTGTTGTGATGTAAGTCATGCTTCTTGCTTTAGAAAATCGTTGATGAGCAAAAACAAACAGGCCCATGTGTGCTACAAGCTACTGATGTTATTATGTGGTGTCAGAGGGAGAGGGTTGAAATTGTAAGTGCTAGCTCTGCAGTAATATCTCTTTTTCACTACGCCTGCCAATATGCATTGAGTAAGAACTGAATCATGGTTTTATGTGACCTAAAAAATGTTGTGAAATAAAGGACTTGTTACTTAAGTCTGAGACAGTTAAGCCTGAATGACAAGATTAAGAATCACGGTTTCCTGGACCCGAGTATGCACAAGTTGCTAGATATACTAAATATGCTATTTAAATTTCTTCACAGTAGGCATTGATGAACTGGATGGCAGTTACGGCTTTGGCCTGGATCTCTGCACCACAGGTACTGACATGTCGAGAATAAACTTCTGGCAGCACAGATTCCCCAAACTCTGAAGTTATTGGCCCAATTTCCCACATTTACAATGTGGATGGCTTAAACGGGTCTCATTTAGGTCTAATCCAAATCAGCATGATCCCACACTTGTCGGTACCAAAAGAAACCCAAATACTAGGGTTGAGTGGGAAAACCTTAGCCCTACCTTTTTTTGTATAAATGGCCCTCAAAGGATGGAATAGACACTCATTGTCTGCTTCACTTGTCATTTTTCTTTTGTGCAAACTCTTGTTAGCTCCTTATTAGTAATGCGCTAGGTTTAATTAGTTTATCTACAGCTATGTAGAGATTTTGGTGCGGTGAGCTCTTGGGGGGAGTCCCCCACTCTCCTCTGCTTTGGTCTTGTAGTCCACCCTCACCTTGTTCCTCCACTTGACAGTGTGTTTTTTAACACATTTCTTTTCCACCCATCAACCTTGATCTCTTATTGCTAGGCCTCCCTAAAGGGCCCTGGTCTGCCTGCTCTCTGCTCTTCATTGTTGCCATTGCAGAGCCCAGCAACGACCTATTCTCCCCCTCCCACACACTTATCACTGTAGAAGTGCCTTCTTTGGCTCTGCTCTTCCGCCCTCTGCATTGCCACCAGTCCAATGTCACCACCTCCTGCCCAGAGCCTCCCTCGCAGAGCCAGTAGCCACCACCACGATCAGCTCAGCCCCTAGCTGCAACTGACTGCTTCCACTACAGAGCATGTCGCCGCCTAGCCTTGCCATCGTATGTCACCATGTATAATCAGCTCAGTGCGACCAGATGTTGCCAACTACCTCCAGTACAAAGTACGTCACCATGGCCATCGCCTGTGCCACCTGTTGCTCATAGCAGAACCATGCGCTCACCTACTCCAGGTGGAGACCTGTCCAGCAGAGCACAACGGCCGTCTTCAATAGTAGAAGACGAGCAGAGCCCAGGCATCGAGCTGCAGTAGAGCAGCAGAGAGAGCAAAGTGCGTGGCCACTGTTCTTGAAGCCCATCAAGCAGCAAAAGCGATGGCCATTGTCAAAGCAGAAGAGGGCAAAGCGACGGCTGTCATCGAGCAAAGAAGCAGAAAAAGAAAGAAACATTATACAAAAATAAGAATTAAAATATACCTAACCCTGAACCTTACCTGCCCCCTTTCCTTTTAAACAAAACAGCTGCTTCCCCCTCTTCCACCCTTTTTTTTGCTCTCTCTCTCTCTCTCTCTCTCTCTCTCTCTCTCTCTCTCTCTCTCTCTTTCTTTGTGGTGATGATAAAAGTTTCTCTTCTCCCTCTTTTAGTATGGTCTCTTGATGCTACAGCGTCACAGAGAGACATCATTACAGGCTCAGACAGCTCCAAAGGGGGGACGACAGACACAGATTACTACATTTTTTCAAAGATCCATCCCACTCCCAGCCCCTACACGGCAGGGAATTACTCTCCAGAGAGCAGAGACACTCAGAGCCCGCAAGAGACAGAGGACACTTGGCTTTCGGACACCATGCCTATACCAGAGAGAGATGATAGAGATCAGAGCTCAGTTTCACAAAGAGGGTGCGGAGCGACTGGCTCGCTTCAGAGCAGACCCAGGCATGTTCTCAGGGAGCTGTGGACACCCCCTTCATTGATGTATACCATTTTATACCCCCAATATGGTACAGGATGGAGCTAGCTAGGTTGCATATCATGATTGTATACTCCATGCATATAGCTTTGCATTCTCCTAGTAGTAGAGCTTCATCCCCTCCCCCACTCATTGTACTTATTGCACACCCAGACAGAGGATACCCCATACAGGTACACCGATTTGTCTCATAGGCCAAGTTCGGTCTTTTGGAAGACGTTAATAAAATCTTTCTTTCTCTCTCTCTCTCTCTCTCTCTCTCTCTCTCTCTCTCTCTCTCTCACCAGATGATTTTATCACCCGTCTGTCGTACATGGATGTACACCTATCACATGGGATACGTTGTGCCATTGGACAGATCTGGACCTCATCTTACCAGCTGCGGATTGAGACAGGGCGATATGTGCATCAGATCTTGGATGACCGCATTTGTCAGCTATGCTACTAGGAGGTAGAGATAGAGGAGCACTACATTTGCCGATGTACAGTCTATTATGAGATCCGAGGGAGATATCACTGCCTCTCCTAAGAGGGTTTTGGGCCGTTATGTAGGGTCATGGAGTTTGAGGATCAGAGATGCTTGGGATTGTTCCTACTTGAGCTCAGGAGACACAGAGAGACCCTCTTGGTAGACAAGAGACCGAGCCATGATGTACCTAGACAGAGGACCCTGACAGGTTTCTTCGGCACCAGCACCAACAACCTAGCCTACACACCTCCTGATACCTCATGCATTGGGCCATCAGGGCATCGACCACGCTCCTAGGGAGTCACCACTGATAGAGCAGTCATCTTATGTCGTGCTCATCAACCACGCCTGCCAGGATCCTGACCATGGCATCCTCACCCATCGCCAGATCAGAGCCATTATTGCTCAGAATCGGAGGCGCCTAGCTCGCTTCTACGACCTCTCCATTCTAGACAGCCCCATGGCGGAGATATTTGATCTAAGGAGAGGGCAACACTTGAACTGATCAACATACATGGATCTACCTGATATACATTTTTCAGTATTTTCCATTATTTTCTACTCAGTATCATCTCGGAGTCTTACAATTCTGTTCTTATATTTGTAAGACAATCAGTTTATTGTACTTTTTTAGTCTCATTTAGTTGTTCTCTTTGATGAGACACCAACTTCAGATGTACTCTTAGTTTTGGTCTCATAGGCCATTATGGCCTCTTAGAGATGTTAATATATCATTTCATTTTCATTTCATTTTCATCTCTCTCTCTCTCTCTCTCTCTCTCTCTCTCTCTCTCTCTCTCATACTCGGCATATACCAGCTGAGGCCAGGATATGCCGAGTATGCCATGGGGAGCCAGAGACAGAGCTGCATTATATATGCCATTGTACTGCATACTATGAGATACGTGGTCGTTTCCACTGTTTATTCAGAGAGGGTTTTGGACCACTTTCCAGAGTCATGGGGTACCAGGACCAGAGGTGTTTGGGATTGTTCTTGCTTGAGCTGCGGAGACATAGAGATAGCCTGCTTAGGCGCACAGAGAGCCAGACTCAGAGGCACATTACAGACTTCTTTAGTCCGGCCATCACTGCGCCAGATGGACCACAGCAGCAGCAGGACATGGATACCGCCCACACCAGAGGTACACTGATTGATCGTGCGATTGAGCTTGGGTGGTCCAGACGCCCACGACCACGGAGGAGGGCATCCCAGCATAGACGGATGTTGCAGCGGCAGATTCGGATTATTCTTGCGAGGCATGCGAGACACCCAGTCAGGGTGCTGACCACACAGGATATTGAGGAGATCCGCCAGTGTCCGATGCGGCACATATTATGAGATGGAGGTACCTCCATAGTGTACCTTCCAGTTCCAGTTTCATTTTTTAGGTGCCAGTAGTATCATCTTTATTTTTTCATTTTCTGGGTTTCTTTATCCAGACATTGTATCAGATCCACCATGATGTAACTTTTGGTCTCATAGGTCATTATGGCCTTTTGAAGACGTTAATATAACATTTCATTTCATTTCATTTCCCCCTTCTCTTCCCTTCTCTTCTCTTCTCTTCTTGTGCTGTGTGAAGTTTCTCTCTCTTCCTAAGGTGTGTGTGTTGTGTGTTTGTGTTCTTGGAAATGTTGCAAGTGTATGATCTTGGGAACATGTGTGCATGCCTTGTGTCTTGAGTGTCTCTTCTCTTTGCGTGTGAACCACCTCTCTTTGTGTGCAAGTGATGTGTGTTTTTCTATCCCCTTCTTCTCTTCCTTTTTGCATCCCTTGCATGGGGCTCTGTTCCATTTTGGCAACATCATCCTTGACATTGTGCTCTGGTGGTGTCTTCATAGTATTGTAACGATACTTTGATTGTATACATTGGCTCCCGGTTCATTCTATAAATACGGTCTTGGCGTTTGTGTGAAGAGGTGTGGTGTTTAGTTATAGGAGCTAGTTGCTCATTAAAAACATAGGGGTATGTGACACGGAAGGCGTGAGCCCATTAGGATGCCCTTTGTCATAGGAGCAATTAGATTGGTTGCATAGCATGCATTGGTTGATGATGGTCTACAATCACCTAATTGATGCTTAGCATTGATTGTATGTTGGAAATAAGTGCACACTAGGTGTACTATTTCTAGTCTAGTTTCACTTAAGTCTTTGTGTCTTGAGTCTAGTGCCATGTGGCACCTCTACATTTATCCCATAAGTCAGTCTACTCAATCTTGTACTTCTCACCTATATATTGTAGGTGTCACATCAATGAAAGCATCAATCTTGTGTCTTGTCTACACTCATCTCAAGGTAACTCTTTGTCTTTCATTTGTTTTTGTTTCATTTCTAGTTTTGCTCTTGCTTTCATATTTACAACATGGTATCAGAGCGGGCTGCTCCTGCCCTGTAATGCCAGCCATAGCTTCAAGCCACTATCTCCCTAGCTGCACTCCTCTTGTAGGACCAGCCTATTCACACTCTGCACAGGCTGCGCCGGCCTGAATCCTCTGTCCTGCGCCAGCCTGAACCCTCTGTCCTGCGCCAGCGTGAACCCTCTGCCCTGCGCCAACCTGTTTTCCCTGCGCCGACCTGTTTTTCAGTAGCAGCTACTGTTCTATTGCTTGGAGCTGCTGCTGCCCGCCATACTGTTGCAGTTTTCCTTTGCTTTCCTCAAGGTTGCGCATCATCTAAAAGGCTGCAGATCAACAAGAGGTTCTGCCACCGTCGCTTCCTCTTGAAGAGTCTACAAGGTAATTGTGCATTGTCTCCATCAGTTTGCTGATTAGTCCTTTTTTTATCTGCAAACTGCTAGTTCCTCATGCTTCGATAGGCTGTCAAATGCTATGGCCTTGACAAGTGGTGAGAGAGCCGGCTTCTAAAAACAGTTTGGATCTCTTCTTTCATTCATTTCTGCAATCTTGTAAGGGAATAGACACTGCCCTTGCATTTTAGCAAGAGGTAAGACCTTCCCACATGGCCTCTTCTACTCATTCTCTCATGTCTATCGACAAATTCAATGGCTCCAACTTTCATACTTGGCAAATCAAAATCAAGTGCCATCTTATGAAAGAAGGTCTCTGGGACATTGTTCACCATGCTGCTCCCGAAGATTCCGACATTGAGCAAGTTATCACTTATGCTCCCACTGCTAAGAATGACAAAGCCTATGCTATCATCCTGCTCGGTCTTGGAGATGATTACATTCATCACATCTCCGACATACAGTCTGCTTCTCGAGCATGGATCACTTTGGATACCCTCTTTGGACCTCGCTCTAAAAATTCTAAGATTGCACTTATGATCTCATTCTTTGATCTATATATGCAGGAGGGAGCTACTATAGCCTCTCATGTCAATTATTTTCGCAGTCTTATGGTTCAGCTTGCTTCAGTGAAGTCCCCCATCTCCGAAGATATTGCTATTGCTGTGCTTCTCAAAAGCTTACCTGATACCTATGCTACTCTTGTCACTACCTTCAAGTATCACAATAATCCTACTCTTGAAGGTATCATCAATGCTCTCCAAGAGGAGGAAAGAACAAAACAACAAAAGGTAACTGACACTGCATTTTTAGCAAAGAAAGGAGGATCTAAGGTAAGAAAGCCTTGCACCCATTGTGGAAAAACTAATCATTTGGAGAAGGACTGCTTCAAGGCTCATCCATGCACCATTTGTGGCCGTGATAATCACCGGGAAAAGGACTGCTACTCTAAAACCTCTACATCAGCCCCTGCATCTGCCTCAGCACATGTTGCTGCAGCATCTACAACAGCAGATCTTGCTGTTCATTCCTCACATGATGAGGACTGGGCTTTCTGATTACTTCACCTTTCTTGTCTACCACTTTGACCACCGATGATGTAGGTCAAGGGGTTCTAGTGTCTTACTCATTCTGCTTTTTGACCTCTCTCTTGTCCCTACCCAAGAGGCAGCGATTGCCCTTGAGGAGGGGTTGTCTTCAAGGTCCATCTGTTTGTCTACAGTCAGTCTTCTGTCTATCTAGTCTTGTCTGTCTATCTATCTGTTGTCTGTCTATCTATCTGTTGTCTGTCTATCTGTCTATCAATCTGACTGTGTCTTGTTTTAGATCCATCTTGTCCCTACCCTTGTGGACCCATATGAGGATATCACTTGAGGAGGGGTGTCTCAGGATCTTTTTGTCTCTCATGTCTTGTCTCTCAGTCTATCAGTCTTTATGTCTATCTTCTAGTCTTGTCTTTTTTGTCTTCCTCCTAGTGTCCACTTAAGGAGGGTGTTGGAAATAAGTGCACACTAGGTGTACTATTTCTAGTCTAGTTTCACTTAAGTCTTTGTGTCTTGAGTCTAGTGCCATGTGGCACCTCTACATTTATCCCATAAGTCAGTCTACTCAATCTTGTACTTCTCACCTATATATTGTAGGTGTCACATCAATGAAAGCATCAATCTTGTGTCTTGTCTACACTCATCTCAAGGTAACTCTTTGTCTTTCATTTGTTTTTGTTTCATTTCTAGTTTTGCTCTTGCTTTCATATTTACAACATTGTAGACCATGGGACTTTTGCACTGGTGACTATTGAAGATAGTGGATCGGCCATTGCACATATGAGCTACAAGCAAGATTGGTTTAAGGATCTTTCTTCGAGCATTTTTACGATTGTAAGCATTGGAGAGAACTCAACAAAGGTACCAACATATTCAAATGCATTATGCAAATGAGAAGAGAGGATGTAGCAGGGTTGGTTGCCTAGCACACTAAGTGGTGGCTCTTCTCTGGACAATATGTCACGAGTTCTCGATGCTCACAGTGCGACACAGTAGACACTATGGAGTGGAACCATAGTCACATGGGACGGACCCTTGGAACGGGGGGGCGCCGTCCTGGGAACACTGTGGGACGGGGACGGACGGGGACGGACGGACGTCCCCAGCTTGGGCGTCCCTCACAAGGGACGGCGTTCCGGGGACGGATCCAGGAGGGGACGGTTGTGGGGGACGGCTGCATGGGAACGCTACAGGTTACTGTTTGGGCAATGGTCACATTTTTGACCTTTTTTTTTTGGTTGGGAGGGGCTTTTCATGGGCCTTTAGCCTTGGCCCATAGGCCTTGAGCCTTTGAGGCTTTGGGCCTTGGCCTCTCTCTTGCCTCCCTCCCTATAAGAAGACACACACACACACACTCCCTCTCACACTTCAAGCTTTAGCTTCACACACACACACACACTCTCTCTCCCTCAAGCGGCAAGCCTCAAGGGCCAAGGTCTCAAGTTTCAAGCTCACACAAGCAAGCTGTAGCCTCTCAAGACACACTCTCTCTCAAGCTTCACACACACACACACACACAGACACACACCCACACACCCACCCCCCCTCACACTCAACTTCTCAAGTTCTCCCTCAACTTTCAAGGCTCAAGCCTCACTCCCTCCCTCTCTCTCTCTCAAGCTATCAAGTGACAAGGAGGCATCCATCATCCATGGCATCCTCCTTGTGGTAGTGGCTCTTCAAGTTCCAACTACCTGTAGAAGGACGACGGGATGGACATGGTGGGATGAGGTCAATCACACCCCATCCCCTCATGGAGGTGGTGCACAGCCATGGACATGCAAGCTTTGCCCGTATAGGCGAGTGGGTGGTACTGACAAAGTAATTTTTAAGTGCCGTTGCTACCCCTGTCCCCGTTCCCTACATATGGCCGTCCCCCGTCCCCCGTTACCGTCCCCCGTCACTTGTGACTATGAGTGGAACATTGCAAGAGAACAAGACTACAAGAGGAACAAGAACACTTTCACTACTCCAAGAACACTATTACATGTTCTTCACTATAACGTGCACAGTCAGTAGAGGTCACAGTGAAGAGGACGACACACGGCTCAAGTTGAGGACAAGTGATTGTAGCACACTTAGTCTAAGGCTACAAAGTGGTATGAAGGATGAAGCATGAAGGATGTCCTTCAGGATGAGTCGAGTGACCATATAAGCAGTCCGGCAAGACGGGTTGAGTCGGTGGAGTAGGTGGCATCTCCTATCTTTGGTAGATGCCCTTGAGGTGGCAGCCTTTGGTAGAATCTCCTCTCTGGGAGATGACCATTGGAGTGTCAATCGATGCCTTCAATGCCGGTGCATGCATCTCTCTTTGTGTCTTTTGTGGTGCGCCTCTACTTCCGATGGTCCCTGAATGCTCCGGGGTGGTACTGTAGCTTGACCGACTGTGACGGTGTTACGTTGTTATGGTGTGGCAGTGTGACACTGTTACGATGGTCCGTCCAAGGTGGGCACTCTTGGTGGCTACAGAGGAACACATGGGGAGTACTCGCAATGTTGAGTCGAGATTGGTGGACTCGACAAGCTTACAACTTTCTTGTTTAGGCCAATGTGAGTATTTAGTTATGGCACCAAAGGTATAGTGATTTGAGTTATTCCACATTTGCAAATGTGCGTTGCAAAAAAAATCAAAGGCCCAAAGTCAAAGGTTAAATCTTTGGAAGGTTGCTCAAAGTCCAATGTGTACTCTGTCTCATGGGTTGAAGGGTTGTCCAAAATCAAAGACCCATTTGCAGTCTAGGTGGTGCGTATGAGAGGCAAGAAACTGTGGGAGGTGTTATAACAACAGACCTAATATAGGGCCAAGAAACCCTTGGAGCTAGTGCATTTCGACATATGTGATAAGATGAAAATTAAATTATTGAAAGACTAAGTTTATTAAAAAAAATGAAATTCATAGATGATTTTTTCAACGTTTTGAAAAAGAAAAGTTAAGGCCTTTGACAAATTCTGTGAACGGAGAGCTGAAGTGTACAAATAGTGTGACCATAACCTTAAGGTCAAGGTTCTCACTGGTCGTGAACATTCATACATGTTTGATGAATTTATAAAGTAGTATTGCAAGAACCGTGGGATTCGGAGGTGCCTTACCAATGCTTACACTCCATCTCAAAATGGGGTGGTAGTGAGAAAGAACAAGTCCATTGTGTTGAGTCAAGTAGGTAGTTATGCTTTGACGATGCAGAGTATGCACATCTCAAAGCCCTAAACAATTGAGAATGCCTTGAGGAAATATGAGGGGTGTGCAACTATGTAGAGTGAGCTCAATGCCATAAAGAGAAATGACACATGTGAATGGTTTTTTTGGGGTGGGGGGAGGGGTGTGCGCAAAAAAAAGACTTGTATTAAGTAAGAAAGAAGAACTACAGCCAATGACGTGATAGCTCAAGTGGTGAAGGACCAAGAGGTCTTGGGTTCAAAACCCCCCTTGGTGCTTCCTCGGCGGCATCGCCTACGGGAGTAGTGAAAAATTGGTAACTACGGGGGGATCTTGGGGCTAAGGCAAGTCGGAAAAAAAGAGAAGGAAATAAGAATTCAAAATCACAGCTGAAAGCCAAATCAAATAGGGGCGCGGTGATGTTAAGAAAGTGTAGTGTGAGTAAAGAAGAGTCAAGAAATTTGATGGGGCATCCACCATACAGCCAAAGGCACCAAGATTCTTGAATGTGATTTGCATCACCCAAATCCTTCATATCAAAGGTCTGATGCAGCCTCTTTTTCAAGGCATCCATCTCTTTACGAGATTTCCCGGAAATCAACATATCATCAACATACAAGATGAGGATCAATAGACTGCCATCCGAAGCTTTCTTGGTATATAAGCAGTGATCTATGTCACTTCTCCTGAAATCTTGGGATTTCATGAATGTATCAAATTTATGATACCATTCCCTTGGTGCCTGTTTGAGCCCATAAAGACTCTTTTTCAGCTTGCATACAAGCTTCTTCTTTCCATTCACTGCATAACCCTCTGGCTGTTGCATATATATCTCCTCATGGAGATCACCGTGAAGAAAAGCAGTCTTCACATCCATCTGAATCAAATCCAGATCATCATGAGCAACCAAAGCTAATACAGCTCTAAGTGTGGTCATTTTGACCACTGGAGAGAAGATCTCATCAAAGTCCACACCATATTCCTGCTTGAAGCCCTTAGCCACTAACCTGGCTTTGTATCTTGGCTTTGCATCAGGTGCAACTTTGAGCCTGTAAACCCACTTGCATGGCAAAACCTTCTTGCCTGTAGGCAAATGCACCAACTTCCATGTTCCATTTTTGTGCAGAGAATCCATCTCTGACTTCATAGCACGCTCCCAAAGAGCCTTTTCTGCCCTCTGTAAAGCCTCCTTATAACAAGAGGGCTCCCCACAGTCAGTGAGCATCAAGTAGTCAACCCCTGGAACAAACCCGTCAGGGGGTCTGGAGAGTCTTGTGGACCTCCGTACATAATGATCATCATTTGCAGGTTGCTGTCCAGCCTGCATATCACCTATTGGTGGCTCCTGTTCCATGCCATAAGGTTGAAAGATCATGCCCGGTATCTCCTCTAACTGTGGGATATCCATAAGGATGTCTTCTGCCATCTCTGGCTGTCCATTTGGACCATTTTCAGCACCATTTAAGGGCTGGTTTTGATGCTGTAATGACTGATTTACAGCCCTTGGTTGTTGTCCATGATGTCCATCATCATCAAAGATGACTCTGCCAGGCTCCTGTTGCCTTGCAGGCTCCTTATACATGCATGTTTCATCAAAAATGACATCATTGCTGCGTATAATCTTTCTATTCACTGGATCCCAAAGTCTATACCCCATTTCACCTCTGTCACCATATCCTCGGAATATGCATTTGTGAGACTTAGGATCAAGTTTGGTGCGTATTTCCCTGCGTATGTGCACGTACGCAACACAACCAAACACTCTCAAGTGCTTGTAGGACGGAGGCTTCCATGTCCATACTTCCTCTGGCACTTTCCCACCAAGCCTCGTGTTAGGTGACCTGTTTATAAGATGAACGGCTGTCATAACAGCTTCAGCCCAAAAACCATGAGGTAATGCAGCATGTGATAACATAGAACGGACCTTCTCCTGAATGGTCCTGTTCATCCTCTCTGCTGTCCCGTTTTGTGGAGGATCATAAGGAGTAGAGAGCTTCCTCTTGATGCCTTTAGCATCACAAAAGTCCTGAAACTGTTTGGACATATACTCTCCACCATTGTCGGAACGCAAAGCCTTCAGTGTTTTGCCAGTTTGATTCTCAACATGAGCATAGTTGCCAGGCGTTTCAGAAACGGCAGGTATGAAACGGGTTTCATACGTTTTGAAACGTTTCATAAAAGGTAAGAAAGGGTACAAAAAGGTTTCATACAAAATAGAAAAAACCTGTATATTTTTTACTTGAAATATACAAAAGAAAAAACTGTTGACATAACTTATAAGAGACCACATTGAATTCATTTCAATAAAAACAAAATACATGTAAGATATGATGATATCACAAATCACGTGGGTGATCACTGATGACTAAACAGAAATCAAAAGGATCACCACGTGGGTGATGAGTCATGACTCAAAATCCAAGATCAAAATAAATAACATGTCCAAAGTTCAAACTAAATAACATGTCCAAATAAAATGATACTGGCAGCTGCTAGCTACTATCTGCATCCTCATCTGCATCCTCATGCTCATCCTCATCTGCATCTTCTGCCTCTGCAGCCTCACTCTCAAGGTCACTGTCGGTAGCCGAGTCCTCAAATGCCTCATCCTCTAGAGGTGCAGGTGCACCACTAGTACTAGCCTCTAGAGAAGATCGTGTAGTGCGAGCCGGAGCCATGATCTCCTCATAGAGCATAGAATAGATGTCTCTCTCCTCCTGAGGAATGTCGGGAATCTCCTTGCACTTCATGATATCAATCTTATTTGGATTCACTTGGCGAGGCTCAATGGGATGACCCTTTTGTTCTAGCAATCGGAGATTGCAATGACAAAAGACAAGCCTCTCCAATTGTGCTGAGGAGAGTCTATTTCTCTTTTTTGTGTGAAAAAGAGCCCATATACTCCAGTTTCTCTCACAAGGCCCTGAACTGCAATCCTGTGAGAGAACTCTGAATGCAATCCGTCTCTACATTGTACAAAAAAGAATGTTAAGTTAGAGTCAAAAAGAGAGTAGCATTTGAATGTAGATTTTGAAAGAGTAGGACTCATGAGACAAAGACACAAGATTCAAGAATCAAGAAACCTTACCAAGTTGGGTGTCCCAATATCGTATTTCTCCCACCAAGACGCTGTCTCCAATTGTGTCTCCCTGAGCAATGCAGTAGCTCGCCCATACATATGGCTACCGTTGCGGGAAATGAGAAGCTCATCCTCGAGCTTTCTCATAAGCTGTATATCACCTCCCACTCCCACCAACTTGGTAATGTACTTGACCCATCCTGACTCTAGCTCCTCATTGAGGTATTGCTCCTCATTCCTCCAAAGGGGATGCAAAATATGCATGATGTATGAAAGGAAACGTTTTTTAAGGTTTTTAAAATATGCATGATGTATGAAACGCGTTTCATACAGGACGAAACGTTTCGAAACGTTTCGTACGTTTCGAACCTGTATGAAACGCGTTTCTATGCAACTGTGAACATGAGCAACAAACTTCTGAAACATTGAGAATGTATCACTCTTCAAACGAAGAGGATAAACCCACACCTTGCGTGTGGCATCATCAATAAAAGACACAAAATATTTTGCCCCTCCCAAGGTTGATTCCGTACGTACGTACGGATCCGTACAGTACGGCACAGTACCGTACTGTACGGATCCGTACGGATTTTTTTTAAAAAAAAAATAAAATAATAAATGGCGTGGCGTGGCGAAACGTGTGTGGCGACCATGCGCTTGCGGATAAGCGACCAGATTTTGGGCATTAAGCGACCAGATTTTGGGTCCATGTGAATACTTGCACAATCGTGTGTACCTGCAAAACTCTGCAGAGTAACTTCTTCGCTCTTCTTCGCTCTCTCTCACGCCCAGGCTTCATCATGCCGCGCAAGACTAACCCGAACTGGGCAATCCACACCAATGTCCTGAGGGTTGTTAACACCCCTTCTCAGCAAGGGTCAGGTACTCGGCTATGGGCATGCAAGTATTGCGGGGAGCAGTACACTAGCACCATAACTCGCGTCATCAAGCACATGACAGGTATCGGGTGCATCAATCAATGTGGTCCATGTGATAAAATACCACAAGCTGTGAGGGACCAATTGATTGCGGAGAATTGTCCTGCAATGGGTGGTGCAAGCAGTGTTAGAGGTGGTGAAAGTACGCAAGATGCTCTCCATGATGCTTTTATTGGAGATGTTACAGGTTCAGGTACAGTAGATGAGGGTGAAAGTCTTTCGGCTTCAGCCCAATCCACCACAGGCAGGAAGAGGGCACGTATTGCTGATGATGAGGACCTCCTGCCACAAGATGCGAGAGGTACAGGGGAGGCATCAAAGCAATCCACTCTGCGTTCTTGTATCTCATCACAAGCTTGGGTAAAGGAGCGGCAAAGGGTGGCAGAAATGGAGATTTGTCGCACTCTTATTGAGTTCAATATATCCTTCAATGTGTTAAGGATAGACCAATGGAAAAGAATGGTGAAAGCAATTACGCAGGTAGGGCCTACTGAGACATGGACAGGTCTTCAGTATACGAAGATGCGTACATCCATGTTGGATGAGCAAAAGGCCTTGATAGACAAGGCGCTCACACCTGTGAAAGCAGGTTGGCAGGAGTTTGGATGCACTATTATTTCAGATGGGTGGGCAGACATTCGCAAGAGGCACATAATCAATATCCTTGTGTCATCTTGCTTGGGCACCTATTTCTTGCGTGCCGTGGATGCAGGGAGAGCAGGCGACATGATCACAGGGGAGTTCTTTTATGGCCACATTCGACAGGCTATCCTTGAGGTTGGGGAGGACAATGTTGTGCAGGTGGTGACCGACAACGCCTCTAACTGCAAGGCAATGGGTCAAATGGTCGAGGCAGAGTTTCCACATATAGTGTGGACTCCATGTGCTGCCCATTGTCTTGATTTACTTATGGAAGACATTGGGAAGCTTGTTTGGGTGCAGCCCATTGTTGCAGATGCTGTAAAGATCACCACCTTCTTGCGCAAGAAGCATCAGGCTCTTGCCATCTTTCGGAGCCATAGCCCTTTGGATATGGTGAGACCATCCAAGACCAGGTTTGCCTACATGTTCTTGGTCTTGGATAGGCTCTACAAGATAAGAGATTCACTATCATCAACAGTTGTGGATCCAAGGTGGCGACAGATGCATAATTCAGAGGATGAGCGTACAAAATACTTGCAGAGGCGGATCCTGGATGATGATTTTTGGCAGCAAGTTCATAGCCTTTCAGTTGCACTTAAGCCCGTGTATGTCCTTCTCCGACTTACAGACATGGAGGGCTCAACTTTGGGGCTGGTCTTTCATTTGTTTATGCAAATGAAAGACCATGTTGCTCAGTGCTCCATGATGACTGCTCAACGGTAAGCAATAGTTCTAATTTCTTCCTCTTTCTTTGATTTTTATGACTTCTCGATTCTCGATTCTCTTAGTACTATAACCTAAGACATGTATGTTCAATCTCTCATTTTCAGCCGAGGTGAGATCCTGGACATTGTAGACAAACGGTGGACATTCATGAGCCGTCCCATCCATGCGATGGCTGCCATGCTCCATCCTCTCTACAGGTCGCCAGAGCTATGGAATAATACTGCTTTGAGCATGAAGCAGTCAGAGTATGTGGGAAGGATGTTCTCAGAGGAGGAGCAACTTCAGATTGATAGAGAGTTCACCACTTACATGAGTGGTATTGGTGCTTCATTTGCGAGACCTGTGTCATTAAGGAAGGAAGCCATGAAATTCCCTTTGACATGGTGGCACTCTTATGGAAGGGTTGGTCTTCCAAACCTTTCACGAGTTGCTCTTCGTGTTCTATCTCAGGTAACTTGTAATTAATCTCTAAAATATACTCTTCGGAAATGAAGATTGATGTTTTAGCATTGAAAGATTTACAAATTTGCTCGCATTGCACTCATTTTTGCACAGGATTGCTCAGCTGGAGCATGTGAGCGGAATTGGAGCTCATACTCCCTTATACACACTAAGATTCAGAATCGCCTTAGTACTTCTCAATTAGAGAAGTTGGTGTATTGCAGAGCTAACATGAGGCTCGTGCGAAGCTACCATGCTTTGGGGTCACCGAAGCAGGTATACATTGAAATTTGGACTCAATAAGAACTTAGAAGTAGAAATTTTTTTGTAGTTCAATGGATGTCCATTGTCCAATATGCAATTTGTGGCATGTTTAAACAGGTTGATCCAACACTACTCAAAATGGTAGATGAACCCAGCCCGGAGCTTGTGGATCGGCAGATTAGAGATGAGCAAGAGGAGATTTTGAGAGCTTTACATAGAGAGCTTGAGAGCGTGGATCGTTGTGTGACCCGCTCACGTGCACGATCTCTCAGCATTCCTCTACGCCCGGCAGCTCCAGATCCAGGCTCTGCGAGACGAGAGAGCATTCGCAGGGGAAAGCTTCCAGTTCGTCGCACCCAGCAGAGGCGTGCAAATGAGGTTGTCGAACTCATTCACACTCAGATTCCCGAGGCACATGATGAGGATGCACTGGAGCTTGTTGCTGTTGAGCCAGAGTTCGATGAAGAGGGCAATGGTATCAATGATGGAGGCATGCTCTCTTCAGAAGACTCATCATCTTCATCTGATGATGAGATTTGAGACTCTTGCGTCTAGACTCTAGAGTCTAGACAACTGTGTAGTGTTTCATTGTTTTGCTTTTTGCACTTGTGGACCAGGACATGTGCTGGCAGCTGTAGACATGATATTTTTTTTTTCTCTTTGACTCCCTCTTGGCATCATAATGCCCCAGATTGGTTGAGATCACCATACACTCTGGGATGGTGATATATTTTATATTACTCCTACAGGCTACAGTCTCTCCAAAGCTGCATTTGCGGATGTAGATAGTCTGAGAGAGACTATATTAGGGGATGTAGATAGCTTGATATAATTTTCATCGCATCTATTGTCCTTAGGGCAGCACATATTACAGGACATTTAAAATTACTGCCCTTTTTCTTTCAAGTTCTTCCTTCCTGCTTTAAATAGATTCAGGACAGGATTCACCGAGAGGAGTGCAGAGCAATTATTTGAATCTTTGCTTACAGCTTTTGTGACTTGACTTTTTTTCTCTCATGTTCAACTTGATTTGAAGCAGGTACTGCTTGGCTGTGATATGTGGCAAAATGAATGTTGATGGCAAGTGGTTGCCATTGTCAAAAGAGAATGCTTCTTCCAGAAAGAGACATTTTTATGCAACAATTCAAGCACGAACTGTTGCTGAAGCTGCTGGACATGCTCGAGTTGGATTTCAGGAAGACGTTCTTTTGAACAGCCCAGTGACCCTGGCATGTGCACATCCAATTGTTTCGCGAGATACTGAAAGGCAGAGAATGGAAAAAACAAGAGTGGATGAAAAGACAACTGTAGAATCTAAAAGCTTGCTCACAGAGGCTCAACACAATACCAAGGAAAACAATAATTGCTGCTCTGCACGTAGGAGAGCAGACATGTCACTTGCTCCTGCTAAAAGGTGGGTGATTTTGGTACAAACTTCTACCTAGAAAGCAATTTTGCACACATGCATGAATACACCTCGCCCGCCAAAAAAGGAACAATCTATATAATATGTATTATGTGTGTATATGTAAATATATGTATGTATATATGTACTTTAATATTTGCATGCATACGTACATGTGTATGTGTACTGACTTTCATGTGCACGCATACATGCATATGTGTGTGTGCACGTGCACAAGTGTGCGGACTGACTGTTTGCATTGCTTCTTCATTTCAGGAGAAGGCTGCAGCCACTTTCCTCCCTTTCCTTGCACACAGATCCAAATTCTGACTTGGAGTATGTGGATGTAAGGAGACTAAAACTGCTTCTTGCAAAAATCCTACTTTCCTTGTAAAGTGGTGGTGAAGAGTGTTAATTAATATTGCTCTTCATCTTACTGTTTTGCAGGCTACTGAAGATGATGGGCATGCAAGAACAACAGCATCAAGGGACAGAGCTAGCTCATTAGCGTATCTGCTCACTCGTCATAAGAAATAGCTTTATCTGAAGAAAGGATGGGAAGAGTCTTACTTATACCATTTTTAGGTGCACATATTCGTGCATCTCTCTACGCACTTTGCTCTCAGGAGTAAGAAGGCAGCAGCAAGAAACACAAGTATTGAGATGATATGATCTTGTAAGGATTTCGCACCTTAGTTGCCGTCAGTTGTGCTACAGCTTCTTGAATCTCAGCTCTAGCACTACCCTATCCGCTTCACGTATGGCTAGACTCACGGTGGACCTAAGGTTCTCCCCACACAGGCAAAGGCAATAGCTGCGCGATGGTTGCCTGCTACAAATTCACATAAACTGCTAATGCCTTGCTGAGTACCAACTCAATTTGTGAGTTTTTTATCGTGTGCTGCTTCTTGCAGCAGCAGGCTACAAGCTATTGATTGACTATCAATGTTGAGTATTAATGCCCTTATTGTGGATAATTAATGCCCACTAAGGTAGAGAACCTTAGCCCCTGCGCTCATCGTCGGCCGCTTGTCTTCTCTCACGAAGCAGACCCACCTGCAAATCGTCAATCTTCAGGGATACTCACGTCTCCTAAAGGTCCCGCTCGTGCATTCACAATATGCTTGCTGTCAATAGAAAAGCAAGATCGTTAGGTTTGTTTTTTGTACTCTTTAAGAAGAATAGAACTCTATGTTGCATGCATAACGCATTATGTGTTTTTTTTTTGGGGTCTTGAACAAACATGATCGTTTTGTCTAGTTACCGTAACTAATTGCATGGTTATGTATTTTAAACAAACATGGTCACAAGATCTTCTGAGACCCGCAATACAAAAGACAAGAAGGTTATATCAGATCTTTCTATTTGCAGTTGCTGAAAATTTCCCATTGGAAAGAAGACCAAGATCACAATGGGCATTTGAAAGGGTTATATAGATGTATCCCACTGGGAGCCTCTTTCAGAGTTTGTTCGTATGGAGTGTCTTAAAGGGATCTTCGCATTAGAGAAGGGCAGAACACTAAACCACCTTCATTTCCAAACGATGATTTCTCTCATGGCACCCTCACTAATAAGTATTGGCAAGTTGATAAAGTCACATGCAACAGGACTTCTTCAAACTTGAAGGAGGACTAGTGATGTGTAGAGGTTTGTATCAAATCCGCATACACACTTTTGAAGGTATGCTTAGTTACTGTATGAAGGATCCATACAAAAACCATTTCAAGCTTTTTTGCCACAACATTTCACTTGAAGAAAGAACTCATGGCCATTTCAAGTTTTTTGGCCATAATATTTCACCTAAAGAAATAACTCATGATCGACAACTTTGTGCTCTCTATGGTCAAGGAGATTTGAAGAATAAGGTATACCTATGATCAGTCAATCTGTTAGAGTGTGCATGTGCTCGTGAAAAATTACATACTAAAATTTGGTGAGTGCATGAAAGCACTCTCCTTCGAATGATACGTATAAGAAAATATTACCCTATTGCATCATGGATCATACCAAAAACACGTAATTGTATGGACAAAAAGCGAGCTTGGTCAATTTGGAAAGTGATGGAAATCTCGCACTGGACACAATGCATTGACATTGAAAGTATTTTCTACATGGACATACTGACAAAAAGATATTTCTATGCAACCTCTTTTGCAACACTCTTTGGCAACAACTAATATTGGATTTTAACAACTACTTGGCTCATGTTCATCAATGTCATGATCACTTCCATGTTTTCTTTTTGTGTATTGTACTATACCAACACCTACAGGTTTGTTCGGGAAAAAACTGCATAGTTTAAGGAAGCAATTATAAATGGACAAGATTATGTGCCTCTCTTCCTCCACTAGAAAATTTGTTGGTTTGCCAAAGGATGATGCTTGCTTTCTTTGAAGCATTTCTTTGGTAGAGTATGATTTGATTCCTTCACAAAAGCTTTGTTGCTACTGTGTATGTACAATGTTTGATTACTTTTTCTATGTATAACGTTTAGTTTGCTTGCTTCATTTGAAGTAGTGTAAAATATAATGTAACTAAATATATATTATTTGTTTGTAGGCAAATTCACCTTGTGTTCGTAAGCGATATTTCAATGAAACATGAATGCGCTTGAAGGGTTCGATTGCAAGTTGTACTTCTCTTAGTCTATGGTTCTATCCAATAATGCGCATTAAAAATACGGAGCCAAAAAGTTTCTCTATTAGTTAGGTTGGATTAAAAAAAACCTTAAATGTTTGAAAGGTTCTCCCCCTAGACTCAAAGGCTAAGCCTTAGTGAGGACTAAAATAATCGTGTATGAATCTCTCCTAAGCCATATCCAAAATACAAGAACCTTATAAGTGACTTACATTTTTGTTTATATAGTGGCTTATAAGCACTCACACGGTGATCGTGAGAGTAAGAGATTGTCCGTGCTCAAGGCTTTTTTTGGTCGATCATTTCACATTTCCCCTCTCCTCATAACGCACGGTCAAGGGCAATAAGCACCTCTTGCACCTTTCTTCTGCAAGTTCCCAGCGTGTATGCAATGGTGCAAGAGGTGTAGGAGTTCGTAAATTGCTCGTGCACGTTGGGAGGGATGGAGGCGACGAGATTGGTGGAGTCGAGCAGGCAAGTCCAACGAGGCGATTAGGCGAGGGCAAGGGGAGAGGTGAGCATAGACTGTCGACTCCAAGCTTGAACATGCAAAAAAAAATAAAACGATGACGACGTCACACTTGCTACATGTAAAAAAAAACGATGACACATCCCCATTGCTAAAAGAGTAGGGATTCTATATCCACATCTTCGATGTTTTCCAAAGTCAAATCATCAAAAAAGTTTATTCGTTTTTTTGAAATGATTAATTAATTACTAAATCAATCGTCGTGGGTGCTTATAATTTTCAAATTCATCTTGAATCATGACTAACTTCTACTACATTATTTAATGATGAATTTTGAGTTTTGTCTTTCAAATATGGAAATGAAGTCATCTCCAAATTGTGCACGAGGAATGTAATAATCTTCGCATCATCTATGATGATGTATTTATCAGTGCTAGCATCAAAATTAATCTTTCCTTTCCTTTCTTGAAACCATCTGTATTTTTTACATTTTTTTAGTTTTTAATCGGAAGTTAAATCAAAAGAATTTTTGAAAATAAATTTTAACAAATTTACTTTGAGAGTTCATGAATTTTGATTTGAATCCTTTCAACGTTGAGTGAACCAATCCAATCTTGGTTGTGAGTCTCGCACACCCTCTTTATTACAAAAATCTCCTTAATGTCATTGAAAGTGGTATGTGTAGGAAAGATCATGCACTTCCATAATGCATTGATTTTGTTTATTGCCATCCCACTGAAAAGATGCAGGGGAGAAGAGAGCTTGAGCTCTTGCAAGCACACACTCTCACAAAACTCTAAAAGAGAACACACAAAGTGAGAGGTTGAAAATCTTCTTCTTCTTCACACAACACTCAACGCACCATATACAAAGATAAGAGTACACACAATATGAAAAGGTACTCAACCAAATACGTACTAGGGTTCTCTATAGTGTGAACCCAACTAAATGAGCTGGCGCTATAACTATGCCAGTCTCTAGAATGGCTGTCACACAGCCTCCTGTCATCCCACTGGTCGCATATCACCCATGATCTCACCAACCATACTAGTGGTGTAAGTGTGGGACCTAACCCCCAGGCGGGTCATCAGTGTCCACCGCCTCACTAGATGAGCTCGATATCTCAACACTCCCGCTCGAGCTCAACTCCATCTCATGTACACTAAGCGAAGCCCTGAATCTGCGAAGTTTCTCTGTACCCAATGCTTTGGTGAAGATGTCAGCGACCTGATCCTGTGTGAGTGTTGACATAAACAAAGTCAACGTCTCCTGCCAAAACCTTCTCTCTGACAAAATGGTAGTGGATCTCTATATGCTTCGTGCGAGCATAAAAAACTGGGTTCCTGGCCAACTGTATACTGCTAATGTTGTCACAGAAAATGACAACTTGTCTATCCACTGATAGACCCAAATATGCAAGTAGCTTTCTCAACCAAGCTACCTCACATGCTGCCATAGCAGCATCTCTGTACTCGGCCTCTGTACTGGATAGAGCAACCGTAGGCTGCTTCTTGCTACTCCAAGTCACAGCAGCACTCCCCAAAGAAAACATGAAGCAACTAGTAGATCTTCTATCTGAGATACTACCAGCCCAATCAGTACACATATCTCTGTCCCAGTTTCATAAAATAGTCCACAATGTAAAGTAGACCTCACATATCTCAGTATGCGTCTCAATGCATCCAAATACGGCTTCTGAGGAACCTTTATAAACTGACTCACCAACCCAACAGCATAGCTCAAATCTGGTCTGGTGATCGTCATGTAGATCAAGCTTCCTACTATGCGCCTATACAGAGAAGGATCTTACAAAATCTCTCTTGAATTTGCACTCAACTTGCCATTCTGATCCAATGGCATTGAGATAGGCTTACAGCCTGTCATACCATACTTGGACAACATGTCCAAGCCATACTGTCACCTAATCACCTCAATACCCAAGAAATATGTGAGCTCCCCCAGATCCTTCATCTCAAACTTCTGTCTAAGCAAGATCTTTACATCAAAGATCTTTACATCATGGTCCCTCGTAATGATCAGGTCATCTGCATAGATGATAATAAGCACAACCCCTCTATCACTGTGTCTCACATATAGCGAGAAATCTACATTGGCTACATGAAAGCCAATAGTGACAAGATATTCAGAAATCTTATCAGACCATGCTCTTGGTGCTTGTTTTAAGCCATACAAGGCTTTCTTCAACCTGCAAACATGCTCGGGGTGACTCACATCCTCATAACCAGGTGGCTGCAACATGTACACCTTTTCCTGCAAATCCCCATGCAAGAATGCATTCTTTACATCCATCTAATGTAAAGACCATTGCTTTGGCGCAGCCATTGCTATCACAACTCTCACTGTTATCACAACTCTCATTGCTTTGGCGCAGCCACTGCTATCACAACTCTCAATGTTGCCATCTTGGCAACTGGGCTGAAAGTTTGCTCATAATCAATGCCATATGTCTGCGCATATCCTTTGGCTACCAATCTAGCCTTGTACCTGTTTATACTTCCATCACTGTTATGTTTTACTTTGTACACCCACTTGCATCCAATGGCTTTCTTGCCTTCAGGCAATTGCACTAAATCCCAAGTCTTATTTCCATATAGTGCATCCATCTTCTCATCCATAGCTTTCTCCCAACACACATTTCCAACAGCCTCATCAATGCATGTGGGCTCTACAACCTGCACAACTTTTGCCATGTATGCATAGTGATGTGTCACATAACCATCATAGGTAAACCTCTGTATAGGATTCTTCACTCTCCGAGATCTTCGCAACTTTGCATTCATGGCTTCCATAGCCTTCTTTACACCCGGTGTTCTTATACCTCGTATTCCAAGATCCTCATCAAGGCTCATCTTTGAGAGCCACTAGACTCTCCATCAACATGAGAATGCCCTGTAGAAATGTCAAGCATACTAAGGGGCTCAATCACTTTCTCTTTGCCTTTATGTGATGTACTAATCACATTTGCAGGACTGGTATTATGACGCAGCCTGCCACTCTATGGTCTATTATGCATGTAAATTGTCTCTGAATACCATTCTTCTTCAAAAATTCAGAGAACTCATTGGAGAAGTACTCTCCCCCTCCATCTGACCTTAGGCACTTTACATGTTTCCCTGTTTGCTTTTCAACCATAACTCTGAAATTCTGAAAATGAGTGAACACCACACTCTTCTTCTTCATGAAGTATACTCACAGTTTCATTGTGTGGTCATCAATAAATGTCACATAATACCTGCAGCCTGCCACATAGACATGGTCTTCGTAGGACCCCATACATCTGAATGCACAACATCTAGTGCATTTCTGCTCACATTTCTGTCATGTGGAAATACATGCGTTGTTTGCTTTCCAAATTGGCATGCTTCACATATTTTCTGCATATCTTCAACTTTAAACTTTGGTAGCCCTGTCACAATTCCTTTAGTTTGGATAGACTTCATTCTCTGCACATTCACGTCCAATTTTTTAATGCCAAATGTCTGTGTCTGCAACAATTCCTGAACCATTTGCAAACATTGCAGCACTCACTTCAGGCGTGTTTACATTCAATGTAAACATTTTGCCCACTCTGTTGCCTTTTGCAACCAACCTGCACTTGTCTTTAAAGTCTTCAACATAACAATCATCTCAGGATTAAACTGAACCTGCAAACCCTGCTCAATCATCTGGCCAACTGAAACCAGATTCTTTGTTATGTTGGGAACATGAAGTACATCTGCAAGGTACTTCACTTTGCCATCCTGCATAGACAATGGCACATCTCCAACATGGGCAATTGGATGAGCACTGTCATCCCTTGTTTCCACAAAATCTGGTCTTTCAAGGTTTTTCATCTCCTTGAACCACTCCCCATGACTTGTCATGTGGTTCGAAGCACCTGAATCAACTTATCATACATCATCTTTATGTGTTTCTTCAACATTTTCAGACATGGCATTAACGACATGCTGCATAACAAACCACCTTTCATTATTTTCATTGTTTTTGCTCGAGGATGCATAGTTGTTTTGCTGCAATTTTCCATTTTGCATGTCAGCTTGCTTCTTATAAGAATTTGCCTGCACATGTCCAGGCTTACCACAATAAGAGCATCCACGTGTATCATTATAGTGCCTTTGCCAATTTCCACGACCTATTTGACTCGCCCTGCCTCTGAATTGGCCTCTTCCACCTGCATGTTGTTGTTGTGAATTCTGGGACTGTTGTTGTTGCTGCTCTGCTGGCCATAATTCTGATTACCTGTTCGGTCACCTCCTTGACCGTTCCACGGCCTCCTCTCTAGATGTTGTAAACGACTAGGTATGTGTTTTGTTTCATCAAAATTGTCAATGTGAGGCTTATGAGACATTGACTTAAAATTTGCAATATCATCAAAAGTAAAGACTTTTTCTTTGCTAGCCCTTTGTTTGGATTACCGCTACTTAGAGAATTTGTGTTGAAAGTAGGCTCTCAATCTCCACTCATCTAAATGATCTAAGGTGTTCAATCGCTCTTGCAAGCTCCCCTCCAAAGGTAAGTTGTTCTCATGAAGGAATCTAAGGCTCAACAACTCATGCTCTCAATAGGTAACACACATTCTTGCCCATACACAAGTGAAAACAGTGTAAAGCTTATGGCCCCCTTAAAGGTAGTGTCGTGAGCCCAAATAGCATCACAAACTTTATCATCCCAATCCCTTTTATGTGATGCAATGGTTTTTTGAAGTACGGCAACTAGTTTCTTATTTATGCTTTCTACTTGACCATTAGTAGATGGCTTATACGGTGTGGTTTTATCATGAGTGACAAATATTTAAATATTTTGTGAGATCCTCAATGACATCATTTAGAAAATGTGTTCCCCTATTAGAAAGAAGTTCAACAGGAACCCCAAAACGACATGATTTGCTCAATAAAAAAATTGGCGGTGGTTTGTGCATCATCTTGCCTCACCACTCTAGCCTCAGACCATTTAGTAAAGTAGTAAATGGCCACAATGATGTAGTTCTTTTGTCTTCTAGAGGTAGGTGTGATAGGCCCAATATAGTCGATTCCCCCATTTTTCCAAAGGTAAAGCTGCTAGAATAGGAATTTTAGGTCGTAAATGATTCTCCAAACGTGTAACCCTTTGACATAGGTCACATTTTTAACACCATTCATGCAAATCTTTGAAGAGAGTTGTCCACCAATAGCGAGCCCTTTCTATCTTTAATGGTATGAGTTTCTCTATAAAGTGCCCTCCACAAGTTGAATCATGACACTCCTACAACATGTGTGGTATCTCACCTTGTTGAACACAACGATAAAAAACTCCTTCAAAACCCTTTTGATAAAGTTTCCCCTTAATGATAGAAAATCTTTGTGCATGTGTGACTACTATTTTCTTCTCAGCTTTGCTCATCTCTTAGGGAACTCCAAGGTAAATAGGTAGGAAGTGATTTGGTCATACCACTCCTGGGATCTCTCAATTGAAACAAGTCAACAATAAAAGGCTCGCTAGGTGGTCCCACTTCTTCTTCAAGAAGACTAGCTATACAATCCACAAGCTTTTGAAGAGGAGGAGGTTTGGTTCTAAGCTCATAATCACTGGTTTGTAGCTCCACTACCCACCTCATAATGCATTCCGAAAGTTTATTCCAACAAAAGTTTAAGTGAATCTTTTGGTACATAGATGATGGTGTGTTGCATTGTCAAATAAGAGCAAAATTGCCTAACAACTTCAGCAATAACTAAACATGCCCACTATAGTTGGACAAGCTAAAATTACATATGAGAGCAAGAAGAATAAAGATTAAATGGTTTGGTAAGATCGGGAGGTTTCATAATAGGGGTGCTAATGAAGACATCCTTAAGAGTCACAAAAGATTTTTGCTGGTTCCTCTACAACACAAACTTAACATCCACTTGTAAGAAAGTATTCAAGGGAACGATAACATGTGCCATATCCTTTATAAACCGATTGTAGTGCTTAGCTGTCCTAAGGAATCCCCTCAATTAACTCACAATCGTGGGCGGTGGTGTGTTAATGATGGCCTCTACTTTAAATGGATCCATAGCTATCCCATGCTTACTAATTAGATGTCCCAACAAAATGTCATACTTTAACCCATAGACACACTTTATTGGATTTAGAGCAATATATTTTTCCATAGCTATCCCATGCTTATGACCAAATGCCATACTCTACCCCAAAGACATGCTTTAGTGGGTCTAGAGAAATAGATTTTTCTTGACACTTTTGAAAGACATACTCTAGGACCTTTAGGTGTTTTTCCTTCTCACTCCCCAACCCTAGGTCATTCATGAATATTTTGAGAAACTCAGCTAAATCATCTCTAAATGTTTCATGAATAAAGCGCTGATAATAAGTAACATGTGCATTACATAGGCCGAATGGCATAACATGATATGTATGTGTCCCAAATGTGGTGGTGAATGTAGTTTTTAGTTTATCCTCATTGGCAATGGCTATTTGGGTATACCCTGAAAAATAGTTCATGAATGAATAGAGTTCCCTCCCTCTACTACTACAGAATCTAGAATTTGATCAGTGAAAGGAAGGGGATACTAATCTTTCATAGTGCCCTTATCATGTTATTTGTAATCCACATAAATTCTTAATTGTTTTTTCTTTTTTGGAACCACGATAATAGGAGAAAAAACCATTCAGTGTTATCAATTGTAAAGACAAAGGCTGCTGTCAACAACTTCTTAATCTCATTGTATGCCCCCATTCTATAATACTCAGGCAACTGTCATTGTATGCCCCCATTCTATAATACTCAGGCAACTGTCATTGTCTTTGTCTTACCGGCGGCTAGGTATTTGGCTTCAAGGGGATGCAATGGATAACTCAAGGGAATCCCTCCTAGCTCAGAATATTAAAATGTCATGATAATTTTGGCACAACTCCACGATGATGGCATCCTGCAAAGAAGAGTCTAAAGATGCTCCCAAAATTACCGTCTCGTCCAAGCCTTCTCGTGCAAGTGGGGGTTTAGCTTCCTCCTCACCAAAGCTAATCTCAGTATGGTCTAGATAGACTATGTAAATAGCAAGGGTGTTGGAAGAATACTCACTCCCACTCACTTCCCCAAATCATATGTGTCAAGATCTCTCTCACTCTTAGGGAGTCTAGGATACACATCAATTTTAATTCGAACATGGACTCACCCAAACAAGAGTTGCCCCATAGCAATGTCAACAACATCGTCACTCTTTTGTAACCATGGGTGACCCATAGCAATGTCAACAACATAGTCACTCTTTTGTAACCATGGGTGACCCAAAAGTACATGGTATTGAGCTGACCCTTGGTGTAGTCTAACAACATAGAACTCTACATCAATTGTCCCCCTACCACGATAATGGGTAACCCTTGGATGAATCCTTCTGGTTGGATTGTCATATGATCAGCCATCCTAAGTCTCGTCTCAAAGTTAAGCCCAATTTAAACAAATATGGTGTAGCTTAAAACATTAGCCCCAGACCTAGCATCCACTATGGCTTAACGAATGACAAGTTCATGAATCGTGCAATCAAAGGGACACTCCCTATCAACTCACACTAGATCAATCTTATGCACCTTCTGATTCCCAAAGGCTAAATGGTAGGAGCTATCCATATCTCTACACATTCTCTAAATTTGAGCGTGCGGCTATAGCTGGGCACTCTAGCAAAAATTGGGGAAGGGACATGGTAATCTCCACTATATTAAGGGTCTCAAGCAAGTTTAAATGTTTAATAGAAGAGACCAACTTACTTGTAACATGTACCCTGACTTGCTTTGCTTGTTCTCTGGTTTTGGTTTCTACAACAGCTTTGGATTCTTTCTTAACATGGGTGGTAGGGAGGGAACTAGGTTGTTCTTTTGGGATTTGATTTGAGAGTTTCTAGCTTTATTATTGGGTTTTATGCTCTTCCCCCCTTAGTGACGACACAAACTCTAGACTCAAGATATAAAACCTCAATCATATTTATAGGTATTTTACCTTATGGGGAAATCTCTTAGATCCTAGGCCTAGAACTTGGCTCTTGTTGACCCCTTCTCTTCTTTTAAAGGAGAGTCCACCTTTTGGCCCAAGTGGTTTGGCAACGAAAGGCTGCCCTTCTATTGTTTTGGGCTCTAAATTTCATAAAGCAATCATTCTCTATGTGTCCATTTCCTAAACAATAGTCTCAATTAAGACAAGTGAGAGCATCCTTACGTGAGCATTTGCATAAACATCGTGATGAATATTAATATTAAAATAGTATGCATATAATGATAATAATGGAAACACATAAATTCATGCACATACAATGCACTCAAAAAAATACGCCCTAGACCAAAAAAATATCCAGTAGCTTGTGATACAATTGGAATAAGTAGGAAAGGATATTGTGCCATATCTAAGCTATTCTTCAAGTAGTTTAAGCCTTGACAATTGTTACAGGGTTTTGGTCTACCAAGGCCAGCATAAATGGACTATTGTTGCCTAAGCACCATTGTGCTTTGGTAGCAATAGGGTCATCATGATAATCAACGACACAAAGCAAACAATACCATACTGTAAGGAAGAGGATCTATTCCTAAAGGATTTCTATGATGCTGAATGCAAAAAGCTACAAGCCTCTTCCTCGGAAGCCCCTCTACATGAAAACATAACTTTTGCATCAATGAGCAACTTTGACAAAGCATCTACCCCTTCATCTCCATCCGACCAACAACAAAGTCTAAGGCCAAAACCTCGCAAAATCAAAAACTATTCTGAAGATGTCCCCCAAGTGCAACCATCTATCTCTAAAAAGGAACTCAAAGAAAAAGCCTCAACCTCTACAACTCCTCATCGACCACACCAACCTAACCAAAGCAGAAAGCTGCATGCTCAAAAGCCTCAACATTAGCATCCACCACTCCATAAGAGACTCAAAACTTATTGTCAACAATGCCCATAAGTCTCAAACCCGCAACCTCAGCACCAACCAATGTGAAAGAGAATAATAAATCTTCCACTTTATCTAAAAAGAAAACTCCATCTCATGACATCCAAAATTAAGGTATCTCAATGGTATCAAAATGTGGGTGGAAAAGCAACTACTTGTAGCTCAAGACTTCTACGAAGGTGCCAATCCAATTTGGGTGCCTCGACAATCAAAGCCTCGTCCTCAACGCAAAACTCGAAGGCGAAGGAAGAATAAAAGTGCTCCATAACGTCATCCACAAATGTCGATGTGAGTTCCTCAAAGAACTCCAACCACTCAACAAATGTGGTTACCAAAAAGATTGCTGCAAGCTTAAGGGTACTACCAAGGTAATACCAAATTTTGGATTCCCAAGTGCATCAAGAAGTCACTTGATCATGCACAAAGAAAGAAACCTCAGCACCAGCCACCAATTCATAATTCCTATCAAGGATGGGTGCATGTGCTTCACAAAGAAGGATATTAAGATGGAAATCCCATCATAGATAGAACAAAGTAAAGAAAGCAACTCCAATTAAAATAACTTCACCTAAAATTCAACAAGAATGGAGGCCCAAGCAACACCAAGCAAGCCACTCAACCCCTCTCGTGCATATAACACATAAACAAGAGCTTGCGTGTTCAGTCACACCAATGGCAACCAACCAGAAGTTGTACCTACTGCCTAGACAACACTCGAGCCACAAATTCAAGAATCAATCCCCAAGTCTACAATGGGAACTTATGAGCGCATCAAGGAAAAAATCGCAATGCTCTTTTCATCCTTCTAGATGAAAAGCATGAGTGCAGAAGCTACGTGGTAGACATAAGAAACTAGTCTCTCAAAAAGGAGACTAGCTACAAGAACCTGTTGCTCGTAAGGTGGGAACAAAGAAGAAGAAGAAGAAGAAAAAGACAAAAACACAAGGGCATCACACAAATGGCCTACCTAAAAACGGTGGAATATCACAAGAAAGTCCCAAAACAATCTTCAATAGCCAATACATTTTTGTTAAGTTTATAGCTTACTATTCTTTTGGCTAAGTTAATGTAGTAGCTGCTCCATGAGTACATATACATACTCATGCACTAGAGGATATTTGCACCATAGCCTCACCATCGACAACTTTTCAGGTACATCTTTGGATGGGGGGGCCATGGTGGGTGAAAGCATGGTTAATGGTACAACCCATCGCCTAAAATTTTTCTTCAAATTGCAAAACTCTCCAAATGAAAACTAGAGTCTTCACAACACATCGATCTCTAATCCTTAGTGAAGATGTCTACGATAAACTCGCAAGTCACTGTAATTCTTTCATGCCTCGCCAATAAGCGGCTACTTCAACAAGTAGCAACTCAATATAATACTCTATGTACTTTATGTATACCTACTTCATAGAACATTTAAATATACATGAAAGCATAAAAAGCACATGGGAAGAAGCATGCAAGAACAGCTCCTACAACATTTGACAAGAATCCTACCACAAAAAGGGACATCATCAAAGGCCAAATTCTCCAAGTGATGAATGTCGCTAGAATGAATCAGATGAGGAACTGAGAATCACAGTCTACATTCCTTTGGATCCTTCCTTCTCTTCTCCCCCATTATTAACATCTCTTAGTTTCCTAACTAACACAAATAACATGTAACTGCTTATGATTGCCAAAAACAAATAACATGTAACTGCTTATGATTGCCAAAAACAAATAACATGTAACTGCTTATGATTGCCAAAAACAAAGTGGGCAAAAAATATACCCACAAAAAAGCTCAAAAAATATAAAAATGCATCCCCACCTTGTTAGAAATTCTCGCTAATCTCTAACCTTTTCATTTAATAACTAGCCTTTCTTATTCCTTTCGGAGGACAAGGACTATTGGACGTCACTTAACATCAAAAGCCATCAACAAAGCTTGTCAATTCTCCCCACATAAAGGTCTTCAACGCGATCATGTGAGGATGCATCGACATCAAGAGGGGAAAATATTAACCCATTTCTAGGGTTAGCAAGAGCTACTGCCATTATCTTACATCAAGGAGTCAAGGTAGACACACCAAAAGGTCACACATTTTAGATATGAAGCAACTGTGTCCAAATCTACAACTTGGACGGGCGCCCGTAATGGTCTGAAGGAATACTTATAGTGATTTCCAGTTTAAGAGCGTGTGGTAACAAGTTAAGATGAATTCCAAGTGATGTAGTTCATGGATATATTATGAGAGTAGTCATTGTAATAGAATTAGGCCTTTTATAAGCCTAAAGTGCCCGGTCGGCCATAGTTTAAGTGAGTGTGAACACTTATGGCCATGTATATAAGTGAAAATCTCTCATAATATACAAATAATTCTTCCATTGTGCAATAGAGTTTTGCCTGCTAATCCTCTTACTAATCTCTCTCTAATCCATGCTAGTGAGTGTATGTGAGTGAAGTGAGGTTGGAGGAGGGATGAGTACACGTAGTGCAATAGAGTTTTGCTCTTGCTAATTCTCTTGCTAATCTCTCTATAATCCATGCTAATGAGTGTGTGTGAGTGAAGTGAGGTGAGAGGAGGGGTGAGGACACGTAGTGTAGCGCGGAGGTGTGACAACGCACGCGGGAGGCTATGATGGAATTGCTTCTCAAGGAGTTGTGGAGTTTGGAGACCTTAAGGGTTACGAGCTCGGCCATCGAAGAGATCCCCACAATAGTCGCCAGGTAATCTTCTTATTGGATGTGTTTCGACGAGGGTTTGGGTGAGCCATAATACACTTCATAGTTGTGAATGCTACCCTGTACTCTGCTTCACAACTATATGTGGCCACTGTTGGCTACTTCTTGCCGATCCATGAAATATCTGAAATACTAGGAAGGAAACAGTTACCACTAGTAGTGGACACCCTAGTGTCAAAGTCCTGAGTGCCTTGAAAGTAACACAAGACACGTTTCACTACTTGCTAATGCCGAGTGCCAGGGCAATGCAAAAATCTTCTCAATTGTGATACTACATATTGAATATCCAGACAAGTAGTGCATAGATATATAAGGCATCCAATAAGTGGCATCCAATAAGTGGCAATGCAAAAATCTTCTCAATGCATAGATATATAAGGCATCCAATAAGTGGCAACATCAAAAGGCTCGGAAGAGTCCTCAAGAGATAGGTGTAGGTCTGGTTCCATAGGAGTAGAAATAGGTTTGGAATTTGTCATTTGGAACCGTTTTAAGAGCTATTGAATGTATCTTATGTGAGATAACATGATGCTCCCCTCAACTGGTATAAACTGGATACCCAAATAGTAATGCAATAGCCCCATGTTGGAAACATCAAATGCATGTTGTAAGTGAGCTATAAAAGCTGAAATGTGCCCCTCATCAGGGCTAGTTATGAGCAGATCATCCACATAAAGGTTCAAGATTATGAGATGATCCCCTTGTTTGTAAACATAGAGGGTACTCTCAGTCGAACTTCTTTGGAACAGACAAGAGAGCAAGTATGTGTGTATCTATTGATACCAAGCACGTGGAACCTGTGTTAGGCCATAGAGTGCTTTACGCAATCTACACACCTTATGCTCTGCATGTTTTAAAAAAAATCTAGAAGGCTTAGATACATAAACCTCTTCTTGCAAATCACCATTCAAAAAAGCAGTTTTGATATCTTAGTGATGTACATTCCAACCTTTATGTGAGGCCAATGCAACAAGAGTGAGGATGGTGAAGTGGGTGCAAAAGTCTCATCACAGTCAATGCCTTCTCTTTGGGCATAGCCTTTGGTGACTAAACGAGCCTTGTAACGATCAATGGAGCCATAAAGCTTCCCCTTCAGTTTATACACCCGCTTTGTGCCGATAGCACGCTTGTTCGGCGGCGGTCGGCAGGCAAGTCACATAACTCCCATGTAGGATTTTTTTCAATGGAGTCCAACTCTGAATGCATGGCTGAAACCCAATTCTCATCCTCCAATGCATTAAAATGAGAAAGTGGTTCCTCATTACATGCGGTAGCAACAAGGGCTATGTCAAGAAAATGAGATGCATGTCGAGAGGCAGCTCGTGTCTGACCTGGCATTGAGCTTATGACTGCAAGCATTTTTAGCCAGAGGGATAAAGTGATGGAAAGCAAAAAATGCATCTGACTTGGCTTTCAAACCATACCCCAACAAAAACGAGTATAATCGTTAATGAAAGTTATGAAGTACAAATGTCCGTGGAAAGATGGTGCCTGCATATAGGGCCACATAGATCACTATGTACGAACTACAATGGTCGAGTAGCTCACATAGTGCCATCTTATGGAAAGGACTGATGGTGCATCTTGCCTAGTATACATCTGTTGCATACGTGCTTGTGCAGAATCTACGTAGGTGGCAGCTCATGAACTATAGCCTGATGCTGTAAACTGCATAAGAGAAGGGAAATTCAATGACCAAACCGAGCATGCCATAGCTTAGTGTCATGCATAATAGCTGATGTGGAAGCAGCTAAAGAATCAATAGGAGGATCATTACTCCTGTCATACCTGCTAACCTATATAGGCCATTGCATAATGTACCATATAATAGAAGTGCATTGGAATCAGTTCTATCATAAATGGAGCAACAGTGATCAGAAAACTAGATTTTGAGGCCAACTTTTGCAAGTGCTAAGATAGAAATTAGATTCTTTTGCGAATGCCAGGTAAAAACAAAATGTCAGCAAGAGTATATGTGGCCCCACTACATGATGCTGCAGATGCCAGGTACATACAAAGTGTCAGCAAGAGTATATGTGGCCCCACTACATGATGTTAGTTCCACATTGCCAATGCCTTTAATGGCATAGGATGTATTATTAGCACATAAAAACTATACCACCTGATGGAGCATCTCTCAAGGTGGCAAACAACTGTTTGCCACCCACTACATGATGTTAGTTCCACATTGCCAATGCCTTTAATGGCATAGGATACATTATTAGCACACAAAAGCTATACCACCTGACAGAGCATCTCTCAAGCTGTTTGCATGAAGTGATGTGCTTCGTAACACCCAAATTAGATTGATGTTTCCATTCATTTTACACAGCAAAGAAATGGGCAAATTGGAGTATACCCGACACAAGTAGTAGCTTCAAGTAACTCAGAGTATCTCAAATGTCTACTCAATGCATACCAAAACACCAATCTACAGGTCAAAAGCTGCAGGCAAAATCGGCACATCGAATTAGTGGAATTGGAATGGGAAATTGGCAAGTCAAAAGTTGACGTGGAGTCAACAGGTCAGCAGGTCGAAAGCTGACATGGAATCGGCAGGTCGGAAGTTGATATGGAATCAGTAGGTCGAAATCTAACTTGGAATCAACAGATCGAAAGATGAAAGTGGATTCATCAGGTCAGAATCAGTTGATTGACAAATGCAGAACTAGCTCTGATGGACAAACACGTTGAACCTAAAACGGATTGAATTAGCTGATGGGGAGACGAACGCTGAATCGGTTGACTGAATCAGCTTGATGGAAGTTGAAAGCCAAATGCTGAATGTCGAAGGTAGAAGTTCAAAATTTGGATGCCAAAGCAGAGCGTCGAAGCAGAAAGGCGACTGTTGATGGGTAAACCCGGCTAAGAAATTAAACCCGGCCAACTGTTGAATGTCGACATGCTGAAGACTGAAAGCTAAGTTGCTCACGCAGAAGCCACAATCAAATGCTGAATGTTGAACACTAAGTGCTGTAAAGCCTGAGGTCAAAGGCTGAATGGCTGAATGCTCAAACTGAATGGTTGAAACATGGAAAGCGTAAAGCTGAATGGCTAAATTCGAATGCTTTGATGATGCGGAGTACCTAAAGCTAAATGGCTAAATGTAGAAAGCCAAATGTTGAACTAGGCAAAGTCGACTGACGTGCTGATGGACAAGGAGGTCCGACACTGACATAGCTGATGGACAAGGAGGTCTGGCTGCTCTATGAAAAGATGTAGGGGAGAAGAGATCTTGAGCTCTTGCAAACACACACACACACTCACACAAACCCTAGACGAGAGCACACACGGTGAGAGAGGCTGAAAATTCTTCTTCTTCTTCACACAATAAAAGAGGTCTACAAGAAGATAAAGTGACTAACACACAATAGAGTATATACATCCCTACTTACCCTCAATTCACGTGTAGCAGGATTATAACATCTATATCCCTTTTGCTCAAGGGAATACCCAATAAACACACATTTTTTTGCTTTTGGATCCAGCTTGGTACGTTACTCATCTGGCACATGCACATATACAATACATCCAAAAACTTTCAAGTGAGACAAATCAGGTTTCTTGCCAATAAACTTCTCCTCTGGCATTACATCATGTATGGCTACAGTAGGAGTCATGTTCATAATATAAACTGTTGTAGACACAGATTCAACCCAATAGCTATGTGGCATATTCTTCTCAACAAATCAATGCTCGTGCTATCTCTGCAATGTGCCTGTTTTTTCGCTCAGTAACTCCATTTTGCTACAGAGTGTATCTACATGTAAATTGTCTCTGAATGCCATTCTTTCATAAGAATTCAGAGCTCATTAGGGAAGTATTCTTCCCCTCCATCCGACCTTAGGCACTTCACATGCTTTCTTGTCTGTTTTTCAGCCCGCATAACTCTAAAATTCTAAAAATGAGTGAACACTTCACTCTTCTCCTTCATGAAGTACACCCACACTTTCCTTGTGTGGTCATCAATGAATGTTATGTAGTACCTGCAGCCACCCATAGACATAGTCTTCGCAGGACCCCATACATCTAAATGCACTACATCTAGCACATTCCTGCTCACATTTTTGTCATGTGGAAATACATGTTTTGTTTGCTTTCCAAATCGACATGCTTCACAAACTTTCTGTATATCTTCAACTTTAAACTTAGGTAGCCCTGTCACAATTTGATTAGTCTGCATAAAATTCATTGTTTGCACATTGACATGCCCAATTCTCTTATGCAAAATGTCTGTATCTGCAACAACTCCTGAACCATTTGCAAACATTGCAGCACTCACCTCAGGCATATTTACATTTAATGTAAACATTCTGCCCACTCTGTTGCCTTTTGCAACCAACCTACACTTATCTTTGAAGTCTTCTACATATAACAGCCATCAGAGTTAAACCAAACCTATAAACCCTGCTCAATCATTTGGCCAACATAAACCAGATTCTTTGTAATGTTTAGGACATGAAGTACATCTGCAAGGTACTTCACTTTACCATCCTGCATAGACAATGGCACATCTCCAACATGGGCAATCAAATGAGCAGTGTCATCCCCTGTTTCAACAAAACCTAGTCTTTCAAGACTCTTCATTTCCTTAAACCACTCACCATGACTTATCATGTGGTTCGAAGCACCTAAATCAATATACCATACATCATCCTTACATACTACTATATCATTTCTAGACACACCATTAACCACATGTTGCATAACAAACAACCTCTCATTATCCTCATTATTTTTGCTAGAGGATGCATAGTTGTTTTGCTGTGCTTTTCCATTTCGCATGTCACTCTGCTTCTTATAGTAATCTACCTGCACATGCCCAGGCTTACCATAGTAAAAATAGCCTAATCATTATGTTGCCTTTGCCAATTACCACGACCTCGTTGACCCCCTCCTACCTCTAAACTGGCCTCTTCCACCTGTATGTTGTTGTTGTGAATCCTCTGTGAATCCTGGGACTATTGCTGCTGACCATAATTCTGATTACCTGTTCGGCCACTACCTTGGCCATGTCCACGATCTCTACCTCGTCCTCTACTTGCACTTGTGTAGAAGGCCTGCTGCTCTGAACTGTTTCTGTTTTGTGAAGACTGTTGATCTTCACCCAAGTTCTTCTCTTCAATGATCAACATTAACACCAAATCCGTGAAGTTGGGAATGTTCTCCCGAGTTTGAATAGATGTCTTAGACGCATTGTATTGTGGCCCGAGACCACGCAAACACACTTTCACCTTATCATCATCATCCATAAACAACAATTGATGTAAGGGATTCTACAATGCCCTTAATCTCCAAAGCATAATCATTCACAGACATATTCTTCTTCTCCATAGTATGAAGCTCATTCTTCAACCGAATTTTTTGTGCCTTGGTGTTGGTTTCATACAGCTTCACCAAGGTGTCCCAAGCCTCCTTAGGTGACTTGGCATCCTATATATGCCCAATCATAGTGTCCTATATGCTGATGGAAAGCCAATACATGACTTTCTTTGCTCCTTGATTCCAATCCTTGAACTCTTTTATATCTGCACAGTAGTTGATTATTCTTCGGTATCTCCGGTGCCTCCTTATGTTCACCTTCAATGTAGTCCCAATAACCTTTTCCCATCAGGAAATTGTTCAATCTAAATCTCCAAGCATTGAAGTTGTTCTTGTCAAGCTTCTCTGCAACAATCTGGTTTATTCCATCATTCGACATCTTTTCCACAACACAAATTTACCAACAACAGCACTCTTGCTGCTTGACCTGCACAGCTGCTGTATTCTCGTAGCGGCACTATACTGCACCCAAACTATCACAACCAGTGACCTTACTTTGCATACATACACCCAATGGCAACTTTGAGAGCTCTTTGCAGCACACATAGTGTCTGCATAACCAATTGCCCTTCCTGAAGTTTCAAAAATAGAGTTCTGCAGAGAATCGAAACTTACCCGCAGTGCTTGTGAACGCTTGCTGCGAACTGAAAAACGGAGGTCCAGACGCACCCGAAACACGTTTTCGGCTCTAGAATTTTTTTTGTCCAATAGGATAGTATAGTTGTCTTGTAACTTTCCTCCCGTGAAGAAAGCTCCTCAATAGGAGTTCGTTTGCTGGTGCCTCCCAAAGAGCTCCCGACGACAAGGTTGTAGTAGCCAACATAGAGGGGGAAGAGTAGATGAAGCTCTTACCCTCGTACTGCTTCGTGCGCTTATCTTGCTTTTTGTTGCTCATCAGCCCTTAGCATGAACCAGGCTTTGATACCATGAAAAGATGCAGGGGAGAAGAGAGCTTGAGCTCTTGCAAGCACACACACACTCACATAAACCCTCTCGCACACAAGGTGAGAGGCTGAAATTTTTTCTTCTTCTTTACATAACAAAAGAGGTCTATAAGAAGATAAAGTGACTAACACACATAATAGAGTATATACAAGCGGTCCATAATGTGAACACGCTAAGAGGAGTGAGTAGATGTGGACTAGTCGATGTAGTCCAGCTGTAGAATCTTTGGCGAAGATATGTCGGTGTGCTAGCTATCAAACCCGCTAGTGATATAAATGTTGAATGGCCATGCAGGTGCCTCGTGATGAGTGTTAGCTCATGTTGAGCTTGACATCTCAACACTGTAAACATAGGCTTTGATACTAATGTTGGATGAGGGAGAAGATGCTCTGTACACTCACACAGACACACATGCATACATAGTCGAATCAAGCTCGAAGAACGAGAGAAAGGCCAAAAGCAAAGCTGGAAAGTACTCAATGATAATGATATGGAATGAGTGGAGTACAAGAGTACAAATAGAAGCCCTAGACCTAGGGCTAATGTGGCTAACACATAAGAGTGTGCTCACATGGGGAAAAAACCCTGCCCACAGCATAGGGTAAAAAGTGCCCATGTGTAGGGTTGTTCACACCAGGGACTTCCACGCTAACACCCCCCCCAAAGACAAGTCCAAGAGACATAAAAAGTGACAGAGCAACCAGAAGAGTCCCCACAAAAGCAACTATAAAAGTAGCGAAAGCAAAAATAGAAAACTACTTCTACAAATGAACAACCTCCTCAATAGCAACCAGTGCAAGGCCAAGGAGTACAAGAGCTTTCAATAGATATCATAAGGAGGTCCCCAAGAAAGAAACAACCAGTGATGAGTGGATCATAAAGGAAAGAACTACCTCCACACATAGAGAAAGAAATCCCTTTCAAGAATCAAAGGAAGACACCGCATAAGAAACAAAAGCAACCAGTAGACTAAGAGATGCCTCCACCACCTCCACCAATGCCTAAGAAAGTCTCTCAATAATGTCAAAAGAAGTCTCCAAAACCTCATAGCAGCAGAGAGCAGCAGAAGAAGAAGTTGGTCCATCTAGGCTTTTGGGAAAGGAGAGCTTCAATAGGAAGCCAACAATTACACTTAAAGTGAAGCCACTAGCACCTCCAACAATTAAGAAGAAGCGAAGGGCCAAGCTTGGTGTCAAAGCACTTAGGAAGATAAGAACAATTTAGAAAACGTATCATCAAGTATGTTAAAGAGCACCTTTCCAACGTGTGGTTCGTAAAATAGCTGAAGACTATAGTCTTGGGTAAGGTTCACCCCTGGTGTACTAGGTTGTGCAAGTTTCTATCACTTCATCATTTTCTTACTTTGTAACCCTTTTATTTTATTGGAAGTATTGCAATCAATTTGGTCACTTCAAAAATCTATATTTATATACATTTGATTTGATATGAAGTATAATTTAAGGTTGCACTCTTTGAGGGGGACCAACAACTTAAACTACCACGTCCCTAGCCTACCTTGCATGATTGTGCTGATGAGGTAGGGAGTAATTTATTATTTTCTATAAATTTTCTTGATATAATAACAACAGTAGGGTATGTAGAGTTAACCATGTTAGACCATACAAAAAAAAGTGCAAACGCACCCCCAACGATCATAGAGCCAATCTCTACAAACCTTGTACATGCCTCAAGGATAACAAAAATCAGGTTAAAAAATAAAAAAATAAATCCCAAACTAGTCTTTGGCTTTGGTTGAGTCAAATCATTGTATTACACATGTAAAACCTATAAATTTACTTGATTGGAGCGTCATGTATCAAGCAAAATTTTTAAAAAATACCCCTCCATATGTGATGCTCCATACAAGCTCTAGAGGCATTACTCAAATTTATTTCTCTTCTCCCAAACTTACTCAAAAATTGCAAAGAACAAAAAACTATCCTTAAGTAAGCAAGAAAGGTATGCTTCTTCATCTTATATACATATATCCTTTCTCTTTCCAAATATCTTATCTACTAACACTCTTTGTCTAGTTGTCCAACTATCTTAAAGCCTTGTGCTAGTTATTGAACCACCTTGAACCAAGTATGATACTCCTTCTCTAGTTGCTCAACCATCTCAAAGTCTTGTGCTAGTTATTTAACCACCTTGAACTAGGTCTAAAACTCTTTCTATAGTTGTTGACAACCACCTCAAACTCCTTTTGTAGTTGTTTGACAAACGACCTTAAACTCCTTTGGTAATCTCCTAGTTTAGTGTGTGAGGGGAGGCATGAATTCTCCCAAGTTTTTTTTAAAGGTTTGAACCTTTATTAACACAAGGGTTCATTTGTTTGCACGTGAAATACCAAAGTAGAAAAGGGTAGAAGAAGATTCTAGTTTTAAGTTGAAAATTTTGGATGAAGCCACATTTGTCAAACATAATATATGAGAAGAGAAATAATTAAATAAGGACTGTAGACCTCTTATGAAGCATGGCATATCAAATAAATAATTAAAAAATTTAAAGCACCCCTCCAACCAACATGGAGCGACTAGGGCTGTCGAAATGGCCCTATTTGCTTCACGTTCATTGGAGGGGTGTCTAAACTCTTTTTAATATTTTGTTTGATATGTGATGCTCTAGAAGAGTTATACATGCATCTCTCTCTCTCTCTCTCTCTCTCTCTCTCTCTCTCTCTCTCTCTCTCTCTCTCTCTCTCTCTGTAAGTCAGCATGCGTCTGTAAATTTATACAAGTACACAATGCTTCTTATAAATGCATATGGCACACACGAAGGATAGAGACTATATGAAGACCTACTCATTAGAAAAAAATATAAAAAAATGCTAGGTACTTTAAAGGGTGTATAGAGTAATCATGATTTGAAGAAACAAAGTGTAAATAAAAAATGAATATTAGAATTATTTTTTTAGTGAGAAATTTTTAAAAAATTTGAATTCTATATTATTTCAAAAAACGATTTCCAATGGGCAACATAATTTGTGATAAAAATGTACCTTTGTGACTGCTTACCCCCTCAAGACTTTCATTTAAGCTACATTCAATACTAAAAACATTATATCAGATATTTACCTTGAGGAAAAAAATTACACAAAGCCAAAAAGAAAATTTTATTAACATGTTGATTGAGTTACATGAAGTATAGGAAATTACATTAAAGATAATTACATTGGCTTCTAAGTTCCTTTAACATCAAAATACTAGATGATATTCTTTGGATTATCATCACAGAATAGACTAGGTTTGCCTAAGTTTTAGAGGAACTTTTTAGAGCTAAAACCTTGGGCTAATCCTATACTTGTCTTAATCAAAACATCTACTTTTTGGGAGGCACCCAATACAAAGATTGGAGTCTTCTTACACATAATAGGATGACTTTTGGGGCATAGGGATCTTCTAATGTCCAAGGGGTGGTGAGTCTCTTTTCCCAAAATGCTTTCAGTAAAATCAAAATTTAAAACGTGAACATAAATTTTCAAGAAGTAAGAAAAAAGTAAACATGCAACATTAGTAAGTTAGTGAAGGTGAAAAAATGGCCTCAATAACTTTGACTAGGTATTCAATATAGTGCTTGAGGTTCCCCTTGTTATTCTTCAAAATCAAGATGATGAATCAATTAAACATGTATACTTAAGTCATCGTGACCAAGAGTACGGTAAAAGGTTTTCATTAAATACACTCAATTATAAAAGATATGGTAATGAAATATGGGAGTAACTTTATGCTTTTGTAATAAGTTTGACCAAGCAAGATGAGTAGTTCCATGATTAGGTCTGTAAATCACACATTATAATTAACATGAGTGTAAATTTGTGTCACACTTTTCTAATTCTCTAAGAATAAGTCTACATGGATGTAAATTTCAGTGATGTAAGGTAGGCCCAAGATCAACTTTACACACTCTTGTAGGATATGGAAAACATACAAGGAAAAGAGTGTGGGTTTAGAAGACAATTATTTTGAAAGAGAAAGAAGTGGTTAAATTTGAGAGAAGATGATGCACACATATTTAAATGCTTTCTTTGAATGAAAGAAAATATTATTTAAGCCTCAAACATTGAAAATTATAAACCTTGAATAAGGAAGGATCACGATAATCATTTTTCTTAATGTGAAGAATTAAGCCTTAGCTATTTAAAATCAAAATTTTGCTTATTCAGTCATGTATATATGTTGGAATGCTACTTAAGTAGAATCTAAGATTCAGACTAGTTATCTAGATAGTGTCAAAAAAGTAGTATGGAGTTAGTCCACTTATTCTAGATAATGTCAAAAAAGTAGTATTGATCTTTTCAATGTATGAAAAGAAAACAACACACGCATAATGAAAAAAATTCATAGAAACAAATTGCATCCCCTTTAAGCAAGATATTTTTTCACATGTAAAAATGTCGTCACATTTTATTTGTCATTAAGAATAAAGACCTTGGGTATGCTTACAAACTGCCTTAAACTATAATTTTGTTCTAGCTTTTTGAAAGAAGAAGTGTATACATTAGATGGGAGGTATTCTTGTTCCTTTTTAAGAAGAAGTACACAACAGTATGAAAATATTTATTGTAAGGTACACTCAATGAATAGAAAATACTTATTATAAGGTACACTCAACGAATAGAAAGTAACAAAATGCGCGATCCATCTTTCAATGAAATGTTTGAAATCAATAAAATTATTGGTGAACGTATCATAATCTTGAAAAGAAGGTATGGTCTGTCTATTGTGCTAGTTATATATGTGTTGTGGTTAAAACATGCATACTTGAACTTATATGCTACGTCATTTTGGGGAGTCAAGAGGTGGTATATTGGTAGCCTTTTATGAAGGCAAAGATAATGCATAATGTAGTCAATTTTGTAGTAAAAAGTAACTACTCATTAACTTTGAATGTGGAGGAGCACTAAAGAACATAAGTGGACATGGATAGAATTGAATGATTCAGTAAACATGAGAGTTGGTAGCATGTGATGTAATGATGTTTGTACATACTTGAGAAGTAAGACGGTGCAATGGACAAGATGAGGATAAGCTATTGAGAGATACAACGTGCATGGAGTGTGCATATGTCTCAAACCTCAAGGGAAAGCTATAAAAGGAAGATACGAGATAGTGTGGCCATATGGAGAATAAGAAAAGGAAAGCAAGGGTTAATGTACTAAAGTGAAAAGTAAGTACTAAAAAGGGGATGTGGGGGGGTGTTTGTATAGAGGTGGTCCTTGCATAGGGAAGGTGTGATGTATGATCAAAAAGGGGATGCCCTAAGGCTTGAGAACTGGTGTTGCTCCACATGCTAATCCTTTTTTTTTCCCTTGGATGAACAAAATCAAGTAAGGTGGTGATAGTTGAGCGTCAACTTATTAAGCATTAGAGTGAAGATGTTTAATTTGTAGTTAGGGGTTCGGCTAGTGAAGGTGACACGTTCATATATGTGGTCATGGATGATGCTACTTGTTAAGTTTGTGGGGTGTTTAAATGTAGGTGCAGATGCAGCATGCTAATTTTATTAAAAAGGGTGGTTAAAAACGTAGGTAGTGAACTACCAGTCAAAAAAGCTAGTGTGAAAAGTGCAGAGGGCATGGCGGGGCGTTGACGGACGTAAGCATCCTGGATACGTTGACCATTGACGAGAACGCGGGTCTTAAGTGAGCTACCTCAGCCTACCTGTAATGCCGGTAGACGGTGGCCGGCCACATTGCCTGGACTGTTGCGCGCTCGGCGGACCCCGGGGCCCGACGGCAGCCACTGGGCCCGGTGAAGAATGCGAGCCGCAGAAAGTGTGCAGATGTCCGGGCAACCGGGAGGCCCGGTTTCGGCGCGCTCCGCGGGTGCGCCGACTTGTGCGCTTAAATTTTAAAAACTGAATGAAAAATTATAATTATAAAAAGCGGCATCATTCATTCGATGAAATCTATTTTTTTTTGCATTTTTGCGGCGAAGTTTGAATGGTCAGTCCAGGACGTTCACACGAGTCCGTCCGCCTTAATCATGTCCGGCGCTCTCTGGCACGCACTAGTTTGGGGCGGGGGCGCGTCCGAGCTGGACGCATCAACCGACATGGCGGCGCTGGACGGTCCACCTCATCTCAACCGCCATACAATAGCGCCACGTAGGCCGGCAATTGTGGTCGTCACGTGCACACGTTGCCAGCAACAACACAAATTAGCGACATTCTATTTACCAAAAAGAAGAAACTCGTTGATCATGAAAATGATTACCACAGAAAAAAAGCAAAAAGAAATTAAAGTATATCAATTTATACCTTTCAAAGAAAATGCAATTAAAATAATAAGTTTATCTGGGCTGTTTTGCACAAAGAACCTTTTGACTACCGCCCATCTCTCTCTCTCTCTCTCTCACAGACACACGGTTTCGCCTATTATAACACACTAACACACACATTATCAAATAAACTTCCATCTTATCATCTCACTCCTACTTGCAGAGCCCCATTTCTTAGCAGCTTTGAATGCTTGATCAAAACCCTTTCATATATCTTTTCCACTTTGACGGCAGGGTTTGGTATACCCGCATCAACTCCCCAACCCCAAGTGTCGTTTTGCTCTTCCTTATATATGCACACATAGACACACACACACAGCCCCCTCCCTTTTTTTTAATCTCATCATTTGATTCAGTTGCCTTCATTGCACCCTTGTCCACTTCTAGCCATCGATGATCGATCATCACCGCAGGACTCTTGATATTCAAGAATATTTGCATTATATGACTTCATCTCCCTCATATTTTTAATAATAATCCACTGTTTTACTTGCCCTAACCCTTCATCCTGTATTATCGTTAATTGTAGTATAACTCAGTCAAAGTCTTCTCATGCTAGAATTTCTCTCATTTAAAGCTCATAAAACTTTTGTTTACTCCTTAATCACTAGGTTTTTCTTCATTAACATCATAACCTTTGTGTGCATCATCACATTTTCAAGGCTTTTACTGCCCCATTATAACTCCGGTTTCCAGCTTGTGCTCTACGTTTCCTCATACTACTTACTCTTCTTATCCATTGCACCCATTACATTATCCATTAAGTTTTCTCCTAAGGTTTTATAGCCAAAGCTTGTAACTGAAGCACCCCGTAGAAACCCTTGAAAACCACATATATGCTGTAATTATTAATATTAGCTAGGGCAAGATTGATATGGCAAGCCAGCAGCCGCATGGTGGTGGTGGTGGTGATTCAGAGAGAGATTTTGAGGATGCATTTTGGGCAAATATGGCATCGTCACAGGCTTCGTCAAGGGTGATAAACCCTAATCTGGGGATTAATTATGATGTTAATCAGCAAACATCATCAGCTTCAAGCTCAATTTGGAGTGTACCAAGCATATATAATCCACCGATGACACCATATCAGTATCTGATGGAAGCTCCAAGCACTCCATTATATAGTAATCCATGGCAGATGACTGAGATTCATCAGAGGCCAAGCACTAGTGATACATCTAATTTTTCACCAGGTATGGCTACGACTAGCTTCAGTACTATTGATTCTACCTTTATGAGCTTTACACAGAGTCTGCAAGAGGGCATGAGTAAGGGGGTATCAGGTTACTCAGATGTCATGTCCAGAGCAATGGGGCCATCCTCCTCATCATACATAACAAGCCTAGTCAAACAAGAGCAGCAGCAAGATATTACTCCTTCTACTTCACATATAACTAGGTTTCCATCATCTTCCTTATCTGAGTTTATGGAGGAGCTGCCATCCAATTCTTCACCATTAACAGTACCACCAGGTTTTAATCTTGATTACCCTTCTCCGATTCATTCTATTATTGCTGATCAAGTCCACGCAGAGGCAATCTCATCTATGTCTTCCTCATCAAGCGATGGCGGCCAAGATTTAGTCGAAGAGTCTAAAGCTACAGTAGCTATGGATCATGACAAAGCTACAGCTACAGCAGCAACAGAAACAATGGAGGAGAGCAAGGACCAAGTAGATCAAGATCATCAATCGGCCGCAGATAAACCCTCAACAGATTCGGGCAAGAAACAGTAAGGCAACTACTTAATTACTTGCTTTCAATGGTTTAAATCCAAGTAGGGCTAACAGCAGTTTAATCTACTTATTTAGTTGAATTCAGTTGATTTGGCTTTATAAGTAGGCTAAGAATGATCATATTTCGAAATTCTTTACTGTAGATAACCATTGTGATGCTCATTAGGGTTAAATCAGCTTATGTTTTAGTGCGATGGATCATCGTTTACTCATGCGCTAATGTTGATTACCATCGAGTCCATGATAGTTAGGGTTAAATCGGCTTACGTTGTAGTGCAAATTTCCAAAAGATACCTCTCGACAGCATCAAATGACTTGTGATTATAGTAGCTTAGGTGTCAATGAACGTTAAGATCAAGATTAAAATAGCGCTGCATGTCATTTTTGATCGCGTTTTACTCGTGCATCAGCACGCAAGCGCGTATACGCGGTTTTTAGAGAAATGTGAAAAGAGTATAGTTATAGGCACCGACCTCGGTACAATTATTAAATTGATTATAAGTATACATGAGGGTTAAGGTTAGGGTATAATTTTTCCCAGAAATTCGTAACGTGGGCGCTCACTTCGCTGCAGGTCATCTAGCAAGCCTCGCAAGAAAGGGCAGAAGCGCAGCCGGGAGCCGCGGGTTGCTCTGGTCACCAAGAGTGAGGTGGAGCACCTCGAAGATGGTTTCCGATGGCGTAAATATGGGCAAAAGGCGGTCAAAAACAGCCCCTACCCAAGGTACTCTTCCTCCTCCTCTGATTTCCACAAAATTTGTTACAAATCCTTTGCAGTAAACTAAACACACATTCTCCTCTTGTCGATTGGTTACGCTTCATTGCATCAATAATTATTCATCCTAATTAGCCTCCATTGCTTCATTTCATCAAGGCATCGTCCTAATTAACCCCCATTGCTTCATTTCATCAATGAATCATCCTAAAAATTAACCCTTTATCAATGAATCATCCTAATTAATATCCATTGCATCGATCATAATTCATCTTATTTCGTGTGTCATTCTATATTTAGTCATCCTAAGTTGGTGTTGTACCCATTTTATTCATCCTAATAATAAAAGCTTCAATCTGAATATCTAATCATCCTAACTCAATTTTTCTGAAATTACAACCATTTTATACTCAATTCTTGCCTCATTTTATCCGTGCATCATCTTATTTTTATTAGCTATTCAAGCTCCCTTTGTGACTACAATGATCCTAAATCATGTTATGACAATGCTTGTCTATGTCACCTTACTTAGTTCATATGCAACTTCATCACTCTGTGTTGCTTTCTACTCAAACCTAGTTGCTTCACTTCATCTGCCTCTAAACCTATGTTGACTACAATGATCCTAAATCATGTTATGACAATGCTTGTCTATGTCACCTTAGTTCATATGCAACTTCATCACTCTATGTTGATCCTAAATCATACTTTCTACTCAAACCTAGTTGCTTCACTTCATCTGCCTCTAAATGTGTAACTTCTTATTTTCCAACTAATCAAGATCTATTTTATTTATCATTGTACCCTAAATCTCAATAAGTCATAATCATTTAACGTGTATCTTCAACATTAATACTCATTTGAACCCTAGCAAATATATCAATCTCATTAAGGAGAAATGCATCTTTTTAAAAGGTAAAAAATGCTGGTAAAATAAGAGAGATAAAGTTGAATCCCTTGAATGTAACTACTAATGTTCAATTTATATCTCTGCTCGAACTACTTTTCACTATATGTTGTGAGGATATTTGGGTGTGGGGTACTTGCTTGTCCTTTGGCCTCAAGATGAATTTTGGGGGCCTCCGTTTGTCTAGTCTAGTGCGAGGTGTGGCTCCAAAAGTTGATTGCATGCTTTTTGGTGGGCCCCCATGCAATGCTATCTTTTTAGGAGCCTGCGTTTGTCTAGTCTAGTGTGAGGTGTGGCTCCACTAGTTGCTTGCATGCTTTTTGGTAGGCCCGTCCCATGCATTGCTAGCTTTTCTTGATACTTTCCTTTCAAGCAAAGTGTGCATGCAAGAGTGGCTAGCATAGCTGAATACGAAGGCGAGGTTGTAAGTTTGAAACATACTCTAGCGTCCATATATTTGGCATATAACATTTACAAGGGAGGCCCATCCAGCTACGAGGTCGTGAGTTCTAAACAAACTCTAGTGTCCATATATTTGGCATGCAACATGTACAAGGGAGGCTAAAACCGGCCTTTAGAAATCTGACGGGCGGTGGAACAAACACTCGCACACAAAACATTTCATCACCGATGGGAACCTGGAAAAGGAAAACAAACAGGGGAGCTAGAATGCTCTTGCAAATAGTACAAGGACACCGACTGGCCCCAAAATGCAGTGGCGCCGCTTGCGGTATTTCTTTACTTGATCAAATATGAGTACAAAGTACAACTTGTCGAATCCTTTACCAGTAGGATCCCTTTTAGCTTTTCACCCAGGACTTTCCAAATAAGAACTCTCGCTAATATAGCAAAGCATTCCATAGAGAAGGCACACATGTACGACACCTTCCTGCTGGAAAAGGTCTTCCCCATCTCTACCATGGATCCCACAACCCTTTCCCAAATATCAGTAGTGTAGAACCAAACCACATGTCCTTTCTATAGTCACAGCTTGCATGTAACCTCGAGAAGAACTAGAACTTGTTCACATGAATCCAAAGGCATGCTTTCCACATGAAACCAAAGAGCTGTGGCGGTCAGCAGCAGCAGTATCCGGCGGCGGCGGCAGCAGCACCTGGCCATGCGCAACAGCACAACAGCAGTGGCAACAGTTGCACTCGGCGACGGCAGCAGCAGTAGCGCCCAACAACGGCGGCAGCCCCCCTTGCGCAACAGCGCCCATCAGCAGCAGCAGCTGAATGCGCAGCAGCCTGTGGTACGTGTAGCAACGCCTGTACATACCATGTGCCAGCTTTCGGAGATGCGCGCGTAAACCATCTGGCAACTTCCTTGCTCTCGAATCTGCTTCCCTTCGATTTATAAGGAGGCGATGCGCTTTTCATCAAAAATGCCAGAAAGCAACTGCAAAACGCATGCTTGTAAATATATATTAATAGTTTTAGCCATCAAAGGTTTAAAAACATTATAACCTTATAAATCTCTTTTTGTCCCCTTTCACACTTGGGCTTGCCACACTTATGAGTTTCCTTTTCACATTCAAACTGATGCCAATCCATACTCTCCATCCCGTGCTTGTGCCCGTGCCCACCTGCGTGTTGTCCAGAGGGAAAAACATAGGGTCGTAACAGAGGCCCATCCTACGAGTAGGACATGATAAAATATCCTTGGCCCTGTTCTTTTGTGGCAAGTGACTTAAGATCATCGACCTTCATCTAGCATACTTGTGGGAGGGGTTATTAGCCTAATCCCTTTTTGAGTTTTATTGGGAGCACAAGTCAAGTGTAGGCCAAATGGTAGGATGAGGGTAGGATATTCAAGGAGGGGAATTGGGTTGAATCTCGTTAGGAATGCATACAAATGTTCATGAGTGGTCCTTCTCACATTAGATCCTAAGAAGCCCATTTTTTAAGAAAAGAAAAAATTGGCAAGTCCCATTTTCTTGTTTTATATCAGATCCCTTTAAATAAGGCAAAGGAACATGGCATTGATTAATCCTAGACCTCTTATATATTGAGCTTCAATAGTCCTCTTTGAATGTGGGAAAGAATTAGGGTTTTTCCTATTTGGTAATCAGGGCAAAACTATTCTTTCTCAAAAATTGTTGTAATTTGGGTATAAAGATAAAAATATTAGCTCATCTCTAACTTATAATGGATTCATTTGCATGGGAAATGGACTCAAAAGCATCTATTTAGGTTTTTATTATTTTAAAACATTGAATTTCTAACTATGAAACAGTTATATATGGTCCTACTTTGTTATCTAATTACTTGGTAGGGCTAAACCTACTCTTCCCTTATAAGTTATGTAGTTTTTGGTGAAGCTTTCTCAAACTAGGATATAAAAAATAGTCTAACCATTTTGAAAAACCTTATAGATTAGCCGCCATTGGGCTAATATTAACTCCCAATTTTTGCCTTGTTGGTAATCTTGCTTATGCTAAAGTGCATTCAATCCAGTGATAGGTAGTAAAAATTTGCCCAAGGCACTCACAACCACCAAAGATAGGTAGTAATAATTTTCCCAAGACACTCCCCCTCCCCCCCCTTGCCTAGGGAGAGAGAGAGAGAGAGAGAGAGAGAGAGAGAGAGAGAGAGAGAGTCCCCTTGCCAAGGCTACAGACACATGTGATTAAATAGCTTTATTCATTTCTTTTCTAAATAGATTACCCAGTGGGCTTGATTTTCGCTTATCCCATTGAGAGGAGGTGATGAGCGCGCGCACACACACACACACACACATATATATATATATATATAGAGAGAGAGAGAGAGAGAGAGAGAGAGAGAAATGTGAGGGACTTCTTAGCTATGTGCATGGGCTTGGACCACGGTCCATATTACCAAACTCCTTTGATATAGGTGGATCGAGTTTATACTGTAATAAATGGGCCTCAAGTTGCGTTTTAAAACTTTCATAAGCATATAATAATTTTATTTAATTGATTAAAAAAATGTAATTGATTTAGCGTGAGGGGGAGGAATGTCGAATTTGCAACGGTTTAATATTGAATTTGCAGGGGTTTGTTTTATATACGGTTTTTCTTTCACAGCCGACCTAGTGCCTGCGGCTCTAGCGCGCCCAGCCTCTCGTCCCTGCAGGGTGCGTGTCTACCACGACCGGGCTCTCTCTCTCTCTCTCTCTCTCTCTCTCTCTCACACACACACACACACACACACAGAGACTGTGGAGGCAGATTAAAAGCCTGCATGCTACTCGTCGAGCAAACGAAGGCCGCTGTTCAGAGGGCTCTCTCACTGTATCTCTGTCTATTAGCTCGACGCGCCCTCTGTCCTCTTCCTGTGTACATATCTCCATCTCCCTCTGATACTCATTCGTCTCTCTCTCCCCGTTATCACGGTCTTACATCTGTGTGTCTATGCTTAATAAGGTCGTGAGGGGAACAATTAGGGTTTGCACGAAATGAATCTATAACCACGTATGTAGAGACTGTTAAAGCGATGGGAACATGATCTCGGCTCTAGTGAGAGAGTACGATTTGAGGCTATTGGAGACAATCGCAGGAGAGAGAGAGAGAGAGAGCTTCGTGAACTCAGTTTCACCGACTGCACATTACTCCAACAGTGTGTGCGCTTTACTTTTATCATAGCTTCAGGGAGACCCTGAGCATATTTAAACCTTAGCATTGCTCTCTGTATTTAATTATTGTGAAAAGTCAATTTTATTTGTCGATAGATAAATTCTTCTTAATATGTATTTACATCCTTTATACCAAGGTGGTTATTGCTTATGCATTGATTACTAAAATTATTAGGATTTTATATTTCTAAATTATGGCACGTATCTTATCAAAGTGCATTTAAGATGTTAGGGTTTTCGTTTATATTCTTGACGTTATCAAGTTGAATTTTACTTAATCTATGATTCTCTCATTGCTAATGTGCTATAGCTTTCCTATTGTTTATGATACTATCAAGCTGGATCTCACTTAATATGCATTGCTTAATCTTACAAGTCATAATGTTGTCAAGGTGAATTTTTTTCTTTGTGAAAAAAGGAAATATTTATTTTATTTGTATACACTATGATAATTGTCTCATTGAGATCTTCTGTGCTTACGTGATGGCATTGATTTAGTCTTTTGAGCGCCTTTAAATATATAACCTGTAATATTTTGATGAGTATATAACTTCCACGTATATTTTAATTAGCATAACATCTCCTTAATTTGCATGAAGTAAGGTTATTTGATCATTAATCCTAATTAAGAGGTGCATCCATGCAAGCAGGAGCTATTACCGGTGCACAAACAGCAAATGCTCGGTGAAGAAGAGAGTGGAGCGCTCTGCACAGGATCCAAGCATGGTCATCACCACCTATGAGGGGCAGCACAATCACCACAGCCCGGCAGTTCTACGAGGATCTGCAGAGAGCCACTATGCCGCCACCTTCAGCGCCAACCCTTCTCATGCACCTGCCGGCGGCACGTTCTCCTTCCTACCCCTCCAACACTTGCCCCTCCAACTCCCAAGAAGTAGCTATGAACTTGCTATGCAATTACAAGCACAAGAGTTACCCATCATTAACCACCCTCAACTACTCACTAATCCCACTCTTGGTAACCCTAATCAGCCACTTGTTAATCCTAATCCCACTTTTGGTAACCCTGGTCCTAATTTTGGTGACCCTTCCACACTTGGTAGCCCTAACCCTAACCCTCAGCCTCACCCCAGCTCTCACTCTACACTTAGCAACCCTAACCTTGACCTAGAACATCAGCAAACCCCTTCAAACCTTGTTGATGAAGGCCTTCTCGAAGACATATTTTTCCCCCGATTACGAAAACCTTGATAGTTAAGGTGAACTCAATCAACAAAGCATGTATACCACCCTTCATGAGCCTTTTGCACTCAAAGGTGTCTCCGATCGGCTGAGTAAACTCCACAAACTTTAGTACAAATGACATTATGAACTCTTTTTTGTGAAGTTCATCGAGGGGTTTTCCCCCCTTTTTTTCTCGCCCTATTTTGGCTCGCCTTACTGATTCTTTATCTTGAGAACATGTAATTATAGCTAGCATTATATGATTCTTGTTCGAAGAAGAAAATAAGCACATGCTACGCTTATTAATGATCATAAGATTTTGCCATTCCAAAGTTCTTAGGTGTAAGTTTAAGACAACTTTGCATATTGGCTTTGACTTTAATTACAAATGATCCAGGGGATATCTGATGGAATGCTGATCAGATATCCCCTGAGCGTGTGCCTTGAGGCTTGGAATCTTCCTCGAGCGATCAGCTAAAAAAAAAAAGTGTAAGATTTGGTATTGAAATCACATGCCACTAGGGTGGATTCGAACCCACAACCACCACTTTGATAGGTGTGCACAGGCTTCATTGAGCTAAACTGATTAGCTATTAAAAGTGCAATGTTAAATGAGTAGTATTGGCTTTATTTACAAGGTAGGAGACTTTGTGGGCTGAGCTAAAGTGAAGACACCAAAGATACTTGAAGGAGTTGAGTCAATATGATACTATATGGCTAATGGACATTGTTTTGGCTCTATAGTGTGTTAGGCTCTTGCTTCTATAGTGTGTTAGGCTTTGTGGCTCTTTGCTTGGTTATATTTTATGCTAACATGTGTGCATGTGCATGTGCACATACACAACTTTGTGTGCATGTGTTCGCACACAACTTTGAGTTGACGTGTTACTCACTTAGCTACAACATACATGTGTAGGATGTACTAATGTCTCGCCATAAGATATCATGGTCATTGCCTCTTTGTAGTACAGGGTTTTGAGGGGTCCATGGAGTACAACTCATAATAGGGCTTTCCCATGGACGAATTGATAGGGGTAGGAATGTAAGAAAACTTGGCCAAGCTAATTTGAAACAAAGCCAAAAGAGGCTGAAATTTGCATTGTAGACTTGGCCAAATTAACATGTTAACAAAAGTGATACAATGTGAGAACAAAACTAAAATTCAAGCATTCAATGCAATTGCAACTTGCATGACCCAATTTGCTAAGCTGCCTGGGAAGAGGTTATTAGCTAGCCCTTATAAAGATGCTTGTACGTGGCTGTTTACAATCATTTGGCACCAAAACTCATTCATGATATTGTGAACACATGTATTTAACCAATATATGTCCATCTCCCTACTCTCTTACTCCTTATTCCTTTATTTTCAAGTACGTTACATAAAATTGTTAAATATCACATGATTCATAGAATCAACAGTTAAATATGGGTCCATTATCAAGATAAATATACCATAAAACAATTTATTTGTGTCTACCATTTCCACAATTTACATGGCTGAGTAAATGTATGTGCAGTATAAACTTTCATAGAACCTTAAGGCTAATGTATGGTTTGTAAGGGGATAGCTTATTTTATTGTACAAGTTACTTGCTTTGAACCCTTAAATGATGGTAAACTAAATTGCCTTATATGTTTATACATGAATAACACCTGAATAACACATTTAACAACTGTATTCGAGTGTATTATATAGGACATGTCACATCAAATGGGTTATAAATTTTAGGCATTAAATTTCAAATGAAAGCATTTCGATCAAAATTCTTTAGGGTCCTATATTTTAGGCATTGAATTTCAAATGAAAGCATTTCGGGTCCTATATTAGCAGTTTTTAGTCATTTGGTAGTACGAGATTTACTTGGTCTCTGCAAATTTTGAGAGTACCTTTAAAAAAAAACTAATTTCCCTTAAAAGGAAAAGAAGTCATACAAAAGGATGAAATAATTTTAAATTAGCAAAAATCTAGTTATAAGATTACGACTATATTTATGAGATTCAATAAAATTTTAAATAAGTAGTAATTATGCTTTATTTTTATTAATTTAGTTATTTTTGAATAAACTTAAGATAAATTTAAATTTAAAGATAAAGATTGTAACAAAATCAGTATTAATTGAATATTTTTTAAAAAAAAGTTAATTTTATTTTCCTAGTTAAAATATAGTAGAAGTGATTTGACATGTGTTGGAAGCTTACTTCTCACTTGTCAAGTTGCCTCAATTAGAAGTAATTTGGCATGTATAAGAAGCTTGCTTCACAATTGTCGACTTGCCTAGGATAGAGTAGAACTAATTTGGCATGTCTTAGAAACTTACTTCACAATTGTTAAGTTGCTTAAGATTAAGATAGATTAGAAGTAATTTGGCATGTGTTAGAAGCTTGATTCACACTTGTCCAACTACTTAGGATAGATTAGAAGTAATATTTTGGCATTTGCTAGAAGCTTGCTTTTACTTAGGATATATTAGCAATAATTTGACATGTGTTAGAAGCTTACTTCGCACTTGCAAGAAGTTACTTAGGATAAATTAATGAATTTACACGTGTTGAAGTTCACTTTGCACTTGGTAATTTAATTACAAAAATAACGCTTTAAGTTCACACACAATCTATGTATACATGTTAGGCGGTGGGATCCGTATGCTTTGTAATCATCTTTTCATGATTCAAAGTAAGGGAGTGGAGGAGTTGCTATCATGACATGCCTATGAACCTTCTACTTAGCCCTTGTCTTATCATCACTCTCTTTTATAATAACCAATGGTTTTAGCAATGTGAGAATGTGGTCGAAAGACTTTGGAGACCATTAGTAGACTTTAGCTCATTGCATACTCTCCGATCACGGCACGTATACATAGACTCTATGTGTGTATACATAACATCTATGCACTCTTGACATGTATATTTAGTGCGCTCCCAACATACATAGTTAATGCCATACTTAGTTGCATTATATATTATACGAGAATGCCTTACCTGTACGAATTAAAAAGTAGCATGTTTTGATAAGAAACATTATTTGTAAGAACAACTACATCAAAGAAATTACTTATAGCTTTTATCGTAAAGCATTATTTTGATGTTTTGCTTTTGCAATCAATGAACTTTAAAATCATTGTCTGACTACAACGTATACTTAAAATTATTGTTCGACTATAACGTATACTTGTTTTATTGGTTTTAAAGTTAGAGAATGGTGTGAGATCTAGAATGGTTGTATGTTGAGGAAATAAAGCATGGTAGAACTATGGTAACCTCACATGTAGTGCAGAAGTTATATTGGACGTACTTTTCAAGGTAGTGCCACATGGATCAAAGAGCATCTATGTGGAGTCGGGGTCAATGTAGAGCTCTGCTCATTGCCTCCTCCAAATTTACATGCTACTTTGCTCAACTACAGGCAAAGAGAGAATACTTTCAATGTCATCTATATATATGACAATGCTTATAGAGTGTACACTAGTTCAAAGAAAACAAGTTGAACATAGCTAGAGTGGTCACCCTAGCCCACATGTGTGGCCACTAGGGGGCACACAACTAGCTAAAATACAAACATTAGAAAAACAATGAGCTCTAGTGTGTTCACAACAGCCCCATAAGGGTGCTAGAGTGTGCACAACTAGCTCAAATTCACATTAACATTAAATACAGAATATAAATAAACATGAATGTAAAGATGAATATATCTAAGATAAAAATTGAATAATAAAAGGGAAAGTATCATTCACATAAAAATTATACAAGTGTATAAAATTAATCTCTCTCTCTCTCTCTCTCTCTCTCTCTCTCTCTCTCTCTGTGTCACACACACACACACACACACACACACACACAATTTATGCCTGTCTCACGGGACCCATTTAATCTTCTTGAAGAAATAATTATCAAGAACTCATAAATTATATCAAAAATAAAACAAAGACTTTGAATGGAATTGAAAAATCAAATCACATTTGCATAACATAAAGTAAGAAAGAAAGAATAACATCACCATCAACACAAGGCTGGGTGCAATCTCCCCCCCCAACGTGAGTGGCTTCTTCTCGCGTGGGTATTTGTGATATTTTCCAAAAGTAGGCTTTGAGCCAAAAATAGAGTACACATCCATATTTGGACTTTGCCATTTACAAAATAAATCAACTAGTGCTTGCACGCACACTGTACAATAAATTGATGCATGCGCACACACACATCACAATGATATCAAAATAATATCAAACGCAAATCATATAGCCACAAAATATTGTGAATATAATAATGAGACTTGTCCACACGCCACGGCTCAATCCACCATCCGTGCGACACCTAAATCGGTACCCTCGCACTATGCAACACCTAAGTTGGTACCCTTGCACACCTCATCACCTAAACTCATAAACATAAACCACGTCAGTAATAATCAATCGACATCGCATCAATCAATCCTAACGTGTTTATGAGAAATAGGCATCATAAAAAAAATATAAATCAAATACCAAAATGTCACCAAATACACGTGGGAGTCCACCCACACATGGAAATCCATCCATTACTGACTAGTAAAAACACTCGGGCGTCCCCGTCAAATAATAAATGAACATGACTATCATCCATCAAATAACATGGATCATAACAATCCCCCCTGTTGGGAAGAAACTGTCCTTAGTTGTGCAATAACTGAGTGGATGGCTTCATGGCACAAGTGGAGGACAAGATCATCACATCAAACAATTTCTGAAAATAAAACCAAACAAGTGAACACATGTGAAACGGATCTAAGTGTCCCATTCCATAGAGGTACCTTCCACATACAAACATTGGGCAGGTGAAAGATAGAAGACATAGATGCGTTTGGTGTAGCCATGTGAAACCAATCTAATGTCCCATACCATAGATTTATTCCACACGACACTACCTTAATAATAGAAGTTTGAGACGGAGTAGCTAATTCCCTCTGAAACTTTCATTCCGACACAACTTTTCTCTATCCTCAAATTTAGACTACAGGTCTTATTCCAAAAATGGATTAGGTTGAAATGGAAATTCTTATTAACATTGAAAAATAATCAGTTACATTAGTGTGAATAACTTGATGAATTCTGGGGGTTTGTTCTTGATCTTAATCTTGTAATTGTCTAACTAAATTCAAAAATTATAATCTTCGAATAGGTTTATAATTCTTGAATTTGTGAATCTTACTTGTAAACATTGAAATCTAAAGGGAATCTTGGTCTTAAGCTTGATATTAAACTTGAGTACCCTCGCACTGTGCAACACCTAAGTCGGTACCCTTGCACACCTCATCACCTAATCTCATAAACGTAAACCACATCAATAAACAATCAATTGACATCACGTCAATCAATCCTAACGCGTTCACGAGAAATAGGCATCATAAAAAAATATAAATCAAATACCAAAATGTCACCAAATACATGTGGGAGTCCACCCACACATGGAAATCTAGTCCACCCACACATGGAAATCCATCCATACTGACTAGTAAAAATACTCAGGGCATCCCCGTCAAATAATAAATGAACATGACTATCATTCATCAAATAACATAGATCATAACAATGCCACCTCTTGTAAGATTCTCAACTTTGGATTTGCTCTTTGATTTTACATTGGATTCACTTTGATTTTACATTGGATTCACCTCTCGGGCTTTACATTGTCGTATGTCCTATATTGATAAGCATCTTCACAAAGATCATGCTGCACTAATCTAAGCCACTGCCTTTAACCTTCTACATTAAGACCTACTAGACAATAATTCTTAATACATAGCATTAACATGATGACACATCTTGAACAGGTTGTAAACATTGAATTACTTCTTGTAATTTTTTTACTCTTAGAATTTTTACAACAAGGATCTACAACTTAATGCTCTTCTTAAAAAATAGAATTAGGATAGCTTTAATCTTACGAGACCATAAAATAGCCACCTTCAATTCATTTTTGATAATGAGCATTGAGTTATCTATCCAAGGAGGTTAGCTACTCTAGTGAACTCCTTTCACTCTTTTTTGATATTGAGCATTGAATTTTCTCTCCAAGGAGGTTAGCTACTCTAATGAACTCCTTTGAACTCTTTTTTGATACTGAGTATTGAGTTTTCTCTTTAAGATGATAAGCTTTCAACACCTTGCAACTCCTTTTCAATAATAAGAATCACGTTTACTCTTTGTTGATAAGGTTAGCTTTGATTGATACTACACATCAATTGTCATTGTGGTTACTAGTTTCTTTTGCTTTAATTCAATATTGAGCATTGGACCCTGAACTTGCATATACTAGTTGCTTTTGCTTTGATATCAATTTGATACTACACATCAATTGTCATTGTGGTTACTAGTTGCTTTTGCTTTAATTCAATATTGAGCATTGGACCTTGAACTTGGATACTGGTTGCTTGACTTTAGCTTTGATACATAGCATCACTTCTAATCAACATCAATTTGAAGTATCATGTAGCTTTTGCCTTTAACAAGACCTGGTGTGTCCCTTCTTGTACAAACAAGATGTTGTGCTTTATTCAATAATAGTAGGCATCAAATTATAGTTGTAATGATGTATTTAATTACTTTATTCTTCATAGCTACATTGATTGAATGAATGCTGAGCATCTTTCCACCGAGTCTAATTGTTTACCATATGTTACTTGTCATTTTTGTGCAATGTCCTAAACCGTGCACAAATTGAGGCAAAGGTTACAAAAAATATACCTATGTAGTAATGAGACGCTTTCGAGGAACACATTCAAAACCATGTAGTAGTGAGATCAAATTCTCTTGAAACATTTAGGCCTTCGCTTGCATAGTGATAATGATATTAGGAATACTATGGAAGAAGATGCATCATCCACTTTGGCTTTAATTTCTACGGATGAGGATGAGATAAAAAGTAATGGTGTTATGGGCGAGGAAGATGCATCATCCACTTTGGCTTTAATTTCTAAGGACGAGAATGAGATAAAAACTATGGTGTTATGGGTGAGGAAGATTCTTAAGACTCAATTAGTTATTTGTTATTGTAACTCTATAGTCTTTTTTTTTCATGTTTTAGAGGTGTAATCGTGAAGGTCATTAAAGGCCTAGTTTTGTTTTTCCCTACCTTTGTCACAAAGTTCTTACTTTCAAAGCTGCTTGTTTTTTGGGGAGTACATAATTTTTTAGAACTTAAAGTGATGGAAAAAGGATTAAGTTTAAGAGAACTTTCAAAGATGCAACATCCTTTTCAATAAATAATCCACTAATTTAAATATTTCCACTAATTTAAAAAGTATGTTTTTGCTTGAAAGGCATCCACATACTAATTTGAAGAATTATGTTATAAGAGAGGGGTCACAAAATATTTAGATAGAATTGAGAAGTAGGCGTTATAGTGACTAAAGCAATGTTTAGAATGACCTCAAAAAAACAAAATAGATAGTATTAGATTTAATAAGAACCACTCCAACATGTATTTATCATCTATGTCATTGGTCCATTTGGTATTCAGGCATAATACAATGTATATACTCTTGGCAAATACTATACTATACTATCCACTTACTATATAAACTAGTTTTGTATAGCGATTAGATAACCCCAATTGCTATATAAAAACTAGTTTTTTAAGTTTATACTTCTAAACTATTGTCAAGTTGGTAAAGATGAGCATAAATAAGTACATCTATAATAAAAAAAATGAAGGCATGTGTGGATATAAAATGAACAAACAATACTCTCCATAGTACAAAAAATAATGTCCATTTTGAGTACTATGGACGGTACTTTTAGGTACACCATAACATGCTTAGGTCCTTTTGTCATCATCTCTAAGAGTCTATGGTAATAGAGACACATAGTTAAACAACATGCATGCATTTAGATTTATTTCTTGAGTCAATGCCTAATAGAAACTCATAATTAAACAATATGGGTGCTTTTAGATTTATCCCTCACCTATTGGGTGAATATGAAGAAAGAAAATAACTAAATATTTCAAGCATAAAAATCTAAATATTTAATAAAAGTATCCAATCAAATGGAATTAATGTAAGCCTAATATTAAAAAATGTGAATTTTGACATGAGAAATCTTTATTGTCTTTGATTTTTAAATCAATACTAAATCATGTGGCTTAGGTAGACATATCTTGGCATTTAAGGAATCTTTTGACATGAGAAATCTTTATTGTCTTTGATTTTTAAATCAATACTAAATCATGTGGCTTAGGTAGACATATCTTGGCATTTAAGGACAAATCATTTGTAGTTTCCTAAACGAAGTTTATACCTAAGAAGATATATCTAGGTTATCAAGAAGAAATTATTGAGTTATAAGTAAGTTTCAAAACTATTCCTAGAAATGATGAGAAACCTTGCATGTACATAAATTGTGCATAATTTATCTACCGATACAAATTTTCTTCTCATGTTTTATAAAAGTATTTAAGCAATGCCTTTTTTTATGAACAAACCAAAGAGCAAGCAAATAAAATAGTATAAATTAGGGTGGTCAAGGGTTGCACACATCATAACCCAATACTTCCATGCAAAGCGCTTATGTAAACATGAAAGCAACTAGCTAGAGGTCATTTCATCTTGGAGTGCATGGTCAAAATTTGAATTTTGTGAATATGGGAGGAATATTTCTCACAGTCTTATCTCTTGATTAAAAAAAGCACGTCTTCATAGCTTGATCATAGCCTTCAAAAGGATTTTTCACAGATTGCATTCAATTTATGCTTCAAGCACATCAGCCTCATGATAAATAGTGATTGTGAAGTGTTTAAGTTGATTTTGAATTCTATTTAACTTATTGCATATGCAGAAGGATTGGGCACAACATTAGATGCATACTTGTTCAATACACTTTTTTAAGACTTTTATGAGGTTTTGAACTTGATTATAACTTTTTAAATATCAACAGAATGTGCCTCTCATAAGGTTATTTCGGTGATGATGGATGTGCTTCTTCTTATAACATCACAAAAGAGGTTAGTTGTTGCCTTTGTGGACTATGAAATTCATAAAAGCCCTTTGTATTTGCGTGTTACCAAAGATTGACATCTTTATAGGTACTATCAATGGTGCACGCACCCTCCTTGTCCCAATGCAAAGCACACCATGTGTCCAATGAAAGCAAGGTAATGAGTAAACTAAGCCTTTGGTTCTAAATCATATCAATGAATCTTTTGCATGAGGTTTTGGTAAATGAAAAGTGGCTCTTTGAATTTTGACAAGTACTTTGTACTTTCTTGAGCATCACTTTTCACACAACAATAGAAAATTTTCTTTGCTTGTTGTTGTAAAACTCCATAAAGAAAAGTTGAGCAGCACGTTCACACTTAGAGGAATGGCTAGGTTCACACTTGTCATGAACACATGGATGGTATAATATTCCAAGGGTGGATATGAAAATGATGATAATGCAAACTTCAATGTGAGAGAAAACTTTCCGTTAGTGTAATTTTCATGGCTTGAATTAAGAAAAACCGGTTGTAATTTTGTTTAGGCTTGAATTTAAAGATTTAGAATTTTAGTTTAAAAAACACTGTTCGAAGTTATGCTTCTTCTTTTAAAAAGCATTACTTGTTTGTAACCATGTAATTGGTTTCTTTACTTTATAATATAACTATGTGCTTAAAAAAGGAGAATTTTAGTTAAAAAAACCCATAAACCTATAAATTTCTTCAATAATAAAAACAGGTTGAAAGTCCTCCATTTTTTGGAGTGGTTAGGGGAAAAAAGTTTATTTCTGACACTTGTTTGATGCAAAGTATCAAGTGACGATTTTGAATTAAAGAAACGCGTCTCAGGACGTAAGGGAATCCACGTTTTTCAACATTCCGCGTGAGAAAATGTCCGCCCAAGGTGTAGGACCGTGGGATCAGCTCATGAGAGCGGTCCGCCCAAGGTATGGGACCGTCGGATCCACAAATGAGAATCCCGTTGAAAGGCACCTGCTCGTGCTGAGAGTGGGATGATGTACATTTTTTTTTTTTTTTTGTTTAGAAGTAGTTGACCGGCCACTTCCTTCTTGTGTGCAAAGAAAGCGCCACGTGGCAAGCCCAAGGCCCTAGGCAATGGGTCCCTTGGGCCTTGCCCAGAGCAATCATTGCCCCATGAGTTCATCTTGACTAGTCACTATCCTCTTATTTTTTTAAATAAAAGGTGGGTTAACTTTGGCCCTCTTTCCACACCAGCTTGAAACAAAAACACCCGCAATTTGTGTGGTTGTGGGAGGTCGATTTCCACGGAGATCGATTTCGGAAATGGTTTGCAAACCGGTTGTCACAAAATGCACATAAAATTACACTTGCTGCCTATATTACCCGCGTTAAGAAGCAACATTTGGCATCTTCAAAAGACTCAGGTGTGTCAGCAGAGAGCGGGCTCTAGCCTGAGTGGTCTAGCCTGGGCCGGTCTACCTTGCCCAAAATGAATGGACCTGGGTTCAAACCTTGACATCCGTGGTGTGTGTGAGTGGTGCAATGCTTGCATTGCATCCCCCAAAAGGGGCTTTTGAAAAAAAAAGGACTCGGGTTTTTTCAAGCAAATGTGAGAAATCCTTTACTCATGAGTAAAAGCATTTTTCAAAAAGACAAAAAATATGACTTTTTCCCAAGACATGAGAAAATTAACAATGTAAAAAAGACCTAAAATTTGGATGTAAGTACTTCAACAACAACAACAAAAAGTCATACACTTCCATAAATTTAATGATTCAAGTTGTCACTTAATCATGATAGTTTAAGGACATTCTACACAAAAGAGAAACGTACATATTATGGTCAATTTCTACATTGTCCTTAGTGAATTTAGCAACTCTTTGTTACTTTTATACACCATCACCCCTATCTAAAAAAAGCATCATGACTTTCCTTCAAAAAAATAGTTGAAGCATCTACAACTAAGCTCTCTACAAAAACATTTTTTTTTTCACCACATGAAGGAGATAATGCATCTTTTTTCAAACTTTCAATCAAAACGTTTATCTCTATGTAAATGTATGTTTATATCTAGCAAGCTTTGAGTTTCAACATGGTGCAATATGTCTAGTAAGACAAAGTATGTTAGGCTTCAATATGCATAAGAAAAAGTAGCCTTATATTTGTTAGGCTTCAAGTTTGTTTGTTCATTATTAAATAAGTAGTGGAGAACAAATGGAGATTTAATATAAAAAACCATTTCTCATTTTCTAAGCCAATCAACCTTACTCAGCATGCTCTTTTGATGATCAATATTCTTTGCTAATGTCCTTGTTGTTTGTAATACATGCCATCAGTTGGTTCTTATTTAAATACATTTAAAATACTACTTAATGGTTTTTAAAAGCAACTTTAAAGCAAAGAAATTGTTATTTAGTTGAATGCATGTGTTGCTAAAATTGTATAGTATACGTTTACAAATATTAGAAAAATAATGGGTGCTTAAATATTACCCAAAGAATAGTTATTTAAAATCAAACTGAAAGAATTTGAAAAAAAATGAGTTATCTAAAAGTGTGAGTGTTTTTTGTTTTCCTTTAAAAACAAGGGTTTTATAAACCATAATGTGTGTATGTGTGTGTGTGTGTGTGTGTGTGTGTGTCACACACACACACACACACACACACGCACATGTGCATATGCGTGTGTGTGTGCACGCGCACTGGCGTCCTCTATACTTGGAATCTTTGCAAAGAGAGGGAAGCAAGAAAGCTTTCTCTCCACCTACAATATCTCTCTCTCTCTTTCTCTCAATCTCTCCCCCTCCACAACTAGCAATCACAAAACTTGAACCATGCAAGCTTCAAGCTCTCAATATGCACTCACACACACACACACACTCACCCAAGTATGCAAACAAGCAAGCAAGATTCATAGCTATAGACATGCAAGAAAATGGAAATCACAAGATAATGTAAGTAGAGGAGCTCTCCAAGCTTGATCTCAAAATTAAATTGTATTACTCAGAATGTCTTTGCAAATGTCCATAAGTCACTTATATACAATGGGGTTTGCACAACCGCACCCACACTTATGGGGTACCCATTACTAGTTCTCTTCTATTTACAAGCCTTATATGGTCAACTTTCATTAAACAGGTTGGGCCCTTGGCCATATATACAGTGATATTCCTAAGCTAGGGTGAGGATTAAATCATGTTTATGGAAAACATATAACAATCCTTATGCCTAGACTAGCTTCGGTCCTCGGAAGCATCTATCTGAATACCTTAGGGTTGACAGGCAAAATTGTGGAGGGCTTAAAGTCAGAGAAGTGGGTTAATAGAGAAGGGCTAGAAAACCTTGGACATACCCGCTTGGAAAAACTTTGTTAAGAAGCACTCCTCGAATGTCTACATGTGTGGGGGTATGTAGATATTTAACTCACTCATAGTAACCATAGATTTTGGCCATGAGTTGGTCCTATGGTGAAGTTGAAGGTAAGCTATTGACAAGGGTGTTCGTAAAATTTGCCAGACTTCCTTATTTATTTTTACATCTTTAAAATTTTATAAGCAAATCAAAAGAGTTATAAACATGAAAATCTTTTGAATTGTGGTGCTCGTCTTGAAGGAATCTCATTACCTACCTCATCCAATTTTCGTCTATATGTTCTCCTTGTGGCCAGTGATGGTAGTTTTGGAAATTTAACTTGATATTCATTGTATACTAGCCATAGTATAAATTTGAGATTTTCATAAAATTACCATTGGTAACATATTCCAAATTTTGAGTTACAATTTGGTAATTTTCTAGATCTTAAAGTTTCCAAAGATCTCTTCATTTCTTTCATACATGCTAGATGTTGTATGAGTTTCAAAAAATTAAAGCTATTTCTATCAGTTATTGAGAGAACTTGGAAAAAATAGCAAGATATTATAGTGATTTCTACTTGGTGAGCCTCAAGTTATCAATTTGAGCCTTTTTAAGCATGCATCATATAGGCTTATAGAAAAACCCTAATGGTAATTTTTCTTAAAAGGTGAGTTATTATTTGGTAATTTTTTACTAGTGCAAAGTTACCAAATGGTAATCATCAATCTAAATTAGATTACAATTTGTAACTTTTTAGTCGTTTGGTTCCAAGGTGGTTACCAAATTTATAGTGCGATACTAGCTTATCTTTGTTCTCCTGCTAGCAGTAGATCCTTGGTATATCAATACCTATATGTGTCTCTGTAAATGCAGCCTTTGTGAAACCAAGGAAGTGGCAAATCAACTTATTTTACTTGGTGATGTTTTCCCCACGACTGTAGGCTGACATGTTCTATGGTTGTTGTTCTTCTGTTTGATGCCAATCGGTGGGATCAACTTATTGTACCTAGGGATGTTTTCCCATGACAGTAGGCTGACATGTTCTATGTGGTTTTTCATCTTCTATTTGATCCCATCTGGTGGGAGGGATGCTCCAATGTGTCAGTGCTGGCCATGAGCCCTCCTTAGGGTTGGTGGTCTAAATTTTGGGTTTCCATTCCTATGGGTTTAGCGACGGTGTTGCTGAGGGAAAGAATAGAGTCATTTGTGATGTGGCCAGGGCAATGCTAGACTATTATTGGGCAGAAGCGTGTGCCACCGCAGTGTATGTACTTAATAAGACACCCACAGTAGCCATACATGGAAGTACGCCAGAGATGCGGCTTACAGGTTTTAGGCCAGACATTGGACACCTCAAAGTGTTTGGTTGCATAGCTTATGTACATGTGCCTGATGTGAGAGAAGGAGGAAGTTGGATCCTAAGGCAGAAAAGTGTGTTTTGTTGGGTATGCATAGGATCGCAAGGCATATAAATGTTACAATCCACAAACTAGGCAAGTGGTTATCTCACGAGATGTGGTGTTTGATGAACTTGCTAGTTGTTGGTACAAGGCAAAGGATGAGGGTGTCATTGATGCTGATGTGCATGTGAACTTGCCACAAGCAAGTTCTATTTCTATGTCTAGGCTAGCACAGTCTGAGAGTAGCACTACTATACGTTCATGGTCAATACGCTAGAGACATGAGAGTGTGAGCACTGGGAGTAGTGCTGTGGATAAAGGGAAAATGAAGGTTGAAGGAATTGGCATTACAGGTTATGAATCGTCAAGTTCATAAAGTTTGGATGAGGAACTTGGCATACCAGTTTTACGCACACTATGTGTGCAAGGCAAGATAGATATGTGCCTCCACATGCTAGAGTGACAGGTGTTCAGAGTGATCCGCATGCATTGTGGAGGTCCCAAAGGGTCAGGTATCCAGTTGGACAGGCTAACATATCATGACTTTGCTATGCATTACGCATATATGACCTCTTTGGTGAAGCATGTGGAGCTTGCATGCTATACAAAAGCTATTGGGAAGCATGTATGGGAGAAGGCAATGGATGTTGAGATGGACGCATTGGTTGAAAATGAAACATGGGATTTGGTTGCCTTACCACCCACAAGGCAAAAATGTCATTGGTTGCAAATGGGTTTATAAGGTGAAATGTAAATCAGATGGTTCCATTGAGCACCATAAAGCGCGGTTTGGTAGCTAAGGATTATGCACAAACCCAAGGCTTGGACTATGATAAAACATTTAGTCCAGTTGTTGCAAAGATGGGAACAGTGAGAGCAGTCATTGCTATGGTTGCAGCAAATGGTTGGGAAATGCATCAAATGGATGTGAAAAATGCATTTCTAAATGGTGATTTACAAGAGGAAGTTTATATGGCACAGCCAGAAGGATATGTACACCCAAGGAATCCCACTCATGTATGCAGATTAAAGAAAGCATTGTATGGTTTGAAGCAAGCCCCTCGTGCTTGGAGTGATAAGATAAGCTGATATCTTATCTCCCTTGGATTTCAGGTTTCTTCAGCAGATTCTTCACTCTATGTGAAGAAAACAGATCATGGGATTGTCTTACTTGTCATCTATGTGGATGACTTGATTGTCACAAGAGATCATGCTACAGATGTTATGCATGTCAAGAAGGCATTGATAGGGTAGTTTGATATGAAAGACTTGGGTGAATTGAGATATTTTCTTGGGATTGAAGTGATCAAAGACCATGCAGGCACATGCTTAGTGCAACGCCAATATGCATTGGATATGTTGGCAAAATATGGGGTGACAGGGTGTAAGCCAATGAGTACACCTTTGGAGCAGAATGTGAAGCTGCGGGCTGATTTTGGGTTGGATGATCCATCTATGTATAGAAAGATGGTTGGCAGTCTTATTTACATGACTATCACACGCCCGAATCTCAGTTATGCTGTGGGGCTAGTAAGCCAATTTATGCAGAGCCCCAGAAAACCTCATTTGGATGCAGTGAGATGTATTATGCGCTATGCAAAGACCATTGCACATTATGGTCTTCTTTATGAGCATGGTAAAGGCTTGGATGTACATGGCTACATAGACGCAGATTGGGCAAGTAGCTCATATGACAGGAGGTCTACTAGTGGTTATGCCTTAACATTTGGAAGTGCAGTGGTGAGTTGGAGCAGCAAGAAGCAACCTACTGTTGCTTTATCTAGTACAGAGGCTGAATACAGGGGTGCATCCATTGCTACATGTGAAGGAGTATGGTTAAAGAGTCTCTTGGCTAATTTGGGTGAGCCTATTGATGGCAAGGTTGTCATTCATTGTGACAACATGAGCAGCATACAGTTGGCTAAGAATCCAATTTTTCATGCGCGGACCAAACACATAGAGGTCCACTATCATTTTGTCAGAGAGAAAGTGTGGGATGGTATAGCAGATTTGCAGTATGTGAAGACTGAAGAGCAGGTGGTCGACATCTTTACAATGCTACTTAGCAGGGAGAAGTGTGGGGAGGTGTCTACGGCATGGTCGTCTTATCAGGGTGGCATGTAGCTTTGACGGTGGCGGCGGTGAGTGCTATTCACCAATTTGAAAACACTTGTTAAGCCAGTGGATGATAGACTGCATGACAGCAACTTTAGAGTACTAGAGTTATGGCATAGTTTTAGCACTAGCTCATATAGTCAGGTTCACACTATAGACCAACCATTGTACGTTGTTGTAAGAGAGTACTTTCCCTTTATGTATGTACTCTTATCTTTTAGTTATATGGTTGTAGAGAAGAGAAAAAGATAGAAGCAAATTCAGCCATCCATCTCTCTCTTATGTCTTGTGACTCTCTTTTGTGTGTGTGCGTGTACGTGTGTGTGTGCGTGTGCGTGGGCGTGGGCGCGCTTGCAAGGAACTCAAGATCTCTCTCTCCCCCTCATTCTCTTTATGGTATCAGAGCTCTAGCTTGTGTGAGAGCTAAGGAGGCAAGCAAGAGGTAAGAACAAGCAAGCAAGGAAGCGATACATGGGTAAGAGCATCATTATCTCTTCCCCTTCTTGTTTAGGTACAACACTCTTTCGAGTAGCTTTGGGAGCTACACATCTTTGATTAAGGAGCTGTCTTTGTAGGCTTGGAGGTGTATGTGTGGTACATAGTACTTTATACTAAAGTTTAGCCAGCCAAAATCATATTTTGGGCGCGTTTTGATCTCCGTTTAGTCGCCTGCAAGGTATTTTCGAGAGTTTTGGAAAATTATGGTAGAGAAATGTCTCTGGTCAAGTCTCTGGTCAAGATCTGGTTATTGCTATGCAATAGTGCATTTTGGGAGTGCAGATAATGTTTACACATGTATTGTTGATAATATTGGGTGCATGTAGTAGTCATAGAAGATATTGTTGTGTTATAGATTGTATATAGAAATTTTTTGTTGCAAGAAAACATGTCTGACAAGCACAATCAAATTGTCAGTGAGAAGCTGGACAAGAACAACTTTCATGCCTAAAAGTTCAAAATGACCAATTTCTTAATGGGTAGGACTATGTCGAAGGAGATAATGAGGAGCCTCTAGAGTTGTCTGAAGAGAATGCCACTCCAATAGATATCAAGGTGCAAGGAAAGTCATGTATTGGCTTTCGATCAGTGTCATAGACACAATGATAAGACACATATAGGATGGCAACACTTCAACAGTTACATGGCAGAACCTAGTGTAGATGTTACAAAGGCAAGGAAACTACAACTAAAACAAGAGCTGTATACTATGGAAAAGAAAAGCATGTCTACCAATTTAAAGATTAAGGGCATTGTTGAATCCCTTGGCTCTATCAATGTATCAGTGGAAGATGATGATTTGGTGAGTGTCTATTTGAATAGGCTTAGCAAAGAGTACAAGCCATTCAAGACCTCCATTGCATTCAGAGAGAATGTTTCCAATTTTCAAGACTTGGTGTCTATGCTAATAATAGAAGAAAAGTCTCTAGGTGAAGACTCACAAAGTAAGAACACATTCGAAAAAGCCTTCTACTCTAATTCATGTAGAGGCAGAGATAGAGACCAAGGCGGTGGTGGCCGATAAGGAAATGATAATTCTGGACAACAACAATCCAATGATTCACAACAGCATCAATCATACACAGGTGGAAGAGGCTAGTCTAGAGCTAGGGGAAACCAAAGAGGCCAAGGTGGATGGCAAAGAAATCAGAGTGCCAATAGTATAGAGTGCTATTATTGTGCTAAACCAAGGCACATGGTAAAGGATTGCTATAAAAAGAAGAATGACATTAAAAGTGGAAAGTTGTAGCAAGGCAACTATGCATCATTGAGTAAATAGGGTGGTGAGATGATAGAAGTGAGTAGCTATTTGTGATGCAGCACATGCTCAGCTCTACAATAACTAGAGATGTGTTAGGATCTCAAGATATATGGTATGTGAATTTTGGCTCCTCTAACCACATGACTAGTCGTGGTGAGTAGAGACATGTAAAAAATAGAAAAAACAGGTTATGTAGAAACACATGATTCTACTATGCATCCCATTGCGCATGTTGGTGAAGTGCCATTGTCTATGTAGGATGATAAAATGAAGTACTTGGTAGATGTAATTCATGTTTCAAATATTACAAAGAACCTAATTTCTATTGGATAGATGGTTGAGCAGGGTCTGCAACAACAAGTGAGGTTTAATCCTGAATGATGTTTTGTGGAAGACTTCAAAAATTAGTGTCCCTTGGTTTTGCAAAGGGTAACAAAAATGGCAGGATGTTTACTTTGTATGTGAACATGCTTGAGGTAAAGGAAACCATGTTTGCGCATGGAACAGGTTTCATTGTAAATATTGACATATGGAACAAGTGCATTGGTCATGTGAATATACAACGATTGAAGTCTATGCAGGCCCAAAGCTGAGGTGTGTACCTGCAAGTTAACTGTCTTCTTATGCCATGCTTTCTCAAGAAATTCTCAAAAGCATGTGAGGTGTATTCACCACCTCCATCTGTCCTCAAACATTTTATCTAAGAGCCATATTGCTTCTCTGCAAAAGCTTTTAAGTCCATAAACTTTCCCAACACTTAACTTTTCTCTCTGAGAAAGTAAATCCAAGTCATTGTGCTGAAATCATCAATGAATGTCACATAATACAAGGTGCCTTTATGGATGGGTTTGTGCAGGACCCCATACATCACTATGCATTATCTCAAGTGGCATGCTACTCATGTTTCCTTTTTTAGGAAATGGCAACCTTGCATGCTTTCCAAACTGGCAAGCATCACAGACATGCATATTCCCATCATACTTGAATCTAGGAAGCCCACTAACAATGCCTCTTGTCTGCATGTTCTTTAACCTTTGTATGTTCACATGTCCAATCCTTTTATGCCACATGTCAATGTCCTGTACCACATTTTGACTTTTAGAGAACATGGCTGATTTCAACTCAGGAATCCCAGCATCCAACTTAAATAACCTGCCTTCTTTCTTACCTTTGGCAAACAATGACTCTACATCCATTTTTGAAATCCTCAAACGAAGCAACCATGCTTGTTGAAACGAACCTGTAAACCTTGTTCCACCATTTGACCAACTCAGGCCAAACTTTTTGTAATAGAAGGCACTTACAAGACATCTACCATAGACTTTGTTTCACCATTGTGCATAATCAATGGTACACTTCCAACATGTGTGATAGCATGTTGGTTATCATCTCCTATTTCCAAATAGCCTTTCACATCCATAGGCTTCATATGCTCAAACCATTTGCCATGACAAGTCATATGGTTTGATGCTTTAGAGTCCATATACCAAGTGTCATCACTTTCACCATTTGTCATCATAGATCCCACAACATGTTTCATGGCAAACAAGTGATTTGCGCTACCATCATTACTACTTGATGCATAATTTCCACCACCATGTTGTGCATAATGTCCACCATGTTGTGCTCTACCCCCTCTCAAATCATTTTGTTTGCGGAAACAATCACATGCCATATGACCAAATTTTCCACAGTAATGGCATTCCACATTTTGCATAGATGTTTGTTGGCCTTGCCAACGTTCTCTACCACGATAATTACCTCTACCTCTTTGAGGTGTATATCCACGACCACCTCTAGCACCATATGTAGGCTGAAAATTCTATTGTGGTGACCTATCCTGCCATCCATGACCATTACCACAACCACGTGATGCAAATCTCCCCTGCCTCTAAATCCCCTTTGTGAATAGAAAGCCTGATTCCTGCCATTATCATCATGGCTAGTAGATGCATCATGAAAAGAGTCACTGAGTTTGATTTCCTCAACAAGCAAGAGTGAAACCAACTCATTAAAATCTGGTAAACCTATACTCCAAGCCGAGATAGATGTATCAAAAGACTTGTACTCCTTGCTAAGACCATGCAAGGCAATGTCTACCAAATCATCATCAGGCATGGGGGCATTGATTGTTGCCAATGCATCTGCATACTTCTTTATCTCTTGTACATAATCATGGATGCTCCTTCCTTTCCGTTTCACATTATGAATCTGTTGTCTCAATTGAGACTTGCGACGAGCACTAGTGTTACAGCTTTACCAATGTATCCCATGCATCCTTGGGATTCTCAGCATCATGTATATGTATAAGTATAGCATCCGAGATACATATAGACAGGTAATGCAAAACTTTGTATGCTCTTTCTGACCATTGCTTATGAGCTACAATCTATTGCTGTGTAGGTTGTCGAGGTAGTTCCGGCTCTGGCTTCGCACCTGTAACAAGGTTCAAAAAACCTTTTCCCTTTAGAAAGCTTTTGATCCTGTACTTCCATTCCTGGAAGTTCTTCATATCCAACTTTTCACCCACAATCTTGTTGAGATTCAAGCTCGATGTCAGTGTGAGCCAGCTATGCTATGTGCTGGCATGTTAGGTAGGAACATGTGTGAGACATAAATGACCGCGTGTCCAGCTGGTCATAGTGTGTGGACATTAGCTAGGGTTAGTAGAGTGTGGACACAACTCATAGGGTGTTGTGTGTATTATGGATTATGGCATTATGCATTGTGTGAGAAGGGAGATGGCTTCCCTCTATGGTTAGGGTTTGCAATATACATTAGGGTTTGCTCCTATGTGTGTGTCTCCTCTTCCTCTACCGTTTTTTCAACATGGTATCAGAGCCTTGTGCTGTTTATTAGGGTTTATGAGTGAGTGAAGAGAAGAGGGAGAAGAAGCTGTGAAGAGAAGCTGTAAAGCTTGCCATTGGAGCTGTGAAGATTAATATCAGATCTGAGAGCTTGGCCTACCGGGTAAGGTCTTCTAAACATCCTTGAGCGGATTGCAGGTGATACAGGCAAAAACAAAGCAATTTAGAGCAACTCAAAGCAAAGCATAATTCTGGTTTTTGAAAGCTTTCCATTTAAGCTTGGAAGCACTGATGTATGGTGGAAATACATGTAAATTTGGCAAAAGACACATGTATCTGACAAGGAGAGATGTATTGGCAACTCCTATGCAAGCCCTATACTGATTTTGGAGCAATTTACATGCATTTGAATGATTGGAAAATTTTGGTTTTTGAGCTCTCACAAAACAGAGAAAAGTAAGTCAAGATTTGATGCATTTGGAGCATGTTTTTGGCAAAAATCAAAGCATTGATGGGTCACACACTTGCCTAGGTGTGTTGGGCACTTAGTCCTATCTTCAATTAATACTTTAAACACTCCCAAACCACCCTACAGGAGGCGGCGCAGCTCCAACAGAGAAACACAACAGAAAATTGATCATTTTGGTACGAGGAGATCGATTCCCACTTGGTTGTTTGATAACTTCCACAATTGCTTTAGAAATTGGTTGCTATACACATTGGAGAAGAGGGCTACATGGTTGGTTTGATCAAGTATGCTTAATTGAGCTGGGAATGAGCTGATTAAACAGGCTGTCCACTGGTTGCAGAGAAATAGAGTGATTTTAATTGAGCAATTAATCCTTGGTCTTAAACAATTGGACAAATTCCTCTTACATGGAGTTAGTGGACACTATTGCTAAGCTAATGAATTCCTGGTTGCTCAATTTGGACAAATATTGAAGAAATTAGAGCCATTTTACTACTGGTTTTTCTAGTTTTTCCCAAAACAGAGAAAGGGGTTTTCAAAAATTGATATGTACACATGTCAGATGGTGTTGATACTCTACATTGAGGTTGTTTAGGTGTCAATGCAAGTTGCCCATACTTGATTGCACCACTACATTGTGATTTGGAGCCTTGGAAAGCGCATCAAAACAGGGTATCTTGGACTGCGTAAGCCAATTCATTTTGAATGATTACATGTTGATTTTCTACATCAAATTTGAAGATTGTTGGCTACCGTGGAGTATCTGGAACATTCATTGGAGTGTGGTTGAGCTGAGGAAGGCTCATTTACAGATTTGGAATTGTGCGGAAGGTGTTTTGCATTGAGCAAACATGTCGGATTATCCAGTTCAGATTGTTGGTGAAAGGCTGGATAGGAAGAACATCCAGGCATGGAAGTACAGGATCAAAAGTTTCTTGAAGGGAAAAGGTTTTTGGAATCTCATTACAGGTGCTAAGCCAGAGCCTGAGCTACCCCGACAACCTACACAGCAGCAGGTTATTGCTCATAAGCAATGGTCAGAAAGAGCATTCAAAGTGCTGCATTATCTGTCTATATGTATTTCTGATGCTATGCTCATACACATACAGGATGCTGAAAATCCCAAAGATGCATGGGATACTTTGGTAAAGATGTTTGATACAGACACGAGTGCTCGCAAGTCTCAATTGCAGCAGATACATAATGTGAAGCGGAATAAAAGGAGCATACATGATTATGTGCAAGAAATAAAGAAGTTTGCAGATGCATTGGCAACAATAAATGCCCCCATGCCTGATGATGATTTGGTGGATATTACCTTGCGTGGTCTTGGCAAGGAATATAAATCTTTTGATACATCTATCTCAGTGAGGAGTACAGGTTTACCAGACTTTGATGAGTTGGTTTCACTCTTACTTGTTGAGGAAATCAAACTCAGTGATTCATTTCTAGATGCATCTACTAGCCATGATGACAATGGCAGAAATCAGGCTTTCTATTCTCAGATAGGCTTTAGAGGCAAGGGGAGATTCACATCACGTGGACGTGGTGGTAATGGTCGTGGATGTCAGGACAGGTCATCACAACAGAATTTTCAGCCTTCATATGGTGCTAGAGGTGGTCGTGGATATGCACCTCAGAGAGGCAGAGGTAACCCCCGTGGTAGAGGACGTTGGCAAGGCCAACAAACATCTATGCAAGATGTTGAATGCCATTATTGTGGGAAATATGGTCATATGGCGAGAGATTGTTTTCGCAAACAGAATGATTTGAGAGGGGGTAGAGTACAATGTGGTGGTCATTATGGTGAAAATTATGCACAACATGGTGGTGGAAATTATGCATCAAGCATTAATGATGGCACTGCAAATCATTTGTTCGCCATGAAACATGTTGTTGGATCTATGATGACAAATGCTGAGAATGATGATACTTGGTATATGGATTTTGGAGCATCAAACCATATGATATGTCATGGTGAATGGTTTGAGCATATGAAGCCTATGGATGTGAAAGGCTATGTGGAAACAGGAGATGATACTCAGCATGCCATTACACATGTTGGAAGTGTACCATTGGTCATGCACAATGGTCAAACAAAATCTATGTCTGATGTATTGTACGTGCCTTCGATCACAAAGAGCTTGGCCTCAGTTGGTCAAATGGTGGAACAGGGATTACAGGTTCGTTTCAACGAGCATGGTTGCTTCGTTGAGAACTTCAAACATGGATGTAGAGTCATTGCCAAAGGCAAGAAAGAAGGCAGGTTGTTTAAGCTGGATGCTGGAATTCCTGAGTTAAAATCAGCCATGTTCTCTAAAAGCAGGAATGTGGTACAGGACATTGATATGTGGCATAAGAGGATTGGACATGTCAATATTCAAAGTTTAAAGAACATGCAGACAAGAGGCATTGTCAGTGGATTGCCTAGATTCAAATATGATGGGAATATGCATGTTTGTGAAGCCTGTCAGTTTGGAAAGCAGGCAAGGTTGAGGTTTCCTAGAGAAGGAAATATGAGTAGCAGGCCACTTGAGATAGTACATAGTGATGTATGGGGTCCTGCACAAAATCCATCTATCAAAGGCAGTTTATACTATGTGACATTCATTGATGACTTCAGCAGGATGACATGGATATACTTTCTCAGAGAGAAGAGTGAAGTGTTGGAAAAATTCATGGATTTCAAAGCTTTTGCAGAAAAGCAATATGGCTGTTGGATTAAATGTTTGAGAACAGATGGAGGTGGTGAATACACCTCAAAAGCTTTTGAGCATTTCTTGAGGAAGCATGGAATAAGAAGACAATTGACTTGTAGGTATACACCTCAGCAGAATGGTGTGGCTGAGAGAAAGAATAGAGTCATATGTGAAGTGGCTAGGGCGATGCTCAATGAAAAGAGCATGCCAGATTACTATTGGGCAGAAGCATGTGCTACTGCAGTGTATATACTGAACAAAACACCTACATCAGCCATTCATGGAAGTACGCCAGAGATGCGGCTTACAGGTTATAGGCCAGACATTGGACACCTCAAAGTTTTTGGATGCATAGCTTATGTACATGTGCCTGATGAAAGAAGAAGAAAGTTGGATCCTAAGGAAGAAAAGTGTGTATTTGTTGGATATGCACAGGATAGGCATACAAATGTTATAATCCACAAACTAGACAAGTGGTCATCTCACGAGATGTGGTGTTTGATGAGCTTGCTAGTTGGTACAAAGCAAAAGATGAGGGTGTCATTGAGTCACTTGAGGCTGATGTGCCTGTGAACTTGCCACAAGCAAGTTCTAGTTCTACTTCTATGTCTGGGCCAGCAGTATAGCAGAAGCTGAGAGTAGTACTGTACGTCCATGGTCAGGACGTTTGAGGCATGAGAGTGTGAGCACTGGGAGTAGTGTTATGGATAAAGGAAAGAAGAAGGTTGAAGGCATTGGAATTACAGGTTATGAGTCATCGAGTTCAGAGAGTTTGGATGAGGAGCTTGGCATACCTGTTTTACGCACACCTGGTGCTAGGCAGGATAGATATGTGCCACCACATGCTAGAGTTACAGGTGTACAAAGTGACCCGCATGCATTGCGGAGATCCCAGAGGGTGAGATATCCCGTTGAGACAGGTTGACATATCGAGATTTTGCTATGCACTATGCATATATGACATCTATGGTGAAGCATGTGGAACCTACATGCTATACAGAAGCTATTGGAGAGCATGTATGGGAGAAAGCAATGGATGTTGAGATGGACGCATTAGTTCATAATGACACATGGGACTTGGTTGCATTACCAAGGGACAAAAATGTTGTTGGCTGTAAATGGGTTTACAAAGTGAAGTGCAAATCTGATGGTTCCATTGAAAGACATAAAGCAAGATTGGTAGCAAAGGGTTATGCACAAACCCAAGGTTTGGACTATGATGAAACGTTTAGTCCAGTGGCAAAGATGGGCACAGTGAGAGCAGTCATTGCTATGGCTACAGGGAAATGCATCAAATGGATGTTAAGAATGCATTTCTAAATGGAGATCTACAAGAGGAAGTGTATATGGCACAGCCAGAAGGGTATGTACACCCAAGATATCCCACTCATGTATGCAAATTGAAAAAGGCATTATATGGTTTGAAGCAAGCACCTCGTGCTTGGAGTGATAAGATGAGCAGATATCTTATCTCTCTTGGATTTTAGATTTCTATAGCAGATTCTTCACTCTATGTGAAGAAGACAGAACATGGGATTGTTTTACTCGTCATCTATGTGGATGACTTGATTATCACAGGTGATCATGATGCAGATGTGATGCATGTCAAGAAAGCTTTGAGTGGGCAATTTGACATGAAAGATCTTGGTGAGTTGAGATACTTCCTTGGAATTGAAGTGGTCAAAGATCATGCAGGTACATGGTTAGTACAGCGCCAATATGCATTGGATATGTTGGCAAAATATGGCATGACAGGGTGTAAGCCTATGAGTACACCTTTGGAGCAAAATGTGAAGTTGCGGGCTGATTATGGCGAGGAATTGGATGATCCATCTATGTACAGAAAGATGGTTGGTAGTCTCATTTATATGACTATCACACGCCCAGATTTGAGTTATGCTGTGGGGCTAGTAAGCTAGTTCATGCAGAGCCCCAAAAAACCACATTTGGATGCAGTGAGACACATTATGAGATATGTGAAGACCACTGCACATTATGGTCTACTCTATGAGAGTGGTAAAAGCTTGGACATACATGGCTACATAGATGCTGATTGGGCAGGTAGCTCTTATGACAGGAGGTCTACTAGTGGTTATACTTTTACACTTGGAAGTGCCGTGGTGAGTTGGAGTAGCAAGAAGCAAGCTACAGTTGCTTTATCTAGTACAGAGGCTGAATACAGGGGTGTAGCCATTGCTACTTGTGAAGCTGTATGGTTAAAGAATCTCTTGGCAGATTTGGGTGAGCCTATTGATGGCAAAGTTGTCATTTATTGTGACAACATGAGCAGTATACAGTTGGCCAAGAATCCAGTATTTCATGCGAGGACCAAACACATAGAGGTCCATTATCACTTTGTCAGAGAGAAGGTGCTGGATGGTACAGTTGATCTACAGTATGTGAAGGCTGATGAGCAGGTGGCAGATATCTTTACAAAGCCACTTAGCAGGGAAAAGTTTGAGTACTTCCGTACTATGTTGGGAGTACATGGGATGAGCTTGAGGGGGAGTGTTGAGAGCCTTGCTATCCCAAGCTCATCTACATCTTCATCGGCAGTACATCATGAGCTTGAGAGGGGCTGTTGAGATTCAAGCTCGATGTCAGCCTGAGCCAGCTATGCTATGTGTTGGCATGTTAGGTAGGAACATGTGTGAGACATAAATGACCGCGTGTCCAGCTGGTCATAGTGTGTGGACATTAGCTAGGGTTAGTAGAGTGTGGACACAACTCATAGTGTGTTGTGTGTATTATGGATTATGGTATTATGCATTGTGTAAGAAGGGAGATGGCTTCCCTCTATGGTTAGGGTTTGCAATATACATTAGGGTTTGCTCCTATGTGTGTGTCTCCTCTTCCTCTACCGTTTTTTCAACAAATCTGTACTAGGTTGTCTGACATATTTGCTCAATGTAAATGCACCTTCCGCACACGTCCAAATTTGTAAACGAGCCTTCCTCAGCTCAACCACACTCTAATAAGTGTTCCAGATACTCCAAATCACTCAACAAACTTCACTTTTGATGTAGAAAATCAAACTGATTGCATCCAAAATGAACTGGTATACGCAGTCCAAGGTACCCTATTTTGTTGCGCTTTCCAAGGCTTCAAATTGCAATGTAGTGGTTCAATCAAGTGTGGATAAGCTGCATTGACACCTAAACAAGCTCAATATTGCATATCAACACCAACCAAGGTGCGTACATACCAAATTTGTCAAATCCCCTTCTCTGTTTTGAGAAGAGAGAGAGAAAATATTCTAGAGAGAGAATATTCAGATTATGAATATTTTTGGATAGAAAAATAACTCATCTTATTAAAATAAGTTCCCCTGAAACAGAAATTCAAAAAGAACTTTCCAATGTGCAATTAGAATTAATTGAAAATAGATATGAAGGACCTTAGCCTAAGGGTCTAGATTTTCAGAAATTTTTGGATTATGGTCCAATTAAGGTTCCTATGGGCCAATAGCATCAATCCATGTGTAGGGAGGAGATAAATCCAATTTTGTAAAAGTAGATACCCAAAAATGAGTAAATGCTCACATAAAATGAAGAGTTGACTATGTACAAGGTTTATTAGTAAAAAACTATGAGTAATATCAAAAAAATGAGATAAATTGAGTATCCAAAAATGAGTAAATGCTCACATAAGATGAAGAGTTGAATATGTACAAGGTTTATTAGTAAAAAACTATGAGTAATATCAAAAAAATGAGATAAATTGAGTATCCAAAAATGAGTAAATGCTCACATAAGATGAAGAGTTGAAAATGTACAAGGTTTATTAGTAAAAAACTATGAGCAATATTAAAAATATGAGATATTTTGGGTATAATCATTCCATTTTGACACATATGTAAGGAAGGGGAGTCCATTAAAGGAGGTGCATATTTCACATGCTTGAATGAGTTTTAAACTAAAAAATAATGTGATATTTTTATCTCATCTCTCTCTTGAACCAAACCAAATCAAAAGGGAACCAAACCGAATCAAAAAGGAACCAAACTAGGTCCAAATCTAGTCCAAATTCAACCAAACTGAATTTGGAAAATTCTAGAATTCAGTTAGCTTTGGTTAGAGCTTCCCTCTCCTATAAATAGAACATGAGTCCTTTGAAAAAAAGAGAAGAATTTTACTATACTAGAGTTATGCTGAAATAATGCTAGTTTCTACTATTCTCTAAAATTCTCTCCAAATTGAAGAAATTGAAACTTTCCTCTTTCTTCAATCCCCATTGGTGGCTCCATCAACATACTTAACCAATTGATTGGTTGGGGGTCTCTACCGTGAACAAAGAATCAAGCAATTTGTAAGGTAAGTGTGGTGAATTTTGATCTTTTCTATATTTTCTCAATGTTTCTCTCTTCTCAACCCCTCTCAAGCTTGAGAAGCTTAATTAAAATGGTTTTTTTTAATGCTATTGAAGTAATTAATGAATGATAGTAAAGAATTACATAAATTTCTATTTATGCTTAATTCTAATGGTTTTTATGTAATATCTCTCTCACACTCAAGAAATGGTCATACTCATGACCATTTCTCAATCCAAATGAAGCTTTTCATAAAGTTTTTTCTTAATCCAAGATTAATCTATGCTTAAGACCAAATTAATGGCTTTCCCTATGCTTTTAGTTTATGTATTTCATGAATATTGATGATTCAATTCATTATGGATTAATGATCCAATTGGGGATCATTCTAATTATTTCCTTATGATAAGCTTTATCCCTTAGAAAAATTGAGATTTATCAGTCTCATAGAAGCGGAGCTATGGCAAAAATTTTATAAAAATTACGCATAAAATAATTTCATTCAAAGCATGAAAAGAGGATTTCCTACCATATTCTAGGAATTATCATCCTAGATCAATTGAAAGATATTCATTGTAATCCTAGAGAAATTAATTCTTATATTATGCATAATTGATTTTCATGCATAGAAGTATGCATAGAAGATGATTATTTTATTATAAAAGAGTTACTTTTAGCATAATTGAATTTCATGCATAGAGGTATGCATAAGAGATGAATATTTTATTATAAAAGTGTTACTTTTAGCATAATTGAATTTCATGCATAGAGGTATGCATAAGAGATGAATATTTTATTATAAAAGAGTTACTTTTAGCATAATTGAATTTCATGCATAGAGGTATGCATAAGAGATGCATGAGCTACCCCGACAACCTACACAGCAGCAGGTTATTGCTCTAAGCAATGGTCAGAAAGAGCATTCAAAGTGCTGCATTATCTGTCTATATGTATTTCTGATGCTATGCTCATACACATACAGGATGCTGAAAATCCCAAAGATGCATGGGATACTTTGGTAAGGATGTTTGATACAGACACGAGTGCTCGTCGCAAGTCTCAATTGCAGCAGATACATAATGTGAAGCGGAATAAAAGGAGCATACATGATTATGTGCAAGAAATAAAGAAGTTTGCAGATGCATTGGCAACAATAAATGCCCCCATGCCTGATGATGATTTGGTGGATATTACCTTGCGTGGTCTTGGCAAGGAATATAAATCTTTTGATACATCTATCTCAGTGAGGAGTACAGGTTTACCAGACTTTGATGAGTTGGTTTCACTCTTACTTGTTGAGGAAATCAAACTCAGTGATTCATTTCTGGATGCATCTACTAGCCATGATGACAATGGCAGAAATCAGGCTTTCTATTCTCAGAGAGGCTTTAGAGGCAGGGGAGATTCACATCACGTGGACGTGGTGGTAATGGTCGTGGATGGCAGGACAGGTCATCACAACAGAATTTTCAGCCTTCATATGGTGCTAGAGGTGGTCGTGGATATGCACCTCAGAGAGGCAGAGGTAACCCCCGTGGTAGAGGACGTTGGCAAGGACAACAAACATCTATGCAAGATGTTGAATGCCATTATTGTGGGAAATATGGTCATATGGCGAGAGATTGTTTTCGCAAACAGAATGATTTGAGAGGGGGTAGAGCACAACGTGGTGGTCATTATGGTGAAAATTATGCACAACATGGTGGTGGAAATTATGCATCAAGCATTAATGATGGCACTGCAAATCATTTGTTCGCCATGAAACATGTTGTTGGATCTATGATGACAAATGCTGAGAATGATGATACTTGGTATATGGATTCTGGAGCATCAAACCATATGACGTGTCATGGTGAATGGTTTGAGCATATGAAGCCTATGGATGTGAAAGGCTATGTGGAAACAGGAGATGATACTCAGCATGCCATTACACATGTTGGAAGTGTACCATTGGTCATGCACAATGGTCAAACAAAATCTATGTCTGATGTATTGTACGTGCCTTCGATCACAAAGAGCTTGGCCTCAGTTGGTCAAATGGTGGAACAGGGATTACAGGTTCGTTTCAAACAACGAGCATGGTTGCTTCGTTGAGGACTTCAAACATGGATGTAGAGTCATTGCCAAAGGCAAGAAAGAAGGCAGGTTGTTTAAGCTGGGGATGCTGGAATTCCTGAGTTAAAATCAGCCATGTTCTCTAAAAGCAGGAATGTGGTACAGGACATTGATATGTGGCATAAGAGGATTGGACATGTCAATATTCAAAGTTTAAAGAACATGCAGACAAGAGGCATTGTCAGTGGATTGCCTAGATTCAAATATGATGGGAATATGCATGTTTGTGAAGCCTGTCAGTTTGGAAAGCAGGCAAGGTTGAGGTTTCCTAGAGAAGGAAATATGAGTAGGCAGGCCACTTGAGATAGTACATAGTGATGTATGGGGTCCTGCACAAAATCCATCTATCAAAGGCAGTTTATACTATGTGACATTCATTGATGACTTCAGCAGGATGACATGGATATACTTTCTTAGAGAGAAGAGTGAAGTGTTGGAAAAATTCATGGATTTCAAAGCTTTTGCAGAAAAGCAATATGGCTGTTGGATTAAATGTTTGAGAACAGATGGAGGTGGTGAATACACCTCAAAAGCTTTTGAGCATTTCTTGAGGAAGCATGGAATAAGAAGACAATTGACTTGTAGGTATACACCTCAGCAGAATGGTGTGGCTGAGAGAAAGAATAGAGTCATATGTGAAGTGGCTAGGGCGATGCTCAATGAAAAGAGCATGCCAGATTACTATTGGGCAGAAGCATGTGCTACTGCAGTGTATATACTGAACAAAACACCTACATCAGCCATTCATGGAAGTACGCCAGAGATGCGGCTTACAGGTTATAGGCCAGACATTGGACACCTCAAAGTTTTTGGATGCATAGCTTATGTACATGTGCCTGATGAAAGAAGAAGAAAGTTGGATCCTAAGGAAGAAAAATGTGTATTTGTTGGATATGCACAGGATCGAAAGGCATACAAATGTTATAATCCATAAACTAGACAAGTAGTCATCTCACGAGATGTGGTGTTTGATGAGCTTGCTAGTTGGTACAAAGCAAAAGATGAGGGTTTCATTGAGTCACTTGAGGCTGATGTGCCTGTGAACTTGCCACAAGCAAGTTCTAGTTCTACTTCTATGTCTGGGCTAGCAGCAGCAGAAGCTGAGAGTAGTACTGTACGTCCATGGTCAAGACGTTTGAGGCATGAGAGTGTGAGCACTGGGAGTAGTGCTATGGATAAAGGAAAGAAGAAGGTTGAAGGCATTGGAATTACAGGTTATGAGTCATCAAGTTCAGAGAGTTTGGATGATGAGCTTGGCATACCTGTTTTACGCACACCTGGTGCTAGGCAGGATAGATATGTGCCACCACATGTAGAGTTACAGGTGTACAGAGTGACCCGCATGCATTGCGGAGATCCCAGAGGGTGAGATATCCCGTTGACAGGTTGACATATCGAGATTTTGCTATGCACTATGCATATATGACATCTATGGTGAAGCATGTGGAACCTACATGCTATACAGAAGCTATTGGAGAGCATGTATGGGAGAAAGCAATGGATGTTGAGATGGACGCATTAGTTCATAATGACACATGGGACTTGGTTGCATTACCAAAGGACAAAAATGTTATTGGCTATAAATGGGTTTACAAAGTGAAGTGCAAATCTGATGGTTCCATTGAAAGACATAAAGCAAGATTGGTAGCAAAGGGTTATGCACAAACCCAAGGTTTGGACTATGATGAAACGTTTAGTCCAGTGGCAAAGATGGGCATAGTGAGAGCAGTCATTGCTATGGCTGTAGCTAATGGCTGGGAAATGCATCAAATGGATGTCAAGAATGCATTTCTAAATGGAGATCTACAAGAGGAAGTGTATATGGCACAGCCAGAAGGGTATGTACACCCAAGATATCCCACTCATGTATGCAAATTGAAAAAGGCATTATATGGTTTGAAGCAAGCACCTCGTGCTTGGAGTGATAAGATGAGCAGATATCTTATCTCTCTTGGATTTCAGATTTCTACAGCAGATTCTTCACTCTATGTGAAGAAGACAGAACATGGGATTGTTTTACTCGTCATCTATGTGGATGACTTGATTATCACAGGTGATCATGATGCAGATGTGATGCATGTCAAGAAAGCTTTGAGTGGGCAATTTGACATGAAAGATCTTGGTGAGTTGAGATACTTCCTTGGAATTGAAGTGGTCAAAGATCATGCAGGTACATGGTTAGTACAGCGCCAATATGCATTGGATATGTTGGCAAAATATGGCATGACAGGGTGTAAGCCTATGAGTACACCTTTGGAGCAAAATGTGAAGTTGCGGGCTGATTATGGCGAGGAATTGGATGATCCATCTATGTACAGAAAGATGGTTGGTAGTCTCATTTATATGACTATCACACGCCCGGATTTGAGTTATGCTGTGGGGCTAGTAAGCTAGTTCATGCAGAGCCCCAGAAAACCACATTTGGATGCAGTGAGACACATTATGAGATATGTGAAGACCACTGCACATTATGGTCTACTCTATGAGAGTGGTAAAAGCTTGGACATACATGGCTACACGGATGCTGATTGGGCAGGTAGCTCTTATGACAGGAGCTCTACTAGTGGTTATGCTTTTACACTTGGAAGTGCCGTGGTGAGTTGGAGTAGCAAGAAGCAAGCTACAGTTGCTTTATCTAGTACAGAGGCTGAATACAGGGGTGCAGCCATTGCTACTTGTGAAGCTGTATGGTTAAAGAATCTCTTGGCAGATTTGGGTGAGCCTATCGATGGCAAAGTTGTCATTTATTGTGACAACATGAGCAGTATACAGTTGGCCAAGAATCCAGTATTTCATGCGAGGACCAAACACATAGAGGTCCATTATCACTTTGTCAGAGAGAAGGTGCTGGATGGTACAGTTGATCTACAGTATGTGAAGACTGATGAGCAAGTGGCAGACATCTTTACAAAGCCACTTAGCAGGGAAAAGTTTGAGTACTTCCGTACTATGTTGGGAGTACATGGGATGAGCTTGAGGGGGAGTGTTGAGAGCCTTGATATCCCAAACTCATCTACATCTTCATCGGTAGTACATCATGAGCTTGAGAGGGGCTGTTGAGATTCAAGCTCGATGTCAGCCTGAGCCAGCTATGCTATGTGTTGGCATGTTAGGTAGGAACATGTGTGAGACATAAATGACCGCGTGTCCAGCTGGTCATAGTGTGTGGACATTAGCTAGGGTTAGTAGAGTGTGGACACAACTCATAGGGTGTTGTGTGTATTATGGATTATGGCATTATGCATTGTGTAAGAAGGGAGATGGCTTCCCTCTATGGTTAGGGTTTGCAATATACATTAGGGTTTGCTCCTATGTGTGTGTCTCCTCTTCCTCTACCGTTTTTTCAACAAATCTGTACTAGGTTGTCTGACATATTTGCTCAATGTAAATGCACCTTCCGCACACGTCCAAATTTGTAAACGAGCCTTCCTCAGCTCAACCACACTCTAATAAGTGTTCCAGATACTCCAAATCACTCAACAAACTTCACTTTTGATGTAGAAAATCAAACTGATTGCATCCAAAATGAACTGGCATACGCAGTCCAAGGTACCCTATTTTGTTGCGCTTTCCAAGGCTTCAAATTGCAATGTAGTGGTTCAATCAAGTGTGGATAAGCTGCATTGACACCTAAACAAGCTCAATGTTGCATATCAACACCAACCAAGGTGCGTACATACCAAATTTGTCAAATCCCCTTCTCTGTTTTGAGAAAAAACCAATAAAACCAGTAGTAAAATTGCTCTAATTCCTTTGATTCTTGTCCAAATTGAGAGACCAGGCATTCATTAGCTTAGCATTGATGTCTACTAACTCCATGTAAAAGGAATTAGACCAATTGTTTAAGATGAGAGAGTAATTAGCTGATTAATCATGCTCTATTTCACTAATCACAGTAGACAACCTGTTTAATCAGCTCATAATCAGCTCCATAATGCATAATTGCTTCAACCAATCATATAGCAACCTCCTCAAGTATGTGTATCACACAATTTCTAAGCAAGTTTTGAATTTAATCAATCAACCAAGTAGTATTTGGCCTCCACTTTTCAAAATGGTGAAAAAATTGCTATGTTCCTTCCCTACAGGCTGCGCCGCCTGCTCCTGAGGTGAATTGGTAAGTTTATAAAGGTATTTGAAGATAGATATGGGTGCCCACCTAGGCATGTACTCAATCCATCAATTGAGTAATTTTTGCAAAAAACTAGCTTTAATTTCATCCACAATGAGCATCATTTCTCTGTTTTTGTGAAGGCTTCAAACCAATGATTTTCCTCTCACATAAATGCATCAACTTTGCTCCAAATTCAATGTAGGGCTTGCACATGAGTTGCCAATACATTAATCCTTGTCACATACATGTTTTTTTGCCAGATTGCATCCATTTTCACAATACATCACTGCTTTCAAGCTCCAGTGGTAAGCTTGCAAAAACCAGAATTTTCTTTTGCTTTGGGCAACCCTGATTTGCCTTGTTTGTGCTTGAATCACCTGCAATCCGCTCAAGGGTGTTTAGTAGTCCTTACCCGGTAGGCCAAGCTCTCAGAATTTTCTTTTGCTTTGGGCAAACCTGATTTGCCTTGTTTGTGCTTGAATCACCTGCAATCCGCTCAAGGGTGTTTAGTAGTCCTTACCCGGTAGGCCAAGCTCTCAGATTTGATGGAAATCGGTGTGCTCCAAGCTTCACAGCATCAATGGCAAGCTTCACAGCTTTTCTTCATAGCTTCTTCTCCCTCTTCTCTCCATTAGGGAAAATGTGGACTCATTTTTGGGCCCTCTAAGAAATGCCAAGTCATCATTTTATTATGAAAAGGGGGATTGTGGATAACTCTATCCATAGTACCTCAAAACTGTATCATGTAACATATCATTGCAAAGATCTTGATGAGAGGATTCTAACGCACCAACCTCCAATAAATTTGGAGTTTTATGCTCAAGTTATGGCCTCCCCACCAAAAAGCAACCTCAAAAGTTCCGTAACGGAAGCCTCACCCTCATTAGTCCTTATGGAATATTCCCTAAGAATCTCAAAGAGCTTAAAAGGTCCAAAAAGTGAGTCCTTATGGAATATTCCCTAGAATCTCAAAGAGCTTAAAAGGCCCAAAAGTGAGTCCAAATTTTCCCTAATGACTCACTCATAAACCCTAATTAGAGAGCACCAAGCTCTGATACCATGAGGAGAAATAGGTAGAGGGAGAGGAGATACACACACAGGAGCAAACCCTAATTATATATTACAAACCCTAACCATAGAGGGAAGCCATCTCCCTACTCACACAATGCATAAAGCCATAATCTACAACACACTACTTGTGTTGTGTCCACACACAGCTAACCCTAGCTAATGTCCACACACACTATGACCAGCTGGACGCGGTCATTTATGTCTCACACATGTTACTACCTAACACATAGTGCAGCTGGCACAAGCTGACGTCGAGCTTGAATCTCAACAGTCCACATAATGATCGCGCACTTACCAAAAATCTAAGGAATTAATCCATTATGCATATTAAGGAGACTTCATGCACACATTATTAGATGACACTTCATCCTTTTTCCACACCAGTGGCACATATGCCTTGATAGTCCTTTCTACCTTGTGGTCCATCTGACACCATACCTTTCGCCAATAAGTGCACCCAATGGTCTCTTCTGTACCTTATCATGGCACTTTGACATCGAATCCCATTCTTACATGCAGTCGTGTGACATGCTAGCATGTTACATGCTTGCCTTTGATCCAGTTGACTTGGCTAGTCTTCTTCATTGTGTCTTGTTCTTGCATAATCTAGCCCTCTTTTCATCCTTGAAGAACACTCACAAGGGGTACTAGCCTTCTATCTACACATGACATGCTACGCCACCAAAGAATCCTCAATCTTGCCCAATCAAATGGGCACCCCAATCATGATTTATGGAGTTGTCTGGATAAAATGAAAATCTTCACACTCAAGGATGATTCAATCCACCATGCTCCCCATCTTCCTCTGAGGCACAACACTTGCTTCAATCTGTGCTACACAAGTAAGGCAGATTTTAAAGAAATGCCACATGCCCAAGGTCGGCATTGTTGAACAATTTGACATTTCACCTCAAAGCCAAGAAATCTCTATAATGCATCACTTATTTCCAACACCATTGCCATGCTTCAAGCAAGTAGGATGAAGAGCCATAACACTTCAAAAAGAGGCTCAAGAAGCACCTGCATTTATTCGACCATGGTTGGCAAGCTGCCCATTGTTCACGGCTTACCACTATACCTACCGGAAAGGGTGTCCTCAATTCTTCTATTCTCGTGGACAACACAACCTCAATCACACTCGCAAGACTAACCTTATTCACACCTATGATACCAATCTTATTACACATCAACAATTAATTCCCTATCTCAAACCATTTGTAAGAGTCAAAGAAAGTAGAATGAAAAGAAAGAAGAGTGTTTGAGTTTTCATTAGAAGAAGCTTCTACAAGGTGAAACCTCCCAATGTCCACTCACACCACCTATAATAGGAATTTTTCTTTTATGAACCTGCATTAAGACTCATTGTTAATAGCCCTCTACGCACATTTCTAGATGGGGGGATCATGCTCACAAGCCTAATGAGCCATCGCCTAGACTTTTCTCAAATCAGTAGGAACCTTCTGTGACCTCGTCTTTAACCACACCACCCGATCAATCCACATTAACTCTATCCCAAGTGCTCAACCATGCTAAACCCCTTGAGCCAGTGAGGTTGCCAAGCTCCATTGGCTATAGGCAAAGCTATACACAATTCCACTACCATGCTGATCTAATGATCTTGAATCTCCATGAAATAGAATGTCAAGTAAATGTCTAATAAAGTAGCAAGTTGAGTTGGAGAATTCTTCCTATTGGATAAGTGCACACACATTTCCCTTTGCTCATGCACGTCACTTGCATATTCCACTATGGGCATCACAAATATTTCTCTTCTTGCATCTCACAAAATACACCACAAACACTTCTTGCATCTCATGGTGGCACACACAAACACTTTGATGTGTGTGAACACACTTAGGACCGCCGGGGCACTTTTTCCCTCTTTAGGAGGTTTTTTCCCCCGGCTTGTATATACGCCCATCATTCTAGGGCTAACTCATCTTTTGTACATTGACACAATCTAATACATTGAGTGTTGTGTGCATTCTTGCTTCTTCTTCTCCAAGCTTGGTGTGCTTTCCTGCAACCCTAATTCCAACACATATTTGTAAACTCACCCTTTCACACACTAGTTTGCACTTTTCCAAAACAATCACATTCTTGCACACCCTCTAGATCACTACTTAGCACCTTCCCTAGAAATCACTTCTTAAAAAATGTTTAAAAACCTCACACATTACATGCACTAGTTCATTTACGTTATCCATTCACTTTTTTATTTTTAAAAAGGGCTTGGGAGTAGATGCATAACCTATCACAATATATTTCAAACCACTACCGCATTTTCATCATCTTCATGGGAGCACCTTGTCATTTTGAGGACTTATTCAAGGCAATTCTTCTTCACCATTTCTTGGACCCCATCTTGCATTTATTTAATTATACGAGCATTGTTTACATTTAAAAACTATAGCCTATTCCAAATGTAAAAATTCATATATATATATATATATATATCTTGGTCATATGTAAGGCATGTGAATTTTTTTTAGATTTCACCATATAAGGTGAGTAATAAGCCTAGTAGAATAGGTTTAGCAATCCAAGTCAAGGAGGGTGGGAATAATGGCTTAAATTATTTTGAATTGGGATAGTATTATAATCCACAAAGAGGGCCAAAAGACTTGGCATTTATTAGAATTTTCCACATGTGCACAAGTCTTACAGCACCAAAGCAGAGGAGATGAGCATTATGCCTAAATAATTCAAGATTCCATTTGATATTATATACATATATGTACACTTTTTTTTCCCAAGATGGCTTGGAAAAAAAAAAGTCTTGGAGACATGGGAGACCCACCAAAAAGGACTTTTTTCAAGGTATACATTTTTAAATTCAAATTTTTACCATCTTCCACTTAAAATTTGGGGATGAGACTTTCCAATTCATATTATGTATGATACCAAAAGTCAAATTTTTAGAGCACGCGGCAAACTTCAATTTTGGTTTTGGAAGCTCCTCAATCCGAGCTACACAGAAAAAGTTACAACCAAAACAGTGGATTGCAAAAATTTTGGACAATTTACCCAAACCTCTTCCTCACTCATTCTCTTACCCACAATTACATTCACCACTTTGTAATGATTTCACCCCAAATCTATTTAAAATAGCCTTTGAAAATCTTAGCGCAAAAGAGAATTGTAATCATATCTTTTGAATTTTTCTCCACCATCTTGGACCTAGCAGCAGTTGAGACTTGGTCCAATTACAATTTCTTCGTCGAACCATTTTCACACCACTTAAATCCTTGCTAAGGGAGTCCCTCTCCACTTGTAAAAGGGCACCATCAAAGAACAAGTTTTCTCTTAGTCCTCAAGCTCATGCTAGCCTCTTCTTTCCCCATCACCCATACCTTCACCAAAGTCTTTGGTTTTCCTCTGTCTATGCTCACCGCATCATGTGGATCTTGCCAACATCACCCTAGGTGTGTGAAATCCATGTGTGATTAAGCCACCTTTCTCTCTCCATGTACTTTGAGAACTAATAAGTAATCTATGGTCTATTCCATATGTTTCAAGCCTCAGTTTCCATTAATGGGTTGTGTATTTATGACATGGATGCTTCCTTTTTTGTTCTTCCATTGAGTTGGTTTAGGATCAAGAGCTCTCTTCTTTTTTGTCTTTGTGAGTGTGTTTCTTTTGGGAGGTGATAGAGGCCACATTTCAGGAAAATCACCCTCATAAATTGGTGTCCCCAGTGAGGATTATTCTCCAAGCCCCTTCATTTTACAATTTTCCTATCACTTAGGTTTGTCTTAGGAGGATAAACCACCCTAATTTGCCAATTAGGCCAAATCATCCTTATCAACCTATTCCATCCTTGTTGATTCATGTGGTTCTAAGCCACAAAGCTAATTTCCAACAATGCCTTACATTGCTCTTCAGGGCTGAGCGGCTAGCAGAGATCAATGCATCCCAAGAACCATTCATTTTACCCCTTCTTAATTATGAGCTCACATTTGATGTATTTATATTTTTTTTGATGTCCTAATATCCACTTTTCCTAGTAAACAAGTTTTCTTCCTTTATTTTCTTGAGCCCTCATCTTCTTGAATTTTTTCCAAATGGCTACGTCTTTTCCCAACTTCCATGGGAGAACAAACGAAGATGCCATGGAGTTTTTGGATAATCTAGAGATGGCCCATCTCATTTCTGGGCGAGACACTAAGGCCATAAAAATCAGGGCCTTCCCTCTTGTTCTAAATGAGGAAGCCAAGACATGGTATGGTACCCTGCCGCAAGCTACCAAAGATGGATGGGAGGAACTTCAAGAGATCTTCATCAACAAATATGGAAGAGGTGAAACCCTTGAAGGATTATGGCAAAAACTACTACAACATCAACAAGGATCTTTGCAAGACTTTCAAAAGTACAAGGCTAAGTTCCAAGATCTTTGGACCAGGTGGATCAACTCTTTACCTCGAGGTGAGGTAGCCCCAAATTTTCTTAAGAGTTAGGTTTGGAGATTAATTCCCCATCTCCCTTTAAAGTAACCTTGGCCAACAACTCTAGCATAAAATGTTTGGGAGTCATTAAGGGTGTAATAATCACATTTTGCTCCATTGAAGTAGAAGTTGACATGTATATTATCTCTAGCAAGGGGGAGGGCTATCCAATCATTTTAGGGAGGCCATGGCTTATTGCCATGAATGCAGATAAAAAATGGGGAACATGAATGCTTGTCTTAAATCCAAAAGGGTTGAAGGGGTCCTCTAGCAAGAAGGTCACATATGACTGGAACAAAGGTAAGGAAATTGAATGCTTGTCTTAAATCCAAAAGGGTTGAAGGGGTCCTCTAGCAAGAAGGTCACATATGATTGGAACAAAGGTAAGGAAATTGATTTGAGATATGAAACCACTATAGATGAAGAGAGGAGTGAGTACTGCACCACAAAGACTGAGGAAGAAACATCAAGCACTAAGGATACAAGCTCTTTTGATGTTATGGGCCTAGTATTTTAGAACAGGGAAGCCAACGAGGACCTAAGGACATCACACCAAATAGATACAGGGACAGAGGAGAGGCTGACGCAAATGCTAGTAGCAAATTTGACACCCGAAGAACAAGAAAGCTACCTTAACATGCTCAAGAGGTATCCTAATCTTTTCAATTTTTATTACTCTCAAATCATTGGGGTAGAGGTAATTGATCATCATATTGCATTGAAGACAGAATCAAAGCTTGTTGTCCAAAATTTGAGAAGATTAGGGGTAGTACAAAGAGAGGCTTTGTTAACACAGGTGAATAGACTTTTAAAAGTAGGGTTCATTTATCCTGTGGACAATTGTGAGTGGATGTCCCCTGTGGTAGTCACTCCCAAAATGAATGGTAAGTGGAGGGTATGTGTTGATTATTAGCCCCTCAATGCAGCCACAAAGATGGATCACTTTCCCCTACCATTCCAAGATGAGATCCTAAATGAGGTAGCTGGTCATGAAAGATATACAGTTTGTGATGGTTATTCAGGTTATTTTCAAATCAGGATAACTGAAGAGGACCAGAAGAAGACCACTTTCATCACCCCTTGGGGATGTTTTGCTTATAGAGTGATGCCTTTTGGCCTCACTAATGCCCCTACCACTTTCCAAAGATTCATGAACTATGTTTTTTAGCCATTCTTTGGATCATCTATAAGGGTGTTTATTGATGATTTCTGCATATACAACAGTAGGGCTTCACATTGCCAAAAGGTGGAGGAGGGCTTGAAGAGATTATTTCAACTAGGTGGACAATTGAATCCAGATAAATGTCACATTGCTCAAAGCAAGGTGTTGCTTTTGGGCCACATGATTTCTGCACAAGGAATTGAGGCAGATCCATCAAAGGTGAGGAACCTCCTAGCTCTACCGTCTCCATCAAGCACCAAACAACTAGTTACTTTTCTCCAAAAGGTGAGGTACTTGGCTAGATTCATTCCTCTTCTTGCTCAAGTAGTGTCACCTCTACAACAACTTACTCAAAAGAATGTCTTGGGACAATGAATATGAAGAAGTGTTTAATGAAGTCAAGGTTATACTAAGTTCTCTACCTGTTATTATGCCACCGCAGTGGGACTTGGTGTTCTATGTATGCCCAAATGTTGGTTCTCAGGCACTTGGTGCAATTCTAATGTAGAAAGATCCAGATACAACCTATATACGCCCTGTTTACTTTGCCAGCAAAGTGATGACAAAAGTTGAGACGAGTTTCCCAGAAGTGGAGCAAATGATGCTAGCTCTTATGTTTGTCGTAAGGAAGTTCATATCATACCTTTTACCAAAACCTTTTATCATCCTAACAGTTGAAAACACATTTCCTTATATTGTTCAGCATATGAACCTCTCACCAAAGATTGCAAAATGGATTTTGGATGGGATGTGAATAGATGTGATAAGATGTAAATGGGATGTGAATAGATGTGATAAGATGTAAATGGGATACAATAGGATGTGAGTGGATGTGATAAGATGTGATAAGACGTGAATGGGATGTGATAGGATGTGGTGTGATGAAAATGAATGTGGATGAGATGTGAAGTAAATGGATGTGGATGTGAATGATGAGATGAGAATGAGATGAGAGGATATGTGAAAGGGTGAGATGGGAAGTAAATGGATGTGGATGTGTATGTGAAAGAATGTGATGTAAATGGATGTGGATGTGTATGTGAAAGAATGTGATGTAAATGGATGTGGATGTGTATGTGAAAGAATGTAATGTAAAGGGATGTGGATGTGAAAGTGATGTGGATGAGATGTGATGTGCTGAAAAGAGATGTGGATGTGGATGTGAATTTGATGTGGATGTGGATGAGATGTGATGTGATGTAAGGGGATGTGGATGTGAATGTGATGTGGATGTGGATGAGATGTGATGTAATGTAAAGAGATGTGGATGTGAATGTGATGTGGATGTGGATGAGATGTGATGTGATGTAAAGAGATGTGGATGAATTGTGAATATATGTGGATGTGAAGTGATAGATGTGAATGATTGGATGGATGTGGATGAATGAGATGGGATGTGTATGAATGAGATATGATGTGGATGGAATGAATGAGATATAATGTGGATAGATGCAGAAGTGATGTAATGTGGATGGAATGAATGAGATATAATGTGGATAGATGCAGAAGTGATGTAATGTGGATAGAATGTATGTGATGGAATAGGGATACAATGAATGTGATGAATGTGAATGGATGTGATGTGATGTGAGTCGAGATAAGTCCAAATCCCTTAATTCTCTGAACCACTCAACATCACCATGGCTAGCATTTGGCTAGAGACACCCAAGGATGTCCAACACTGATGCAAGACTTGTAAGGAGGACTGCCAACTTGCAAGAGATAAGAGACTCACTTATGAACCAAGGAATCCCATATTATCCTATGGCCCATTTGAAAAATGGGGAATTGATGCCATAGGTCCCCTCCCAAGGACCCGGTCGTCAGGAAAAGTTTACATTATTGTGGCAGTGGATTACATGACCAAGTGGGCAAAAGCGAGTAGCACTAGGAGGATTACAGCCAAAGAAGTGGGCAAGTTTGTGTTGAAAATATTTGTTTTGCAGGTTTGGAACACCCTTGGAGTTGGTGTCAGATCATGTACCAGGGTTCAGGGCAGATGTTCTCCAGGAGCTTTTGGATAGGTTGAAGATCAAACATAGGTATTCTAGCCCTTATTACCCTCAATGCAATGGATTAGTAGAAAAATTCAATGGAGTTCTATGCAAAATAATCACTAAATAGGTGGAGAGCCGACCTAAGTATTGGGACAAGTACTTGACTCTGCAGCCCTATGGGCTTACATAACCTCATTCAAAGTAGCCACCAATTTCTCGCCCTTCCACTTGGTTTATGGTCAAGAGGCTTTGTTGCCTTTGGAAGTGGAGATACCAAGCCTTAGGGTCTTGGTGAAAAGCTAAGTTGGGTCACATGAGAGGTTTGAGGAGCGGTTACTGGATCTACAAAGGCTTGAGTTTGGCAGGGATGAAGCAATGAGTTTCTACATTCAGCAGGCCACCAAGAAGCGGGATAAGTTTAATGAAGCACTCAAAGAGAAAGGCTTGGAGAAGGGAATGCTCATCCTCAAGTATGATAGCAGATTGAATAATAGGTATGACACCAAACTTCTCCAAAGATGGGAGGGTCCTTTCATTATCGAGTAGAAATTTGCCAATAGTAGTTACAAATTGCAAGATCTATATGGAAAAGTACACAAAACTAGAGTGAATTGCCGGAGGTTGAAGCCACATTTCCAGAGGGTAGATCTATCATTGGAAGCCTCCATAATTCAGCAACAGCAAGAGGAAGATCTAGATGACAAGAAAGAGGATCAATTCAACACATTTGATCCAGGAGAGTATACCTCCTCATTCGCTTACCTTTTCAGTTCACCATTAGAGGTATGAATACCTCTAATGAAGGGGGAGGGCTAAATATGAGCCATATTTATTTGAAACCACTATTTGTACCCACATATTTGTAAATTCACCCTGTCACACACTAGTTTGCACTTTTTCCAAAACAATCACATTCTTGCACACCCTCTAGAGCACTACTTAGCACCTTCCCTAGAAATCACTTCTTAAAAAATGTTTAAAAACCTCACACATTACATGCACTAGTCCATTTACGTTATCCATTCACTTTTTTATTTTTAAAAAGGGCTAGAGAGTAGATGCATAACCTATCACAATATATTTCAAACCACTATCGCATTTTCATCATCTTCATGGGAGCACCTTGTCATTTTGAGGATTTATCCAAGGCAATTATTCTTCACCATTTCTTGGACCCCATCTTACACTTATTTAATTATATGAGCATTGTTCACATTGAAAAACTATAGCCTATTCCAAATATAAAAAATTTATTATATATATATATATATATATATATATATATTATATATATATATATATATATATATATATATATATATATATATCTTGGTCATATGTTAGGCATGTGGGATTTTTTTAGATTTCACCATATAAAGTGAGTAATAAGCCTAGTAGAATAGGTTTAGCAATCCAAGTCAAGGAGGGTGGGAATAATGGCTTAAATTATTTTGAATTGGGATAGTATTATAATCCACAAAGAGGGCCCAAAGACTTGGCATTTATTGGAATTTTCCATATGTGCACAAGTCTTACAGCACCAAAGCAGAGGAGGTGAGCATTATGCCTAAATAATTCAAGATTCCATTTGATATTATATACATATATGTACACTTTTTCTTCCCAAGATGGCTTGGAAAAAAAAAGTCTTGGAGACAAGGGAGACTCACCAAAAGGAATTTTTTCAGGGTATACATTTTTAAATTCAATTTTTGACCATCTTCCACTCAAAATTTGGGGATGAGACTTTTCAGTACATACTATGTATGATACCAAAAGTCAAATTTTTAGAGCACGCGGCGAACTTCAATTTTGGTTTTGGAAGCTCCTCAATCCGAGCTACATAGAAAAACTTACAGCCAAAACAGTGGATTGTAATAATTCTGGATAGTTTACCCAAACCTCTTCCTCACTCATTCTCTTACCCATAGGTACATTCTCCCCTTTGTAATGATTTCACCCCAAACCTATTTCAAATAGGCTTTGAAAATCTTGGCTCAAAAGAAAATTGTAATCATATCTTTTGAATTTTTCTCCACCATCTTGGACCTAGCTGTAGTTGAGACCTAGTCCAATTACAACCTCGTCATCGAACCATTTTCACACCACTTTAATCCTTGCTAAGGGAGTCCCTCTCCACCTATAAAAGGGCACCATCAAAGAACAAGTTTTCTCTTAGTCCTCCTCAAGCTCATGCTAGCCTCTTCTTTCCCCATCACCCATACCTTCACCAAGTCTTTGGATTTCCTCTATGCTCACCGCATCATGTGGCTCTTGCCAACATCACCCTAGGTGGGTGAAATCCATGTGTGATTAAGACACACTCTCTCTCTCCATCTACTTTGAGAACTAATAAGTAATCTCTGGTCTATTCCATATGTTTCAAGCCTCAGTTTCCATTAATGGGTTGTGTAATTATGACGTGGATGCTTCCTTTTTTGTTCTTCCATTGAGTTGGTTTAGGATCAAGAGCTCTCTTCTTTTTTGTCTTTGTGAGTGTGTTTCTTTTGGGAGGTGATAGAGGCCACCTTTCAAGAAAATCACCCTCACCACCATGACAGTGGTATGAGAGCTAGACCTAGGGAGAAGGGGATAAAATGGTGTGGTAAAAAGCTAAATTCAAAGGTTTTTGAAGGATTGCTTCTATTAAACAAAGGGCAATAACCAAAGGTTAAGAGGAGGGTGGTAAACCACTTTCAAAAAACCATGAAACCACTCTAAAATTGAAAAGCGGTTTTGCTAGATTCTTAACCTCTTTTTGATCTGTCTGTATGGATGAAATTTAAAATTGAGAGCAAACCTAGCTTAGCTTTTAGGTTACATGTCGACATGGCCTGACATGCAAAAACTGCTACCCCTTTGTACTCAGCTTGTGTAGAAGATAATGCAACTGTCGGCAGGGCTGCTCCCTAGATGAGCACGAAACTGTAGCACCTACTAGCTTGAATACATATCCTGACATAGATCTCTAGTCATCTACACTACCTTCACAATTGGCATCCATGTATGAAAAGCTCGGGCTCTACATCATCCCTATAGTGCAATCTATAATCTAATGTATGCTTCACATATCTCATGATCTGCCTCATAGCATCTAAGTGTGGATTCCAGGGTGTATGTATAAACTAATTGACAACCTAGATTGCATAGTGGAGCTGAGGTCTGGTCTAGTAATGGATGGTGAGGTAAATGAGAGATTCCACCATCTTCTTGTACATGTTATTGTGCTCTATCTCATCACCCATGATTGTTGTCGTCTTCACATTCGGATCCCCAATGGTGTAGACATAGGCTTACACGCTATCCTACCATACTTGCTCAACATGACTTCCTATTACTAAAACATCCACATGTCATCACCTTCCCTAACAACTTCAATGCTAAGAAAGATACATAGTGCTCCGAGATCTTTCATCTCAAATTCATCTTATAGTTGTGCTTTCACTTGTGTAACCAATTGCTCATTACTTCTTGTGACAATCAAAGCATGTGACTTTCATGTACTTCTATGGTGGCAGGCATCTGATTTATAATTTATACTACACATTGTATTTCCTCTACCCAATAATGTCTTGTTATGTGTTTTTCATTCAACAATTCTTGTGCGGCCTCTGTAGTGCTCCTATTTTTCTCTCGCTACACCATTTTGTTGTGGTGTAAACACACAAAACCTATCTTTTGATGCAATGTGTGTGCACTTGGATTTATAAAGGGCTATTAGACATAGACTAGCTGCCTTACAAAGAGAGCATGAGAAATATCTTCATGCTCACTAGGTTGCAGACTCTTTATGTACTGTTAGGGCAAAGCTTCATCACACTTTTGAGTAGCGTACCGTTACCATGCCTAGGAATCCTTTTGGACCCAAATGGGTGGTAGATAAAATAAACATTTCTTTGCTACTCATGGCCCATCTCATGCCAAAGATATTGTTACATGTAGTATTCATTATGGCACTCTTCATTTAAATCCTCTTATGGTTAGACAGATTGCCATTGATTTCTATCGTGCCAGCTTCTTAGCACTGAGACTCATTCTGACTTGAGACATAGGGCACATAGGAAGGTTTGGAATGCATTTCCACATTTTATTACTAAGGAGATGTGTGCCCTTATGGATGCCCCTTTTTTTATGCAGGAGTTTAGTTATGCTCTTCATGCCGCCTTACCTCATGGTAAGTGTCCAGGGGAGGATGATCTCTCCCCTATTTTTTTTCATTACTTTTGGGATGAGATTGGCAAAGATTACATCGGCTCTTTGGGAGTTTATGGACACAAGGCTATGCCTTCTTCTCTCACTGAGGGATTTATCTTCCTTATCCCTAAGAGTGGGGATAAGACCTTGATTGGTCAGTGGAGACCTATCACCTTACTTGGGACTGCATAAAAGATTCTTGCTAAGGTAGTGAGCATTAGATTGCAGCCAATTTTGCAGGATGTCATTCATGAAACTCAGAATGGATTCTTACACAGAAGGAGAATCTTTGACAACATTTTCTCATTTTGGGAGGCCATGGAATGGGCCAAAACGAGTAATCAGCCTTAGCCATTCTGCTTTTGGATTTTGAGAAGCCTTCTGATAGAGTGGATTGGGAATTCCTTAAAGGTACTCTTAGCCATGTGGGTTCCTCTCAGAGATGGATCAGGGGAGTTTCATGCATGTATTATGATGCCCACAGTAGTGTGCTCACTTGCGGTGATAAAGGAGAGCAATTTGAGATCTCTCACTTAGTACAGTAGGGATGCCCTTTAGCCCCATTACTACTATATATCATAATTGCAGAGGCCATGAGCATCTTCCTCCGCTCCACTGCTGGTATTTCTGGATTGAGATTGCCTCTTCGTAGTGAGGAGGAGCTGGTTGACTCTGAGTTAGATGATGACATAGCCATGTTCTTGGAGGCCTCACACATATGTTTATGTTCCTTTCGAGTGGCACTAGAAGAGTTTTATTTGCAGCAAGGGCCCTCATTAATTGTTACAAATCTGTTGGTTTTTGGATTAGCGACTCGCCCGAGAGTTTCTTACGGTGCAAAGCTTGGAATTACTTGGATCAGTAGGGGATGCATTGCTAGATATTTGGGATTCCAGGTTGGGGTTGATATTTCTCCTGCACATCAGTTTGCTCTTGTATTTATGAGTATTTGGAAGAAGAAGCTTCTTCATTGGAGCTCCAGGAGATTAGATTTAGCCTCTAGATCATTGGTGGGTAATTAGGTATTTCTTGCATCGGCTTGGTTCATTGCCTCTTGTTGGTGCTTCTCTCATATGTGCATTGGTCAATTTGCGGAGGTTGGTATATAATTTTCTTTGGTTGGGTTTGGATGGCACCACAAGCACACTTGCTAGGGTAACATTTATTCAGCCTAGACGAGAGGGGGCGTGAATATTATTGACCTGATGTTCAGTGTAGGGAATTGCTTTGCAAACTTGTGGTTAGAGGTTTCCTACCAAGCACTGAGCCTTGGAAATATTTTTTCTTATCTCAGATTTCCGAATGTACACCTCGTGTTGGGAGAGATCAGCTACCCATCACCACGGTTTTTGTTCATAGAGGGCACCATCTTCCCCTCTTATTACACCCATTGTCAAAGCATGGTGAAGCATGAGACCATTTGTGTGATAGAGGCTTCCTAGATTTTTGGATGAGGCTGACCGACAACCTATTATGTGGAATGAGTTCATTAGGGATGAGGCCAGTCGGCCACTCTTGGTGCATTTAAGTTACATGCAATGGTCATAATGCGAGAGATGTGCATACACAATTCTTGGTTGGAAGACCTATAAGAGTCTTTCGGTGGATCAAAGAGTTGCATCCATTCATCATCTTAGAGGCTCTCACATATGTATTGAGCAATTGATGCATCTATACCACATGAGTGGCTCTTTGGGACCTTTCATGGAGATTATCATCCAAGTTGGCCGGGAGTTTTTTTGAGGATAGGCATACCTTTGCAGGTCATTGCTCTCCAGGGAGAGGAGGCTATTGATTGCATCATCTATTCTATCATGCTTGGAGGGATATTGAGGAGATGTAGCATGGAAAGGATCATCCCAGATACCAGGCTTAGTCTAATGAGGATTGTTGGTCTTTTGAGGAAGCACTGGTCCTTCTCCTTAGATAGTGACTCATGGCTCTAGGTGTTTGTGGTTATATGGTGGCACTCCTACGAGATATCTTTAGTGGGATCCAGGTGAGTGGGAGTGGATTGATGCCTCTAATCCATTGAAAGCCTTCCTTTTTTTAGTTTCATAGTCTAGAATGCTAGGCTTCTCATCGCTTTGTTAAGACAGATACATAGGATCCCTACTCTCAGGCCTCATCGTTTGGGAGAGTTATGACATCCCTCCAGTGAGACATCGTAGATATTGGCATAAGCTTTGTAATTCATATAGAATGATCTAGATCTCTCATTTATTTTAGTTATTTTTACATGGTGGTCTCCCCATCGATCATAGTGGAGATCGATTTTCGGTGTAGCACCTACCTGCCCGAGATATGCAGCAAATTTTGAGACTATACAATATTGTTTATGGGGATGCAGCACTACACAACGTATTTGGGGTTCTATAGCCCAACTTATGGGCAAATTGAGTGGTCATGCCAGCATGCATGTTACTTGGGGGGCAGTTGCTTGGCTTTCCCAGTTTGTTCCATAGTTTTTCTACAAAAGGAAGTGATACAGCTATTGCTATTTTCATTAGTAGACGTATTACCCAATATGGTTTGTTGAAAAATATCTCACTCTCATTATACACCCCCTAGATAGAGGATTGACACCAATTGGGAGATTGTTGGTAGTATTACAACATGGCAGATCTAGCGAGCTAGACAAATGCAGGTTATTGAGGGTGTCCAGATTTTTGAGTCTCAGTGCGTTAGCACTATATGGGGTGATATCATCCATACTCTCATAGCTATTTGGGCTTGTATTCAGGGGCCCTCTTGTTTCGTGTAAGCAAAGTGCGTTGTATTTATGCGGGAGTGGGACCATGGCATTTTCTTTTCCTCTAGTCCCACAGGTCTTTCATGGCACCATAATGCTCCTCAATGGTTGAGATCACCTTACATATTGGGGTGATTCTATTCTATTATGGCTTATAGCCATGATTGTTGTATACCTTTTTTCATACTTTTAATAGAAGTCCCTTTCCTAATTAAAAAATTTTATTTACATGTGCTTGGAGTGACTCACTCTCTTTGATGTCTTATCCAAAAATATTACAGGACTTTTGGTATATGGAAATTTGAATATCCCACAAATTGATTAATAAGAAAATAAACCATAGACACCATAGCATAACACAAGAGCATAGAAATCAAAGAACACAAGATTGGGTGTAATCCTCCCCCCCCCACGTGTGTGACTCCTCTCCTACACATGGTATTTAAATCACATTTCATAAATTTAGCCCTTGGAGCCATAAATAGCATAGCTTTTTTCAAAATTGGGCTTTTACAAAATTGAACCATAGTCCAATGCTTTTAAAGTATTTTATAGAAAATAAACCTTGCCCAATATATGTACAATGGGCCAAACCATACAAAATTAATTATTTTGCACACATGTGTACAACTAGATAGTTCCGTCCAATGTCCACCTTCATTGCCCCAAACTTATAATCTATACTCAAAGACAGTCCACATTGTTAGATCACAATTACTTTGGTTTCAAATGACAATAATTGACATATATCCTTTAGCAATCAATCGAAAAACATATGTGCATCATTGTTGGTTCACTGAAGTCTTAATAGTGAATGGTCTAATATGTGTTTTCTTTCATATTTAGAAAGTACATATCAGTCACATTGAAACTATTATGACGAATAATTTGAATTTAACTAAGCACTATTCTTTGGCTATTTAGGAAATCAATAAACATACCCTTGCTAGTCGTAGAAGTCATGATTTGGAGTACCCTCTTGATTTGGTTGGTCGAAATTGTCTTTGTCTTCAATCACGTTAATGGCTACAACTCGATTTTTTATCTTGTTTGAACACTCGTATGCATAATGGCCTTCTTTGTCACATATGTACCATGTAATCGCATGAGGCTTGTTATTCTTCGTTTTGCTAGTTCGATCTTCTTTCCACTCACTTGTGAACCATTGTCCTTCACTGCTTCACTTTTACATTGAAATTTCTCAAAATGTTTGGAAAGAGGGTTAGATCGAGGAAACTGAGGAATGTGAGAATTTGCCACTATAGTGTAGGAAATCCATTTTTCTTCTCACAATTTGTTACTAGAGAAACGACGTTGCTAAGAGAATGAGTGAGGATGGAACATGCTCACTTTGCTCTAATGACCGACTTCAATCCAGGTATGAACTTCCACTTTTGGACCTTCAATCAGATTCTCTCAATGGCCAGAAGTTGGATAATTATTTACCAAAATGTATCCACATACATTTGCACAGTTTCTTTATCAAGTAGGCATAGCATATCCCATTATTGATGCGCCCTGGCTTTATATTGAGGTGGAAGAAAATTTTGCTTGATGAGATTTTGAAATTCCTTCCAAGTCCTTGATTTATCTAGTCCTTGCTTGATGGCCTTCCACCATAGAGATGCACTTTCAACCAAATGGTTGGTAGCACATTTGACTTTGTCCTTCTCCGAAAACTCTTCCCCAAACATAAAAATAGTCATCAAGTTGACTAAGCCACGACAATAAAATTTTTGATTCCTTCTTACCATAAAAACTTTACAAAGTGAAAGCTTTGCGGCTAATCTTACTTTCCTTCTTCATTTCTTGTGCTGCTTAAAGAGTACCTTGTATTGTCTTGTGTATGCGATGCCCCTCAAAATCTGAAGAATGAGATCCGGGATGATCTTCTTTTCTTGCGTGAAATTCTTCTCTCAATTTCTTCTCTTTGATTACGCTCACTGACAATTTGATCTCTTGAAGTGCATTTAATTGATCTTGGATAATTAACAGTAGAGGATAGGTTTCCATTATAGAAGAACCAAGAAAAATAATATGGAAGTGTGAAAATAAAATCGAAAAAGTAATAAGCTTATCTGACTCCCGTGTATTCGAAAGAAGGCTTGTTGAAGCGCAAGTCGATGGCATCCACAAACAATAAGAATAATAATCCAATATCGTCTTGATGTTGACAATTTCAAAAAGAACTCCAGAACACTTGTTTTTGTACCAAAATTCAAAAATTGGAGAGTCAAGGAAAAATTAAAATTTATGGCATGGAAACTCCCTCTATCTCCATCTTTGACTAAAGAAAAATTTGAATTTTTGAAGCTATTTGGTGTGCATAATCTGAAATTTCAGCAAAAGGGGTATTGGTAGCCTTTACTTGACTCGAGTGATTGTTGTTGTTGTTTTTATGTTTTTATGTTTGTTGTTGATTGTTGATTGTTATTTTTATGTTTTTATGTTGTTTGTTTGTTTTTTATGACAGGTACTTCATTGCAAGACAAACTTTGTGCATTCGCTTCAAGTATAGGAGGTGGTGACTTCTACGAGAAGAGTGGCTCAGCTTGGACCAAGACATGCAAGATGGCACGTATTCAGCACTCATTGATGTGAATATTCTTTGGGAGGGTCATGAACCTTTTAGCGATAATGTAGAAAGTCATTAGTCCCTTAGTTTTTTGAGGCAAGAAATCCAACTCATGTCCAATGATCCCCCTTGTAATTTTTATTTCAAGTTGGATGGTAGGAAGGTTGGGAGTCGAAGTGAACATTGCAAAACATGCAAGCAATGTGTTGCTCCACACATCCTTGAAATTGTAGAGTTCATGTAATTCTTATTCTTCCAAGTGAATTTTAAAAACTGTTTCTCTAAAAGTGTTGTAAATTTAATTTTATTTCATTTTCATAAATTGTAGTGATTTTTTTAAGTCTACTGTGTTTCGAACCCATTAATATGTAAGAAAACAAAGATAAGTATAAGTAAGTACAATTGTAAATATAAGTATAAATACATATTTAAGTGTAAACAATAATATAATTAATTATCCTAGAAATATAAATATGATTTATGATTTCTTATATTTTGAACCAATGCGTCCATCTCAATATCCATTGCCTTCTCCCATACATGCTTCCCAATAGCTTCTGTATAGTAAAGTGTCATTAATTTTAAGTCTATGGATATAAGTATAAAAATAAATATAATTTTAAGTATATATTTAAGTGTAAATAATAATATAAGTAACTTTATAAATAATATAAAATAATAATATGCAACAAGAAATAGAAGTATGATTTATTATTTATTATATTTTATTGAAGTGTCCTTTATTTACTAAAGTATAAACATAAGGTATTAAAATAAATATAAGTTTATAGATATTTTAAGTACAATAATAAACATAAGTATAAATTGCATCCATCCAGCCCCTCACGAAACCCAAAGTCATGACCCACCACTAGCTTCATTGAGTGCCATCACCATTGAAGGGGTGGAGTACCTCCTCATGGTAGGATGTGTTGGAGCTCTTGGAGTTTTAATGAAATAAATATTACTCCATTAAAATTTTAATAAAATATATATTACTTTATTAAAGTTTTAATGAAATAATATATAAATTTATATTTATAAGTATAAGTAGGGGTTATTTTCATTCACTTCTATTGCATTCTCTATCTCTCACTTTTTATCCACCTTGCTTATTTCTCCCTTTATGCCTTCACCATGGCTTCTCATCACATGATGCGTTTGCACAGTGGATAAGTGAAACCCGTTACGGTCAGATGTGGGACCAGATTTACCCTAGGTTTTGTTATAGTGTTGAGCTAGAGAATATATCTAGCAATCTAGAGCCCGATAGCTCAGTGCTTGCATATTTTTACACGGGATGTGATGATATCACATTTTTTATCCTTGACTCCACTGCTTGGTGGATACCCCTACAGTTCCTCTTCTCCATGTGAAGAGTGGTGACAACCATAGAAAGGTTGTGCAAAGAGCACTTGCACATGTTCTCCCCCCCCCTTCCGATCTACCTCTGTGCCCCTCACTTTTGAGGAGGCAGACCCGATCGATCTCATCGAGCGGGATATTGCCTTTGCTATTTGTATATTATGCTTTGATTTTGAAGAGGAGAATGATGTGAGGAGCCAGTGGTGCCTCTTCTCACCTATGAAGAGAAGGAGTCACAGGAGATAGTCTTGGACAAGCAAGAGGAGGAGGCACTGAGCTTGTCTTTGGACTTGTTGACTATCCACCAGGAGAGGCAGCCCATCCTACTGAGAATGCAAAAGTTGCATCATTGAGTGCCACCTTGTCCGGGATGTTGATGAAGACCTCATTGACTTTGACACTGTGGATGTCTCTCCACAAGTAACTAAGATTGGCCGATACGATGGCATGAGCATGGATGATGTCCGGGATGTTGATGAAGACCTCATTGACTTTGACACTGTGGATGTCTCTCCACAAGTAACTAAGATTCGCCGATACGATGGCATGAGCATGGATGATGTCTCTGCAATTATCCATATCCAAAGAAGTGCTGTAGAAGCTACTCCTGACTATGATATCTCAGATGTAGAATTTGAGAGGTTGCAGGAGGAGCTCTTTGGACCTCGACCATGCATTGATCTCTCGGACCCTCTACATGGTGATAGAGCGATCACTGGGGTAGACCTAGATGCACCGGTTGGGAAACAGGCTAAGAGGGTACGTAATTGTTTTTTTAAATCTTCCTAAAAATTTTGGTGTGGGGCCTCAGGGTCCTGGGGAACACACATGTAATCTGGCATGCATCGTGGCCCTCCAGGCATGTCAGGCGAAGGCTGGCGAGGATGGCCCTGATTCTACAACCCCGCACATGTAATCTAGCATGCATCAGGGCCCTCCAGGCATGCTGGCTAAAGGCTGGCGAGGATGGCCTTGATTCTGCAACCCCACACATGTAATCTAGCATGCATTGGGGCCATCCTTACCAGCCTTTGGCCAGCATGCCTGGAGGGCCCTGATGCATGCCAGATTATATGTGTGGGGTCCGTAGGCCCTTTAGGCCCCGCATAGACAATTTCAACTCATTTGAAAATATTTTTTTTCATGCAATTATATTTTGGAATAATTTTTGATATTTTATTTTTGCATGCAAATATTTTCTTCAGGAAATTGTCTATGTCGATGAGTTTGCATCAAGAGCTGGTAGAACAAGGGGTGACAGAGGAAGAGTCCAGGATGCAGCTTTAAAGGAGTATATTGGCAAGATCTTCCAAGACATCATTGTCTTTCACAAAGCATGCTCCCCTGATGGTGGACAAGTCTCCCTCATAAAGATCAAGGCTTTAACAAAGGGTCATGCATTCAAGTCCATGCCTGTGAAATCAAGCTTAGAGAAGGTAGTACTTGTGAAGTGCTCCAAGCTCCTATATTTGTTCGAAGCTCAGCTTGGAGGTAAGATTCATTCACTTGTTGGCCTAAGCCTTACTATTGGGAAGATTGATCTTCATGCTATCCAACTCAAGCTCAATGGAAATTTCGTTGTGTAATTCCTTCACTTAAAGCTCCTACTGACTCTGCTGAGCCTAGTACGAAGAGGCGCATAGTTTAGGGTTTTTGTACTTGCTTCTATGTCCATGATGTAACAGTTTCTATATTAATAAAAATATATTTTTAAAGTTTTGTTGTAGTTGTGTGATTAACAAATAATATTTAATCATTAATTTGAAATTGAAATCACAATACAATTATGATTGCCAGATATAATCAAGTAGAATGACCCCATCGCTGCACATTGTTGACTGTAGAACTAAGTCTTGCATAGAACCTATTACGAGACATTCACTGCAAGATCTTTCTCACCAGTCTTGCAATATCTCTCTCTCACCAGTCTTGCAAATATCGCCCTCGGTATGATTAAGTTTGTACTTTTCTGATACTTCCTTATTTCTCGAAGAGTAGCAATGCCTGGTCTCCATCTACGCTTCTTGTGATGTGGCTGATGTGGATGTGTTGTACCTATAGTAGTGCCTCCTCGATTGTCAGATTGAGTGCGCTTACTATCAGTCTAAGTTGGTATATTGACCTGGGGCTGTGTTGGGCGAGTCTTAGTAGGGTTCCTCTTACCAGCTTGCTTGGTGCGTGCCATGCCTTGAAAGCTAGAAGACTATAAAATGTAAATGTCTCACCACTTATAAGCACTTATAAGTAATAGTTTAGTCAACTTTAAAAATAACACAACTGTTCACACACAAGTATGCATATAATCTCACACATAAAATCATTTAATATTATGGTTATAGTTAGTGAGATTATGAGTGATATATCACATTGGTTTACAAGCTCTATGTGAAAGCCATTTTGGTTTAGTAGAGTAATACTTGCATCAACAAAAAATTACAGAGTTTCAACTTGCATTTACTCATTTAAAACACTTGACTCTTGGGTTTTCCACTTGCTTCCCTCTCTTTCTTGGGTTCTCAACCATTTAGTATGTTTCTCTCTACCTGATGAATTCTCAAATTGTGCCTCACATATGACTCTGTGTATTGCCTGTGATCCAATGGACATAGGTTTCTTCTCCTCTAACCTTATTACTATCTTTCTATACTACCATAGAAGTAATTGTTTCATTGGATTGACATCATAGATTCCACCTCCATGAGCAGTTGTCTTTGGAAAGCACATCATAGATTCCACCTCCATGAGCAGTTGTCTTTGGAAAGCACATCATGCTTGCCAATGAGATCGCTCCATGCCCTATGTAGACCATATCACTAAACTTCCTTAATTTGCAACAAAGTAATGACCATGAGCATGCAATATATGCTACATCAATAAACAACGTAATCATAGTTAGTCTCTAAAACCATATAAATTAATTGTAATGTCACACTTATCATGTAATGTGTTATACTACTTAAAGTCTAGGCTTCAACAACTGATGCATAGAATATACCAATCACCTCCTTAAACTCCTTGGAATCATCTGGTCCAAATGTCATCTTCTACAAAAGCACTGCCAATTTTTCAAGAGCAATCCACACATTTGCTTTTGCTACTCTAGTCTTTCCTCCATTGCTTTGATCAAGAACGGCCATATGTAACTTTTTCCATGCTTCATATTTCTTTGGTTGTTGTACTAGTAGTTCTCCATTTTCATTTCGTGGTGCAGAGAGGAATTTCCTTGCTTTAAAATTTTTGATGTATACATTAATAATTGAATGCCTGCTAATGTAAGAAAATTTTTTAAGGCATATAACCTAATGTTAAAAGCTCCTAGACAATCCCTCTACCATCTCTATTGCATGTCACCTATGTTCCTATCCCCTCCCTCTACCATCTCTACTGCATGTCACCTACACTCCTATCCCCTCCCTTCCCTCCCATGTGCCCTCTCCCTCCCACCTAAATGTGTGTATGTGTGTGTGTGTAGTTGAATTTCATGCCTAGAGAGGATTAGAATGTGTAGAAGTGGATTAGAATCAACATTTTAACATCATAAGAATGTAAGAATGTGATTAGGGCAAAATGACAAAGCTAATGACAAGATTAAGAGATTTGGCAAGAAGCTCACGTTTTATTCCATTACATAGGGGTCTTTATATAGGCTCGACTACATCTCTACTAGTCACTTATTGTGACTCATAAACTTGATTAAGCCATCCCCTAATCCTTCCTAGATTTGAGGATCACCTCCCTTAAAGTGGGCACTCACTTGGGGCCTCTTCTTATCTAATTCTTAAAAAAAAGGCACCCAATGCACACGTATGGAGGGTATTAGAGCACCAAAAGAAGGAAAATAGCTATCGATCAAAGATTTTGGAATTTACAGAGCTTGGCAGAGAGAGTACGTGCTTATTCCAGATTTTACCTGCATCTACATACACAAGGTCCCCACAATCAAGATGCCTATCAAAAGAAGATTCACAGGTTATGGAATTCAAAGGAGCTATGGAAAGAGACTCCCATGTATGTTACAACTTTCCATTCTTCCAGCCCAACGATTTTCGGTACCATTAAAGAACATAAATGACAGATGTTGGTGTGGATTAAAGCTTGGAGGAGGAGAATACTATATCCAAAACTGTTGGCGACTTGTAGGTTTTTGAAGTATATCTTGGTGCTAATAGATTAAAAGAAATTGTATTATGAAAACTTTGATGCCGACATTCTCACTTTTGACATGAACAAGGGCCCAATAGATCACGTAATGATGTATTACTACCACAAGCTAAGATGTCTTCCCTCTTATATGCACACAACCTTTCAAGACATTGAAAGATCCCTGCCCCCTCCCCGCAATGAATTCCGGGGTGCTAGCAGCGGAAGTAGCACTTCTTGTGCAGGGGCACAGCCTCTTACTCGGGGCCTCGGCATGGTATAGCTTCCCTATTCAATTACAAATGACTGAGGGTCTATTGATAGGTGAGGGAGACCACTAACCAAGTCCAACTGGGTTCTAGAATTTTCTAGGTTCAGTTTGACTCAATTTGGACAAGATTTGGACTAGTTTGGCTCCCTTTTTTATTTGGTTTGATCTAGGAGAGAGGAGAGATAAAAATATCATAATTTTTTTTGAATTAAAAACCCTTCCACACATGTGAAAGAGTCACCTACTTCAAGAGTCCCCCTTTCCTTACCAAGGTGTCAAGAATGCATCATTATTCCAAAATATCTCATTTTTTTTAGTAATATCTCATAATTTTTAACTAATAGACCTTGTACTCAGTCAACTCTTCATCTTATGTGAGCATTTACTCATTTTTGGGTATTTTCTTTTATTCTTTTGGATTTATCTCATCCCAACACTTGGATTAATCCAATTGGCCCATTGGAACGTTAATTGGACTATAATCTAAATGTTTTTGAAAATGTAGACCCTTAGGCTAAGGTCCCTTATTCCATTTTCAATTAATTCCATTTTCAATTAATTCCTAATGCACATTGGAAAGTTCATTTTGAACTTCTGTTTTAGGGGAATCCGTTTTAGACACTAGGAGGATTTTTATATCCAAAGATATCAAAATTTTGGATTATCTCTCTCTAGACATTTTCTCTCTCTAAGCCAAAACAGGGTAAAACAAGGTCTTTCCTCTATTTCAGAGAGGGGAATAATTACAAGAACAGAAGGGGAGGTTCTTACATCTTTACACCTGAAAAGTTGGATTGAGGAATCTTACATCCTACCCCACTTAAAAAAACATGAGATGTCCTCATCTCGCAGGTGGAGTATAATCTCTTTCATCTTCTTCTTCTTCAATCACTTCCAGCGTTAGTGCCTTGGAAGTGGACATCCGATTTGGGAACATCTCTCTTTGACTTCCCCTATTCTGAGGCAGAGGTCTTGCATTACTTTGGATTGAAATTAAGGGTTGGTTAGAGGGTCTACCTCTAGGATTTCCCTGATTTTGACGGAAAGGAACCTGATTACACTGGAAGGAAGGAGCTGGAGTCTAGAATCTTGGTCCGTGACTTCCTTGCCCCGAAAACCTTGATCCAAAGGAGTTGGGCAATCCATACTGCAATGTCCAAATCCTTGATAGTTATAGCATTTCACTTCTTTGTTCAAGGGTGGAACTTCTGAAGTTGAATTCCAGGGGATTGAGTTCCGAGAAAAGGACCTTTCTTCCATTCTGGAACTTCCCATATCTTGAGTTTGACCTTGTTGTCTCTTAGGCGGTGGAAAGTGGGAATCACCTTCCGGAGCTAGAAATCTTTTGAAATATGATGGTGCTGGCTTTAGTGGGACCTTGACATTGAAGGCCTTGGCGAAATCCTTCACCATCCGCACTGCTTCGACCATGGAAACTGGCTTGGCATTCTTCACTAGGATATTCAAGGGTTCGTTCAGTCCCCGAATGAACCTGGCCATCAGTTGTTCTTCATCTAGCGGTGGCGAGTACTTGAGGAGGAGAGCAAACGCTTGGTGATAAACTTCAGTAGTTCTGCTCCCCTGGGTTAACTCTTAAGAATTCATTCATCTTGGTTTCCAAAAATCCGGGAGGACAGAATCTCTTCCTTAAGTAAATCTTAAGATCTTCCCATGTTTGGGTGTTCCAATCCAGATGGTTTGTCCCGTAGTGGTTTCTCCATGCTACTCTGGTTGTTTCCACTATCTTCAGTCTTGTAAGAGCCATTTTACTTTTCTCGTTGTACCCGGTGACATCAAAATATTCTTCCATTGCTTCGATCCACTACTCCACAGCCTCACCCAAGTTTTTCCCTTCACCCTTGAAAGGTCTAAGTTGCGATCTATGAAGAGTTTTATAAATATCCGGGTCGAGATCTTCCTCATTGAGTTGGGGGTTAATATTCCTACCATGACGACCTCGATCCATGATCCTATCAATACAAATTTTTTTGTTAAGTCCCCTTTTTTTCATATTAACCAAGCCGCTTAGGTGAAAAGACCACTTTATTTATAATTCAAATCCGTCTTTAAATCCAACTGATTCTGGGGTTCTTTATAGTTTGGTCAGCCCCCCATAGAATCCTAGGATAAAGATCCCTTCTACAAAAAGAATATACAGAACTCATTACCAGAGAATAATTCATTCATATTCTTATCACAATAATGGTCCATCAAACCGAAAATTCCATCTGAACATTCCTCCACATGAATTGCAGTTATGCAGGTTCTCAATTTGTCATTCCTTAATTAGATCTGCTGGGTCAAAGGTCAAACAACAGCAACAATCTGTCAGCATAATCCACTAATCTCATAGTGATTTGCTGAAGTCATAATCGTCATTCTAGTTACTAACATCATCACTGGGATTCATCCCATTCATTCTTCTACATCAATTCACATTGCTTATTCCACATCCAGTCATATGTATTCCCATCGTCCTTCATCCATTCTCATCCAATCACATCATATTACATCTCATCACATCTATCCACATCTATCCTCATCGCATCACGTCACAACATATCCACATCACATCTCATCCATTCATATCACATCACATCCATTTACATTCATTTAGATCCACATCACATCCACATATCATCACATCACATTCACATCTATTTACATCACTTCACATCCATTCACATCTACCCAAGTCCACATCACATCACATCTCATCATCCACATCATATCTCATCCATTCATATCTAACCAGATCCACATCACATCACATCTCATCTATCCACACCATATCTCATCCATTCATATATAACCAGATCCACATCACATCACATCCATTCATATCTAACCAGATCCACATCACATCACATCCATTCATATCTAACCAGATCCACATCACATCACATCTCATCTATCCACATCATATTTCATCCATTCATATCTAACCAGATACACATCACATCACATCCCTTCACATCCATCACACCTATTTACATCCCACATTCATTCACATCTCATCACATCGATCCTCATCTTATCACATCTCGTTCACATCCATCCACATCACATCACATTCATTCCATCCACATTACATCACATCCACATCTATCCATATCACACCACATCCATTCACAGCTCATCACATTCATCCACATCCATTCATTCATTCACATGCACATTTATCACATTATATCTCATTCTCATCCATTTTAATCGCATCACATCCTTTCACATATCATCACATCTCATTCATATCTCATCACATTCACATCCACATCCATTTACATCACATCACATCTCATCCACATCTCATCACATCTTATCACATCACATTCACATCTCCTCTTATCACATTCACATCTCATCTAATCACATCGCATCCATTTACATCCCATCACATTCATTTACATTCATTCAGATCCACATCACATCTTATCACATCCACTTTTAGTACTGTTTTCTACTTTCGATACTTGATAGGACTTTTCTAAGTTTCTGCCAATTGCTTGGCCTAGTTAAAGGTACTTTTCTTGATCCCAAACCATTGAATCTACATATCAGAGTGTTTTGAAGGTTTAAAAAAAGAAAATAAATCTTATCAGAATTGAATAGTAAAAATTCAGAAAGAGCATTTGAGTATTGTATTTTTATTCCTTACGATTTATTAATGAGAATTAATTCTAAACTTTTGTTTACTCATTGGATCCTCAATCTTCCCAGAGGGATTCCAAATTCTCTTTTCTAAATAAGAATTATCCAAGTTTTCTCGATGGATATTTTCATATTCTTTCTCAAATTTCTCAAGTAAAATATATTCAATATTCTTCTTTTTGAGTAAAATATTTATGGGATTTACAAAAATCAATTCTACCCATATTTCCCAAAATAAAACTAATAATACTCAAAATTTTACTTTTGATAAATACTCATAATTTGAATTATGCCAAAAATTTCTCTTTTACCATTTAATTACTTGGATCTCAAATATCATGGGAATTCCTCTTTTTGCATAAAAATAAATTTACCGAAAATTCATCTTTTACCATTTAATTACTTGGATCTCAATTATCATGGGAATTCCTCTTTTTGTATAAAATAAATTTACCAAAAATTTCTCTTTTACCATTTAATTACTTGGATCTCAAATATCATGGAAATTCCTCTTTTTGTATAAAAATAAATTTACCAAAAAATTTTCTTTTACCATTTAATTAATTGGATCTCAATTATCATGGGAATTCCTCTTTTTATATAAAATAAATTTACCAAAAATTCCTCTTTTACCATTTAATGACTTGGATCTCAAATATCATGGGAATTCCTCTTTTTGTAAAAAAATAAATTTACCAAAATTTACTCTTTTCTCATAATCAATTAATTATGCATAATTACAAAAAACTTATTTCTCATGAATGTGATGAAAATCATTCTTTTTTCCCATAGGATGTCCAATCCTAGAATATGGTAGGAAGTCCTCTTTTAGCATTATGCATAAAAATAAGATATGTATTATTTTCTGAAAATTTTGCCATAGCTTCGCTGCTATTACTGATAATTCTCAAAAAACAAATTTCTAAAAGAATAAAAGCTTGTAATGGAAATATGATAGTAGTTCCTCTTTTATGCTTAAAATCAAACTATGAATTGAAATCATAATTTTAACCATAAAATTAAACATAACTATGATTATCCCACTAGATTAAGCTAATTTCAACATTCGTCTTTTCCCAAATTGTTAGGATAATCTATTTCTCATTTAGAATGAATTAGAGTTGTTGTCAACTACTCATAAATAATCTAAAAGAATTTACCATTATTTTAATAGTACAAAATCATAAAAATATCATTTTCTTAATCTCTAGTTTATCAAGCCTAGAGTTTAACTTTGAATTAAGAGACTATCATTGAGAAGCATCCTTTTTCAAGGGATTTAGCCATAAAGATGGCTATTATTTTAGAGAGAGAGATTTACTTAAAGAAAGCATTAAAAATAAGCATAAAAATTAACTTAATGCTAATTAAACATTAAAAAACTTAGGGAAAGCTTGATTTGAATTAAAACAATCATTTTGAAAGCTTCTCAAGCTTGAGAGGGGTTGAGAAGAAGAAAGTTATTGAGAAAATTGAAAAAAACCATAAAATTTAATTTTACCTCCAAGTTTGGCCTGATTCTCTAATTACAGTGAAGCTCCCGACCAATCAATTGGTCCACCAAGAGAAGAAGAGCAACTCCAAGAGTTGTTGTGTAGAGAGAGAGAGCTCCAAGCTCCCAAGAGAGAGGAAATCTTCAGGGATAATAGAAAATATGAATATTTTAATATATTACTAGCATGGTATAGCTCCCATATTCAATTACAAATGACTGAGGGTCTATTGATAGGTGAGGGAGGCCACTAACCAAGTCCAACTGGATTCTAGAATTTTCCAGGTTTAGTTTGACTCAATTTGGACAAGGTTTGGACTAGTTTGGCTCCCTTTTTGATTTTGTTTGATCTAGGAGAGATAAAAATATCACATTTTTTTTGAATTAAAAAACCCTTCCACACATGTGAAAGAGGCGCCTACCTCAAGAGTCTCCCTTTCCTTACCAAGGTGTCAAAAATGCATCATTATTCCAAAATATCTCATTTTTTTAAGTAATATATCATAATTTTTAACTAATAGACCTTGTACTCAGTCAACTCTTCATCTTATGTGAACATTTACTCATTTTTGGGTATTTTCTTTTATTCTTTTAGATTTATCTCATCCCAACACTTGGATTAATCCAATTGGCCCATTGGAACCTTAATTGGACCATAATCCAAAAATTTCTGAAAATGTAGACCCTTAGGCTAAGGTCCCTTATACCATTTTCAATTAATTCCTAATGCACATTGGAAAGTTTATTTTGAACTTCTGTTTCAAGGGAATCCATTTCAGACACTAGGAGGATTTTTATATCCAAAGCTATCAAAATTTTGGATTATCTCTCTCTAGACATTTTCTCTCTCCAGGCCAAAACAGGGTAAAACAAGATCTTTCTTCTATTTTAGAGAGGGGAATAATTTCAAGAACAGAAAGGGAGGTTCGTACACCATTACACCTCAAAAGTTGGAGGGAGGAATCTTACAGACATGGTGGATATAGGCTTCTCGATGCCACACCATACTTTAGGTGCACTTTTAGAAGACTCCAAGAACATTGCAATCATTATCACCACGCAATGGGAGTCAAGGCTTTCAAGCCTTAGAAATATTCCAAGGATTGAATCTCCATTAGGTAGGGGGGATGTTAACGTTAACTAGACACTCTTTGCCTCATTAGAGAGTAGCACAATAAGTGTCATGAAAGGGCACTATAAATTGATGTAATATTATGAGAAAAATTGGCTAGTGTCCAAGCTTTGTAGTAACTTTTAAGTTTTGTGGGCGCCCAAGTGTGAATAAGGGCCAATTGTATATAAGTCACTTTTCTCATAGACATAATCACCCTTTGTACCAATAGAGTCTTGCTCTTCTCTACTTGCCCTCTCTTGTTTATGTGCGTGTGCTGAAAGAGTTAAGAGTAGATAGTGTTTGATTCTTGGTGCATGTTCCTTGCCCTCTTTGAGAGAGAGAGAGAGAGTGGCAAGTTGAGAGAGGTGAGAGTCCTTGCATAAAGTGAAACACCCTCCTTGGTGGCAGTTTGGAAGGGAATGCAATGGAGCCAAGAGTTGGCAACCACTAGTTGAGCACGATTGACTATGGAGTCCTGAGTTCGAAAGCATGGTAAGTTCCCTAACAATAGTTGTAGCTTGATTCTTGTTCTTCTAGGTTGTGGGAATCCGGGAGAGGGTAGAGTGGGTTGTAACATATGAGTAGTACAACTTCTACTTTATTTGAGAGAGAGAGAGAGAGAGAGAGAGAGAGAGAGAGAGAGAGAGAGGCTTCCATGAGCCCACACACATAGAACAAAGAGAGCCTGCGCATGATGTACACATGTATTTCATACTATAAAAGTAGATTCAAAATTTACTAAAAAAGAACACACCCCAATACCATAGGATAGATGTTCCAAGCCTTTTTTAAATAATCAAATTCATAAGGTCCTAAATTAAACCTCACATTAATTAGTTTGGTCTCATGAAAAAAGCACAATTGGGGATCATATCTTGCATGAATTGTGCCCCCTTTTCTTGGCTAAAAATAAAAGCAAGATTATCCAGGGAACAAAAGCTATCTATTAGCCCCTAGGGAGCTATGCACACATGGTAGGCCCCATGCCTTTACATGGTAGTCAATTTCAACTTGCCAATGCTTAATTTTTAGTGTTATTAAATGATTTCTTGGAAATTTCAACTTGCCAATGCTTATTAATTATTAGTGTTAGTGTTATTAAATGATTTCTTGGAAATTTGACAAAAATATTCATGCTATTATGATGAAAATACAAGTGGTATATATTTACTTTTAATATTGCTATGAGATCCTTACATTTCCACATTGATTTTATGTTCTTTCTTATGGGTTGATCTCTTCATGTTAATGCACATGATTGGCATTGCATTTGTTTACAATTGATTGTTTAATAGATAAATATAATTTTATCAATGTCTTTTCATAAAACATGTAATTGCATTCATGAAGCAATTTAATTGTTTTGGTAAAACATAAATCTACGTAATCTTGGGCCAATGTTATAGCCTTGTTACTTATAGTTATGCTGTGAATATTAAGTTGCTTTCTAGTCGAAGTGTGTATAATGTTATCTTTTACTTGTGCTATCTTTTAGTCTACAATAGTGATTGTTTGTTTCAAGTTGAATTGACAAGCTAATGGGAAAAAGGTTTCTTATTACAACATAAGTGATGTATATAGGACCATAGATAGTGGTGCACATGCCACAATTTAAACTTATTGGCCATGTGCACAACCAGGTTTCTAAGTTGACTGCACATAGAAGAAAAAGACATTGCATTGATGAGATTAGAAATAGTCCACAATACCATATAGAAAACATAAAGTGATAATAAAAGTACAAAGTAAGAGTAAAGTACAAGGTACAGCCCTTTCTCAATGAGTAAAGTGAAAGCTACATCCCATTCTCAATGAGTAAAGTGAAAATCTTGGAAGTAAGAACAAGAATCGGTCAAGGTGACTCGGTTAAGGCAACTTGTGATTTTTGTGTAATATAGATAACACCAGTGATTTGTTTGTCTTTTGATGTGAAATTATATGTATGGGTTACTTTTATTTTATCTAGTTGAAAAAAGGAAGGATTTTGATAAATAGTTTGTCGAAGGACTTGGTGTGGTGTTACACATGAGATGAGATAGCAATAACCTGCTAACTCAGGGGGTGCACTACTAGAAAACCCTTGGTATCACATGCATTCAAGAGGTATTTAAAAAACCCCTTAACTAAAATTTTTCCCCCAATAAAACAACCCCTCTTTACTTATGAACTAACGGATTTTTTTTCTAAAATTGAATTAAAAAACCCCTCCTGTTAATGTAATCTTGTTAATTTTTCTCAATGTATCTAATTAAAAAACCCCTCCTGCTGAACTCACATGGTACACTAACATTTTTTGAGGTGAACCCCCTGAGCGTGCTAATAATTTGGAGTTTTGGAATCAATTGAGAGTGATAATGCTTATAATGGGCATAGTCAGAATGCGAGTTAGCAATATACCTTAATGGGTCTGAATATATATTGACTTCTATAATGTTAACTTTGGCTTCAAAAACAAATGGGACTTTGTTAAATACTCTATAAGGGGAAATGTTAAAATCACAAGTAACAATGCATGGAAGTTAGGAAGATACATGGAAGTGGTTGTGAAAGATTAGGGGACAAAACCATTTTCTTGTGCTTACCGCACTTTCATAAACTTGTATGACCTCGCAATTTGAGGTGTGGCTTGTCTAGGTAGAAAGTTGTGAAATTTGCATCCTAGGAAGGCTTGAAAATTATCCCTCTCAAAGTCAACCATGAAATCTAATGGCCAACAAAAGCATTAATCCCCCTTGAAAAGGTTATCCAAGAAATTCACACAACCAACAACACCTCTTGGGCCATAGCCTAGTGGTAGTGCCCATGCCTCCAAAGAAGACATACTAGGTTCAACTCTACCTTAGTGGCATCGCTCACATTTAAAAAAAAAGACTTAATGGCATGTAGAGGGTGAAAGTATTATTGCATATACCATGGTTGCTCCTTTGCTTGTGATTAACAAGCTTGGTGGGGGACTATTCCCACATCTAGTTATTCGGGCCCACGGCCTAGCTAGCTATGCTATCTCAACATTCATGTGTAGACTCCTTTACCATTGTAGTTCCAAAACTGTCAAGTGCAACCAACTTGAATTGCACCCTTCCCAACATCTCGTGGGAATAGGCCCTTGGTGGGTAGATGTTAACATGTTCGATAGCTTGGCCGAAAGTCTTTTAAACTTGGCATAGTTGAGTCATTGTGCAAGTGCAAGAAAAGCTAGGATTTACTTTGATAGGGATGCTAGACGTTAAAATGTTCGAAAACTTGGAAGCGAGTCTTTTTGACTTGGCATAGTTGAGTCCGTGTAGTATAAGGCTGTTTAAAACCATGTAATGACCAACTTTTTCATGGTGGAAATTGGAATGGATGAGCACTAAAATTTGAAGGTGTCATACCTTTTACATCTGAAAGCCAAACTCACGTGTGCAACTGACACGTTGGGAAGTTGAGTCCGCCACGTGTACATAGCTTGGCGCCGACCATGGGTCCACCGTGGCGCCCCCAGGCGACTGGGCTAGCGACACGTCACCGTAAAGCGCGGCAAATATTGCAATTTGAAGTACCAGGCAACGGACAATCCTGATTCCTCCGAGCTTCGGGCCAACCACCAGCGACCATCTGGCTTGCGCCACGTACACAACCAGACCCCGTTGTAAAAACCTGCATTTTTTCGTGCAACACAGAGACAGTTTCCTTGTTAAACCGCCATTCTTGTCTATTGCATCAGGAAAAAGCACAGAGAAGGAACTCTAAAATCAGAAAAAGCACAGAGAAGGAACTCTGAAATTTTTAAAAAAGCACAGAGAAGGACCTCTAAAATCAACTTGGAGGGTGGAGAATTTGAGGTTTCAAGGCCTTAATTTGGGGTCTGAGACCACCAGTTTGTTTGGGCTCTAAAAGCACAGGAGGGCCAAAAAGCAGACCGCCCAATTCAAGGTAGACTCTTGCAAAAAAAGCCCGCAAAGTCCCTCCATGGTAGCAGCAGAGTAGCAGACATGGACGCCCTCAGCGAAGAGATTGTGATTATCCAGCTGGGTAAGAAGCCAGGGGACCCCAGCATCATCACTGTCAACTGCCCAGATCAGCTTGGGCTTGCCTGTGATTTGGCTAGATCAATCTTTGAGTTTAGCCTTGATGTCGTCCGTGCAGGTACGGCATGCTTTCTCATGTATGGGGTTTTCACCACAGGCTAATTAGCCCATCACTTTATTCAACCTGTCTGACATCCTTTCTAAGAAGACGGACGTGAATTTACATTTTTATTTCCTCCCATCTTCAGATTTCTCTACCGACGGAAGATGGTGTCTCATGCTTTTTTGGGTCACCCCAAGACTGGGCTCTACGCGAGCAATCAAATGGGCTCTCTTGAAGAAACGCCTCGTCTCTGCATGCCCATCACCTTCATCCTCTTTGTTTATGCTGCCTGTATCCAAAGCCGACAAGAAGGAGGTCTACCTACTACAGACCTGCTCAGCAGACCGATCTGGACTCTTAAATGGTATGCAAAACTGTCTCACCATAAAGATCTCAATGATTCATGAAGCCACTCATATTCTGTGATGATTGTATGTATGTCTGCATGCCTGCAAGTACATCAAGGGTCTTCAATGGCCTAGCAATTTGACGTCCAGCAAGTATATGACATGCTAGGACTGTCAAGTGAGCCTAGTATAAGTCTGTTAGTTGTTTTTCTACCATGAGTTCTTAACATGAGGTTTCTTGGTATGTATAGATTTGACACAGACCCTGTGGGAGCTGGAGGTTGATGTTCATAAAATCAATGTATTGACAAGTCCTGATGGAAGTGCTGTCAATGTGTTTTGTCTCAGCGACAGCAGGTTCTTACCGATTCTTTCAACATCAGCATTTTCAATACTCTTGTCCATCTATCATACTGGCTATAGTGCACCAGGGTTAGATGGGTTTCATGGCTTGTCCCACCATTTGTTGCTCATCTACAGTTGGGACATGCCACTCTCTAAAGTGATTTTAAGGGAAAATAATCTAATTAGCTTAGCTGTTTAATTAGAATTTGTTTCCACGGGGTTTGATGGCTCATCCAACGATTGGTCCTACTCAATTTTGATGGCTGTACCTGCTATATTATTTGAAGGATTTGTATCTTTGTGAACCGCATCTGACACTTCTTATCGTTTCAGGAATGCCTTACAAAACAAGAGGAGACAGGAGGTTGTCTGTGATCATGTTAAGTCTGTTTTAGGAGCATCCCACTCTTTTTGTGAGCTTAGCCCAGCAAGTGACAATGATCTCAATGAGACTTTGGATCTCAGGATGTTCCCTACTATTCCTGATGACTTGTTCAGTGAGAGATCGTCATCAAATGAAGCAGATGTCATACCTGGTCCTAACACTCCAAAGTTCTCTCTCAACATTGATAATTCTCTCAGTCCTGTTCACACACTCGTCCAGATTACATTTCGGGATCAGAGAGGCCTTCTTTATGACTGCACGAGGGCACTGAGGGATCTCAACCTCCAGGTAGATATATTTGAAGCTCAAAAGTCTGGCAATGGGGTTGCTTGCAATGTTCTTTTACTAATGCTGCACAATGTATGTCTGTTTCCAGATTGCCTATGGCCGTCTCTGCACGACACCAAAGGGTAAAGGAGATCTTGATTTGTTTATATTACAAGAAAATGGGAGTAAATTGTTTGATCCAGACAAGCAGAAGTCTTTACTGGCTCGCCTGAGGTTAGACATGTGTGATCCAATCAGGGTAAAGGTGGTAAATAGAGGTCCAAACACAGAGCTCTTGGTTGCAACAATGGTGGAGAAGAGCGGGAGGGCTCGTCCGTGCATCTTGTATGATGTCACTTTGGTCTTGAAGATGCTTGACATTTGTATTTTCAAGGTAAATAAGCCTGATTCAAGGGTTTTTCTTTTTGTAGATGACAACATTGCATGTTTATGTATGTACTGCTTTAGTTGGTCTGATTCTGCTTTTTCTGTGCAGGCTGACATTGAGAAGCTCTCCTATGATGATAGGCTGTGGGAAGTGTACAGGTTCTTGCTGGTAGAGCAACATAACATAACATTCACAAGTAGCCGTACTAGGAGTCATATTGTAGAAAGGGTTAAGAGTGTATTGATGGGTTGAGCATATGCAAAGGCTGCATTTCTTGAAAATTTCTATGGTGATTTTCATGGCAGCTGTTTACCCTTTAACCCACAAAGCAGACAAGTGAGATATACTTAAAGATTGAAGTCCTTCTATGCAAAGGTTAGCTTTTCAGGAAAGGTGTGTACATACCATCTAAAAATTACTACTGACTGATAACAAATTTTTTGGCCTCTGAAGGAGGAAACTGTCTGTCAACCCTTTTGATTGAGCATACAAGCTTACTTATGTGCTGAGGGCATGTAACCTACCTCCATATTATAGACAAGCTGGGCAACCTGATCACATTTGCACTTCAGACAATTTGTTGTACATTTTCTCGTTGCATATAATACAAGGATTAGGATTACTCTGTGTGATTGTGTTTGCAAGCCTTCTGTTGCACATCTCTATCTGATCAACACTTTTAACTGCACTACTAGTCTTAAAGGGCAGCTGCTTTTGTTTTATACCTCATTTCAATTTTAAGGTGTTGTGACGCTGTTTGGGTTGGGATATAATTTTCACTACTTCACAATTGAACTTGGGTCTATATCATGGTCTTGGGTCTTGGGAAAATAAATCTCAGCCATCAAATCAGCAAGCTTTGTTTTTAAAGAATGTACCATAGGATATTGACACATTAGCAGTGGGAGTTTTACTCAAATGAAAGCAAATGAGTTGATGACACATAAGCATTGAGAATGTTAAAGGGTTCTTGGAGATAGCCATGCAACTTTGATTGTCGCACCACAAGACTGTAGCCTCCCTGATCCGAACTCCCATGTCAACCAAGATTCTCCTCAGCCATACTACCTCACATGCAACAAAGCAATCTGCCTTATACTCAGCCTCTGTGGAAGAAAGTGCCACTGTAGGTTCCTTTTTGTTGGTCCAAGAGAAAGCACCGGAACCAAGTGAAAAAAAATATCCAGAAACTGATTTCCTAGAATCACAATCTCTTGCCCAATCGAAGTCACGATAACTTGTGAGAGTATCACCCATGCTGTAAGTGATGCCATACTCAAGAGTACCTCTGATGTACCTAAGTCCTTCCTTCAAATGACTCTCTCATGGCTTGTTGGAAAACCTGCTCAACACACCAGCTGTGAAGCTGATATCAGGTCTAGTGTTAGTGAGAAAAATCAAACTCCCCACCAACTTCTTGTACCTCTTGATGTCAACAAGTGATGAAGAATCCTCTGCAGAAAGCTTCACGTTCACTTCCATTGGTGTAGACATAGGCTTGCAGTTTGTCATCCCAAATGCTTTGAGAATCTCCCAAGCATACTTTTGTTCTGCAAAATGAAGAATTTACCTGACTCTTTTCAGACCTTAATCCCCAAACAAAAATGCATAAGACCTAAGTCTGTCATCTCAAACTCATGGTTCAACACATCCATTATCTTCTCGATCATCTCTTCATTATCACCCTGAAATGTTTAAGTCATCCACATACAAGACAACCAAAACAATCTTGCCATGACTTTTTAGAACATACAAGTTAGCATTAGAAGCACTTCTTATAAACCAAATCTTTTTGAAAAAATGGTCTATCTTGTGATACCAGGCCCTTGGGGCCTATTTCAGCCCGTATAATGCCTTCTTCAGCCTGAAACTTTGTTTTCTAATCTGGGCATCTCAAAACCTAGTGGTTGAGCTACATATACCTCCTCCTTGATATGGCCATTCAGAAATGCTGGATTAACATCCATGTGAAGGACTAGCCACTTTTTGTGAGCAGCTGTTATGGGCTACCACACCTCCAAGAGGGAACTCAATGCATTCACCTAAGGGAAAAGCAATAGAACACAATTGTCTTAGGGCACTTACTAATGCTTCGAAATTGTATTCCTTGAGGCCTCCAAGCTCACTTGAGAAGCTCCAATCCTCTAAGCTCCACCTCTACGCTGTCACCGTAGAGTCACTCGCACCATCACATAAGGCAATCACTCTCTCTCACTCTTCAACACAAGCATGCAACATACAAGTATAGAAAAGGCATAAGTACTAGAATGCTCTATCTCAATCTTTCTCTTAAGACACAAAAAAGAGCTCTCAATAGCGTAAAGGGGGATTGTGTCCATTCATTATGAGAAAATGCCTTATATATAATTGGCCTTTATTCACACTTGGGCATCCAAAACTTACTTAACTAAGGCCTTGGTGGGTGGCCAATATCTCATAATGTACAACTTTTATAGTGCCTTTGCATGACACTTATTAATGTCCTCAAATGGAGGAGCATACTTGCTAATCCAAAATGGGATTAGCATCCCCCTTACCTGATGTAGGTTTTGTCTTTAGAACCTGTTACGGAGGTCAAAAGACCTGGTCGTCTGCCAAAATCATGACGGTAGAAGTTACGACATGATTGAAGCTTTTTTAGGGTTCTTCGGAATGCCGAGTGTGATCTCCAAAACATGGTGTCGACTATGTCCTTGAATGTGACATACATATAGGCATGAAGACACCTTAGGCGATGATAATACAACATCATGCTTGTGTCAGAGGGTCCTTGATTCATGTCAAACTGTGGCTGCTCAGCATTATACTCATCATACTGTTCCTTGGGTTGATCGATCAAGACCACGAGCAATTTTAAGAATCGAATGCTGGCCACTATTATCAAGTCCGAGATACAGCACCATGCTTGTATCCAATTTAGCATGTTCTCTTATGTCTGTAAATGTGGCTGGCATGAAGATGGGGAAGTTATAATAGACATGTGAATCTAGCTGCTTGGCCTCTTGAAACTCCAAAGGTGTCCATCTTCTCTTTAGCGGCATGTACAAGTTGAGTTGGTGGTGCACACATATATTCATGGCTGTATTCTGGGATTGTGAGAAACTCCTTTCTCCATTTTGGCTGTATGCCGAAATCTTCTAGCTTGGGGTTTGCATCATCTGTGATAATTCTTGTATATCCCCCTCTTGTGTGGACAAGGTGAGCCTTCCTCCACCTCGGAAGCAATAACTGATCATAAATGTCACCATCCTAATTTCCAATAGGTCGACTAATAATGGATTTGCTAACTTGGTGTGCAGTGCCACGTTAGACCATAAAGTTCCCTCTCTAGCCAAAGGTAGCAGTTCTTCTAATTCCATGCGAGGTGCTCGGATAGGGTACAGTACATAAGGTTGCTTTGTTGGTGTGACATTCAAGTAAGCTTCTGGTAAAATCCGCCGAGTTGGTTCAAATGGTGTTATTTGCGTTAACACCTTGAATATAAGTTTTGGCTTTAGTAGTGGATTGCCAGCTCTTATGAATCCTTCATACTCTGCACCAAAAAAAGACTCCATAATAGTATCATATCAGTAAAAGATTCAATGGTGTCTTGTGGGAGAGTGTGACGATGTACCTCATGAGTTTGCCGCCATGGGGGAGACGGGTTAGGTGCCAATACCTCCTCAGTAGGCAGAGCATTAGGATACAGATTAAGTAACTTACTGGTGACATTAGAATATACGGGGTTAGATGATGAACTTGAAGTCTCTTCCTGACCATGGCTAGAACTTGGGGGTGGGTGGCTAGGTTTGTGTAGTTTCATAAAGTCTTGAAGCTCAGTTATATCCTTAGGACTTATGTTATGATATTCAATATGTGTTTTATCAAAAGTGTAAAGGATATTTGTTAACATTGTCTCTAGATGCTTGTAGATGTTACATATGATAGAGTTTTAGAATACCAAAAGGGTGATATAAAGAAGATTCACATAGGTTTAAGTGCTGGGGAGTATTGTATACTTTTAGCCACCCATGGCTTATGATCCATTGATAACTCTGGGCTATAACCTCGTAGTTGGCCGGTGTGTCTGGAATATCATCTGAAATAAACAGGTCTCATTTGTCGACACTGTTGTCCAGGATTTCATAGTTCTAGAGCACCCAACACCAAATACGAAGGTTTAGCACAATTGGGTATAAAGGATAAAAGTAAATATCCTAAGGATTAGTTAATACTACGTCCCCTCGAAAAATTCCCATAATGATAGTGGGATCAGCATCACGTTGAGTATTTTGCTTAATGAGTGTTAGTTCTCCTAGGCTTAGGTCCTTGGATAGGTTTATATCATATTGAAGCAATGAGAGGGTTAGTATAGACAAAAAAAGAGTAAGAGTTTGAGGAGGGGCCCGAGGAGTTACTGGCAAACTGACCTATCTCCGAGGCTCGATCAAGGAGGATGCGCATCTCATCTGTTGGTTCTTGTCATTGACTTCATGCTTGGATGGCCAGTTGACGTTTCAATTCTTGGATATAGGAGTCCTTGGTGTTGAGGAGGTTTGATATAACTGTTTCTCTGACCATCCTGCAGCATCCAGCTCCTCGAAGTGCCTTGTTGCTTCTTCTTGCGCTCGTCTGTCATTGACTTCATGCTTGGATGGCCAGTTGACGTTTCAATTCTTGGATATAGGAGTCCTTGGTGTTGAGGATGTTTGATATAACTGTTTCTCTGACCATCCTGGTAGCATCCAGCTCCTCGTCGAAGTGCCTTGTTGCTTCTTCTTGCGCTCGTCTGGCGATAGCCTCTCTTCCCTGAGCCTTAGTGATTCTTTGAAGTCTTTCTGCAGCCAATTTTTGATTGTCTTGTAGCTGTTGGGTGACTTGAGCCATTGCTTCTTGGTGTGCACTCATCATTCTCTGCATCTTTGACTGATTGTGCTGATGGTGTCATTAAGCGCTGTAATCTTCTCCACATTGGCTTTATTGTTTTGTTCTCTTTCTTGTTTTGCAAGTGGGTCACTCTGTTTTTTGCTTCCTTCTTCTTCAGAGTTAAGGATAATGTTTGGATCTGGCCTTGTAGCTCTTCTTCCTTAGCTAGGGAAGTGTCATTGAGCTCCTATACCTGCTGGGCATGGATAGTTGCTAGCTCTTGGTTATGGGTTACTTTCTTCTGAAGTTGTTCTTTAGCCTGCTCCTGTTGCGCTTTTAAATCCGTATTCTCTTTAATTCTTTGGACAATAGTTTGGCTGAGAACTAAATTATTGTTTTGTAGCGCTTGGTACCTGGCTTCTTGCTCCTCGGTTTCCTTTAAACTCTTTAGGATCACATCCCTATGGGTGGCCTCTGCTGCTGCTGTTAGGTTTTCTTGCAAGGTCTACACTTGGTTTTTTGCCTCTTGAACCTGCTTCCAGATTGTGGCATTGTGATCATGAAGCATATATGGGTCGTGAGGAGATGGCATTGCCATACCCGTTATTTGTGCTCCCACAGTGAAGCACTTGTGGCCACTGCCCCTTCCAGTCTTGCATGTAGTAGATTTAGGAGCTCATCCAATCCTTCCATAGTCTCATTACATCACATTCACATCCATTGACATCTCATCGCATCCATTCAGATATCATCATATCACATTCACATCCATTCACATCTCATTGCATTCATTCAGATATCATCACATCACTTTCACATCCATTCACATCTCATCGCATCCATTCACATCTCATCGCATCCATTCAGACATCATCACATCACATTCATATCCATTCACATCTCATCGCATCCATTCACACATCATCACATTCATTGCATCCACATCACATCACATACATTTCATCCACATTACATCACATCCATATCTCATCACATCCATTCACATCTCATCTCATTCATACACATCCATCCATTCATTCACATTCACATCTATCCACATCCATCCATTCATTCACATGCACATCTATCCACATCCATCTATTCATTCACATGCACATCTATCACTTCACATCTCGTTCTCATCCACATCTCATCACATCTACTCACATCTCCTCACATCACATTCACATCCACATCCATTTACATTGCATCACATCTCATCCACATCTCATCACATCCACTCACATCTCCTCACATCACATTCACATCCACATCCATTTACATCGCATCACATCTCATCACATCCACATCCACATCCATTTACATCACATCACATCTCATCACATCCACTCACATGTTATCACATCGATTCACATCTTATCACATCGCATTCACATCCATTTACATCGCATCACATCCCATCCAGAGCTCATCACATCCACATCCACATCCATTTACATCACATCACATCTCATCCATATCTCATCACATTCACTCACATCTTATCACATCGCATTCACATCTTATCACATTGCATTCACATCTTATTCACATCGCATTCACATCGTATTCACATCTATTCACATCTTATTCATATCGCATTCACATTTAGTACCGTTTTCTACTTTCGATACCGATGGGACTTTTCAAAGTTTCTGCCAATTGCTTGGCCTACTTAAAGGTACTTTTTCTTGATGGATATTTTCATATTCTTTCAAATTTCTCAAGTGATATATTCAATATTCTTCTTTTTGAATAAAAGATTCATGGGATTGAGAAAAATCAATTCTACCCATATTTTCCAATAAAAATAATGATACTCAAAATTTTACTTTAAATAAATACTCATAATTTGAATTATGCCAAAAACTCCTCTTTTACTATTTGATTTCTTGGATCTCAATTATCATGGGAATTCCTCTTTTTTCATAAAAATAAATTTACCAAAAATTTACTCTTTTCTCATAATCAATTAATTATGCATAATTACAAAAAGAATATTTCTCATGAATATGATGAAAATCATTCTTTTTGCATAGGATGTCCAATCCTAGAATATGGTAGGAAGTCCTCTTTTAGCATTATGCATAAAAATAAGATACGTATTATTTTCTGAAAATTTTTTCCTAGCTTCGCTACTATTATTTGTAATTCTTAATTTTTTTCTAAAGAATAAAAGCTTGTAATGAAAATATGATAGTAGTTCCTCTTTTATGCTTAAAATCAAACTATGAATTTAAATCATAATTTTAATCATAATCATAAACTTAATTATGATTATCTCACTAGATTAAGCTAATTCCATTATTTCTCTTTTTCCAAAATGATAGAATAATCTAGTTCTCATTTAGAATCAATCAAAGCAGTTTTTAACTACTTATAAATAATCTAAAAGAAATAACCATTATTTTGTTAACACAAAATCATAAAAATACTATTTTCTTAATCTCTAGCTTATCAAGTCTAGAGTTTAGCTTTGAATTGAGAGACTATCTTTGAGAAGCATCCTTTTTCAAAGGATTTAGCCATAAAGATGGCTATTCTTTTAGAGAGAGAGAGATATTTACTTAAAGAAAGCATTACAAATAAGCATAAAGATTAACTTTCTCTTAATTAAGCATTAAGACTTTAAGGGAAAGGTTGATTTGAATTAAAACAATTATTTAGAAAGCTTCTCAAGCTTCTTGAGAGGGGTTGAGAAGAAGAAAGTCATTGAGATAAATTGGAAAAAACCATAAAATTTGATTTTACCTCCAAGTTTAGCTTGATTCTTTATTAGCAGCAAACAGCAGTGAAGCCCTCGACCAATCAATTGGTCCACCAAGAGGAGAAGAGCAATTTCAAGAGTTGTTGCAGAGACAGAGAGAGCTCCAAGCTCCCAAGAGAGAGAAAATTTTAAGGGATAATAGAAAATATGATTATTTTAATATAATACTGGCATGGTATAGCTCCAATATGAAAATACAAAGGAATGAGGGTCTATTATTAGGTAAGGGAGGCCACTAACCAAGTCCAACTGGATTCTAGAATTCTCAAGGTTTAGTTTGACTCAATTTGGACAAGATTTGGACCAAATTGGCTCCCTTTTTTATTTGGTTTGATCCAGGAGAGAGGAGAGATAAAAATATCACAATTTTTTTGAATTAAAAACCCTTCCACACATGTAAAAGAGGCGCCTACCTCAAGAGTCTCCCTTTCCTTACCAAGGTGTCAAAAATGCATCATTATTCTAAAATATCTCATTTTTTAAGTAATATCTCATAATTTTTAACTAATAAACCTTGTACTCAGTCAACTCTTCATCTTATGTGAGCAATTACTCATTTTGGGTATTTTCTTTTATTCTTTTGGATTTATCTCATCTCAACACTTGGATTAATCCAATTGGTCCATTGGAACCTTAATTAGACCATAGTCCAAAAATTTCTAAAAAATGTAGACCCTTAGGCAAAGGTCCCTTATACCATTTTCAATTAATTCCTAATGCACATTGGAAAGTTCATTTTGAACTTCTGTTTCAGGGGAATCCATTTTAGACACTAGGAGGATTTTTATACCCAAAGATATATCAATTCTGGATTATCTCTCTCTAGATATTTTCTCTCTCTAGGTCAAAACAGGGTAAGATAAGATCTTTCTTCTATTTCAAAGGGGGAAATAATTTCAAGAACAGAAGGGGAGGTTCTTACACCTTTACACCTCAAAAGCTGGAGGGAGGAGTCTTACATCCTACCCCACTTAAAAAACGCGAGATGTCCTCTTCTCGTCGCAGCTGGAGGATAAACTCTTTCACCTTAAGATCCAACTGATTCTGGGATTCCTTATAGTCTGGTCAACCCATGCAAAATCCTGAGGTAAAGATCCCTTCTACAAGAAGAACATACAAAACTCATTATCAGAGAACAATTCATTCAAAATATATCATTCATATCCTTAACACAAGACCGAAAATTCTATCTATACATTTCCCACGGAAATTTTCGTTATGCAAGTTCTCAATTTGTCATCCCTTAATTAGATCCGCTGGGTCAAAGGTCAAACAGCAGAGCAATCTGTCAACACAATCCACTATCTCATAGTGATCTGCTGAAGGTCATAATCGTCTTCCAGTTACTAACATCATCACTAGGGTTCTCCCCATTCATCCTTTGTTCAACTTGTCTTCTTTGAACCAGAATTTAGAAATCATTATCTTTAAATCAAAATCCAAATCAATTCATCAATTCTCAACCAGAATTCAAAAATCATATCAACAACCAACACTCGAATTCATCCTCTGGATAGCATTTTTGCTTATAACTTCAAGGTCTTAGATTCACTTGTATATATTGTCAGTACTACAGAGCTGCAGATATACCCATGGTATATACGGGTAGTCATGGTCCTTGGAGATTTAAGGTAAATACCATCATATCTAGGCCTCAAGCAAGTCAGGGATTCCATACAATTATGGTACTTCCATCTGAAGACCCGCTTTCCAATTTATGAATCTTCATTCTGAATATTAATTTATAAGAATTTCATCACACCATTACAATCTTTTACTGGTACTTCATAAAATTTTGACATTTCTTGCTTCTCGGTTGATCCACTTTAGCCAATTCGCTTTGATACCAGGTGAAAGATCCCTACCCCCTCCGTGCAACGAATTCCAAGGTACTAGCAGCAGAAGTAGCACTTCTTGCGCAGAGCCTCTCATTCGGGGCCTCGCCCATGGATATCCGGACAAGAGAGTAATCCCTCGGTTCTTCCAAAACCGAACCTGGAAAAACTTCCCTCGCCCAGCAGACATAGGCGATTCCTCCAGGATATTTTATTCTAACGTAGTCAAGGTCCTCACTAACCAAACTGATCCGACTAAACCCGTAAGTCTCATGGTCAGATGAAGGAAGAGACTTGCACTTGGATCATAGAGTCCAACGCTTTTTTCCTCATCAAGAGGCACAACCGTTGATTCTTTTCCATAGAACAAGGGTTATCTGGGATTTACTTCAACTATCGTAACTTAACAGAATTGAGTCTCATTTTAGGGATCCATCGGTCTAGCCTAACCCCATCCAATCCCATGGGTTAGCCAACCGCCCAACCACTGTAATGATAGGATCCATTTGGAAATTTGGTTTTGTTTTGCCTCGGGTACTAGGGAAAAGAGTTCCCAGGCCCCCTAGCCAGCGCTTCAAGCAAACTTCAAGATAGTCACACCACTTACACACCCAATATGAAATTGTCTGTTTCACAGATTCAGCTGTCTTTAAAACAATCTTTTAATGAAACCATAGTATCACTGATCATAATCCTCCAAAATATCCCGCTTGAATTCTAATTTCCAATCATTCCCTCATCGGTGTACCTATGGCATCATTGAGAAAATCCAGATGGACTCTCCGTTGAAGATCAGCAAGATCAACCAGCAGATCCATATAAAAGATGCATGGACTCATCCGTTGAGGACCAACAAGGACAATCAACCAGATCCATACATGAGTTCAGAAATCAACTCTAACACCTTGTTGCATTTTCTTCCCCGACGCACACGTGGGTATCTTCGGTGACCCAGAGCCTGACCCAGAGCCCGAGCACCGTATGGTCAGCACGCTCTACACTCCTTTGCGGGTCACCTAGCGCTTCACTCATAGGCCGCTTCCTTGGTCCCTCATCCACCGTACCGGAAGCTCACCAGTTACATCGAACCGAGACTGGTCAAGACCTCGGCCGACCTTGCTACGCGAGACGTCCTCTGTTGACTCTCCGTCAGTTGTTACAACTTTATCACTTAGGTCTCCAACGACCTCATTCACAAGATGGTCAAAATGCTTCCCCAACATTCTTAACATAAAACAGTCATTTAAAAACAGGTCATAAATACAATTTCTAACGAACTCTCATCTTTCCACACTTTCCACATCATTTCTCGTTATTCCACATTCTTCTAAATCAATTCACTTTGCTTATTCCACATCCAGTCATATCTATTCCCATCATCTTTCATCCATTCTCATCCAATCATATCATATTATATCTCATCACATCTATCCACATCACATCACATTCATCCACATAAAATCTCATCACATCCAATTACATCTATTTCAGATCCTCATCACATCACATCACATCTATCCACATTATATCTCATCCATTCACATCTACCTAGATCCACATTCCTCCACCTTACATCTCATCCATCCATTCACATTACATCACATCCATTCAGATATCATCACATCACATTCACATCCACCATTGACATCTCATCGCATCCATTCAGATATCATCACATCACATTCACATCCATTCAGATATCATCACATCACATTCACATCCATTCACATCCATTCAGATATCATCACATCCATTCACATCTCATTGCATCCATTCAGATATCATCACATCACATTCACATCCATTCACATCTCATCGCATCCATTCAGATATCATTACATCACATTCACATCCATTCACATTTCATCGCATCCATTCAGATATCATCACATCTCATCACATATATTCACATATCATCACATTCATTGCATCCACATCACATCACATACATTCCATCCACATTACATCACATCCATATCTATCCATATCTCATCACATCCATTCACATCTCATCTCATTCATCCACATTCATCCATTCATTCACATTCACATCTATTCACATCTCATCTTATTCATCCACATCCATCCATTCATTCACTCATCCACATCTCATCACATCCACATCCACATCCATTTACATTACATCACATCTCATCCACATCTCATCACATCCACTCACATCTTATCACATCGCATTCACATCTTATCACATCGCATTCACATCTATTTACATCTTATTCACATCTATTCACATCACATTCACATCTATTCACATCGCATTCACATTTAGTACCGTTTTCTACTTTCGATACCGATGGGACTTTTCAAAGTTTCTGCCAATTGCTTGGCCTACTTAAAGGTACTTTTTCTTGATGGATATTTTCATATTCTTTCAAATTTCTCAAGTGATATATTCAATATTCTTCTTTTTGAATAAAAGATTCATGGGATTGAGAAAAATCAATTCTACCCATATTTTCCAATAAAAATAATGATACTCAAAATTTTACTTTAAATAAATACTCATAATTTGAATTATGCCAAAAACTCCTCTTTTACTATTTGATTTCTTGGATCTCAATTATCATGGGAATTCCTCTTTTTTCATAAAAATAAATTTACCAAAAATTTACTCTTTTCTCATAATCAATTAATTATGCATAATTACAAAAAGAATATTTCTCATGAATATGATGAAAATCATTCTTTTTGCATAGGATGCCCAATCCTAGAATATGGTAGGAAGTCCTCTTTTAGCATTATGCATAAAAATAAGATATGTATTATTTTCTGAAAATTTTTCCATAGCTTCGCTGCTATTACTGATAATTCTCAAATTTTTTCTAAAGAATAAAAGCTTGTAATGAAAATATGATAGTAGTTCCTCTTTTATGCTTAAAATCAAACTATGAATTTAAATCATAATTTTAACCATAATCATAAACTTAATTATGATTATCCCACTAGATTAAGCTAATTCCATTATTTCTCTTTTCCCAAATTGATAGGATAATCTATTTCTCATTTAGAATCAATCAAAGTAGTTTTTAACTACTTATAAATAATCTAAAAGAAATAACCATTATTTTGTTAACACAAAATCATGAAAATATAATTTTCTTAATCTCTAGCTTATCAAGCCTAGTGTTTAGCTTTGAATTGAGAGACTATCATTGAGAAGCATCCTTTTTCAAGGGATTTAGCCATAAAGATGGCTATTCTTTTAGAGAGAGAGATTTACTTAAAGAAAGCATTACAAATAAGCATAAAGATTAACTTTCTCTTAATTAAGCATTAAGACTTTAAGGAAAAGCTTGATTTGAATTAAAACAATTATTTAGAAAGCTTCTCAAGCTTGAGAGGGGTTGAGAAGAAGAAAGTCATTGAGATAAATTAGAAAAAACCATAAAATTTGATTTTACCTCCAAGTTTGGCTTGATTCTCTATTAGCAGAGTGAAGCCCCCGACCAATCAATTGGTCCCACAAAGAGGAGAAGAGCAATTCCAAGAGTTGTTGTAGAGAGAGAGAGCTCCAAGCTCCCAAGAGAGGGGAAATTTTAAGGGATAATAGAAAATATGATTATTTTAATATAATACTGGCATAGTATATCTCCAATATGAAAATACAAAGGAATGAGGGTCTATTTATAGGTGAGGGAGGCCACTAACCAAGTCCAACTAGGCTCTAGGATTCTCTAGGTTCAATTTGACTCAATTTGAACAAGATTTGGACCAGTTTGGCTCCCTTTTTGATTTGGTTTGATCCAAGAGAGAGGAGAGATAAAAACATCACAATTTTTTTGAATTAAAAACCCTTTCACACATGTGAAAGAGGCGCGTACCTCAAGAGTCCCCCTTTCCTTACCAAGGTGTCAAAAATGAATCATTATTTCAAAATATCTCATTTTTTAAGTAATACCTCATAATGTTTAACTAATAAACCTTGTACTTAGTCAACTCTTCATCTTATGTGAGAAATTACTCATTTTTGGGTATTTTCTTTTATTCTTTTGGATTTATCTCATCCCAACACTTGGATGAATCCAATTGGCCCAGTGGAACCTTAATTGGACCATAATCTAAAAATTTCTGAAAGTGTAGACCCTTAGGCTAAGGTCCCTTATACCATTTTCAATTAATTCCTAATGCACATTGGAAAGTTCATTTTGAACTCCTCTTTCAAGGGAATCCATTTTAGACACTAGGAGGATTTTTATATCCAAAGATATCTCAATTTTGGATTATCTCTCTCTAGACATTTTCACTCTCTAGGCTAAAACAAGGTAAAACAAGATCTTTCTTCTATTTTAGAGAGGGAAATATTTTCAAGAACATAAGGGGAGGTTCTTTACACCTCAAAAGCTAGAGGGAGGAATCTTACATCCTATCCCACTTAAAAAATGCGAGATATCCTCATCTTGCAGCAGCTGGAGGATAAACTCTTTCACCTTAAGATCCAACTAATTCTGGGGTTCCTTATAGTCTGGTCAACCCATGTAGAATCCTGGGATAAAGATCCCTTCTACAAGAAGAACATACAGAACTCAATATGAGAGAACAATTCATTCAGAACATATCATTCATATCCTTAACACAATAATGGTCCATCAGATCAAAAATTCTATCTGAACATTCCCCACCCATGGAAATTTTAGTTATGCAAGTTCTCAATTTGTCGTCCCTTAATTAGATCCATTGGGTCAAAGGTCAAATAGCAATAATCTGTCAACACAATCCACTAATCTCATAGTGATCTGCTGAAGGTCATATTAGTCTTCTAGTTACTAACATCATCAGTGGGGTTCTCCCCATTCATCCTTTGTTCAACTTATCTTCTTTCAACCAGAATTCAAAAATCATAATCTTTAAATGAGAATCCAAATCAACTCATCAATTCTCAACCAAAATTCAAAAATCATATCAACCAGCACTCGAATTCATCCTCTGGATAGCATTTTTGCTTATAACTTTAAGGCCTTAGATTTACTTGTATATATTGTCAGTTAAAGAGCTGCAGATATACCCACGGTATATATGGGTAGTCATGGTCCTTGGAGCTATAAGGTAAATACCATCATATCTAGGCCTCAAGCAAGTCAGGGATTCCATACAATTGCCGTACTTCCATCTGAAGACCTGCTTTCCAATTAATGAATCTTCATTCTGAATATCAATTTATATGAATTTTTTCACACCATTACAATCTTTTACTGGTACTTCATAAATTTTTGACATTTCTTACTTCTCGGTTGATCCTTTTTAGTCAATTCGCTTTGATACCAAGCTGAAAGATCCCTGTCCCCTCCGCACAACGAATTCTGGGGTGCTAGCAGCGGAAGTAGCACTTCTTACACAGGGCTTACACAGGGCAGAGCCTCTCACTTGGGGCCTCGCTGAGACGGATATCCGGACAAGAGACTAATCCCTTGGTTCTTCCAAAACCGACGAACCTAGAAAAACTTCCCTCGCGCCCAGCAGACATCGGCGATTCCTCCGTGATATTTTATTCTAACGTAGTCAAGGTCATCACTAACCAAACTGATCCGACCAAACCCGTAGTCTCATGGTCAGATCAAGGAAGAGACTTGCACTTGGATCATAGAGTCCAATGCTTTTTTCCTCATCAAGAGGCACATCCATTGATTCTTTTCCATAGAACAAGGGTTATCCGGGATTTACTTCAACTATCGTAACTTAACAAAATTGATTCTCATTTTAGGGATCCATCAGTCCAGCCTAACCCCATCCAATCCCATGGGTTAGCCAACCGCCCAACCACTGTAATGATAGGATCCATTTGGAAATTTGGTTATCTTTTGCCTCGGGTACCAGGGAAAAGAGTTCCCAGGCCCCCTAAAGCAAACTTCAAGATAGTCACACCACTTTCACACCCAATATAAAATTGCCTGTTTCACAGATTCAACTGTCTTTAAAACAATCTTTTAATGAAACCATAGTATCACTGATCATAAATCTCCAAAATATCCAGCTTGAATTTTAATTTCCAATCATTCCCTCATCCGTGTACCTATGGCATCATTAGCAACCAGAACACTCACCAACCACCTGTTCACTTAGGGGCCTTTTCCATAGTTCCTAGCTCATAGTACCTGGCAATATAATCACATAAGACCATTTAAATCGAACCGAGGCTGGTCAAGACCTCGGCTGACCTTGCTATGCGAGACGTCCTCCATTGACTCTCCGTCAGCTGTTGCAACTTTATCACTTAGGTCTCCACCACCTCATTCACAAGATGGTCAAAATGCTTCCCCAGCATTCTTGACATAAAACAATCATTTATAACAGGTCATAAATACAGTTTCTAACGAACTCTCATCTTTCCTCATTGTTCCACATCATTTCTCATTATTCCACATTCTTCTAAATCAATTCACTTTGCTTATTCCATATCTAGTCATATCTATTCCCATCATCCTTCATCCATTCTCATCCAATCATATCATATTACATCCATCCACATCACATCACATTCATCCACATCACATCTCATCACATCCAATTACATCTATTCAAATCCTCATCACATCACGTCTCATCACATCCAATTACATCTATTCAGATTCTCATCACATCATGCCACATCCATCCTCATCACATCTCATCCATTCATATCTACCCATATCCACATCACATCACGTCACATCTCATCCATTCACATCTACCCCGATCCACATCACATCACATCACATCCATTCACATCAAATCTCATCCATTCACATCTACCTAGATCCACATCAGATCTCATCCATTCACATCTACCTAGATCCACATCACAACTCATCCATTCACATCTACCTAGATCCACATTCCTCCACCTTACATCTCATCCATCCATTCACATTACATAACATCCATTCATATATCATCACACCACATTCACATTCATATCACATCTCATTGCATCCATTCAGATATCATCACATCACATTCAGATATCATCATTGCATCCATTCAGATATCATCACATCACATTCACATCCATTGACATCTCATCGCATCCATTCAGATATCATCACATGACATTCACATCCATTCACATCTCATTGCATTTATTCAGATATCATCACATCACATTCACATCCATTCACATCTCATCGCACCCATTCAGATATCATCACATCACATTCATATCCATTCACATCTCATTACATCCATTCACATCACATTCACTTTAAAGAAAGCATTACAAATAAGCATAAACATTAAATTTCTCTTAATTAAGCATTAAGACTTTAAGGAAAAGCTTGATTTGAATTAAAACAATTATTAAGAAAGCTTCTCAAGCTTGAGAGGGGTTGAGAAGAAGAAAGTCATTGAGATAAATTGGAAAAAACCATAAAATTTGATTTTACCTCCAAGTTTGGCTTGATTCTTTATTAGCAGAGTGAAGCTCTCGACTAATCAATTGGTCCACCAAGAGGAGAAGAGCAATTCCAAGAGTTGTTGTAGAGAGAGAGAGCTCCAAGCTCCCAAGAGAGAGAAAATTTTAAGGGATAATAGAAAATATGATTATTTTAATATAATACTGGCGTGGTATAGCTCCAATATGAAAATACAAAGGAATGAGGGTCTATTTATAGGTGAGGGAGGCCACTAACTAAGTCCAACTGGGTTCTAGAATTCTCCAGGTTTAGTTTGACTCAATTTGGACAAGATTTGGACCAGTTTGGCTCCCTTTTTTTTGGTTTGATCCAGGAGAGAGGAGAGAGGTGCCTACCTCAAGAGTCCCCCTTGCCTTACGAAGGTGTCAAAAATGCATCATTATTCCAAAATATCTCACAAATTTTAACTAATAAACCTTGTACTCAGTCAACTCTTCATCTTATGTGAGCATTTACTCATTTTTGGATATTTTCTTTTATTCTTTTGGATTTATCTCATCCCAACACTTGGATTAATCCAATTGGCCCATTGGAACCTTAATTGGACCATAGTCCAAAATTTTTTGAAAATGTAGACCCTTAGGCTAAGGTCCCTTATACTATTTTCAATTAATTCCTACACATGGGAAAGTTCATTTTGAACTTCTCTTTCAGGGGAATCCATTTTGGACACTAGGAGGACTTTTATATCCAAAGATATATCAATTCTGGATTATCTCTCTCTAGGCCGAAACAGGGTAAAACAAGATCTTTCTTCTATTTAAGAGAGGGAAATAATTTCAAGAACAGAAGGGGAGGTTCTTACACCTTTACACCTCAAAAGCTGGAGGGAGGAATCTTACATCCTACCCCACTTAAAAAATACGAGATGTCCTCATCTCGCAACTGGAGGATTAACTCTTTCACCTTAAGATCCAACTGATTCTGAGGTTCCTTATAGTTTGGTCAACCCACGCAGAATCCTGGGATAAAGATCCCTTCTACAAGAAGAACATACATAATTCATTATTAGAGAACAATTCATTCCGAACATATCATTCATATCCAATATGAAATTGCCTGTTTCAGAGATTCAGTTGTCTTTAAAACAATCTTTTAATGCAACCATAGTATCACTGATCATAATGCTCCAGAATATCCAGCTTGAATTCTAATTTCCAATCATTCCCTCATCGATGTACCTATGGCATCATTAGCAACCAGAATGCTCACCACCTGTTCACTCAGGGGCCTTTTCAATAGTTCCTAGCTCATAGTACCCGGCAATATAATCACATAAGAAAATCCAGATGGACTCTCCATTGAAGATCAGCAAGATCAACCAACAGGTCCATATAAAAGAGCCATGGACTCAACAATTGAGGAAAGCAAGGACAATCAACCAGATTTATGCCCGAATTCAAAAAATAACTCTAACACCTTGTTCCATTTTTTTCCTCGATGCACGCGTGGGTATCTTCGGTGACCCAGAGCCCGAGCACCATATGGTCACCACCCTCTACGCTCCTTCGCAGGTCACCTAGCGCTTCACTCATAGGCCGCTTCCTTGGTCCCTTATCCACTGTACCGGAAGCTCACCATTTAAATTGAACCGAGGCTAGTGAAGACCGACCTTGCTGCGCGAGACGTCCTCTGTTGACTCTCCGTCAGCAGAAGCTGTTGCAACTTTATCACTTAGGTCTCCACCACGACCTCATTCACAAGATGGTCAAAATGCTTCCCCAGCATTCTTAACATAAAACAATCATTTAGAAACAGGTCATAAATACAGTTTCTAACGAACGCTCATCTTTCCACATTGTTCCACATCATTTCTCGTTATTCCACATTCTTCTAAATCAATTCACTTTGCTTATTCCACATCTAGTCATATCTATTTCCATCATCCTTCATCCATTCTCATCCAATCATATCATATTACATCCTTCATCCATTCTCATCCAATCATATCATATTACATCTCATCACATCTATCCTCCACATCACATCACATTTATCCACATCACATCACATTCATCCACATCACATCTCATCACATCCAATTACATCTATTCAGATCCTCATCACATCCAATTACATCTATTCAGATCCTCATCACATCACATCACGTCCATCCTCATCACATCTCATCCATTCACATCTACCCATATCCACATCACCTCACGCCACATCTCATCCATTCACATCTACCCCGATCCACATCACATCACATCACATCCATTCACATCACATCTCATCCATTCACATCTACCTAGATCCACATCACATATCATCCATTCACATCTACTAGATCCACATTCCTCCACCTTACATCTCATCCATCCATTCACATTACATCACATCCATTCAGATATCATCACACCACATTCACATCCATTCACATCTCATCGCATCCACTCACATCTCATCGCATCCACTCAGATATCATCACATCACATTCACATCCATTCACATCTCATCGCATCCACTCACATCTCATCGCATCCACTCAGATATCATCACATCACATTCACATCCATTCACATCTCATCGCATCCATTCAGATATCATCAAATCACATTCACATCTCATTGCATCCACTTAGATATCATCACATCACATCTACATCCATTCACATCTTATTGCACCCATTCAGATATCATCACATCACATTCACATCCATTCACATCTCATTCATTCACATCCATTCACATCCATTCACATCTCATTGCATCCATTCAGATATCATCACATCACATTCACATCCATTCACATCTCATCTCATCCATTCACATATCATCACATTCATTGCATCCACATCACATTAGATACATTCCATCCACATTACATCACATCCATATCTATCCATATCTCATCACATCCATTCACATCTCATCTCATTCATCCACATCCATCCATTCATTCACATTCACATCTATCCACATCCATCCATTCATTCACATGCACATCTATCACATCCATCCATTCATTCACATGCACATCTATCACTTCACATCTCATTCTCATCCACATCTCATCACATCCACTCACATCTTCTCATATCACATTCACATCTTATCACATTCACATCCACATCCATTTACATCGCATCACATCTCATCCATATCTCATCACATCCACATCCACATCCATTTACATCACATCACATCTCATCACATCGACTCACATCTTATCACATCGCATTCACATCTTATCACATCGCATTCACATTCATTTACATCGCATCACATCTCATCACATTTACATCCACATCCATTTACATCACATCTCATCACATCCACTCACATCTTATCACATCGCATTCACATCTTATCACATCACATTCACATCTATTCACATCTTTTTCACATCGCATTCACATCTATTCACATTGCATTCACATCTATTCACATCTTATTCACATCGCATTCACATTTAGTACCGTTTTTTACTTTCGATACCGATGGGACTTTTCTAAGTTTCTGCCAATTGCTTGGCCTAGTTAAAGGTACTTTTTCTCGATGGATATTTTCATATTCTTTCTCAAATTTATCAAGTAAGATATATTCAATTTTCTTGTTTTTGAATAAAAGATTCATGGGATTTAGAAAAATCAATTCTACCCATATTTCCCAATAAAAATAATAATACTCAAAATTTCACTTTTGATAAATACTCATAATTTGAACTATGCCAAAAACTCCTCTTTTACTATTTGATTTCTTGGATCTCAATCATAATGGGAATTCCTCTTTTTGCGTAAAAATAAATTTACCAAAAATTTACTCTTTTCTCATGATCAATTAATATGCATAATTACAAAAAGAATATTTCTCATGAATATGATGAAAATCATTCTTTTTGCATAGGATGCCCAATCCTAGAATATGGTAGGAAGTCCTCTTTTAGCATTATGCATAAAAATAAGATATGTATTATTTTCTGAAAATTTTACCATAGCTTCACTGCTATTACTAATAATTCTCAAATTTTTTCTAAAGAATAAAAGCTTGTAATGAAAATATGATAGTAGTTCCTCTTTTATGCTTAAAATCAAACTATGAATTTAAATCATAATTTTAACCATAATCATAAACTTAATTATGATTATCTCACTAGATTAAGCTAATTCCATTATTTCTCTTTTCCCAAATTGATAGGATAATCTATTTCTCATTTAGAATCAATCAAAGTAGTTTTTAACTACTTATAAATAATCTAAAAAAAATAACCATTATTTTGTTAACACAAAATCATAAAAATACCATTTTCTTAATCTCTAGCTTATCAAGCCTAGAGTTTAGCTTTGAATTGAGAGACTATCATTGAGAAGCATCCTTTTTCAAGGGATTTAGCCATAAAGATGGTTATTCTTTTAGAGAGATTTACTTAAAGAAAGCATTACAAATAAGTATAAAGATTAACTTTCTCTTAATTAAGCATTAAGACTTTAAGGGAAAGCTTGATTTGAATAAAAAAATTATTTAGAAAGATTCTCAAGCTTGAGAGGGGTTGAGAAGAAGAAAGTCATTGAGATAAATTGGGAAAAATCATAAAATTTGATTTTACCTCCAAGTTTGGCTTGATTCTCTATTAGCAGTGAAGCTCTCGACCAATTAATTGGTCCACCAAGAGGAGAAGAGCAATTCCAAGAGTTGTTGTAAAGAGAGAGAGCTCCAAGCTCCCAAGAGAGGAAAAATTTTAAGGGATAATAGAAAATATGATTATTTTAATATAATACTGGCATGGTATAGCTCCAATATGAAAATACAAAGGCATGAGGGTCTATGTACAGGTGAGGGAGGCCACTAACCAAAGTCCAACTGGGTTTTAGAGTTCTCCAAGTTTAGTTTGACTCAATTTGGACAAGATTTGGACTAGCTTGGCTTGCTTTTTGATTTGGTTTGATCCAAGAGAGAGGAGAGATAAAAATATCATAATTTTTTTGAATTAAAAACCCTTCCACACATGTGAAAGAGGCACCTACCTCAAGAGTCCCCATTGCCTTACCAAGGTGTCAAAAATGCATCATTATTCTAAAATATCTCATTTTTTTAGTAATATCTCCTAATTTTTAACTAATAAACATTGTACTCAGTCAACTCTTCATCTTATGTGAGCATTTACTCATTTTTGGGCATTTTCTTTTATTCTTTTGGATTTATCTCATCCCAACACTTGGATTAATCCAATTGGCCCATTGGAACCTTAATTGGATCATAATCCATTTTTTTTAAAAATGTAGACCCTTAGGCTAAGGTCCCTTATACCATTTTCAATTAATTCCTAATGCACATTGGAAAGTTTATTTTGAACTTCTATTTCAAGGGAATCCATTTCAGACACTAGGAGGATTTTTATTCCAAAGATATCTCAATTTTGGATTATCTCTCTCTAGACATTTTCTCTCTCTAGGCCAAAACAGGGTAAAATAAGATCTTTCTTCTATTTCAGAGAGGGAATTAATTTCAAGAACAGAAGGGGAGTTTCTTACACCTTTACACCTCAAAAGCTGGAGGGAGGAATCTTACATCCTACCCCACTTAAAAAACGCGAGATGTCCTCATCTCGAAGCTGGAGGATAAACTCTTTTACCTTAAGATCAAACTGATTCTAGGGTTCCTTATAGTCTGATCAACCCACGCAGAATCCTGGGATAAAGATCCCTTCTACAGGAAGAACATACAGAACTCATTATTAGAGACAATTCATTCAGAACATATCATTCCTATCCTTAACATAATAATGGTCCATGAGGCTGAAAATTCTATTTGAACATTCCCCACAGAAATTTCAGTTATGCAAGTTCTCAATTTGTCATTCCTTAATTATATCCACTGGGTCAAAGGTCAAACATCAGCAATCTACATAAAAAATACCCACAAAAAATTCCATGGAAACATACCTTGTTGCCATGACCCTTCGTTTCCTTGCGCTGCCTTGCACCGAAAGATTTTGAATATTAGAAAGCTTTCGTTTATGCCTACGTGTACCAATTGGTGTGTGCTTCAACCTCCTTATTTTTCTTTGTAACCTAGACTTGTAATTTATCTCTTTGATTATTTATGAGTGTTTCTTGTTCCTTATTTTTCATGTCTAGGTCATGTGAATGTTTTTTCAAATCTTCAATACTTGATTGAAGACTTGAATTAATTGAGTGTAAGTATTGGTTGGTTATGAAGACCACCACTAAAACAGAAAGTCTTTTACAATAACCTAAGAGCCCATTTTCTCCATCACGTACATATCGAACAAAACTAGTCAAATCACAAAATAGTGGACTGTACAAGGTCAAAGGATCATAGGGCTTCGATTCCCATCCACCCAAAGATCAACATTCTTCTTCCCCTCATTTCTTAGTGTGGATATGGTTGAGTCAGGTAATGGTTTCCTAACATATGGATGTTTTGCTAGTGCATAATCTTCATCCATACGAATGTGAATGTCTACTTTACGGTTTCTACCATTCGTAATATCGTCTAAAGGCATGTCTAATTCAAGATGACAGAAAAATAAGATTAATAGAAGATTAGAAAAGAGATTTATATTAGATAATAATATTCTAACATTTGGAATGATCCTAAAGAAATATATCTCTCTAAAAAAGCCATTTTTGATATTCCAAAAATAAAGATTTTAGTTATGATTAAGAGAGATGATAAGAATAAAAGGAGTGGGGTGGCATTAAATGACATTTAAAAATTACATTAAATGAGATAAGGATTTGAAAATGATATTAAAAAATAAACTTTTTAATATATATATATTTGGGAGGAAAGTTTTAAATGAAAATACACTAAAATGTGAAAAGTATCAAAAAGTCATTATTTTAGTGGCCTCAAAAAATGCCCTTCTATTTTGGGATATAAAATATTAGAATGCATCTTGTAATCATTAGATAGCATAGGAGTTAGGAAGATATGACAAGAGTGAAGAATGAAAGGAGTGGGGTGGCATTAAATGACATTAAAAATTTACATTAAATGAGATAAGAATTTGAAAATGATATTAAAAAATAAACTTTTCAATATATATATATTTTTGGGAGGAAAGTTTTAAATGAAAATACACTAAAATGTGAAAAGTATCAAAAAGTCATTATTTTAGTAGCCTCAAAAAATGCCCTTCTACTTTGCGATATAAAATATTAGAATGCATCTTGTAATCATTAGATAGCATAGCAGTTAGAAAGATATGACAAGAGTGAAGATTCTGAGGAAGTTATGTAAATATGACAAGATTGTTATGAGGTAGTTATGACTAAGAAATGATATAAAAAATTCACTTTTTGGATTTATATATGTGTAAGGAAAGTTTTTTTGATGGAAAAATAAAAAAATCAAATTTTGGGCCCCCCTTATGGACGTGGTGATGCAACTTGTATTCTATTTTTGGTATAAAATATTAGAATGCACCTTGCAATCATTAGATATCATAGAAGTTGGAAAGATATGACAAGATTGTTATGAGGTAGTTATGACTAAGAAATGAATTAAAAATTTCACTTTTTGGGTTTATATATGTATAAGGAAAGTTTTTTTGATGAAAAAACTCAAAAAAAGGAAAATTTTGAAAAGTCAAATTTTGGGCCCCCCTTATGGCCAAAAAGTGAAACCTTGGGAATGGTGATGCCACTTGCATCCAAAAGTAATGGGTTAAAATATTTCAAAACTATAGACTATTAAAGTACTAAAAGCTAGTGAGAGAGTGGATAAAATGTAGATGGTAGGACCTAAAAAGTCTATAAAAAATAGGGGAATCATTTGCTTTATCTCCCACTATGGGGTCAAAATTAGCATTTTTAATCAAAAGATTACTAAAAATGAGGATTTCTTTATAGGGCCCATTTCATAGTCCAAAAATTTCCTAATGTATTTAGGTTTTATTTTTTATAAATTTGATGAATGCATTATTGGATCAGACCACACAGCCGAGTTTTGTGCAAGGATGATCACGAGGGCAATCAATTATTATACATTTTGACAATCAAATACATTTTTGACAAGCAAAGACATTGCTCGACAACAGCATATAATGATGATAATCAATGATTTCAACACATTAAGAAAAGAAAACACAAGGAAAGGCCCAAGATACCACCTCAACACATAGGTGTCGATTGAACTCGAAGAAGTGAGGAGGAAGGCGATGTAAGGAAGGCTCGATTGTTGGGTGACCAATGATTGCAAAATGACAAAAAAGGAAAGAATTTTGAATTTATGGCATAGACGTCGGACTGGGTGGCTGCCTTAATGAAGAATTCCATGTGTCTTCCTAACGATTAGTTCAAAAAAAGTAACCATTTCATGGCGTGAAGCATTTTGGCCTAGTTCACGGTGTGAACTGTTTTGTACTTGTTCATGGCGTGAAGCATTTTGGATCAGCTCTCATGGCATGAACTATTTTGGATCAATTCATGGCGTGAACTGTTTTGGACCATGTGTGTGCAAGATTGATACCCTATATTTCTCTTCATCATCAGACACGCAACCATGCATTCAAAGAAGTGAATGATACCCAATTTACCTTGTATCCATTTTATGACTAATGGATACCTTCATCTTTTTATTGCCATGGAAACCAAGGTGGTACTTTGACACTTTTGGGTAGGTGTTGTTGCAGGCATTTTAACTCCGTGTGAGAGTGCTTGATTCTTCCCTCCACCCAACTAAACAGTGTATTGGGGCTTATATCAGTGTCCATTTGTTGCACCTTCTTTTTCCTCCTTTCTATGTCTTTGTCCAACTCCTTGATCGAGGTGGTTACAGGTATTGGCTTGGTTATATTTAATCCATCTTGTTGGGTTGGCTTCTTCCTCCACACCAGTGTTTGTGCACTCTTAGCATTGGTTTTAGTTGGGAGTTGGTTTTGAATGCCTTTACTACCCTTTGCTTTTTTATTTGGAGGTGTTTACAATGGTGGCCATTGGGTGGAGTTTTGGCACCCATACTATTGTATTGCATTAGTAATAACCTTGTGCCATTAGCAAATCCTTTTGAACCCATTGCTTAAGAGTGCTTTGTGGAGTGTTGTTTTGTTTAGAGTACTGCCAACTTACCCATTGGGTGGAGTTTGGGCACCCATACTATTGTATTGCCTTGGTAATAACCTTGTGCCATTAGCAAATCCTTTCGAACCCATTGTTTAAGAATGCTTTGTGGAGTGTTGTTTTGTTTGGAGTACTGTCAACTTACCTGTGATGAAGACCATTTCTATCCCTTGTCTCCCTTTTGAACCCTTCTTGTTGATTTCTTATTGCCCTTCTTGTCCTTGTAGAGCTGGTTTCCAAGTTGACCCTTAGGCACCCAATGCTGTGTACCCTATGACTTGGGCTGCTTTTTACGTAGGGATTACAGAATTGATACCTTTTTTGCTTTATGAGCTAATATCACCGTGCTTGGTGTTTCTATATTCTCAATCATAGTCTGCTTCCCTATGTTTATCGGGCTCCATACGGGTACGGAAATGACATTGTTGCCCTCATTCAGCAGTGTTGTCCTCTTCTTCCATTAGATATTACAGTTGTTGGTGCAAATCTAGGACCGTGCTAGGATCATTTCCTCCTCCATGGAACCCGCAGGCATGACAAGCACCTTTCTAACCAAGGAATTATTTCATATGGAAACATTAACACACTTAAAAATCCCTTAGCTTTCGTAGTTGTCAAGTGCACAGTACGTACTTGTGCATTGGTGGTTTCAAGGTGCAGTTTATCTAAGGCTACCCATAACTCATATGAGATTAGTTTATGACTTGATCCCGTATCTATCAATGCAATGCTTGTTGCATGACATTTAGCCATAGGGAGTCCCACCCTGAGTCGTGGTAGCTCAATGTTTAGTTCCTCTTCGACCAGGAGAGTTAGTGAAGCCATGTTCACATGTAACATTCTCTTTTGGAGTATTTGTTTGGCTTTTTTCCTCCCTTGCCTTAGCCTCTTCTTGATCTTGTTGGATTTTTTCTTTTGAAATCTCCTTCCATTGTTTTAAAAGATGTTCTTGCAAGAGCATCTCTTGGGTCAGCGGTCTTAAGTTTTCTCCCATTAACGTAACCCTCCATCTGTATGCCCTCAATTGTCTCAATTCTAACTGACCCTTGAGTGTGATCTCAGACACTCAGAAGGTTCCTAGGCCTCTGTACTTGAGTTTCTTTTTTTTGGTGCTCCCTACACTATACATGAGGACAAGGCTCCCCGTTTCTAGTTCTTTTTGTTTTAAGTTATTCCTCGTAGTTTTTTGACCATAAGTCCATGCGATGCAATTAGTTTGGTCTCATCAAGCTTCTCTAAATCTATTAGCCTTTTAGCTAATGCATTTTCTATCAGACATTCTTGCATTGCAATTCTTAAGCTTGGAATTAGGTATTCCATAGGCATTACTACCTCAACACCATAAGCTAGATGGAAGGGAGTGTGTCCTGTCACTACCTTATATTATGTTTGGTATGCCCATAAGGTTGCTATTAGCTTATGCTCCTAGTCCGTTTGACTTGCTTCTAATGTTTTTGTCAAGATAGTATACAAAATCTTGTTTGTACTCTCTACTTGACAATTAGCTTGTAGATAATAAGATGATGACTTCTGGTGGACTACTTGGAAAATCCTTTAAGTGATCCATCACCTCATTAATGAAATGTGAACCACGATAACTGACTAACTCTAATGGGCAGTCGAATCTCGAGATAATTTGCTCATATAAGAATTTTGCTATTGTTTGTGCATTAGCTTGCTTAGAGGTTCTGGCTTTTGCACATTTTGTGAAATAGTCCATGCCCACGATTACATATCGGGCTTGTGGTGAGACGGATGCACCGTAATAGGTCTAACAAAATCAATCCCCCATTTCTCGAAAGGTTGTCTGACAATAACAGGGTGAGTGGCATCCTGTCCCTTTGTTGCGGGATAGCAAATCGTTGACATTCCTTGCACCTTTTGAGACAAACTCTATGGCATCCCCGAATAATGTAGGCCACCATATCTTGCTTGAAGTACCTTGCGAGCCGTAGTCTCTCTAGCAAAATTTCCTCCAACTATCCCTGAATGTGCTTCATCCAGTATCGTGAAAGGAACTCATCTTCTCTCACGCATCTTCTTAGGACATTGTCCTTAACCTAGCTTATATAGTTCTCCTGTAATTAATTGATAAGGTGCAGCAAACTTGATAAGTTGCCACATTTTATCGTTGTTTAAGGGTCTTTCTTGTAAAAATCCATAAGCTAGATAATCAGATATCTCCTCGCTCCATTCGGGCACCATGTCTAGTTTGAACAACAAACAAGCATCAAGGAGGTCATCACATCAACACTAGTTGTCGGTTCCCCATTTGGAATTCTTGACATATGATCGGCCAACACATGCTATGTCCCCTTTCTCACCCCGTAACTGTAAAGTCAAATTCCAATAGTAATAGCAACTAGCGTGTGATTCTTCTCGTGGTGCAAGGCTTGTTCACCAAATATAATAAGGCCTGATGGTCCACGAAGAACATGAATTTGTTGGCTAATAGGTAATGTCGATACTTCTTGTGACTGCATAAACCATGGCCAACCCTTCTTGCTCTGTGTAGTGTGGACTGGGTAGTCCAATTTGAACTCACCAGGCTGCACTAATACGTATCCAATCGCAAAGTTTGATGCAGCGATATGCACATGAAATATAAGGTCTCAATTGGGTGGTCTTAGAATTGGCGCACTAGCCAATACCCGCTTCAATTGATCATATGCTTCCTGGCATTCCTCAGTCCATTCAAAGATAATGAGTAGCTTGTATAATGACCTATGGCGATTTCAGCATAGAAGATTATGAAGCAATGGTAATAGCCAATGTGGCCCATAAATCTTTGCACACCTTTGTAATTAGTGAATGGTGGCAGTTCCAAGATCAACTTGAACTTGTTGTCATTTGTGGATATACCGTTCTTAGAGACAATGTGTCCCAATATCACACCATGTTGTTTGGGCCAAAATTGACACTTTAAAGGGTTTAGGGCTATACGATATAATCTACATCGCTAAAACACCTTCCTTAAGCAAGCCAGATGGTCTGCCCATCGAGAGTGTGCACACAGATCATCAATGAATACCTTCAACCACTTCTGCAAAAAGTAGTCTTTGAAGGCTGTGCACATTAATCATTGGAATGTTGCTGAGGCATTGGTGAGACCGAAAGGCATGACTTTGTAAGCAAATGTCTCTCACATTGTATTGAAGGCTGTCTTATGCTAGTCTTCTAGTGCTATAGACACCTGATTATAGCCTGAAAATCCATCCAAGAAGTTGTAAGCTTCTTCACTAGCCACTCTCTCCAAAATGTGTTCCGTATAGGGCAATGAATAATGGTCTTTCCTAGTAGCTGTGTTGACCTTTTTAAGATCTACACATACCCTAAGTTTCCCATTCTTTTTTGACACTATTATGTTGACAACCAATCCGTATGTTCTATCTCATAGATGAAATCCGTAGCAATGAGTTTATCGATTTCCTCCTTTGCAATTGTTGCATATTTAGGATTCATCTGGTATGGTTTATACCTGGTTGGTCTTGATCCTTCCATGATTGGGATCGTATGTTGCACCACCTAGGTGGTACACCCTTCATCTCATTGTAGTTCTCGGTGAAACAATCCTTAAACTCCTTAAGGAGAGTAATGAGCTCATTTTCTTCAACCAAAGTCAAGTCCTTAGCAATATAAATAGGTTTGGCTTTCTCCCCTAGTCTCGCAATATCAACTTCTTTGACTTCAGTTGGGCCATCGTATGATGTGGATAGCCCATCTTCCTTAACTCTTTTTGTCGTCAGTTAGACCACTTTCCGTTCATCAACTGTGTAGGTTTTGAAATGGTCTGGTACTAAAAACAAGTCTGGTTTATCCTCATTCTCACTTTTTGTTTTAGCCATAACTTTCCTGGCTTCTTACTCAGCTTCTGCCAAAGCTTTGTTTCATTTTCGGTGCCTAGCTTTCGTAAGCGTAGGCATTTCTAGTTTTTGAAGGATGACTTCCTCCTCCTTATGTTTCCCTTCAAGTGATATCTTACTCAATTCCTCACCCCAATCCTTAGAAAACTTGTCATGTACCTTAGTGGCTTTGAGGTATCTTAGCCACTAGGCATCCGCCGTGGGCTTTCTTCGTAGTAGGGCATTTTGTCAAGTAATATATCGTTTCTGCTTTCGCCATCTTCTAAGGTGTTGGGCATTGGTACGGCCTTGTGATCCAGACCCTTCTATGCTAGAGACCTCCTCTTTGGTTCCTCATCAATGGTTTGCCAATGGTAGTGGGAAGAGTTCCAGATTCCACATATCGTGTATCATTATACTGCCTTTGCCAATTTCCACGACCTCTTTGACTCCCTTTGCCTCTGAATTGGCCTCTTCCACCTGTGTGTTGTTGTTGTTGTGAATTTTGGGACTGTTGTTGTTGCTGCTGCTGGCCATAATTCTGATTACCTGTTCAACCACCTCCTTGGCCGTGTCCACGGCCTCCTCTACCTCGTCCTCTTCCTGAACTTGTGTAGAAGGCATGTTGCTTTGAATTGTTTTTGTTTTGTGAAGACTGTTGGTCTTCACCCAAGCTCTTCTCTTCTATAATCAACATAGACACCAAATCTGTGAAATTGGGAATGTTTTCTTGAGTCTGAATAGATGTCTTGAATGCCTTGTATTGTGACCCGAGACCACGTAGACAGACTTCCACCTTATCATCATCATCTACTAAAACACCAATAGATGCAAAGGATTCCACAATACCCTTGATCTTCAATGCATAGTCATTCACAGACATACTCTTTTTCTCCACAGTATGAAGTTCATTCTTCAACTGTATCTTTCGTGCCTTGGTATTCGTTTCATAGAGTTTTACCAAGGTATCCCACGCCTCCTTGGGGGACTTGGCATCCTGTATGTGCCCAATCATGGTGTCATGTATACTGATAGAGAGCCAATACATAACTTTTCTGGCTCCTTGGTTCCAATCCTTGAACTCTTTCACATCTGCAGCAGTCGGATTGTATCTCCGGTGCCTCTTCATGCTCACCTTCTATGTAGTCCCACAGTAACCCTTTCCCATTGGAAAATTCGTCAACCTGAACCTCTAAGCATGGAAGTTGTTCTTATCAAGCTTCTCAAAAACAATCTAGTTTATGCCATCATTTGACATCTTGCCAGACTCACAAATTTACTAGAAAATAGCACTCTCGTTTGTCTTGCACAAACTGCTGTATTTTCTGTAGCGGTACTGTACTACACTCAAATGTCACAACCAGTGACCTCAATGTGCATACATACACCCAATGGCAACTATTGACCTTCTTGCAGCACACACAATGTTTGCACAACCAATTTGTCTTCCTACAGTTCTTAAAATAGAGTTCTGCAGAAAATCGATGACTTACCCGTGCAGTGCTCAAAATTGCCTGCTTTCTGAAAAACGGAGGTCCTAACGCGCCCGAAACGCGTTTTCGGCTCAAGAAATTTTGTCCAATAGGACCCTATAGTTGCCCTAGAGCTTTACTCCCGCAAAGAAAACTCCTCAATCAGAGATCGTTTGCCGGTGCCTCCCATAGAGCTCCCGACAAGGGTGTAGTTGCCAACACAAATAGGGAAGAGTAGATGAAGCTCTTACCCTCGTACCGCTTCCTGTGCTTCTCTTGCTTGCGGCTCAGCCCTTAGCATAAACCAGGCTCTGATACCATGAAAAGATGCAGGGGAGAAGAGAGCTTGAGCTCTTGCAAGCACACACACACTCACAAAACCCTAAAAGAAAACACACAAGGTGAGAGGCTGAAAATCTTCTTCTTCTTCTTCACACAACACTCAACACACCATATACAAAGATAAGAGTACACACCATATGAAATGGTATTCAACCAAATACATACTAGGGTTCTCTATAGTGTGAACCCAACTAAATGAGTTGGCGCTATAACTAAGCCAGTCTCTAGAATGGCTGTCACACAGCCTACTGTCATCCCACTGGCCGCATATCACCCATGATCTCACCAACCATGCTAGTGGTGTAAGTGTGGGGGCCTATCCCCCAGGCGGGTCACCAGTGTCCACCACCTCACTAGATGAGCTCGATATCTCAATACCATTCTTTCACATACTCATCCACATCCATGCTTCACATACACATCCACATCCATTCTTCACATACACATTCACATCCATCCAATCATTCACATCTGTCTGATTCACATGACATCTCATCACATCTATTCACATTACATCTCATCACATCTATTCACATCACATCTATTCACATCACATCCCATCCATCCATCCATCCATTCACATCACATCCCATCCATCCATTCATTCACATCTATCTGATTCACATGACATGTCATTCTATGCAAGATTTCAGTTTGATTTTCTTTTGAATACAAGGAGTATTTCTTGAATCAGTATCCCCAAAACTTCTTGATCAGAATTCTCAATTTCATACCAGAATTCCTCAAATTCTATAACCTTGATCCACAGATCAATTCGAAGGGTCTCAAGCTTAGTTTCAGATTTGGCGGGAGTTTTGAGTGTATTTTTCTAAACTGGTCACACCTTCTTTCCTCAAAAACTGGTCACACCTTCTTTCCTCAAAACTGACGAAAGAGTTTGGTCTTGGTCATAGTCTGATTCAAGGGTCGAGTCGGATAAGATTTCTCCTGATCTATCTTTCTCGAAAAGGTTTGATAATTCAGTTTACTATTTTACTGAATTTCTTTCTTTGAATATTCACTTAACTGATTTCTAAATTAGTTATGAATTCCAATAAGGAATAGATTAATCATTTATTCCTGAATTCTCTTTTTACAATCCGTGTGAATATGAAATGATAGAAATTTCTCTCTTTAGAGTATTTAATTATTCATTTATCAAATACTCATAGAATTCAAACATAGAATTTAAGAGAATTCTAATTTTGATATAAAAATTCTTTATGCATCTATTTATGCATAAAAATCAACTTCACTGGGAATAACTTTTTTATAAAAAATCCTTTTATGCATCTATTTCTGAATAAAATCAAATTTAATAGGAATAACACTACTAAAATAAAAAGAATTTCTTTATGCATCTATTTATGCATAAAAATCAATTTTTATAAAAATAACACTTTTATAATTAAAAAATTCCTTTATGCATCTTTCTTTGCATAAAAATCAATTTTAATGAGAATAATACTTTTTTAATAAAAAATTCCTTTATGCATCTTTCTATGCATAAAAATCAAATTTAATGAGAATAACACTTTTGTAATAAATTTTTTTTTCTTTATGTATCTTTCTATGCATAGAAATCAATTTTAATAATTAATATCAATGATATCCATGCATATTCATAGGTGAATATGTACATGGAGTAACTAGAATATTTCTTATAGATGAAAAAATGGTGGGAATTACTTTTTTGGAATAACATAAAAATAAACTTTCTTTTTCACAAAATTATGAAAAATTTTACCATAACCTTCTTTGTATGGCTGACCATTTCTCATTTTTATCATTATTTGTTTAACTTAAAGTAACCCAAATTAGATTTATAGAACTCTAATCTACACAATTTTCTAAATTTAAGAGAGTAAATAATAAAAAGAGTTTAATTAATCTTTTAGTTAATCTTTCTAGGATTGAGAAAGGTTGGAATGTAAAGAGAAGAAGGGGTGGCCTTTTTATCAAAGACATAGCATTTGAATTTAATTCAACATTCACAAAACATAAAATTTAAGAAAACCATAGATTCTTCATTAAACAAGTAAGAAAATTAGCTTACATGGAGCTTATAAGCTCTCCTTTGGCTTACATGGAGCTTGTAAGCTCAGGCTTTGGCTTGAGGGATTGAGGGTTCTATTCTTGTTTGAAGCAAGAGTGGCCACCAATTCACTTTGGAGAGGTTTAGGCCAAAAACAATTGAATTATTAAAAAATTCAATGTAGATGGCCCAGGACAGGAGCAGAGTAACAGTGCATAAACACCATTAAGCTTTTACAAAGGGGGAGGCTTCTATTTATAGGAAATAGTGAGCCTCTAACCAAGCAAACTGATTCTAGAATTTTCTAGATCAGTTTGGTCAAATTTTGACCATTTTTGGGTCAGTTCAGCTTACTTTTTGGATCTAGTTTTGAAATAGGAGAGAGGAGAGATGAAAATATCTCATTTTATTGATTTTAAATTGGGAATAATGATGAGAAAAAGGTGCCTACTTCATGAGGGGAGATCCCCACACTGAGGTGTCAAAATTTAGTTTTTTAATTGTTTTCTTTGGTCCTTAGTGTTTACTCTTCATCTTAAGTGAGCATTTACTCATTTTTTGGGGGGGGTTTTTCTTTTATTCTTCAATTTATCTCCTCCATACATTTGGATTAATCTTATTGGTCCATACGAACCTCAATTGGACCATAATCCAATTTTTTTTGAAAATCTAGACCCTTAGGCTAAGGTTCTTTATACCTATTTTTAATTAATTCCAATTGCACATTGGAAAGTTCTTTTTGAACTTTTGTTTCAAGGGAAATCATTTTAAACACTAGGAGGAATTTTATATCCAAAAATATCTCAATTTTGAATTACCTCCCTCTAGACATTTTCTCTCTCCAGGCCAAAACAAGGTAAAATAGGATCTTTCTTTTATTTCAGAGAGGGGAATAATTATAATATGAGAAGTGGAGGTTCTTACACCTGCACACCTCAACAGCTGGAGGGAGGAATCTTACATCCTACCCCGCTTAAAAAATGCGAGATGTCCTCATCTCGCAAATTAGAGGACAACTCTTTCTCTTAAGATCTAACTGATTCTGGGGTTCCTTATAGTCTGGTGAACCCAACAGAATCCTAGGATAAAGATCCCTTATATAGAACTCATCATCAGATAACAATTCTTTCAGATCATAACATTCATATCCTTAATATAATAATGGTCCATTAGACCAAAATTTCCATCTGAACATTCCTCTATGGGAATTTCAATTATACAGGTTTTTAATTTGTCATCCCTTAACTTGATCCACTGGGTCAAGTGTTAACAATAGCAATATGTCTAGCACAATCCACTAATCTCATTGTGATTTGCTGAAGTCATTATTGTCATTCCAGTTACAAGTATCATCACAGGGACTCGTCCCATTCATCCTCATTGTGGTTTTTCTTAGCTTCTCGCTTTTCAACAAAAATTAAGGAATCATTATTTTATCAATCAAAATACAATTCAACTCATTAGTTCTCAACCAGAGTTTTACCACATTCAAATTCATTATCTGGATAGCATTTTTGCTGATAATTTCAAGGTCTTAGATTTACTCGTATATATTGCCAGTAAAGAGCTGCAGTTATACCCTCAGTATATACGAGTAGTCACGGTCCTTGGAATTATAAGGTAAATACCATCATGTCTAGCCCTCAAGCAAGTCAGGGATTCCATGCAATTGCGGTACTTCCATCTGAAGACCTAATTACTAAATTATGAATTTTAGTCTGAATATCAATTTGTATGAATTTCATCACACATTCCTAACTTTTTTCTGTTACTTCATAAATTTTTGACATTTCTGGTTTCTCGGTTAAAACACTTTAGCCAATTCGCTCTAATACCGGCTAAAAGATCCCTGTCCTCTCCGCGCAATGAATTCAAGGGTGCTAGCAGTGGAAGTAACACTTCTTGCGCAGGGCAGGGTCCCTCACTCGGGGCCTCGCCCACGAATATTAGGACAAGAGACTAATCCCTCGGTTCTTCCAAATCCGAACCCTGAAAAACTTCCCTCGCCTGGAAAGCACGGGCGATTCCTCCAGGATATTTTTACTCAACTGTAGTCAAGAGCCTTAACTAACTGAGTTGATCTGATCGAACCCGTAAGTATCATAGTTAGATCAAGGAAAAGACTTGCACTTGGATCATAGAGACCAACGCTTTTTTCCTCATTGAGAGGCACAGTCGTTGATTCTTTTCCATAGAACAATTTTTATCCGTGATTTACTTCATCTATCGTACCATAATAGAATTGAGTGTCATTTTAGGGATCCATCAGTCTAGCCTAACATTATCCTAGTCCCGTGGATTAGGCAACCGCCCAACCACTGTAGTAGTGATGGGATCCATTTAAGAATCTGGTTAGGTTTTGTCCCAAGTACCAGGGAAAAGAGTTCCTAGGCCCCCTAGCCAGATATTCATGCAAACTTAAAACTAGTCACACCACTTACACACCCAATATGAAATTGCCTTTTTTACAGATTCAATGGTCTTTAAAATAATCATTTAATAAAACTATAGTATCACTGATCATAATCTTCCAAAATTAATCCGGTTGAATCCTAATTTTTAATTTTTTCTTCATCAGTGTACTTATGGCATTATTGGCAACTAGAACGCTCACCACCTCTTCACTCTGGGGCCTTTTCGATAGTTCCTAGCTCATAGTACCCGGCAATATATTTACTTATAAAAATCAAAATGGAATCTCCATTGAAGATCAGCAAGATCAACCAACAAATCCATATGAAAGAGCCATGGACTCATTCGTTGAAGACCAGCAAGGTCAATCAGCTAGATCCATGCCCAAATTCAGAAAACAACTCTTACTCCTTGATCCAATATCTTCCACAACGTACGTGTGGGTATCTTCGGCGACTCAGAGCCCGAGCACCGTATAGTCAGCACCCTCTAGGATCCTCGCAGGTTACCTAGTGCTTCACTCATAGGCCGCTTCCTTAGTCCCTCATCCACCGTACCGGAAGCTCACCATTTAAATCGAACCAAGGCTGGTCAAGACAATGGCCGACCTTGCTACACGAGATGTCCTTCGTTGACTCTCTGTCAGCTATTGCAACTTTATCAGATAGGCCTCCATGACCTCATTCACAAGACGATAAAAATGCTTCCCCAGCATTTTTAAAATAAAACAATCATTTAAAAACAGGTCATAAATACAGTTTCTATAACGAACTCTCGTCTTTCCACATTGTTCCACATCAATCCTCATTTATTTCATATGTATTCCCATTCTTATCACATCATTTTCCATCTTATCACATCTTTCCTCATTTATCCGCATGAGATCTCATCCACTCGCATCTACCCATATCCACATCTCATCACATCACATCTCATCACATCATATTCATTCACATCACATATCACATCTATCCCAATTTACATCACATCTCATTCACTCACATCCCGATTCACATGACATCACATCTCATTCATTCACATCCTGATTCACATCACATCACATCTATTCACGTCCATCACATTTATTTACATCACATCCATTTACATCCATCACATCACATTCATTCATATCCATCACATTCATTGATTCATATCCACCACATTCATCCTCATAACCATCCCATCACGTACATTCTATACACATTATATCACATCACTTCTATCCACATCATATCTCATTCATACACATCTCATCTCATTCATCCACATCCATCCATTCTTTCACATGTACGACTACTCACATCTATTCATACATTCATATCTATCACTTCACATCCACATATATTCTTGTCACATCCACATATATTCTTATCACATCACATCTCTTTACATCACATCACATTCTTTCATATACACATCCACATCCATTCTTTCACATACATCTACATCCATTCTTTCACATACTTATCCATTCTTTCACATACTTATCCACATCCATTCTTCACATACACATCCACATCCATTCTTCACATACACATTCACATCCATCGAATCATTCACATCTATCCTTTCTTTTATTTCAGAGAGGGGAATAATTATAAGATCAGAAGGGGAGGTTCTTACACCTGCACATCCTACCCCACTTAAAACATGCGAGATGTCCTCATCTCGCAAATTAGAGGACAACTCTTTCCCTTAAGATCCAACTGATTCTGGGGTCCCTTATAGTCTGGTGAACCCAACACAATCTTGGAATAAAGATCCCTTATATAGAACTCATCATCAGATACCAATTCTTTCAGATCATAACATTCATATTCTTAACATAATAATGGTCCATTAGACAGAAATTTCCATCTGAACATTCCTCCATGGGAATTTCAATTATACAGGTTTTTAATTTGTCATCCCTTAACTTGATCCACTAGGTCAAGTGTTAACAGTAGCAATCTATCAACACAATCCACTAATCTCATAGTGATTTGATGAAGTCATTATCGTCATTCCAGTTACGAAGATCATCACAGGGACTCGTCCCATTCATCCTCATTGTGGTTTTGCTCAGCTTCTCGCTTTTCAACCAAAATTAAGGAATCATTATTTTTTCAATCAAAATCAAATTCAACTCATCAGTTCTCAACCATAGTTTTAAAATCATATCAACCACATTCAAATTCATCATCTGGATAGCATTTTTGCTTATAATTTCAAGGTCTTAGATTTACTTGTACATACTGCCAGTAAAGAGCTATAGTTATACCCTCAGTATATACGGGTAATCACGGTCCCTGGAATTATAAGGTAAATACCATCATGTCTAGGCCTCAAGCAAGTCAGGGATTCCATGCAATTGTGGTACTTCCATCTGAAGACCCAATTACTAAATTATGAATTTTAGTACGAATATCAATTTGTATGAATTTCATCACCTATTTCTAACTTTTTTCTGTTCATTCATAAATTTTTGACATTTCTGGTTTCTTGGTTGATCCACTTTAGCGAATTCGCTGTGATACCAGCTGAAAGATCCCTGTCCCCTCTGCGCAACGAATTCAGGGGTGCTAGCAATGGAAGTAACACTCCTTGCACGGGGCAAGGTCCCTCACTCGGGGCCTCGCCCACACGGATATCTGGACAAGAGACTAATCCCTCGGTTCTTCCAAAATCGAACCCAGAAAAACTTCCCTCGCTTGGAAAGCACGGGCAATTCCTCTAGGATATTTTTACTCTAACATAGTCAAGAGCCTTAACTAACTGAACTGATCTGACCGAACCCGTAAGTATCATAGTCAGATCAAGGAAAAGACTTGCACTTGGATCATAGAGACCGACGCTTTTTTCCTCATTGAGAGGCACAGCCGTTGATTCTTTTCCATATAACAATTTTTATCCGGGATTTACTTCATCTATCGTATCATAACAGAATTGAGTCTCATTTTAGGGATCCATCAGTCCAGCCTAACCCCATCCAGTCGTGTGGGTTAGCCAACCGCCCAACCATTGTAGTAGTGATGGGATCCATTTAAGAATTTGGTTAGGTTTTGTCCCGGGTACCAAGGAAAAGATTTCCCAGGCCCCCTAGCCGGATATTCATACAAACTTAAAACTAGTCACAATTTCCAAAATTAATCCGGTTGAATCCTAATTTCTAATTTTTTCTTCATCAGTGTACTTATGGCATTATTGGCAACCAGAACGCTCACCACCTGTCCACTCAGGGGCCTTTTCGATAGTTCCTAGCTCATAGTACCTGGTAATATATTCACTTATAAAAATCAAAATGGAATCTCTGTTGAAGATCAGCAGGATCAACAGATCCATATAAAAGAGCCATGGACTCATCCGTTAAGGACAAGCAAGGTAAATTAACCAGATCCATGCCCAAATTCAGAAAACAACTCTTACTCCTTGATCTAATATCTTCCATGATGAACGTGTGGGTATCTTTGGCGACTCAGAGCCCGAGCACCGTATGTTAAGTACCCTCTAGGATCCTCGCAGGTCACCTAGCACTTCACTCATAGGCCGCTTCCTTAGTCCCTCATCCACCATATCCGAAGCTCACCATTTAAATCGATGAGGTCAAGACCTCGGCCGACCTTGCTACACGAGACGTCCTCCGTTGACTCTCCGTCAGCTATTGCAACTTTATGAGATGGGTCTCCATGACCTCATTCACAAGATGGTCAAAAAACTTCCCCAGCATTTTTGACATAAAACAGTCATTTAAAAATAGGTCATAAATACAGTTTCTATAACAAACTCTCGTTTTTCCACATTGTTCCACATCAATCCTCATTTATTTCATATGTATTCCCATTCTCATCACATCATTTTCCATTTCATCACATCTTTCCTTTTTTTCCGCATCAGATCTCATCCACTTGCATCTACCCATATCCACATCTCATCACATCATATTCATTCACATCACATATCACATCTATCCCAATTTACATCACATCTCATTCACTCACATCCTGATTCACATGACATCATATCTCATTCATTCACATCCTGATTCACATCACATCCATTTACATCCATCACATCACATTCATTCATATCCATCACATTCATTGATTCATATCCACCACATTCATTCTCATTACCATCCAATCACATACATTCTATACACATTATATCACATCACTTCTATCCACATCATACCTCATTCATACACATCTCATCTCATTCATCCTCATCCATCCAATCGTTCACCTGTACGACTACTCACATCTATTCATACATTCATATCTATCACTTCACATCCACATATATTCTTGTCACATCACATCTCTTTACATCACATCACATTCTTTCATATACACATCCACATCTATTCTTTCACATACATCTACATCCATTCTTTCACATACTCATCCACATCCATTCTTCACATACACATCCACATCCATTCTTCACATACACATCCACATTCATTCTTCACATACACATTCACATCCATCCAATCATTCACATCTATCTCATTCACATGGCATCTCATCACATCTATTCACATTATATCTCATCACATCTATTCACATCACATCTCATCACATCCATTCACATCACATCCCATCCATCCATTCATTCACATCTATCTGATTCACATGACATCTTATTCTATGCAAGATTGTAGTTTGATTTTCTTTTGAATACAAGGAGTATTTCTTGAATCAGTATTCCCAAAACTTCTTGATCGAAATTCTGAATTTCATACCATAATTCCTCGAATTCTATAACCTTGATCCACAGATCAATTCGAAGGGTCTCAAACTTAGTTTCAGATTTGACAGGAGTTTTGAGTGTATTTTTCTAAACTGGTCACACCTTCTTTCCTCAAAACTGACGAAAGAGTTTGGTCTTGGTCATAGTCTGGTTCAAGGGTCGAGTCAGATAAGATTTTTCTTGATCTATCTTTCTCGAAAAGGTTTGATAATTCAGTTACTATTTTATTGAATTTCTTTCTTTGAATATTCACTTAACTGATTTCTAAATTAGTTACAGATTCCAATGAGGAATAGATTAATCCTTTATCTGAATATTTCGATCTCGATAGATTTCTTGAATTCTCTTTTTACAATCCGTGTGAATATAAAACGATAGAAATTTCTCTCTTTAGAGTATTTATTTATTCATTTATCAAATACTAAAAGAATTTAAACATAGAATTTAAGAGAATTCTAATTTTGATATAAAAATTCTTTATGCATAAAAAATCAACTTCACTGGGAATAACTTTTTTATAAAAAAATCCTTTTATGCATCTATTTATGCATAAAATCAAATTTAATAGGAATAACACTTTTAAAATAAAAAGAATTTCTTTATGCATCTATTTATGCATAAAAATCAATTTTTATAAAAAAACGCTTTTATAATAAAAAATCCTTTATCTTTCTATGCATAAAAATCAAATTTAATAAGAATAACACTTTTGTAATAAAAAAATTTCTTTATCTATTTTTTATGTATAAAATTAATTTTAATGATAATAACACTATTGTAATAAAAAAAATTTCTTTATGCATCTTTCTATGCATAAAAATCAAATTTAATGAGAATAACACTTTTGTAATTTAAAAAATTACCTTTATGCATCTTTCTATGCATAAAAATCAATTTAAATGAGAATAACACTTTTGTAATTTAAAAAAATTCCTTTATGCATCTTTCTATCCATAAAAATCAAATTTAATAAGAATAACACTTTTGTAATAAAAAAATTCCTTTATGCATCTTTCTATGCATAAAAATCAAATTTAATGAGAATAACACTTTTGTGATTAAAAAAATTTCCTTTATGCATCTTTCTATCTATAGAAATCAAATGTAATGAGAATAAAACTTTTGTAATAAAAAAATTCCTTTATGCATCTTTCTATGCATAGAAATCAATTTTAATGAGAATAACACTTTTGTAATTTAAAAAAAATCCTTATGCATCTTTCTATGCATAAAAATCAAATTTAAAGAGAATAACACTTTTGTAATTAAAAAATTTCCTTTATGCATCTTTCTATGCATAGAAATCAATTTTAATAATTATTATCTGGATATCCATGCATATATTTTTAGGTGAATATGTACATGGAGTAATTAGAATATTTCTTTTAGATGCAAAAATGGTGGGAATCACTCTTTTGAAATAACATAAAAACAAACTTTCTTTTCCACAAAATTCTAGAAAATTTTGCCATAACCTCCTTTATATGGCTGACCATTTCTCATTTTTATCATTCTTTATTTAACTAAAATTAACCCAATTAGATTATAGAACTCTAATCTACACAATTTTATAAATTCAAGAGAGTAAACAATAAAAAGAGTTTAATTAATCCTTTAGTTAATCTTTCTAGGATTGAGAAAGGTTGGAATGTAAAGAGAAGAAGGGGGTGGCCTTTTTATTAAAGGCATAGCATTTGAATTTAATTCAACATCTACAAAATATAAAAATTAAGAAAACCATAGATTCTTCATTAAACAAGTAAGAAAATTAGCTTACATGGAGCTTGTAAGCTCTCCTTTGGCTTGAGGGATTGAGGGTTCTCTTCTTGTTTGAAGCAAGAGTGGCCACCAATTCATTTTGGAGAGAATTAGGCCAAAAACATTTGAATTATTAAAAAATTCAATGTAGATGGCTCAGGATAGGAGCAGAGTAATAGTGCATAAACCCCATTAAGCTTTTACAAAGGGGGAGGCTTCTATTTATAGGAAATAGTGAGCCTCTAACCAAGCAAACTGATTCTAGAATTTTCCAGATCAGTTTGGTCAATTTTTGACCATTTTTGGGTCAATTCAGCTTACTTTTTGGATCTAGTTTTGAAATAGGAGAGATGAAAACATCTCATTTTATTGATTTAAAATTTGGGGTAATGATGAGAAAAAGGCACCTACTTTATGAGGGGATATCCCCACACTGAGGTGTCAAAATTCAGTTTTTTAATTGTTTTCTTTGGTCCTTAGTCCACTCTTCATCTTATGTGAGCATTTACTCATTTTTTTTGGGAGGGGGGGTTTCTTTTATTCTTCAATTTATCTCCTCCCTAGATTTGGATTAATCTTATTGGTCCATAGGAACCTTAATTGGACCATAATCCAAAAATTTCTAAAAATCTAGACCCTTAGGCTAAGGCCCTTTATACCAATTTTTAATTAATTCCAATTGCACATTGGAAAGTTCTTTTTGAATTTCTATTTCAGGGGAAATCATTTTAGACACTAGGAGGATTTTATATCCAAAAATATCTCAACTTTAAATTACCTCGCTCTAGACATTTTCTCTCTCCAGGCCAAAACAGGGTAAAACACAATCTTTCTTTTATTTCAGAGAGGGGAATAATTATAAGATCAGAAGGGGAGGTTCTTACACCTGCATATCCTACGCCACTTAAAAAATGCGAGATGTCCTCATCTCGCAAATTAGAGGACAACTCTTTCCCTTAAGATCCAACTGATTCTGGGGTCCCTTATAGTCTGGTGAACCCAACACAATCTTGGAATAAAGATCCCTTATATAGAACTCATCATCAGATAACAATTCTTTCAGATCATAACATTCATATCCTTAACATAATAATGGTCCATTAGACAGAAATTTCCATCTGAACATTCCTCCATGGGAATTTCAATTATACAGGTTTTTAATTTGTCATCCCTTAACTTGATCCACTAGGTCAAGTGTGTTAACAATAGCCATCTATCAACACAATCCACTAATCTCATAGTGATTTGATGAAGTCATTATCATCATTCCAGTTACGAAGATCATCACAGGGACTCGTCCCATTCATCCTCATTGTGGTTTTGCTCAGCTTCTCGCTTTTCAACCAAAATTAAGGAATCATTATTTTTTCAATCAAAATCCAATTCAACTCATCAGTTCTCAACCAGAGTTTTAAAATCATATCAACCACATTCAAATTCATCATCTGGATAGCATTTTTGCTTATAATTTCAAGGTCTTAGATTTACTCGTACATACTACCAGTAAAGAGCTATAGTTATATCCTCAGTATATACGGGTAATCACGGTCCCTGGAATTATAAGGTAAATACCATCATGTCTAGGCCTCAAGCAAGTCAGGGATTCCATGCAATTGTGGTACTTCCATCTGAAGACCCAATTACTAAATTATGAATTTTAGTATGAATATCAATTTGTATGAATTTCATCACCTATTTCTAACTTTTTTCTGTTCATTCATAAATTTTTGACATTTCTGGTTTCTTGGTTGATCCACTTTAGCCAATTCGCAGTGATACCAGCTGAAAGATCCCTGTTCCCTCTGCGCAACGAATTCAGGGGTGCTAGCAATGGAAGTAACACTCCTTGCACGGGGCAAGGTCCCTCACTCGGGGCCTCGCCCACACGGATATCTGGACAAGAGACTAATCCCTCGATTCTTCCAAAATCGAACCCAGAAAAACTTCCCTCGCATGGAAAGCACGGGCAATTCCTCTAGGATATTTTTACTCTAACATAGTCAAGAGCCTTAACTAACTGAACTGATCTGACCGAACCCGTAAGTATCATAGTCAGATCAAGAAAAAGACTTGCACTTGGATCATAGAGACCAACGCTTTTTTCCTCATTGAGAGGCACAGCCGTTGATTCTTTTCCATATAACAATTTTTATCCGGGATTTACTTCATCTATCGTACCATAACAGAATTGAGTCTCATTTTAGGGATCCATCAGTCCAGCCTAACCCCATCCAGTCGTGTGGGTTAGCCAACCGCCCAACCATTGTAGTAGTGATGGGATCCATTTAAGAATTTGGTTAGGTTTTGTCCCGGGTACCAAGGAAAAGATTTCCCAGGCCCCCTAGCCGGATATTCATGCAAACTTAAAACTAGTCACACCACTTATACACCCAATATAAAATTGCCTTTTTCACAGATTCAGCTGTCTTTAAAACAATCATTTAATGAAACTATAGTATCACTGATGATAATTTTCCAAAATTAATCCGGTTGAATCCTAATTTCTAATTTTTTCTTCATCAGTGTACTTATGGCATTATTGGCAACCAGAACGCTCACCACCTGTCCACTCAGGGGCCTTTTCGATAGTTCCTAGCTCATAGTACCTGGTAATATATTCACTTATAAAAATCAAAATGGAATCTCTGTTGAAGATCAGCAGGATCAACAGATCCATATAAAAGAGCCATGGACTCATCCGTTAAGGACAAGCAAGGTAAATTAACCAGATCCATGCCCAAATTCAGAAAACAACTCTTACTCCTTGATCTAATATCTTCCATGATGAACGTGTGGGTATCTTTGGCGACTTAGAGCCCGAGCACCGTATGTTAAGCACCCTCTAGGATCCTCGCAGGTCACCTAGCACTTCACTCATAGGCCGCTTCCTTAGTCCCTCATCCACCATATCCGAAGCTCACCATTTAAATCGATGAGGTCAAGACCTCGGCCGACCTTGCTACACGAGACGTCCTCCGTTGACTCTCCGTCAGCTATTGCAACTTTATGAGATGGGTCTCCATGACCTCATTTACAAAATAGTCAAAATGCTTCCCCAACATTTTTGACATAAAACAGTCATTTAAAAATAGGTCATAAATACAGTTTCTATAACAAACTCTCGTTTTTCCACATTGTTCCACATCAATCCTCATTTATTTCATATGTATTCCCATTCTCATCATATCATTTTCCATTTCATCACATCTTTCCTCATTTATCCGCATCAGATCTCATCCACTTGCATCTACCCATATCCACATCTCATCACATCATATTCATTCACATCACATATCACATCTATCCCAATTTACATCACATCTCATTCACTCACATCCTGATTCACATGACATCATATCTCATTCATTCACATCCCGATTCACATCACATCCATTTACATCCATCACATCACATTCATTCATATCCATCACATTCATTGATTCATATCCACCACATTCATTCTCATTACCATCCCATCACATACATTTTATACACATTATATCACATCACTTCTATCCACATCATATCTCATTCATACACATCTCATCTCATTCATCCTCATCCATCCAATCGTTCACCTGTACGACTACTCACATCTATTCATACATTCATATCTATCACTTCACATCCACATATATTCTTGTCACATCACATCTCTTTACATCACATCACATTCTTTCATATACACATCCACATCTATTCTTTCACATACATCTACATCCATTCTTTCACATACTCATCCACATCCATTCTTCACATACACATCCACATCCATTCTTCACATACACATCCACATTCATTCTTCACATACACATTCACATCCATCCAATCATTCACATCTATCTGATTCACATGACATCTCATCACATCTATTCACATTACATCTCATCACATCTATTCACATCACATCTCATCACATCCATTCACATCACATCCCATCCATCCATTCATTCACATCTATCTGATTCACATGACATCTTATTCTATGCAAGATTGTAGTTTGATTTTCTTTTGAATACAAGGAGTATTTCTTGAATCAGTATTCCCAAAACTTCTTGATCGAAATTCTGAATTTCATACCATAATTCCTCGAATTCTATAACCTTGATCCACAGATCAATTCGAAGGGTCTCAAACTTAGTTTCAGATTTGACAGGAGTTTTGAGTGTATTTTTCTAAACTGGCCACACCTTCTTTCCTCAAAACTGACGAAAGAGTTTGGTCTTGGTCATAGTCTGGTTCAAGGGTCGAGTCAGATAAGATTTTTCTTGATCTATCTTTCTCGAAAAGGTTTGATAATTCAGTTACTATTTTATTGAATTTCTTTCTTTGAATATTCACTTAACTGATTTCTAAATTAGTTACAGATTCCAATGAGGAATAGATTAATCATTTATCTGAATATTTTGATCTTGATAGATTTCTTGAATTCTCTTTCTACAATCCGTGTGAATATAAAACGATAGAAATTTCTCTCTTTAGAGTATTTATTTATTCATTTATCAAATACTAAAAGAATTTAAACATAGAATTTAAGAGAATTCTAATTTTGATATAAAAATTCTTTATGCATAAAAAATCAACTTCACTGGGAATAACTTTTTTATAAAAAAATCCTTTTATGCATCTATTTATGCATAAAATCAAATTTAATAGGAATAACACTTTTAAAATAAAAAGAATTTCTTTATGCATCTATTTATGCATAAAAATCAATTTTTATAAAAAAACGCTTTTATAATAAAAAAATCCTTTATCTTTCTATGCATAAAAATCAAATTTAATAAGAATAACACTTTTGTAATAAAAAAATTTCTTTATCTATTTTTTATGTATAAAATTAATTTTAATGATAATAACACTATTGTAATAAAAAAAATTTCTTTATGCATCTTTCTATGCATAAAAATCAAATTTAATGAGAATAACACTTTTGTAATTTAAAAAAATTACCTTTATGCATCTTTCTATGCATAAAAATCAATTTAAATGAGAATAACACTTTTGTAATTTAAAAAAATTCCTTTATGCATCTTTCTATCCATAAAAATCAAATTTAATAAGAATAACACTTTTGTAATAAAAAAAATTCCTTTACGCATCTTTCTATGCATAAAAATAAAATTTAATGAGAATAACACTTTTGTGATTAAAAAAAATTCCTTTATGCATCTTTCTATCTATAGAAATCAAATGTAATGAGAATAAAACTTTTGTAATAAAAAAATTCCTTTATGCATCTTTCTATGCATAGAAATCAATTTTAATGAGAATAACACTTTTGTAATTTAAAAAAAATGATCCACATATATTCTTGTCACATCACATCTCTTTACATCCAATCACATTCTGTCACATACACATCCACATCCATTCTTTCATATACATCTACATCCATTCTTTCACATACTCATCCACATCCATTCTTCACATACACATCCACATCCATTCTTCACATACACATTCACATCCATCCAATCATTCACATCTATTTGATTCACATGACATCTCATCACATCTATTCACATCACATCTATTCACATTACATCTCATCACATCTATTCACATCACATCCCATCCATCCATTCATTCACATCTATCTGATTCACATGACATCTCATTTCTATGCAAGATTTCAGTTTGATTTTCTTTTGAATACAAGGAGTATTTCTTGAATCAGTATCCCCAAAAATTCTTGATGAATTCTGAATTTCATACTAGAATTCCCCGAATTCTATAACCTTGATCCACAGATCAAGTCGAAGGGTCTCAAGCTTAGTTTCAGATTTGGCGGGAGTTTTGAGTGTATTTTGCTAAACTGGTTACACCTTCTTTCCTCGAAATTGACGAAAGAGTTTGGTCTTGGTCATAGTCTGATTCAAGGGTCGAGTCGATAAGATTTTTCCTGATCTATCTTTCTCGAAAAGGTTTGATAATTTAAATACATTTTTACTAAATTTATTTCTTTGAATATTCACTTAACTGATTCCTAAATCAGTTTATGAACTCCAATGAGGAATAGATTAATCATTTATATGAATATTTCGATCTCAATAGATTTCCTGAATTCTCTTTTTACAATCCGTGTGAATATAAAATGATAGAAATTTCTCTCTTTAGAGTATTTAATTATTCATTTATCAAATACTCATAGAATTTAAACATAGAATTTAAGAGAATTCTAATTTTGATATAAAAATTCTTTATGCATCTATTTATGCATAAAAATCAACTTCAATGGGAATAACTCTTTTATGAAAATCCTTTTATGCATAAAATCAAATTTAATAGGAATAACACTTTTAAAATAAAAAGAATTTCTTTATGCATCTAATTATGCATAAAAATCAATTTTTATAAAAATAATACTTTTATAATAAAAAATTCCTTTATGCATCTTTCTATGCATAAAAATCAAATGTAATAAGAATAACACTTTTGTAATAAAACAAATTCCTTTATGCATCTTTCTATATTAATTTTAATGAGAAAAACACTTTTGTAATTAAAAAAATTCCTTTATGCATCTTTCTATGCATAAAAATCAAATTTAATGAGAATGACCATAATCCAAAAATTTTTAAAAATATGGACCCTTAGGCTAAGGTCCTTTATACCTATTTTTAATTAATTCCAATTGCACATTGGAAAGTTCTTTTTGAATTTCTGTTTCAGGGAAAATCATTTTAGATACTAGGAGGATTTTTATATCCAAAATATCTCAATTTTGAATTACCTCCCTCTAGACATTTTCTCTCTCTAGGCCAAAATAGGATCTTTCTTTTATTTCAGAGAGGGGAATAATTATAAGATCAGAAGGGGAGGTTCTTACACCTGCACACCTCAAAAGCTGGAGGGAGGAATCTTACAATTATCCTCTAAAAATCCTCTACAAATTGGAGAGATTGGAGGTTTTCTCTCTCTTCAACCTTCTTTGGAGCTTTCCTCAATATACTAACCAATTGATTGGTTGGGGGCCTCTACTAAGACTAGAGAATCAAGCAAAACAAGTGGGGGCCTCTACTAAGACTAGAGAATCAAGCAAAACAAGAGGTAAAGTGTGACTTTATGATTTGTTTCTCTTCTTCTAAATGTTTTTCGCTTCTCAGCCTCTCTCAAGCTTGAGAAGTATTCAATTGAATGGTTCTTCAATGTAAATGAAGCTCTCTAATGAATTTTAGTGATTAAAAACATAAAGTTTACATTTATGCTTAATTAAAATATTTTTTAAAGCATATCTCTCTCTCCCCCAAAGAATGGTCATTCCTATGACCAATTCTATATATAAATGATGCTTCTCATGGAGCAATTCTTGATTCTAAAAGTAAACTCTATGCTTGTCAAATTAGAGGCCAAAGAAGTGGCCTTTTAATGCTTTTATGTTACTTAATTTATGATAAACTTAGGAATTAAATCCATAAATTGGATATTGATCCAAATGATAGGAATTCTATCATATTGTATTACTAAACCTTATGCTTTTCAAATTTATTGAAAATTATCAGTAATAGTAGCGGAGCTATGGTAAAATTTTTAGAAAATTAACACATAAATCATTTTCATGCATAATATGAAAAGAGGACTTCCTACCATATTCTAGGATTGGTCATCCTAGGTTAATTGAATAATTCTCATCATAACCATGGAAAATTTAATTTTTAATATTTATGCATAAATAGTTAATTAGAAAAAAATAGAAAATTCTAGTAATTTTATTTTTATGATTAAAGAGAAATTTCCATGACAATGGAAATCCATGTATTCCAATGGAGAAAAACAAAAATTCAGAATACGAAAATAATAGATATTTTATTTAAAATTAAAGAAGAATTTTAGTTAAATTTATTTTTATGCATAAATAAATTTAAATGATAAAAGAGAAATTCCCAGCATATTTGGAATTCAATCATTTAAGTGAGAAAAGTGGAATTTCTAGTATAATGGAATTAATGGATATTTTTATCTAATTTTTAAGAGAAAATTTAGTTGAATTTATTTTTATGTATGAAATATTTAAATGATAAAAGAGGAATTCCCATCATAATTGGAATTCAATAATTTAAATGGAAAAAGTAGAATTTTTGTCATATTTGGATTAATGGACATTTTTTGCTATTTTAAGAAAAGTTTTAGTGAAATTTATTTTTATGCATAGGAAAAATTTAAATGATAAAAGAGGAATTCCCATCATATTTGGAATTCAATCATTTAAATGGAAAAAGAGGAATTCTTAGTATATTTGAAATATTGAATATTTTAAAGAAAAGAGAAATTTTTGATAAATTTATTTGATGATAAAAGAGGAATTCCCATGACATTTAGATTTCAAGCAATTAAATGTAAAAAGAGGAATTCCCATGATAATGGAGATCCAAGAAATTAAATGGAAAAAAGAGAAATTTTTAGTATAAAAGAGGAATATTGAATATAATTCATTTGAGAAATTGAGAAAGAATATGGAAATAGTCATCGAGAAAAAGAACCTTTATCTAAGCCAAACAATTGGCAAAAATTTAGAAAAAGCCCCATTATCCGTATCGAAGGAAAAGTTACTAAATGGGATGTGATAGGATGTGAATAGATGTGATAAGATGTAAATGGGATGCGATAGGATATAGATGTGATAAGATGTAAATGGGATGCGATGGGATGTGAATAGATGTGATAAGATGTAAATGGGATGCGATAGGATGTGAATAGATGTGATAAGATGTAAATGGGATGTGATAGGATGTGAATAGATGTGATAAGATGTAAATGGGATGTGATAGGATGTGAAATGGATGTGATGAGGATAGATGTGGGCGTGATGTAACGTGGATAGAATGTATGCGATGGGATGGTGATGAGAATGAATGTGATGGATATGAATGGACGTGATGTGATGGATGTAAATGGATGTGATGGATATGAATGGACGTGATGTGATGGATGTAAATGGATGTGATGTAAATGAACGTGATGGATGTGAATGGATCTGATGTGATGTAAAATGGATGTGATCTAATGTGATGTGTGATGTGATGTGATGTGAAATGGATGTGATCTAATGCGATTTGAAATGGATGTGATGTGAAATGGATGTGATGTGATGTGATGGGAATGGATGGGATGTGAATCAGGATAGATATGAATGGATGAGATCTGATGTGAGTGGATGTGATGGGATGTGATGCAGGATAGATGTGATGTGAATGGATGAGATGTGATGTGAATGAATGGGATGGGATGTGATGTGGATCGGGGTAGATGTGAACGGATGAGATGAGATGTGAAAGGATGTAATGTGATGTGATGTGGGTATGGGTAGATGAGAATGGATAAGATGTGATGAGGATAGATGTGGATGGATACGATGAGATGTAAAATGATGGGATTGGATGAGAATGGATGAAGGACGATGAGAATACATATGATTGGATGTGGATTGAGTAAAGTAAATTGATTTAGAAGAATGTGGATTGATGTGTGGACCGGTGTAAAAAGATGTGAGTTCGTTTAGAAACTGTATTTATGACGTGTTTTAAAATGACTGTTTTATGTCAAGAATGCTAGGGAAGCATTTTACCATCTTGTGAATGAGGTCGTGGAGACCTAACTGATAAAGTTGCAATAGCTAACGGTGGCAGAGAGTCAACGGTGGACGTCTCGCGTAGCACGGTCGGTCGAGGTCTTGACTTGCCTCGGTTCGATTTAAATGGTGAGCTTCCGGTACGGTGGATGAGGGACCAAGGAAGCGGCCTATGAGTGAAGAGCTAGGTGACGTGCGAAGGATCCTAGAGGGTGCTGACCATACGGTACTCGGGCTCTGGGTCGCTGAAGATACCCACGCGTGCGTCGAGGAAGATATAAAAAAAAAGAAGGAGTAAGAGTTGTTTTCTGAATTCGAGCATGGATCTGGTTGATTGGCATTACTGGTCCTCAATGGGTGAGTCCATGGCTCTTTTATATGGATCTGTTGGTTGATCTTGCTGATCTTCAACAGAGAGTCTATCTGGATTTTTATAAGTGGATATATTGCCGGGTACTATGAGCTAGGAACTATTGAAAAGGCCCATGAGTGGACAGGTGGTGAGCGTTCTGGTTGCCAATGATGCCATAGGTACACCGATGAAGGAATGACTGGAAATTAGAATTCAATCGGATATTTTGGAGGATTATGATCAGTGATACCATGGTTTCATTAAAAAATTGTTTTAAAGTCAGTTGAATCTGTGAAACAGGCAATTTCATATTGGGTGTGTAAGTGGTGTGACTATCTTGAAGTTTGCATGAAGCGACGGCTAGGGGACCTGGGAACTCTTTTCCCCTGGTACCCGGGACAAAACCTAACTGAATTTCTAATTGGATCCCATCACTATAGTGGGTGGACGGTTGGCTAACCCATGGGACTGGATAGGTTTAGGTTGGACTGATGGATCCCTAAAATGGGACTCAATTCTGTTATGGTACGATAGATGAAATAAATCCCGGATAGAAATTGTTCTATGGAAAGGAATCAACGGATGTGCCCCTCGATGAGGAAAAAAGCGTTGGTCTCTATGATCTAGGTGCAAGTTTCTTCCTTGATCTGACCAAGTGACTTATAGGTTCGGTTGGATCAGTTTGGTTAGTGATGACCTTGTCTATGTTTGAGTAAAAATATCCATGGAGGAATCGCCCGTGCTTTTCGGGCGAGGGAAGTTTTTTCGGATTCGATTTTTGGAAGAACCGAGGGATTAGTCCCTTGTCAGGATATTCGTGGGGGGGCGAGGCCCCGAGTGAGAGGCTCTGCCCTGCGTAAGAAGTGCTACCTCCACTGCTAGCACCCTGAATTCGTTACGCGGAGGGGGTAGGGATCTTTCAGCTGGTACCAGAGCGAATTGGCTAAAGTGGATCAACCAAGAAGCCACAAATGTCAAAAATTTATGAAGTAGCAGTAAAAGGTTGTAATTGTGTGATGAAATTCATACAAATTGATATTCAGAAATGAAGATTCATAAATAGGTAATTGGGTCTTTAGATGGAAGTACTACAATTGTATGGAATCCATCAGTCCCTTGAGGCCTAGACATGATGGTATTTACCTTATAATTCCAAGGACCGTGACTACCCGTATATACCGAGGGTATAACTGTAACTCTTTACTGGCAGTATATACGAGTAAATCTAAGACCTTGAAATTATAAGTAAAAATACTATCCAAATGATGATATGATTTTAGAATTCTGGTTGTGAATTGATGAGATGATTTGGATTCTGATTGAAAGATAATGATTCTTGAATTCTAGTTGAAAGAAGATAAGTTTAACAAAGCCACAATGAGGATGAATGGGACGAATCCTAGTGATGATGATAATAACTAGAATGATGATTATGACTTCAGTAAATCACTATGAGATTAGTGGATTGTGCTGATAGATTGCTACTGTTGACCTTGACCCAGTGACTCTAGTTAAGGGATGACAAATTGAAAACTTGCATAACTAAAATTCTCGTGGAGGAATGTTCAGATTAAATTTTCGGTCTGATGACTGTGTTAAGAATATGAATGAATTATTCTCTGATAATGAGTTTTGTATGTTCTTCTATTAGAAGGGATCTTTATTTTAGGATTCTGTGGGGGACTGACCAATCTAATGAACCCCAGAATCAGTTGGATCTAAAATTGGATTTGAATTATAAATAAAGGGACTTAACAAGAATTTTCGTATTGATAGGGTCATGGATCGAGGTCATCATGGTAGGAATGATAACCCCCAACTTGATGAGGAAGATCTCGACTTGGATGTTCGTAAAACTCTTCATAGATCGCAGAGCCTGAACCTTTCAAGGATAAAGGGGAAAACTTGGGCGAGGCTATGGAGAAGTGGATTGAAGCAATGGAAGAGTACTTCGATGTCGCCGAATACAATGAGAAGAGCAAAATGGCTCTTGCAAGGCTGAAGATAGTAGAAACAGCCAGAGTGGCATGGAAAAACCACTGCAAGATAAACCGTCTAGATTGAAACACTCAGACATGGAATGATCTCAACATTTACCTAAGGAAGAGATTCTTTCCTCCCGGCTTTTTGGAAACCAAGATGAATGAGTTTTTAGAGTTAACCCAGGGGAGTAGAACTATTGACGTGTATCACCAAGCGTTCGCTCTCCTCCTCAAATACTGGCCACTGCTAGATGAAGAACAACTAATGGCCAGGTTCTCTGAACGAACCTTTGAATATCCTAGTGAAGAATGCCAAGCCAGTTTCCATGGCCGAAGCAGTGCGGATGGCAAAGGATTTTGCCAAGGCCTTTGATGTCAAGGTCCAGCCGAAGCCCGCACCATCATCTTTCAAAAGATTTCTAGCTCCAAAAGGTGATTCCAACCTTCCACCGCCTAAGAGACAACAAGGTCAAGCTTAGAATATGGAAAGTTCCAGAATGGAAGAAAGGTCCCTTTCCCAAAACTCAATCCCTTGGAATTCACCTTCAGAAGTTCCACCCTTGAAACAAGGAAGTGAAATGCTATAACTGTCAAGGATTTGGACATTGTAGTATGGATTGCCCAACTCGGTCAAGGTTTTCGGGGCGGGGAAATCAGGGAGCAAAATTCTAGACTCCAGCTCCTTCCTTCTAGAGTAATCAGGTTCCTTTACGCCAAAATTAGGAAAATCCCAGAGGTAGACCCTCTAACCAACCCGCAATTTCAATCCAAAGTAATGCAAGACCTCGACCTCAAAATAGGGAAAGTCGAAGAGAGATGTTCCCAAATTGGCCGTCCACTTCCAAGGCAATAACGCTGGAAGCAATTGAAGAAGAAGAAGAAGATGAAAGAGATCATACTCCACGTGTGAGATGAGGACATCTCACATTTTTCAAGTGGGAGAGGATGTAAGATTCCTTCTCACCCTGAATAATGAATAAGCTTTACTTCAATCCCCTATAATCATTCCCTGTTTTTGAATACAAGAAAATATTATTTTTCCTTATTTTTGCCTAGTGATATAAAAATTTCTAGAGAGTGGTAATTCAATATTGAGATATTTTTGAATATATAAATTCTACAAATATCAAAAATATGTTTTCCTAAAACAGAAAATTAAAATAAATTTTCCAAGGTGCATTAGGAATCAATTAAAAATGATTTAAAAGACCTTAGCCTAAGGGTCAAGATTTTTTGAAATTTTTGGATTATGGTCTAATTAAGGTTTTTATGGACCAACAAGATTAATCCAAGTGTTAGGATGAGATAAATCCAATGAATAAAAGCGAATACCCAAAAATGAGTAAATGCTCACATAAGATGAAGAGTTGACTGAGTACAAGATTTATTAGTTAAAAATTATGAAATATTACTAAAAAAATAAGATATTTTGGAGTAATCATACAATTTTGACACCTTGGTAAGGAAAGGGGGAGCCTTCAAGGAGGCCCCTATTTCACACATGTGAATGAGTTTTAAACTCAAAAATATTAAGATATTTTTATCTCTGCTCTCTCCTGGAGGATCAAACCAAATCAAAAAGGGAGCCAAACTGGTCCAAATCTTATCCAAATTTAGCCAAACTGAAGCTGGAAAATTATAAAACTTAGTTGGACTCAGTTAGTGGCCTCCCTCACCTATAAATAGACTCTCATTATTTTGTATTCTCATCAGTGAACTATACCATGCCATTATTACTCTAAAATAAGCATATTTTCTATTATCCTCTAAAACTCCTCTACAAATTGGAAAGATTGGAACTTCTCTCTCTCTTCAACCTTCTTTGGAACTTTCCTCAACATACTAACCAATTGATTGATTGGGGGCCTCTACTAAGACTAGAGAATCAAGCAAAACAAGAGGTAAAGTGTGACTATATGATTTTGTTTTCTTCTTCTAAATGTTTTTCACTTCTCAACCCCTCTCAAGCTTGAGAAGTATTCAATTGAATGGTTCTTCAATGTAAATGAAGCTCTCTAATGAATTTTAGTGATAAATAACATAAAGTTTACATTTATGCTTAATTAAAATGTTTTTTAAAGCATATCTCTCTCTCCCCCAAAGAATGGTCATTCCTATGACCAATTCTATATTTAAATGATGCTTCTCATGGAGCAATTCTTAATTCTAAAAGTAAACTCTATGCTTGTCAAATTAGAGGCCAAAGAAGTGGCCTTTTAATGCTTTTATGTTACTTAATTTATGATAAACTTAGGGATAAAATCCATAAATTGGATATTGATCCAAATGATAGTTATTCTATCATATTGTATTACTAAACCTTATGCTTTTCAAATTTATTGAAAATTATCAGTAATAGTAGCGGAGCTATGGTAAAATTTTTGAAAAATTAACACATAAATCATTTTCATGCATAATATGAAAAGAGGACTTCCTACCATATTCTAGGATTGGTCATCCTAGGTTAATTGAATAATTCTCATCATAACCATGGAAAATTTAATTTTTAATGTTTATGCATAAATAGTTAATTAGGAAAAAAGAGAAAATTCTAGTAATTTCATTTTTATGATTAAAGAGAAATTCCCATGACAATGGAAATCCATGTATTCCAATGGAGAAAGAGAAAAATTTGGAATACTAAAATAATGGATATTTTATTTAAAATTAAAGAAGAATTTTAGTTAAATTTATTTTTATGCATAAATAAATTTAAATGATAAAAGAGGAATTCCCAACATTTTTGGAATTCAATCATTTAAGTGAGAAAAGTGGAATTTCTAGTATAGTGAAATTAATGGATATTTTTATCTAATTTTTAAGAAAAAATTTAGTTGAATTTATTTTTATGCATGAAATATTTAAATGATAAAAGAGGAATTCCCATCATAATTGGAATTCAATCATTTAAATGGAAAAAGTGGAATTTTTGTCATATTTGGATTAATGGACATTTTTATTCAATTTTAATAGAAATTTTAGTTAAATTTAATCTGACAATACAAGGTTCGTGAGTTGGATTGATTAAGGCGTGAAATTACAAAAAAAGTTGATGCTGTGAAGAGAAAAGGATTCACATCATGAACTAAAAATGATTCATGTTGTGAAGGTTTTTAAAAATGGTTCACGTCGTGAAATGAAAATGTTTTATGCCGTGAAGTGCCGCTACCTATTTTTGGCAAGGTAATCCTGTGAATTGCAGCGTTAATCGCAGTGTTGATGCTGGGAGTGTTTCACGGCGTGAAGTTACAGAAAACGGTTCGCGTCATGAATGATTTTCTTGCAGATTCACGTGGAAACTTCCCGCTATCGCGACTAAGGTGATTTTGGGTGCAAAATCCTTATCCAACTGCTTCCAAGATGATTGTGCCATGCCTAAGGAATGTAATACAAGTTCAAGGCACAATCAATGGCTCTTTATTTTTATAATTTTTGTAAATTTTTTAAAAGAAAGAAAAATAGAACACCAACCTGCTCGTTCACATTAACGATTCCCGGTGATGCAAACATCAAAATTAATTAGAAAAAATAGTGAAGCTCTCTTCTAAGACCACTGCACCACACAAATACACAACAAACACAACCAATTTCTCACAATTTTTCACTTCCACTCAAATCTTATCCATTCATTTCCTACACAATGCACTACCAGAATGTAAAGGCAATGATGAATCTTATGTAATGGGAACTGAAACTCAAAGAGGATGGAAGAAACAAAGGTTTTTCCTCGGCAGCAGCGATGCCAAAAATGTTATGGACTTCTACACCTCCAAGAGGGAACTCAATGCATTCACCTAAGGGAAGAGCAATAGAACACAACTATTATAGGGCACTTACCAATGCTTCGAACTTGTGTCCCTTGAGGCCTCCAAGTTCACTTGAGAAGCTCTAATCCTCCAAGCTCTACCTCCATGCTGTCACCGTAGAGTTGCTCGCACCATCACATAAGGCAATCACTCTCTCTCACTCTTCAACACAAAAGCATGCAACATACAAGTATAGAAGAGGAAGAAGTACTAGAATGATCTCTCTCTCAAGTATAGAAGAGGCACAAGTACTAGAATGATCTCTCTCTCAAGACACAAACAAGAGCTCTCAATAGCACAAAGAGAGATTGTGTCCATTCATTATGAGAAAATGCCTTATATATAATTGGCCCTTATTCACACTTGGGCGCCCAAAACTTACTTAACTAAGGCCTTGGGTGGCCAATATCTCATAATGTACAACTTTTATAGTGCCTTTACATGAAACTTATTAATGTCCTCAAATGGAGGAGCATACTTGTTAATCCAAAATGGGATTAGCAACAGCCAAGGCAAGTACCGACCCGATAGTTTGTCATACGAGCTATGGGAGCAAAGGTTTCATCAAAGTCAAAACCCTCTTCCTGCACAAATCCTTGTGCAACCAACCTAGCTTTGTATTTTTCAAGTGAGCCATCAGCCTTATACTTAGCTTTCCAAACACAGTTGGTACCAATTATCTTTCTATTTGGTGGTCGGTCAACTAGCTCCCAAGTGTTATTCTTTTATGATGCTGTCATACTCATACTGTATCGCGGCTTTCCACTTTGGATTTGCTAAGGTTTCATCCAAGGTGTTTGGCTCCTTCACTGCTCCCATTATTTTAGACATCAAGGCCATATTGACAATGAGATCAGATGCTCTTCGCTGCTCCTCTATTCTCCTTGATCTCCATGGTCCATGTGTTGAAGATTTTGGCTTCTCAGGTACTGGATTACGCTCATTAAAGAGCTATTATGCCCACTTTGGAAGTGGCTTTCCTTGTGGTGCAGCAGCAGGCTATTGTGATGTGTGAGAGTCTTCATCCTTTGAAAACTCCTCCTCCTTGAGAGGAAATCTGACTCGTGGGTTGGCATCATGGTGGACTATTTCTCTAGCTGATGATAGAGTGGATGGACCTCCTTTCTCCACTGAGTGTGGCTATTCTGCAAATACCACATCTTGGCTGGCCGCAATCTTCTTTGCCTCTGTATCATAGAGCCAATATGCCTTCGACTCTTGACTATATCCAAGAAAGATACACTTCTTCTTTTGGCATCTAGCCTGGTCTTGGATGCATCTAGAATATGCACATAGCCAAATGTTTTGAAATGAGAAACTGAAGGTTTCTTACTATTAGAATTCGTAGTGCTCATGCTAGATCAAGTATGTGGAGGAGAGGGACTCACAAAATACAAGAAAAATATCTTGCTTATTAAGTTGCTCAAATACAACTAGGCTTCTTGCTCAATACCCAAAAAAGCCTCCTAGCTCCACCTTTAAATAGATGAGCTAGTGGACCTTAAGTCCCTTCACACACACACCCTTCTCTTCCCCTTTTACATAACCTTAGTCTCTTAATACCCCCCCTCAATACCAACTATGAAAGAGATTGGAATAGGTGGTATTGGACATAGGATGCCTTTATAACATTAGGCGTACAAGGTTAGGAATATAGGTGGTGTGGTTTATCTAGGACTTACAACTATGTTCCTAGAGCCTTAGAGGCTAAAACAATGATGCCATCTAAGTCTTTATTTGATGTTGATGAAGATGTACAACTTAATGATAGTGCACCCCACTCTTTGTGCTTGCTTGACCTCTTGTAGTTGACATGCTTTGAACATACATGCCATTGCTTCCACATGCTTTCCACCTTGACTATTCTCACACAATGATCAAAACAAGGCTGCCACCCTTGCTTAAGTGGTTTGCACATAGATGTTCCTTCAACATGCTTGATGCTTCTCTGCATACCATACCTCCTCCATGGGCAATGAGGGCCTTCCTTCTTAGAGTAATGGTTATGAGGTGGATTTATATGGGAAAGGGAAACAGAGGGTCTTACCACTTGCCTTGTAGATTGGTCAAGGGCAGTGTCTACTCCATAATTACAACAAAAGCTTTTGTGCTTGTTGGTTACATGATACCCATTAGGGTTTGAAGATACAAGCTTAATGAAAGTGAGTAAGTGGTTAAGGTAAATTCTCAAACCAATAAGGTACATCATTCTTGGCTCAAGAAGGTGAGGGCATGGCTCATAATGTTGCCTATGTCCCTTACAAAGACAATGCCAAGAGATGCTTAAAAACATGACAAACAACAAGGTAGAGCACTTAGTGATGCTATGCTCAACCTTACAACTCATCTTAGAAGATGGAAATGTTGAATATGCAGTGGAATAACATGACTTGGGCTTGGGAAATGAGAGCATATGGCTTATGACATGCCTATGCCTCTTACAAACAAGAGCCTCAAGGGTGATACACGAAAATGTTAAAGATGAGTAGTTAGTGTACATGTGCCCAACTTTAAACCACTTAAAAACTGAGTTTGTTGATGAAAAACCAGAAATCTTCAACCTCTTTGGCTTATGGGATGAAGACAATGGCTTATGGTTGCACCATTTCTCCTTGGAAGATTGCCAAGGTAAGCATAGAAGCGGGTTGACGATGAAGACTTATAATGTGGCACTTATGGTGTGTGCCTGGCCTCCAATGTTGATGAAGAAGAGCCTCCTTAGTATAAAAGACCTCCTCCTTTGATGGTTAAGACCACATTAGTGTTAAGAAACACTTTGTTTGGTGATTAAGATTACCATTAGTGTTTAAAAACATGATTAGTACTTAAGAGCACATTTTTAGCATCTAATGATACTTGTATTGGTGATTAGATTCATCATTAGTGTTTAAGAACACTCTTAGTATTTAGAAACACTTTGGAATAACTTCCCTTTGCTGGATTAGAAGTCTCATTAGTGTTAAGCAACACTATTAGTGCTCATAAGCACACTTTGAAGAGCTTTGTGAACTTGAAGATGATGAGGAAGCTTGATGACGTTTTGATGAATGAGACTTATGAATGCCTCATGTGGTTGGCTACCACTTCAAAATCAAGAATAGGGTCAGCAAACAAGCCCTCACAAGATTAGTTAGGTGATTAGAGAAAAGAGGGGAGGATTAGAGCGAGAAAAGACTTGGTTTTGAAGCTTTAATGGTGAGCTTCAATGGTTTTCAAGAAGCCAGCCTTGGTCTTTTCGCTGTAGCAGACGCGTCGATGCACCATTAGGCGTGAAATTTGAGCTGGATGCTCCTGAGACTATGGGCTTCAAAAGCCCTAAGCCCACGTTGCTAATGATGGGCTGTAGGCGTCGTATTTCTGTACGACATTCGACAGTGCAGAAAACTGGCGCCGCCGGCGCACTCAGGCAGCAATGCCGCGGTAGCGAGAGAAGAAATCCGCCCATTGATGGTACGAGTCTGAGCGCCCACCAGTAGTTTCCTCCATCTTCTTAGTTGAAATCTCCCCAAGATATTGCCTCCACGAGTAGCTAGAGGTCCTCCATTGGCAGGGGGTTTAGCTCCACAAAGGAGAAGATAAGAAAAAATGACCTATTCTACACCACAAAGGGACCTAATCAACCAAAGCTCTAGATACCATGTTAGAATTCGTGGTGCTCATGCTAGATCAAGTATGTGGAGGAGAGGAACTCACAAAATACAAGAAAAATATCTTGCTTATTAAGTTGCTCAAATACAACTAGGCTTCTTGCTCAATACCCAAAAAAGCCTCCTAGCTCCACCTTTAAATAGATGAGCTAGTGGACCTTAAGTCCCTTCACACACACACACCCTTCTCTTCCCCTTTTACATAACCTTAGTCTCTTAATACTTACTAGAGTAGGCCTCTTGAAGTGTAACATCCTTGAGTGCCTTTGTGTAGCTTCGATTGAGAATATAAACTGATGTGTTGACTACTTTAGCCCAAAATGTATTTGGCAAACCCTTTGCCTTCAACATGCATCGATCCATCTCCATGACAAATTGATTGAGACGTTTTACAACACCATTTTGCTAAGGTGTGTGAGCAGTGGTGGTGAGTTGGTGCTTAATGCCATTCTCCTTGCAGTAGCTGTCAAATTCTGTTGAAAGGAATTCTCTTCCTCGATCTATACGAAACTTCTTCACCTTCTTTCTTGTCTCATTTTCCACAAGCTTATGCTACTGTTTGAACTTGCCAAAGGCTTCAGCTTTATCCCGAAGGAAATAAACCCACATCTTCCTATTGTAATCGTCGACTAACAGCATCAAGTAAGAAGATCCCCCTAATGTAGTAGTAGACATTTTACCACAAAGATCAGCATGTACTAGCTCTAGAGGAGTCTTTGCCTGATTGTTTTTGCTTTCCTGTGGAAATGCCTTGCGTTATTGCTTGCCCATCATACAAGCTTCACATGGTTCCTGCAATTCAAAAAATGCAGGCAAATTAGCTACCATACCCTTTTTCTACATGTCATTTAGCACGGCAAATCTAGTGTGACCAAATCGCTCATGCCAAAGCTTGCTTATGCTCTTATCTATAGACACTGTAAGGGCACTCAGCTCGTAGAGATTGTTGCGCCTTACTCCTTTGCTGACTACCTTGCGTACATCTAGAATTTCTGCTTTAGTTTTCTTGAAGCGTACTTCAAGCCTAGGATTTGTCATCGCAATGAACTGATGGTAGATTTCTCTTTATTTGGGGTACATAGAGCACATTTGATAGCTTCTTCTCTTCACCTGTAGGAAGCTACCACAAAAGATATCCTGTGGTGGCTGGACATTTAGCATCATTCCCAACAACAACACTGATGGGTTCTTGTAGAGGCTTTCGGGAACTATACTAGCCCTTCTTACTAGTCATGTGTCGGGATGCTCCACTATCCAAAATCCATGAATCATCAACAGGAGCCTGAGCAGATGAACATATACCTCTTCAATGTCAACACAAAGTTCAAGCTCGGTCTCGACATTGTTGACTGCCTCCTTTCCCTTCCATGAAGACTTCAAGGTGTCATTCTTCTCTTCAGATTTTAGAAATTACGAGAAGGTTATGTACAATTCTTCTTTAATTTTCAAATGAGATTATGAATATAATCCATTTAGATAAAAATGAATTAGTATGTGTGCATAAATATTTTATGCTAAAAGAGGGATTTTCATGATATTTTATTTTAGAAAAATAGAGAAAAGAATGTGAAAATATTCGTAAGGGTGCATCAAGAAAACATAGATAAATTTTTAATTAGAAAGAGGAATCACGAACATATTTAACTTTTGGAATTATGAAGTATACGTCTAGATTCTCAAAAAATAAAATCTTGAGTACATTCTGAATGGGAAAAAGATTTCCCAAAAAAAGACCAGAAACATGCTTAGTTGGATGAATGTAAATACTTGTACTGACTTATTCCAAGATTCCCTGGAAAAGGATTCTGGAATTCTTGAAAGGATCGAGGATCCAAAAGTGAACAAAAATTTAGACCTAATTGAATTGAGTCAAGAAAGAGTTGTCTTTAACTAAGCCAAGCAATGGCCGAGACTTAGAAAGTTCTATCAGTATAAAAAGTAGAGTAACTATACTCTTAATATGGTTGATTGTTGTGGAACAAAAATTCTGATAACTAGATCAAGGAAAGTTGATAATCAAACCTGATTCGCTCAAAGAGAAAAGAGACCATCTTGTTTGTAGAAATTAGATTGATGTGTTGATAGATGTAGATTGATGTGTGGGTTGATGTGGAATGATGTGTGGATTGATGTGTGGGTTGATGTGTGGATTGATGTGGATTGATGTGTGGGTTGATGTAGGTATACCAATGAAGGAATGATTGGAAATTAGAATTCAACCAAATATTTTGGGGGATTATGATCAGCGACACTATGGTTTCATTAAATGAATGTTTTAAAGACAGCTGGTTTCATATTGGGTGTGTAAGTGGTGTGACTAGTTTTAAGTTTGCATGAATATCCGGCTAGGGGGCCTAGGAACTCTTTTCCCTGGTACCCGAGACAAAACCTAATCAAATTCTTAAATAGATCCCATCACTACCGTGGTTGGGCGGTTGGCTGGACTGATGGATCCCTAAAATGAGACTCAATTCTGTTATGGTACGATAGATGAAGTAAATCCCGGATAAAAATTGTTCTGTGGAAAAGAATCAACAGTTGTGCCTCTCAACAATGAGGAAAAAAGCGTTGGTCTCTATGATCCAAGTGCAATCTTTTCCTTGATCTGACTATGGGACTTATGGGTTCGGTCAGATCAGTTCAATTAATTAAGGCTTTTGATTACGTTAGAGTAAAATTATCCTAGAGGAATCGCCCGTGCTTTCTGGGCGAGGGAAGTTTTTCCGGGCTCGATTTTGGAAGAACCGATGGATTAGTCTCTTGTCCGGATATCCATGGGCGAGGCCCTGAGTGAGAAACCCTGCCCTGCACAAGAAGTGCTACTTCCGCTGCAGCACCCCTGAATTCGTTGCGCGGTGGCGACAGGGATCTTTCAAAAGCCCCAGATCTGGCCTCCCCGCACACTGTTTTTTTCACACACAAAACAAAGGATTATTTTGCTAATCAGTGATTAATCAGTACTAATCACTATATTTTGGTACAATTGAGGGTTCAAATTTACCATCAGGTATCTGTTACAAATCCCTATAACTTTAGATTACAATTCAGAGATGGTTTGATACTCCAACCATTTAGTACAAATTTGTTACCCTTGGCATTATGTAATTTTTGGTGAATTTATGCTGATAAATCTGTTGTTGTAATCATCACCTAAACACTAGATTGAGTTGTAAAAGGGTAGACACTGCCCTTTAATCTTGAAATTGGATCAAGAGGTAAGACCCCCTTCACATCATCATGAGCATGGCACAAGAGATAGCCAAATTTAATGGGGAGCAATTTTATAGATGGCAAACAAAAACCATGTATTTGCTCATGAGGAAAAATCTGTGGAGGCTTGTTGAGGGAAGAGATGAATGCCCAGAGGTGAGTGGAAAAAATGAGTGAAAGAGTAGAAATGAGAAAGCATTAGGACTCATCGCACTCAGTTTAAATGATGAAATCATTCATCACATCAGAGGGATACACAATGGGCAAAAGATGCATGGGATCAACTCAATAAATTATTTGGCACTCAAGTAAAAAATTCAAAGATAAATCTATTAATGCAATTCTACAAACTTGATATGAAGGAAAGTGAACCTTTAATCACACACTTGAACAAATACAGAAGCATTAAGTAGCAAACTGGTAGCCATTGGCAAGAAGGTAGAGGCACTAGCAGTGCTTCTAAAGAGTGTGGACAAAGGTGAATATGAAAACATTATAGCAATCTTAAAGAATGTACTTGAATTGAAGCTACATGAGATAGAAGGAGCTCTACTACAGCAAGAGACTAAGGTAGAGGATCATGAGGCACTAGTAGTGCTTCTGAAGAGTGTGGACAAAGGTGAATATGAAAACATTATAGCAATCTTAAAGAATGTACCTGAATTGAAGCTGCATGAGATAGGAGCTCTACTAGAGCAAGAGACTAAGGTCAAAGAGAAGAAATGGCTGGACTCAACAACTAGAGAGGAAAAAGCATTCTTCACTTGAGGAGGATTCTCACAAGGATGAGGACGAGGAAGAGGCAGAGTAGGAGGAAGGACCTTCACTTGCCACAACTGTGGGAAGCCAGGACACATGGCAATACAGCAAACCCAGTGGAGAAGGAACGACATCGACAAACTTCATAGAGACTCCTAAGTGGAGTCAGATCATCTTTTCTGAGAGAGAGAGAGAGAGAGAAAGAGAAACCCCACAACCCAATGTAACCTACCCCAATAGAGTAAAACCAACTCTGAGCCACCGATGATGTAGGCCATGTGGTAGATGTATGTGTGAGCACTTTAGTCAAGGTCACGGGCACTTGTAGTAGCCTTGGACACATAGAGAGAGAGAGAGAGTGAAAGGACTATGAGTTTAGGGACTTTAGGCACTAGTCGTGGACTACCAAGTAAGAGGGAAAGTTGGTATAGGGTCCAGGTGTGCTAGGATTATTCACTTGAGGGGAGGTGTTGAAATATACAAGTGAATGGGTGTGTGCACTAGGAACAAGCCCTTAGCAACCCGTCCATAGGATGGTGCCATCGGGGCATTCTATCCTCCCACTTTCCACCCTACTCACGCGTCAATTTGTTTTCTAATTAATCCTACCACACTGTTTGACATAAATAAACACGTTCCTTAATTAAGGCTCTTTTCACAAGGTTTGTTAAAACGACCTTTTTACACCATACAATCATGCCAAAAATAAGATATATATATATAAAGTTTATACATGAATCAATTCCACACAAGCCAAACCGGCTCTCTTATTTTTTTCCTTTATTCTGCCGATGATCTAGAATTCGGCCTTCGAGCCTCTACATGCTGGGCAAAACCCTATTATACACCTCATCGTCGGTCGCTGGCGAGGACTCAAGCTGGCCTGTCGCCCTCTCAGGCTCCATCGCTCGATCCTCCCGCTCCTCAGAGGGATGTCTGCACACTAGGGTGGGCTTATTTACTGCACTAGCTTGGGCCCTCAGAACTAGGCCATTCCTGGCTTTGCTAACGACGTCGCCCGTCTACACAAGCACGGAACGGAGTTAGCATTGAAGCCAGGAAAAACTTGCACTCTTTAAAGATAACAATTTCAATGCAATTTATTGAATACAGCATTACACAATTCGTAACTTCATACAATTTTATGTCATTATTTTAAAAGGAAAAGATACACATTTATTTGCACTAATATAAAATAAACTCTTCTTTAAAATATAACCAAGCTAACCTGGCCACCATTTCCTTGAGGAGCTTGAAAAGGGAGTGTTGGAGTCGCATTGGGAGCATCTTCCCTAATCTCGTTGTTGCGCGCTCCTCTCGAGGCAATATTCTGACGTTTTTGAGAAGAGGCCATCTTGGACGTCGTCTTGTAGGGCTCACTGTCGCGGTCGACATGCTTCAGTCGGATCTCAATTCTGAGATCGTTTGCTCACCATATGAGCAAAAGACTATAGCGCACGAACCCTTTCTTAAGGCAAAAACCTCTTATTAAAGTCTATGCAAAGGGGGGGGCGGTGGGGGGGTGGAGAAGAGTTAAGGACACTGCCTCCTAGCAAGAGGGGGATAGAGGAAAATTACCTTATCTGAAAAGAGGCAAATGAGGGGGCGTGAGAGGGGTGGCTGTAAGGGGCGGCTGTACTACAGCAAGTACACTACATAGGGACAGACGACGGTACGGATGGCGGTACAACAGGGCATATGCTGCGCAGAAATGTGTGTTGCTTGTGGAGCACCCCGGGGGTTTATATAGTTGTGGGATGCAGGTACGGGCGCTGCACAAAGCAAGGACGAAAGGACAGTGTACCATCAAAGGCTATGGATCAGTGGCCTGCATGGGTCTAGGGGAAAGGTACGGTGTCGGTTTTATCAGGGAAAGGAGTGGTACGCATATACCTTATCTAGTCTGGGGCAGCATGGGTGTCCACGTAGCTGTACGTGTGGACCACACAGTGGTGGGTGGCCGTCCTTTGGTAATTGTGCGACCATCGTACGGGCACCCTGGTAAGTGTGTACGGTCCAAATTTTGGGGCGGGGTTCCCAAATTTGGGACGCCCGCCTCGATTTGCGTGCCGGACCGCCCCGGGGGTGAATTTTTTTTTTGTCCGGGAGGTTCTCCTGGTCGTTGGGGTTCAGATCGTTCGTCAATCGGACGCCCGGTCGTGCATTTATTAAGGTTTAAAGGTCGTCGCTTTTTAACTAAAATGACTGAAATTTGCGTATAAGCTTGATTCGGTGTCCGTTTTGGATGCTGTAAAATCCTATATTATGGTAAAATCGCACGTAGATTCCAAATTTGGGCTCAGAATTTAAAGATTCTAAGTAGAAATGACTCAAATAATAAAATCATTGATTTTTTATACCAAAATCATTGATTTTTTATACCATAAAAACTCATAAATTTATCTAGTACACATGAACATTTCTTTATTAGTGAAGATGGGTATGTTACATCCTTCCCCCCTTAAAGAAATCGAGATGTCCTCATCTCGTCATGAATTGGGGATAATCCTTTAAGAGTGTAGCTTCATCTTCCCAAGTTGCATCCTCTTCAGGGTAATCTTTCCACTGTACTAGATGTTCTACAAGAGTTCTATTTCGGAGTTGCCTTTCCCTCGAATCTATGATGCTACTGGGCTGTAATTCAAGGACTCCTTGAGTAGGTATTACAACTTGTTCATCATCAAGAATATGATCGAGACTGGGTACATATGGTTTTAACAAATTTACATGAAATACATTGTGGACTTTGATATGGACTGGGAGTTGGAGTTTATAGGCACTTTTACCTAGACACTTGATAACTGTATAGGGACCACAATACCTAGGGCTGAGTTTCTTATATCTCCCAAGTGATAGAGAACTTCGTTTGGGTTGCACTCGTAGAAGAACTCCGTCTCCTTCCTTGAAGATCCTTTCAGACCTCTTGGTGTCAGCATAATGCTTTTGTCGATCTTGGGCAGCTTTAATATCCTTTTGGATTGCCTTGGTTTGGGGCAGCATGGGTGTCCACGTAGCTGTACGTGTGGACCACACAGTGGGCGTCCGTCCTTTGGTAATTGTGCGGCCATCGTACGGGTGCCCTGGTAAGTGTGTACGGTCCATATTTTGGGCGGGGTCCCCAAATTTGGGATGCTCGCCTCGATTTGCGTGCCGGACCGCCCTAGGGGTGAAATTTTTTTTTAATCCGGGAGGTTCTCTTGGTCATTGGGGTTCAGACTGTTCGTCAATCGGATGCCCGATTGTGCATTTATTAAGGTTTAAAGATCGTTGCTTTTTAACTAAAATGACTGAAATTTGCGTATAAGCTTGATCCGGTGTCCGTTTTGGGTGCTGTAAAATCTTGTATTAGGATAAAATCGCACGCCGATTTCAAATTTGGGCTCACAATTTGAAGATTCTAAGTAAAAATGACTCAAATAATAAAATCATTGATTTTTATACCATAAAAACTCATAAATTTATCTATTACATGAACATTTCTTTATTAGTGAAGATGGGTATGTTACATCCACTTAGTGGACTATCTTAAGTGTTTCTCCTATTTTAGAAGAGGGAAACCTTACAATTGGTATCAGAGCTAGTCCTATCCCGCAGGGGAAGTGTGATCTTCTAAAAATCAAATCACCCATAGGGTAATTGATCATAAATTGGGCAACTACTAGACAGACTTGATTTCTAGAGGCAACGCTTTTTTCCTCATCCATGCAAGGCACAGCCGCCGTTGACCTAGTCTTCTAGAATAGAGTTGCCCAAGAACCTATTTATCTAGCGTAGGGCTTTCACTTAATCTGTTGGAAAGCTACCTGACTAATCGGGTCCACCCGTCCATAGGATGGTGCCATCGGGGCATTCCATCCTCCCACTTTCCACCCTACTCACGCGTTAATTTGTTTTCTAATTAATCCTACCACACTGTTTGACATAAATAAACACGTTCCTTAATTAAGGCCCTTTTCACAAGGTTTGTTAAAACAGCCTTTTTACACCATACAATCATGCCAAAGACAAGATATATATATAAAAAGTTTATACATGAATTAATTCCATACAAGCCAAACCGGCTCTCTTATTTTTTGTCTTTATTCTGCCGATGATCTAGAATTCGGCCTTCCAGCCTCTAACCCTACGGGACCATACACCTCATCGTCGGCCCGCTGGTGAGGATTCAAGCCGGCCTGTTGCCCTCGGCCTGTCGCCCTCTCAGGCTCCATCGCTCGATCCTCCCGCCCCTCAGAGGAATGTCTGCACACTAGGGTGGGCTTATTTACCGCACTAGCTTGGGCCCTCAGTGAAAAGATGCAGGGGGGGGGGAAGAGAGCTTGAGCTCTTGCAAGCACACACACACACTCACAAAACCCTAATAGAGAACACACAAGGTGAGAGGCTGAAATCTTCTTCTTCTCTACTCAACACTCAACACACCATATACAAGAATAAGAGTACACATAATATGAAAGGTACTCAACCAATACATACACGGGTTCTCTATAGTGTGAACCCGACTAAATGAGCTGGCGCTATAACTATGCCAGTCTCTAGAATGGCTGTCACACAGCCTGTCATCCCACTGGCCGCATATCTCCCATGATCTCACCAACCATGCGAGTGGTGTAAGTGTGGGGCCTATCCCCCAGGCGGGTCATCAGTGGCCACCGCCTCACTAGACGAGCTCGATATCTCAACACTCCCCCTCGAGCTCAACTCCATCTCATGTACACCTCATGTACACCAAGTGAAGCCCTGAATCTGCGGAGCTTCTCTGTACCCAATGCTTTGGTGAAGATGTCAGCTACCTGATCCTCTGTGCTGACATAAACAAGGTCAAGGTCTCCTGCCAAGACCTTCTCTCTGACGAAGTGGTAGTGGACCTCTATGTGCTTCGTACGAGCATGAAAGACTGGGTTCCTGGCCAACTGTATACTGCTAATGTTGTCACAGAAAATGACAACTTGTCTATCCACTGATAGACCCAAATCTGCAAGTAGCTTTCTCAACCAAGCTACCTCACATGCTGCCATAGCAGCTCCTCTATACTCGGCGTCTGTACTGGATAGAGCAACCGTAGGCTGCTTCTTGCTGCTCCAAGTAACAGCAGCACTCCCCAAAGAAAACATGAATCCACTGATAGATCTTCTGTCTGAGATACTACCAGCCCAATCAGCATCTGTGTACCCATGTACACATATCTCTGTCCCAGTCTCATAGAATAGTCCACAATGCAAAGTAGACTTCACATACCTCAGTATGCGTCTCACTGCATCCAAATGCGGTTTTCGTGGAACCTACATAAACTGACTCACCAACCCAACAGCATAGCTTAAATTTGGTCTGGTGATCATCATGTAGATCAAACTTCCTACTATGCTCCTGTACATAGTAGGATCCTCCAAGATCTCTCCTGAATCTGCACTCAACTTGCCATTCTGATCCAATGGCACAGAAATAGGCTTACAGCCTGTCATACCATACTTGGACAACATGTCCAAGCCATACTGTCTCTGCAGTAATCCAATACCATGTGGTGACCTAATCACCTCAATGCCCAAGAAATATCTGAGCTCCCCCAGATCCTTCATCTCGAACTTCTGTCTAAGTAGGAACTTTACATCAAAGATCTCTGCATCATGGTCCCCCGTAATGATCAAGTCATCTACATAGATGACAACAAGCACAACTCCTCTATCACCATGTCTCACATACAATGAGAAATCTGCATTGGCTACATGAAAGCCAATAGTGACAAGATATTCAGAAATCTTGTCAGACCATGCTCTTGGTGCTTGCTTTAAGCCATACAAGGCTTTCTTCAACCTGCAAACATGCTCGGGGTGACCCTCATCCTCATAACCAGGTGGCTGCAACATATACACCTCTTCTTGCAAATCCCCATGCAAGAATGCATTCTTTACATCCATCTGATGTAAAGACCATTGCTTTGACGCAGCCACTGCTATCACAACTCTCACCATTGCCATCTTGGCAACTGGGCTGAAAGTTTCCCCATAATCAATCCCATATGTTTGCGCATATCCTTTGGCTACCAATCTAGCCTTGTACCTGTTTATGCTTCCATCACTGTTACGTTTAACTTTGTACACCCACTTGCATCCAATGGCTTTCTTGCCTTCTGGCAGTTGCACTAAATCCCAAGTTTCATTTCCATATAGTGCATCCATCTCCTCATCCATAGCTTTCTCCCAACACACATTTCCAACAGCCTCATCAATGCATGTGGGCTCAACAACCTGCACAACCTTTGCCATATATGCATAGTGATGTGCCACATAACCATCATAGGTAAATCTTTGCATAGGATTTCTCACTCTCCCAGATCTTCGCAGCTTCTCATTCATGGCTTCCATAGCCTTCTTTACACCAGGTGTTCTCATAGCTGGGATCCCAAGCTCCTCATCAAGGCTCATATCTGAGCCACTAGACTCTCCATCAACATGAGAATGCCCTGTAGAAATGTCAGGCATACCAAGGGGCTCAACCACTTTCTCTTTTCCTTTACGTGATGTAGTAATCACATTTGCAGGGCTGGTATTATGATGCAGCCTGCCACTCCATGGTCTATCAACAGACCCACTAGATGAGGACTCTCCTGGTCCACTCAAAGACTGTGATTGCTGACCTACATTCTGTGCAACCACACTTCCACTCAAATCAGCCCCAACAGCTTCTTTTTCAGCAGCATACCAGCTGCTCATCTCATCAAATACAACATCCCTGCTTACCCTCAACTCACGTGTAGCAGGGTTATAACACCTGTATCCCTTTTGCTCAAGGGAATATCCAATAAACACACATTTTTCAGCTTTCGGATCCAGCTTAGTTCTCAGCTCATCTGGCACATGCACATATGCAATGCATCCAAAGACTTTCAGATGAGATAAATCTGGTTTTCTGCCAATAAACCTCTCCTCTGGAGTTACATCATGTATGGCTGCAGTTGGAGTCCTGTTCATGATGTATACTGCTGTAGAAACAGCCTCAGCCCAATAGCAATGCGGCATATTCTTCTCTTCCATCAATGCTTGCGCAATCTCAGCAATGTGCCTGTTTTTCCGCTCAGCAACTCCATTTTGCTGCGGAGTATATCTGCATGTGAACTGTCTCCGAATACCATTCTTCTTCAAGAATTCAGAGAACTCATTGGAGAAGTACTCTCCCCCTCCATCTGACCTTAGGCACTTTACATATTTCCCTGTTTGCTTTTCAACCAAAACTCTGAAATTCTGAAAGTGAGTGAACACCTCACTCTTCTCCTTCATGAAATATACCCACACTTTTCTTGTGTGGTCATCAATGAAAGTGACATAGTACCTGCAGCCTCCCATAGACACGGTCTTCGTAGGACCCCATACATCTGAATGCACAACATCTAGTGCATTTCTGCCCACATATCTGTTACGTGGAAACACATGCTTTGTTTGCTTCCCAAATTGGCATGCTTCACAGATTTTATGCATACCTTCCACGTTAAATTTTGGCAGCCTTGTCACAATTCCTTTTGTCTGCATAGACTTCAATCTCTGCACATTCACATGTCCAATTCTTTTATGCCATATGTCTGTGTCTGCAACAATTCCTGAACCATTTGCAAACATCGCAGCACTCATCTCAGGCATGTCTACATCCAACGTAAACATTCTACCCACTCTGTTGCCTTTTGCAACCAACCTGCACTTGTCTTTAAAATCTTCAACATAACATCCATCAGGGTTAAACCGAACCTGCAAACCCTGCTCAATCATCTGGCCAACTGAAACCAGATTCTTTGTTATGTTCGGTACATGAAGTACATCTGCAAGGTACTTCACTTTGCCATCCTGCATAGACAATGGCACATCTCCAATGTGGGCAATTGGATGAGCAGTGTCATCCCCTGTTTCCACAAAACCTGGTCTTTCCGGGTTTTTCATCTCCTTAAACCACTCCCCATGACTCGTCATGTGGTTCGAAGCGCTTGAATCCACATACCATACATTATCTTTTTGTGCTGCATCAACATTTTCAGACATGGCATTCACAACATGCTGCATAACAAACAACCTTTCATTATCCTCATTATTTCTGCTTGAGGATGCATAGTTGTTTTGCTGCACTTTCCCATTTTGTATGTCAGCCTGCTTCTTATAACATTCTGACTGCACATGTCCAGGCTTACCACAATAATAGCATTCACGTGTATCATTATATTGCCTTTGCCAATTTCCATGGCCTCTTTGACTCCCCCTGCCTCTGAATTTGCCTCTTCCACCTGCGTATTGTTGTTGTTGTTGATTCTGGGACTGTTGTTGTTGCTGCTGCTGCTGGCCATAATTCTGATTACCTGTTCGGCCACCTCCTTGACCGCGTCCATGGCCTCCTCTACCTCGTCCTCTTCCTGAACTCGTGTAGAAGGCCTGTTGCTCTGAACTGTTTTTGCTTTGTGAAGACTGTTGGTCTTCACCCAAGTTCTTCTCTTCGATAATCAGCATAGACACCAAATCTGTAAAGTTGGGAATGTTTTCCCGAGTCTGAATAGACATCTTGAACGCCTTGTATTGTGGCCCGAGACCACGTAGACAGACTTCCACCTTGTCATCATCATCTACTGACACACCAATAGATGCAAGGGATTCCACAATACCCTTTATCTTCAACGCATAGTCATTCACAGACATGCTCTTTTTCTCCACAGTATGAAGTTCATTCTTCAACTGTATCTTACGTGCCTTGGTATTTGTTTCATAAAGCTTTACCAAGGTGTCCCACGCCTCCTTGGGGGACTTGGCATCCTGAATGTGCCCAATCATGGTGTCCTGTATACTAATGGAAAGCCAATACATAACCTTCCTGGCTCCTTGGTTCCAGTCTTTAAACTCTTTCACATCTGCAGCAGTCGGATTTATATCCGGTATCTCCGGTGCCTCTTCATGCTCACCTTCTATGTAGTCCCAATAGCCTTTTCCCATCAGGAAATTCGTCAACCTGAACCTCCAAGCATGGAAGTTATTCTTATCCAACTTCTCAGCCACAATCTGTGTTATGCCATCATTAGACATCTTGCCAAACACACAATTTTACCAGAACTGCACTCTGGTTTTTCTGCACAAACTGCTGGTTTTTCCGAAGGACTGTATAGTTGCCCTATAGCTTCACTCCCGCGAAGAAAGCTCCTCAATCGGAGATCGTTTGCCGGTGCCTCCCGTAGAGCTCCCGACAAGGGTGTAGTCACCAACACAATAGGGAAGAGTAGTTGAAGCTCTTACCCTCGTACCGCTTCCTGTGGTTCTCTTGCTTGCAGCTCAGCCCTTAGCATGAACCAGGCTCTGATACCATGAAAAGATGCAGGGGGGAAGAGAGCTTGAGCTCTTGCAAGCACACACACACACTCACAAAACCCTAATAGAGAACACACAAGGTGAGAGGCTGAAATCTTCTTCTTCTCTACTCAACACTCAACACACCATATACAAGAATAAGAGTACACATAATATGAAAGGTACTCAACCAATACATACACGGGTTCTCTATAGTGTGAACCCGACTAAATGAGCTGGCGCTATAACTATGCCAGTCTCTAAAATGGCTGTCACACAGCCTGTCATCCCACTGGCCGCATATCTCCCATGATCTCCCAGTGGTGTAAGTGTGGGGCCTATCCCCCAGGCGGGTCATCAGTGGCCACCGCCTCACTAGACGAGCTCGATATCTCAACATCAGAACTAGGCAGCATCATAATCTCTCGGAGGCCTACGCCCCATAGAAACTGTCTACCTGGGACTGTTCCTTGGCTTGTAATTCTTGACACAAGGTTAGAATTCTAGCTCTTCTAGAGTGGTATCTCACTAATGGCTCAGGTCCCCCCGGAAAGGGACCCTCTTCTTGCGCAGCTTCGGTGGAAGGCAAGCGCAGAAATGCGTGCTGCCTGTGGAGCACCCCGGGGGTTTATATAGCTGTGGGGTGTGGGTACGGGCACTGCACAAAGCAAGGATGAAAGGATGGTGTACCATCAAAGGCTATGGATCAGTGGCCTGCATGGGTCTAGGGAAAAGGTATGGTGTCGGTATCAGGAAAAGGAGTGGTACGCATGTACCTTATCTGGTCTGGGGCAGCATGGGTGTCCACGTAGCTGTACGTGTGCGGGCACCCTGGTAAGTGTGTACGGTCCAAATTTTGGAGCGGGGTCCCCAAATTTAGGGCGCTTGCCTTGATTTGCGTGCCAGATCGCCTCGGGGGCGAATTTTTTTTTTGTCCAGGAGGTTCTCCTGGTCGTTGGGGTTCAGACCATTCGTCAATCGGACACCCGATCGTGCATTTATTAAGGTTTAAAGGTTGTCTCTTTTTAACTAAAATGACTAAAATTTGCATATAAGTTTGATCCGGTGTCCGTTTTGGATGCTGTAAAATCCTATATTAGGGTAAAATCGCGCACAGATTCTAAATTTGGGCTCAAAATTTAAAGATTCTAAGTAGAAATGACTCAAATAATAAAATCATTGATTTTTATACCATAAAAACTCATAAATTTATCTATTATATGAACATTTCTTTATTAGTGAAGATGGGTATGTTACACAAAAGAAGGAATCTCCATAGATGACAACAAGGTGCGACTCATCCTAGAGCTACCAGCCTTGACAAACTTCAAAGGACTCCAACGCTTCATGGGACATGTTGGGTATTATTGACCTTTCATCTTCATGTACGCCAACATTGCTCACCCCCTCTATGGACTTCTAATCATTTTTGAATGGATAGAGGAGAGTGCCAATAGGCGTATATTACCTTGAAGAAATCCTTGGGCGAGTGCTTCCATCTTGAGGTCCCCCATTTGGGCCATCATATTTCATGTTCACATAGATGCCTCTGCCTTTGCAATTGGAGATCAAACTAGCAAACACAATAAGGATTTCCCTCTTAGTTTTTCCAGTCACCAACGCAACGAGGTAGAACGCAACTATACCACCACTGAAAGGAAGGGGTTAGCCATGGTCTACACGGTTAAAAAGTTTCACCATTATCTTTTGGCAACTAAGTTCATCTTCTTTGTAGACCATCAAGCTCTCCTTTACCTTATACGCAAACCCTATACTACAAGCAAAATCACTACATGGCTGATTTTGCTTGAGTTTGACTTTACTATCACAGCGTCGAAGGGCTCACAACATGTTTTGGCTAACCAAATGTCACGCATCCCCAATGGAGAGCCACCAGTGGGGGTGTCGATGACGACTTGCAAGATGGTGCCTTGTTCCAACTACTATGCTTAATTCCCAAATGGAGAGAGAAGCTTGCACACTTCCTTGCCAACAATGGCCTACCCGGCCGTTGACCCACTCCTCAACAAAGACCGGGCGAGGCACCTCATTAAAAAGGCTGCTCCCTACTAGTTGATTGTGGGATAACTCTATAGGAAAGGAAAGGATAGAATCATACAACATTGTGTTCGCAAAGATGATTATATCTTCCTTCTAAAGTAGGCCCACTCCTCCAGCACTTGAGGACACTTCGTAATAGCCATTACTACTCACAAATTCCTAACAGCAAGACTATGGTGGCCTACCTTAATGGACACCATAGTCGCAACAACAGACATTACTACTCACAAAGTCCTCACAATAGGAGTATGGTGGCCACCTTAATGACAGACGTGATAGAATACATCAAACGATGTGATGAATGCCAACGAGTGGCAATCCCATGATTTAAGGATAGAATGCCCCTGAACCATGTCGTGTCCTTACACCATTTAACACCATATTCGTGAGTTTGGGAATCTCCCAAGTCCCATTTTTGTAATACTAAAAAGGTGGGACCTGATTAACATGTCTATAAGTTTCTCAAAACCCTATCATGTGACCTATCATTGGAAAGCGCTTGAAAAGAGGGATCTATTAAGCTTTAAAGTACACAATTTGGAGTAATGGTGTTCAAGTTATGGCAAATCCAAAGTTTTGACCACGTGTCCCAAACTTATGGGAAATTCCCATATTCCCCAATATGGTGTTATTTGAGAAGTGGGGCATTGATTTCATCAAACCCATTAGTCCGGTGGCTTGGTACACTCAAGCGTGATACATTATAACGACAATGGACTATTGCACTAAATGCGTCAAAGCTAGGGCTACCCGCAAGGTTGACATGAAATCCATAGCTAAATTCCTTTATGAATCAATGATCACTCACTTTGGGTGCCCTCTTGAGCTAGTGAGTGACAATGGTGCACACTTCATCAATCAAGTGATACAATTCTTGTTACAAGAATTCCTAGTCACCCATAGGAAAGCCTCCCCCTACTATCCCTAAGCCAATGGCCAAGACAAAAGCACAAATAAAGTCCTTTGTGCCATCCTGACCAAAACAGTTGAGGCTAGCCACAAAATGATTGGGAACAGAAGTTGTCTGTGGCCCTTTGGGTGTATCGCACATCCCACATGAGAACCACAAATGCAACACCCTTCAATTTAACCTATGGTACTGAAGCGGTTATGCATATGGTGTTCTTTGTACCTAGCTTAAGAATTGCGGTATAGGAGAAACTTATGGGAATCTCCTGGGCTATCACCTTTTTGAGCTCGAAAAACTTGATGAAACATGCCTCCTTGCTGTGTACAATATGATTGTAGAAAAATTGAGGCATAAGCACAGTGGTTTGATGACCAACTCAAAGACAAAGAAATGAGTAAGGGTGATATGGTCCTCCTCTACATCACAAAAAAACACAAAAAGAAACTTAAATTCAAAGGCTTAGGACCTTTCCTAGTCACTGAGATAACCTCGCAAGATGTGGTGCGCATAGAAACACTCGATGGCATCGAGATGGTGGGAGACTTCAATGGTAGTAAACTAAAACGCTACTATGGCCCACTCTCTGAAGCCACACTAAGGACCATTCATACAAAAAAAAACATGAAGAAATGAAAGAAATAGCCCAACGTGAAGCAAAAGAGTGGCAAGCAAAACGTTGGGGCAAAAACATCATGGTCAACATGGCCCAAGTAGTAGACCTCGAAGAAGAGAAATGGGAAGTGAAACCCACTCGGTTGTAGTTTAGGAATGACCACCTCGACAAGTTTCACCCAAAAATTAGCTCTTGTTGATACATGAGCTAATCAGAATTGGATGTCTTACGACACATGGCTCTCCCTTGGAAGGCTACCATCAATGAACACCCTAGCCACGGTCGTTATAGTCACCTCACGATTGGGCATAATCACAACTTTGTTCCACATTGGCAATAACGCCTTGGAAGGGAAGTTTTATATGATGCCTGCAGGAACCATAAGTGAAGAAATTCTTCCAAGGCATGGATGGAACGGGGTACAGCCAGTGTCAAATTGATTGTAATACAAGGATGACCACCTTGTTGATACAGGAGCTAACTAGAATCTGATGTCCTATGACACATGGCTCTAACTCAAAAGGCTACCATTAATGAACACCCTAGCCACAATCATTACAGTTGCCTCACAATCGGTTCAATGTATAGGCACAATCACAACTTTGTTCCACATTGGCAATAACCCCTTGGAAGGGAAGTTTTATGTGATGCCTACCAAGAACCATGAGTGAAGAAATTCATCTAGGGCGTGGATGGATGGGACAAAACCATTGTCATATTGATTGAGATGCAAGGACACCCACCCTACAAATTGGCCTTCGGCCAAGTTACAGTATTCATGATAGATGAAGAACCCTTTTCCTCTAATCACCCACCCCAAGTTGATCACTCCCCTCCACTAACACCATCACTCTGCTCTCCGCCGACCAACATAGAACCATGCCACCCAAAAAGAGGCCTCTCCCCACCACGCATACCCAATCGCCTCACGAACCCTAATCAACACCACACTCTGTAGATGCCCAAACCCACATCAAAGAAGCCACCACTGCTACTACCCCCACTAACAAGACTAACCCACTAACCCAGGTACAACTTTGGCCGCCCCGAGAGGCACACAATGCATGAACCCTCCTGGGTGCCCAAATAGCTCCTTGTTGTAGTGCAAGGATATTATGAAGGTGCTACAGCTCAGTGGATTCCCTGAAGATCCACTTACCAAACTTATGCCCCGCAAAACCAGCTCCTTGTATCTCCTGGACGGCCCCCAATTTGACAACCACAAGCCCACAAGGTACATGAGAACCTTTGGCAAAAACCTTCACAAGGCCAAACCATCATCACTAAAAACCTCGACCTCTCCCCGTGCGACTACTTACATGTGGACCCCTAAGCCTCTCCTCCGAGCTCAACACTTCTATAAAGGAAATTGGCAAATTTGGGTCCTGCAACACCGAGGTACACCATCCCTACTACTCTCATGATTTCAGAACTGCAAAAATTTCAATGGAAGCCGAAGATAGCCTCCATTGCTACTGCTACTGCACGGGACAAGGGGAAAGCAAAACTTCAAGTGGATGCCTTCACCATCCAACCCCAATCCATTATCCCTGACTGATTTACCTTTGACTTTGGCTACTCCACCATCCCTTATCATCTGACTCCCTCAGGTGAAAGATCCCTGCCCCCTCCGCGTAACGGATTCATGGGTGGTAGCACCGGAAGTAGCACTTCTTGCGCGGGGCAGGATCCCTCACTTGAGGCCTTGCCCACGGATATCCCTCACTTGAGGCCTCGCCCACGGATATCCAGACAAGAGACTAATCCCTTGGTTCTTCAAAAATTGAAACCGATAAAAATCAAGATAGAATCTCCGTTGAAGATCAGTAAGATCAACCAACAGATCCATATAAAAGAACCATCATGGACTCATCCATTGAGGACCAGCAAGGTCAATCAACCAAATCCATGCCTGGTTTCAGAAAACAACTCTTACTCCTTAACAACCAAACTTTTTTTCTAATAGACCCTAAACCATGTGGATTGGTCTCTTCTTCAAAGAGACTAGATATTTGACCATCCACACCCTTCCAAAATCGGCCGTATCACCAAGCTTGGTGACATGAGGACGTGATAACCATTAGAAAGGTGGATATGTTAACCATTTCACATGTCTTAGTATCCAATAGACCCCGAAGCATGTGGACTGTTCTCATCTTCAGTGACATCTTTGACCATCCACACCTTTCCAAAATTGGCTGCATTGCGGAGCATGGTGATACATGGACGCGGTCACACACCATTAGGAAGGTGGATATGTTAACCACTTCACTAGTAACATGGTTTTGCTCACCCATCCTATCGTAAGGTGCTTCACCCAGCAAAATCCCATTTCTTATAAGACCACATTGGAATCTATGAAATTACCCTAAGCTTAATGCTAAATATAAGGAAGTCATAAATTTAGTGTACATACTTACTTAAGACTAGAACTAGTGGCCATGAATCTTTTTTAATTTCTATTCAACCTAGTGTAAAACCTAGTCATTTATACATGGCATTTTTAACATTAAGAAATACAAGTTCATTCCCTTCTAAATAGAATATTTGTGAGATCTCCCTACCCTCTTACTTGTATTCTTTTAAATATTTATTGATTGATGGATGCTTAGATAGGTTTGATTATAGGATCTTTCTTGTATGAGCTTCTCCTCTCTATCCACTCCTTATTGTTGTGTGATTAATCCATACTGTAGAAAACCTTCTTCTCATGTCCATCAAGGTTATTAAAGATCTATGTTGATACCCCCTTAGGGAAATTTTGGGGTCTACAAAGGGTCCTCTAAGGAAATTTCATAAGAATATTCCTTTTTCAAACTAAAAAATGGGTGTGCAGTAAATGTTTTGCAAATCAACTCCAAATTTGTCAGAGTTGGCATATTTAGAATCCAGTCTTCTCAAGAGCTTTCTATTGATATATATAGCATGACGAGGCTCTACCATGGGAAAGGAGTGATATCAGAAAGTTGTAAAAATTTTATTGCACGTCCATTTTTTGAGAGAATATTCTTATGTGGATTTCTTAGAGGGCTCTTTAGCCATGGAAGTATCTACCTTGATACCCCATAGCCATGGAATCATTTTGATATGATAATGGAGTGAGGATGCAATGGATGGTCTAGCACACCCACATCAGGAACTGTTGAGATTCAACTCTTGAGCAAGCGATCACAAACACACTCAACTGCATCCCTCGCATATAGGAGACAGGCCACAACTACTTGCACATATAGGAGACACACCACAACTACTTGCACACACTTTGTTTGGTCTCATAACTCTAGTACTCTCTAGGTGGTATTTCTAGTGAGGAGAGATTCACAAGTCAATCATGGATTTAGAGCTATAGTGTTAGTGGAAATTTGAATAATAAATTATTCTTGATAGATTTTAAAAACCATAAATCAAGCAAAATGTCAGCTTGGACATATGGAAGAACCCCTTGACAGTTATGTCTAGGAAGCAGTTCACAAGGCACAACTAGGTCCACTTTTTACAGGTGAAGGAAGAACTCTAGGCGAACTAATTAATGCATGCATCAATTTAATGGATGAGTTACATTGATGTGGTAGGTTACAATAAAAGAAGTAAGATGGCCTTGGCGTCAAGGTTGTTGGTTTAGCCCAAACAGGATGGAGAAATCATTGTCCAATGGAGACCAAAGTCAGTTAAGATAGGAAGATGTAAAGTAATTACTTCACCAAAGGTTATGTCCTCCGAGATTTCATAAGTATCGGATGAATGAGTTCTTAGAGTTGGAACAACAAGATAGAACTATTAAAGAGTAGTACCACCAAGCTTTCACCAAAATTCTTTGCTTTGCTCTAGCTATGGATGAAGCAATGGTTCTGATGAACAAATTCATTTGAAATCTTGATGAGCCTTCAGATAGCTTAGTCAAGAATTCCAAACCTGCAAAATTTTTTAAGGAATTAGATGGTAAAGCATTTTATGCTAAGGCTGGCCAAAGGACCCTGCCACCATCAACCCAGAGGAGTTTTACCCAAGGAATGCTTCTAAACCCCCTCTACCAAAATGTAGTAGAAGTCAGAACATCACCCAAAACCTAAGAGATGGGAGAATCAATATGGACATACAATTTTATCCTCATTCACACCATTACTAGCAGTCACTCCTCAAGTAAGACAATATGAACAACCCCGTCAGGAAGATAACGGTTTTCAATGTCAGCAACTTGGGCACATGGTCAAAGATTTCCCAAACCCACCAAGATTCTTTACGCCGCCTGGTGAAGGCATCAAGGTTCACAATTTCAAAGACCAATGGCCTTAATTCATAGAAACCAAATCACTCTGCTAGGTTGAGATAATTCAAGAGGACGATTATCTGTGCAACAACCAAGGTCCTCTACGGCTTTCACTGTGGCTAACCAAGTCGAAGAAGAAATAGGTCAAATTCATGCAACCATTGAACAAGTAGAATAGTTCAAATCTGGCCTGGGGATCGTCATGTAAAATAAGCTACCCACTATCTTCCTGTACATAATGGAATTCTCTAAAATCTCACCCGTAACTGCACTCAACTTTCCATTTGAATCTAATGGCATAGAAATTGGCTTACAACCAGCCATACCATATTTGGATAGCATGTCCAATGCATACTGCCTATGTGTGACAGCCATATGCCTTTGGCCGTCCTAATAACCTCGATGCCAAGGAAGTACCTCAACTCACCCAAATCCTTCATGTCAAATTTTTTCTTGAGGAGACATTATCACTCTTCTGCACATAGAGTGAATGATCAGCATTTGCCACATGAAAGCCAATGGTGATAAGATATTGTGCTATCTTATCATGCCATGCTCTCGGTGCCTACTTCAAGCCATATAAAGCTTTCCACAGCTTACATACAAAATCAGGGTGACCCACATCTTCATAACGTGGTGGCTGATCCATATACACTTCTTGTAAATCACCATGCAAGAACAAATTCTTAATATCCATTTATTGTAAAACCCATCCTTTTGATGCAGCCACCACAATAATAGCTCTCACGTTTGCCATCTTGGCAATGGGGCTGAACATATCCTCATAATCAATGCCATAAGTTTGAGTATAACCTTTGGCAACCAATCTTGCTTTATACTTGCTAATGCTTCCATCTGAGTTGTGCTTTATTTTGTACACCCACTTGCATCCAATACCCTTCTTGTCCTCAAGCAATGGCAATAGTTCCAAAGTCTCATTTTCATCCAGTGCAGTCATTTCTTCATCCATGGCTTTCTCCCAATCTAAATTCCCAATAGCTTCTTCAAAACATGTGGGTTCAACATCTTGCACAACTTTAGCCATATATGCATAATGATGAGCGACATGTCAACTTGTCAATAGGTTTTCTGAATCTCCCTGACCTGCATTGTCCATGATCACTACCTGACATTTTTGCAACTTCTCTTGTCTTTCTTACACCAGGTGTTCTAATAGCTGGAATCCCAAGCTCATCATCAAGGCTCTGATTTGAGCCACTAGACTCTCCATCAACATAATAATGCCCTACAGAAATGTTGAGAATACGAAGAGGCTCACCAATCTTCTCTTTGCATTTCCACGATGTACCAAGTGCATTTTCAGGGTTGATATTTTGATGCAGCCTGCCACTCCATTTTCTATCAATAGACCCAACACAAGAGGACTCTCCAGGTCCACTCGATGACTGTGATTGTTGACTTGCATTCTATGCAATCACATTTCCGATTACATCAACCCCAATAGCATCTTTTTCGATAGCATACTAGCTACTCATTTCATCAAACACAATGTCTCTGCTTAGAATTGGCTAGTGGGAAGATAGTCCACTCATCATGAAAAAAAATTGTTGTAATTCTCTTTGGATGGTAATGCCACTAAGTGCCAATTTAAAAATTTACCTTTAGGGACCTGTAATAGTATCTTTGGTATGGATTGGCTCACCAAGAATCAAGCTGATATTCATTGACCATATCTTTTTTGGACCTTCAAGAGAACAAGGTCAAAGCAATTGGAACTTAAGGGTCTCATCACTTTCAACTACTGTTGAAAGCCTCCAAGTTACTAAAGGGACTAAACAAAATTTAGGCAACTTATGTCATTAAACTAAACCTAGTGACTAAGGAGTCAGACCCTAAGGATCCATAATGGCTAAGTGAGGAACTAATTAAAATGCCCCTAACCCCAGAAGTAGACCATGAGATAGAGTTAATTCCTAGAACCCATCCTAGTGCCACAAAGCATGCCTACAAAATGGCAATTCTAGAAGTAATAAAACTTTAAAGAGCAATCAAGGTAAGTACTACAAAATGTATGACCTAGTGTGTCACCTTTGGGTGTACCCATTATCTTTTAGACAAAAAGGGATGGAAAACTAAGGCTGTGCATTGATTATAGAGGGTAGAACCACATGAAAATTAAAAAATAAGTACCCCACTCCCATGATTGATGAGCTCCTATACTGACTACATGGTGCCCAAATCTTTACAAAGATAGATTTAGAAGAGCTGGGTATTACCAGATGAGGATCAAAGTACATGACATTCCAAAAATAGCTATGAGCACTATGAGTTTATATTCGAGTTACCTAATTCTTCTGCTATCTTGAACTGTCTCATGTAGGAGGTCTTCAGAGAGTAGTTGGATGGGTACTTCCTAGTTTTCTTTAATGATATTTTGGTTTATTCTAAGGATGTTAGTGACCATGAGGCACATGTTTGAAAAGTCATAGACATAAACTCTTTCCCAAAAAGAGAAAACGTACATTATTCATAGACCAAGTAGAGTATCTAAGGATGGGATATTTACTAACTTGGACAGAGCCCAAAATAGTAAAAGAGGTCAGAGGATCCTTAGGGTTTATGGGATGGTACCATATCTTTTTACCACAATATTATTAGATAACCTCTCCGCTAAATGCTCTTCTCAAGAAGAATATCCCATTTTAGAGGACCCCAATGTTTCATAGTACCTTTGACAAGCTGGGGGTTTCTTTGGTAACCCAATTTCAGCAAACCATTTAAGAGAGTCACTCATGGTAATTCAATAAGTAACCTTGTAATACATTCCAATTTCATTTGGGGGTACATCCGATTCGAGGCATCTTGACTCTCTGACAAACTAAGCTTGGCACACATGGCACAACATATCTCTGTTGAGTCTGGGCCAAAAGAAACTCTTTTTGATTGGCGTAACACCTAGGTTTTTATATAACCTAATCAGATTGTCATGATCTTCTACTAGAATTTTTCTCTATATCTCATCCACGTTTGGAATGCATAATCAATCATTATAATATAGGCATCCTTGTTCAACCTTATCAGCAGCTTAAGCAAGGCAATGATCCTGAGAAGAAGTTATCATAACAAATCCTTCCTTTACTTCTCTTGTAGGGGGTTAGTGATCATAGAGTGATTGCTGCAAACACAAGGAGGGCATCTACTAAGAGTGTATCTACAACCACATTCTCCTTCCATGGCATGTACTTGGTCTCAAAATCAAACTCATGTAGAGTTTGCATCCATCTTCTTTGGCACATATTGGGATTAGCCTGGGAGAAGATCCACTCCAAACTCTTATGGTGGGTTGTAAGAGTGAACCTATTTCCTAAAAGATAATGTCTCCATAACTCTAATGCATGAAATATTGCAAGTAACTTCAAGTCATGGACATCATAGTTCCTTTCATATGGCTTGAGTTTTTTGGACTCATGGGCCGCCACACATGACCATCCTATAATGTCGACCTTATGTAATCTCCAAGAGAATAGGGTACCAAGACTATGATCTTGTGTTACCACGTAGTTCACAATGCATTTCACATTAGCTTGCTCAAGAAGTATGCATCAAATCCTAGCCATATACTAGATGATGAGGAACGACAAGCAAGTCATTTCCCCAACTCAAGGACAATTAGAGCTAGAACCCAAGACAATCTTGGAGGTTCGTGAGAAACCTTTTAAAAACTAAACCCTAAGAGTTCCTAGTCAAGTGGAATTTTTTTCCGGTGGAAGATGCCACATGACTGAAAGAAGAGAATCTACAAAGAGATTATCCCTAGTTTATGAGATAAAGACATATCAATTCTTTAAGTGGGGGAGGATGTAAGATCCCTCCCTAGCATGTGTTTCCTATAGGTAAATAAAAAATCTCTCATTAATCAGGTAAGTGCCTAGTGAGAGAGAATTATCACAGAGAGAGAGAGAGAGAGAGAGAGAGAGAGAGAGAGAGAGAGATGAGTTTTGTAAGCTTAATTCAATGGGAAAGTTATTTCTTATCCCAAGGTCCCACAAAGGGAAGCAGAACACAAATTTATCAGTAGGCTACTTGAGATTTTTGAGTACCAATTTGTATTCGAATTGCCTACTATAGTAAATGTAGGTACCTAATTTTTGGCCATGCCAAACCTTTTTGTGATCAATAAATTTTATGAAATAGGTCAACTAATTAGTGTACTAATTTTGGAAACCTCATTTTAGGAAAACATCTTTATTTTTCCAAGAAGAGTTTAGAGAGAGGAAATAAGTCTAGAGAGAGAAAGTTGAAATTTAAAAAAGTATTTGAATTAAAAAAATACCTAAATGAATCTTAGAAGTCATATGTGATTAAAAAAAAGTTTAATCAAACTCCGTACAAGAAAAAAGTAGTTCCGGGAGTGATATTCTGTTCCAAAACTTAAGACACCATGTGATATATCAAAATGGGTGTTTTTAAATATTTTAAGAACATTGGGATGATTAACTAATTCTTACTAAAATGACTTATTCAATATTAGGGTAAAAATTACCTTTTAGAGAAAAAAAGGGCAAAATAATGAATCGATGCTCGAGGATTACTATACTGATCTACCCTCTAAAATATCTTGAAGGTAATCATAAGGAAGGAGTAATGAATGTCCCACATGCTAGACATAAGACTCATACTGCTCTCACAATCCTTTAGAAAGATTGTAAGTTTTTAGCCACCCAACATAGACGGGTAACTATGGACGCATACATGCATCAAAGGCTAACACTTGGACGCCACGGACTCCACCCATAGTAAACAATTGATAGTTAAGGGTTATCCATGGTAGGACCAAAAATGATTTACATAAGCATGGAAACACTCTCACATCACACCAAAGTCACTTGCATGTGAATTGGGGCCATGAAGCCTTAGTAGCCGAGATAGCCTTCGTGTGTAATTAACTTCATAATATAAGAAAAATTATATAAGTGCATTGCCAAAAACCCTAGAAGAAATGAGATTTTTTAAACTTACATAAGGTTTTAGCTAACGAAATGTTTGTAAGGTTAAATAAACCTTTGAACTTGGTTGCACTGTTTAAAACCTTTGTTCTATACTAAATAAATGTGAAGGGGAGTGGCTCAAGGATGTCATGCACTCAAGCATGGGAAACCTTTAGGAAAATTAGGAAAGGTCACCTTGGTTTTTACAAAAACTAAAGTCTTGGCCACCTCATCTCCTTCCCTCTTCACTCTAAGCTAGCAAGGTAATGCTAATATCTTGCCCTATCACTAAGGCTAAAGGCTTGGCCCCTTCATCTCCTTCCCTCCTTCACTCTAAGCTAGCAAGGTAATGCTAATATCTTGTCATATCACATTTCTAAGAAAGTGGTTGAGTTATTGAGCTTGTTAGATAGCTTTTTGTTTTTTAAAATTACTCTCTCCTCCCATAAAGTTAGCCCTGAAAGCTACCTCATTTGGGAGCTTGTGGTGTTCACCATAGGCCATGGGGGAGGCTTGAAGAAAAGCTATGGATGGGTGGATCATAAACCTAATTAGGTTTTTGCACCACCAATGGCTCCCAATGGAGCTTAATTTGTGAAAAAAATTCCCCTCTTCCATAGCCATGAAAATGATCAAATTCTTATGTAGTCTTGTTGCTTTGTAAAGTTGTGTTTAATGACTAAAATAGCTTCATTTAGGCTTAAAGAAGAAAGAAGAATGATTGTTAACCCTTTTGATTAAGTTTTTTATAGGTCTACTCAAGGATGGCTTCAAGTTGTTTTCCATAATTGTATTTTTTCTTCTTATTTTTCTTAAAAATGTAATAAGTCAATATTCATAGTTGTGGTGTGGTGTTAATTTCTTCAATAGCCTTATTTAAGCTTGCTAATGAATACAATATGAGCATTAATCATCTAGATCAAGAATTTTGGATGTAATTTAATTATTGGCTTGTGGTTTCCCATAAAGTGTCTATTTTTGTTCAACAAAAAGGAAAAATGGATACTTATAGTATAGTATTTATAGGTTAAGGCATAAGTTAGCATCTTGCTAGTCAAGCAAATGAGTATCTTGCTAGTCAAGAAAATGATAATTATTTGACATATCTTGTTAAGGAAGGTGATGCTATGTTAAGGTTCTTCTCAAAGGTACAAATAAGAAGTAGATGCAGTTCCAAATTGTTAAGGAGGGTGACACTTTCTAAAAGGTACAAGTAAGAGGTAAATGCATTTATAAATTAGTTAAAGTAGACATTTGCATAGTTGTGTTTATAAGACATACCTAGGAAGGTGAAGAGGTCAAAAATGAATGATGTAGTGATGTTTAGCTAGTGATTATGCTAGCTAAAGGTGAAGAGGTAAAAAATGAATGATGTAGTGATGTTTAGCTAGTGATTATGCTAGCTAAAGGTACAAGTAAGAGGTAAATGCAATTCTAAACTAGTTAAACATTTGCGTACTTGTGTTGATGAGACATACCTAGGAAGGTGAAGAGGTAAAAAATGAATGATGTAGTGATCTTTAGCTAGTGATTATGCTAAGGTTTTCTTTAAGTGTTAATGATAAGATAAGGATAATCTACAAATCTAAACTCTATATGATTCACTCTTGAATGCTTAGGGTTATTAACAGTTGGAGCACACCACATTACAAACCATTTTGAGCACCCGTGGGCTCGTGCAAGGACCCTCATAATCTAGGTAAGAGATTACAACCATTTTATACACCAATGTATGGCCAAGGCACCCATCCCCAACGTGACCTCACATGTATTTCCATAAGCTACATGTGAACAAGGTTCGTTGTTTAACACTAGTTTGGTAGTAATAGGACAGAAAAGTGTCCGTGGACATATTTATGTCCTGTTTATTGGCCAACTTTATGGAATTATTTAGAACACATGGATAGTGAAAATAAAAAATTTCCTTTTTCATACCATCAGGTACATAGTGAAGAAAAATTGGGATTTTTGGGGATCACATTGGTTATCTCTAGGCTTTTCAATTTCATAAGAATTTATAGCTCAAATTACAGTTGTAATATAGAGTTATTTGGGCTATATTTGGATCAAAGGCTTTAATTAGCCAATTTCTCATTGCTTTCCAAAGTTTTTGGATATGCATTGCTTCACAAACATATAGATGGTTTAATACAATCCATCTTAGGCTTAGAAATCAATTAGAACTCCAAAATTTAGATCTTAATGAAAATTCTAAGGTATTTAGTTGTCTCAAAAAAGTAAAATTTGAGAATTTTTTAAACTAATCAAACAATTATAGATTAGGAACAAATCTTGCACACATTTTCTATACAATGGTATGCTTTGCTAGTGCATTTTGTGAGAGCCAATCACATATACATCTATCCTTTTAGGCACTTTGTTTTAGATGAAAGTTTATAAATTTTGACCATAATATTTATTATTATAGAATCAGAGACTACTTCACACATTTTTAAACATCTCATAAGGCTTTAAGTGGAGTATCTAGTCATTTTATATAATAATAAAAACTATTTTCATAGATGATCCAAATATAAGAAAGGATCCATGTATATTGTTTTGTTATCAATGCAATTTTGAAAGTTGAGATCGTAACCTTGTCTTCTAACTAAATTGAAATATTTAGATATGTATTCTGGACCGATTACTTTAATGGAGACATTGATTTATTCATATAACTAGTAAATCAACATAAAAGTTCACACTATTGTTGTATTTTGGGTGTTGAAAGACTTCAATAACTAAAAAAAGATTCTAAAAAGTAAATTTAATTGGGCGTTTAATGGAGCTAACCCATCAGTGAAATGCAATAGTAATAGATAGTGGAAAGTTGAAATGCATGCAAGTGAGGATCTCCCAGAAAGTAGCATTCACAAAGGAGGGGACTCAGGCAGTGTTCACAAAAAACCCGCAAACAATGATAATAAAACTGCAAATATTTAGAGTTCATTTGTAAAAATTAAATTTGTGATTTTTTAGAAACGATATAATTTGAGACCTAAAGTGAATCTCCAATAAAGGTTTTATGTGGTTTAATATTTTTAAAAGAGGGTTTTCTAAGGTTTGATAATGTCTTTAAAAGGGTTTAGGGTTAAGGTGGTTGTCCAATAGGATAAAGCCACATGGAGATTAGGTGGGTAATGTTATAGAATGGGTTCACGACTATGGGCCAAGATAGTAAGACTCAAGTCCTCAAGGGCCAAGAATCAAGATGAACATTTCTAAATTCTAAGATGCTCGTTGATGATTGCTATTGATTTTCATTGTGTATGTTTAGAAACTGACAACCAAGTTGCCAACACCCACCCATCACTCATGAGTCTTTTAGAAATTGGAGTGTGTATACTATGGATAATGGACCATGGTGTGTGTAAGTAGTTAATACATGTGTAGAGGGGTTTTTTTTAATTAACCCTATAAAATGTTTAATGGGCTAATATATCATTTTCTTAAGCTAAGCAGGGATTGGCCTTGGCTGCCTATGAGTCCGTGACTTGCCTTACGCCTTAAATTCTTCCTCTTTCTTGCAGCCTTCTGATCTCTATTGAAGCACTGGCCTCTCCTTCCACTCTTTCCATGGTCCGCTTGGTGTGTAGTGAGGCCTCTCCTTTCATGGTGCACTAGGTGCCGCCCACCATAGCCCGCTTACTATGGCCTCTTGTTTCATGGCTTGTCGTTTCTTCCATAGTCCATGGCTTGCATGCAGCAACCCTTGAGACTGTGCTCGTGGATGTTGGTTGGCTTGTCATTTGTGAATCGTGAATCTTGATGGGTACGGGGTTGAGACGATCCTTCTTCATGAGGGAACCATAGCTCCAACCCTAAAAAGAATTTCTTAGGCATGTCCAAAGGTTAACGTGTAGGTTTTGATGGTGTCATCTTGTATTTTCATTATTTTAGGTGGTTGTAGGACATTGCATGAATGATGTAGCTTATTGTGTGATGGTTGTTATGGGACTTATTTTGTTATTGTTATTTTTCTATGCAAGTTTTTGTTGTAGGGCTATGCTCACTCATGAGCAAACGTTGTCCCTGTTTATAAGGCATTGATGATGTCTTTTGTTTTCATGGTTGTATCTAGTTGCATGAACATTGTAATGTGTGCTTTTAGAGGACACTGCATGAAGGCTATTATGGGCTTGATTTTGTTTATCTTCTGTTTTTAGTGTTCTTGATGTATCTAGTTGCATGAAAGCTATCGTGTGTGTTTGTAGGAAATTGCGCGAAGGTTGTAGCTTATTGCATGAAGGCTATTACATGCTTTATTTTTTCTATTTTTATTCTTTGTGGTTATGTTATAACTTATGGTGTATGGCTGTGATGTGACAAAGGGACATGAGCAAACACAAGCATTGTTTATGAGGGGATCCATGTAGCTCATATCCTTAGTACTTACGTGCGTTCATTGTCTTTCATGGGTTCCCAAGAGCATACATGCATTTATTTGTCCCCAAGGGGGCTGTTGAAATATATGATATACAAGTGATAAAGGGTGAGAGAAAGAGGTCATGTAGGTGTGAACACACCCCAAATAAAGTGGACATGTGGGTGGAAAAGGGATATAGGGTTGGCCCAACCCTAGCCCTTGGTGAACCTTATATAAAGGGTAGGAGGCCTCACTTTTTGTAACACAACACTTGAAGGTGAAGGTTAAGCCAACTTTGGAGTGGCTAAAATAGAAGGTAATATAGAAGCTTTCTATAAATCTTGTGTTCTTTCTCTCTCTCATATATGTTGCTCTATCTTGCCATCAACTATTGCTTCCGTTGTGTATACTCCCCATTATTTTGACATGGTATCAAAGCCTTGCAAAGGATGAGTTTCCCTTTTCTTTCTCTCTTACTATCATAAGCCATTCACATCCTCATCAAGAAGGACGGTGGTAGAAGAAGGTGAGAAACAAAAAAGCACCAGAAGAAAGAAGGCAACAAAAGAGCTTCATCGAAGAAGGAAGGCAACAAAAGAGCTTCATCGAAGAAGAGGATCCTCATCACCGACAAGAAGAAGAAGAAGAAGAAGAGGAGGAGAAAAAAGAAGAAGAAAAACATAAATTTTTGTCAACGTTTTTTCGTCGATGCTTCTCTTAGATACTTTGGAACCGTGAAGAAGAGGTATGAGAAATTTTGGTTGAGCTTTTGAAGTTGCTAAGCTTGTTTCTTGAAAGGAGATAGAGCACGTCATTGTTGGCCGCCGTCAATATATTACTATATTATATTATATGCAGCACTAATGCACCACCTTCACTTCATGATGAAAAAGGTTTACACGGGACACTCTCAGTGGAGAGACAATTGACGTGGATGGGTCGGTTCTTCGTAGAACAAAATGTCTGACATGGAGCCTGCGTTGGATATGCTCTCACGACCGCCACCAACCACTCACTTATGTGGCTTACGTAAGAAGGCAAACAAGCTTGAGTATAGTATTGTATAGTATATACAGAGGCATGAGGTGGTATACCACTTGTTATTTCAAGGAAAACAGGTATTCTATTCAATTCATTTAAATAATATTTGTGTATTTATGTAATTACGATGTAGGTGTGCATGTGTTTTTATGCATGTAAGAATTGTTAAGACCAGAGGATCCCATAAGTCTCACATCTAAATCCAATAGTCATGCTAAAATCCAGGGAGCCACTTCTAGTAGCCATATCACTCCCAAAGCAAAAACACTCCGGACCACCAATCACAGAAGTCACATGAGACTGCCATGCATGTCCAGACCTCTCCTGCCCAATACACCCTTAGACGCTTCTTGCCATCACACTGATCACATCGGGAGCACACCCACATCCAATTGCATTAGGATCACACCCACGTTCGATCAAGATGGGTCAAGGTCTCGGGCGATCGTCTTTGTAATGAGACCTCAAGGGGTTCACCGAAAAATATGTGAGTATAGCACGTGAGTTCAAATGAAGGGGTTTTTTAATTCAAAAATTTAAGGTAAATTTATATAAATACATTTACAGAATATTTTTTTAAATTAATTTTGGAAAAAAAACCGTATATCAATAAAGAAAAAGGGATCATTTTATTCATGAAAAACACACAAGTAAGGAGTTTTTTTTAATACCCCTTAAACGCATATGATACATAGAGTTTCTTAGTAGTGCACCCCCTAAGAATGAGACTCACCACTCAAATGGCATCCACATGGTAAACCATGCACCTGTGTTGTACGTTCAGAGGTTTCCACAAAAGAAAATCTCTGATGAATACAATGACATCCACTATCCTCATGTCATAACTCCGGTTGTAGTTCCTCGAACCAAGTAGTCCAAGCGAGCTCCACCATACCATGGGAAAATTTTAATATCGTAAGATCATCTAGTCTTTCTTAATCATATTCTTTGATTACCAAGGTCCTTTGAAGAATGAATAATTCTCTACTCTTCCTCAGACAGTGAGGACTAAAGAAACAACCATATCTTAGATTTTTTGGTTTCTTTTCATCATCTTAATGTTCCTTATCTCTCTAGAAATAAGGTTGTTTCCTAGCTTTCTCCATTACATATTAATTATCCAATTCTAATTTTATTAAGACCTTTTAACTCTTTAAAAAAAGAAATTATTTAAGGTTCATTTTAATATCAAGGTTGGCTTGCAGTTCTAAGTGCATTCTTGTAAACATATTAGGATGCACTTGAGTATTTTCTATTCCTTACAAAATTTTCTCTTTACACGCAACAATATCATTTTATTCCTTCTATTGAAATGAATTCCTAAGCTCCATTACTCACCTAAGGTTTCTTAACGTGTACACACTATTAAACTTAATCAAGGTGTTTTCTACCAAATTTCCATAATTCCTCTCTCCTTATTTGACTTGGGGCTAAAACCTCGGTTTTTTAATCCTATCAATCAATAAACTTTTATGGGGCTAGAACCTTACTTGGATTAATCAAAACATCCCCCATATGAAAGGGTCATATGCACATTTTAGGTGCACAAGAAGGGTGCACATGCACAACTTAATTTTTTCAACCCAACCTCTACGATTAGAATTTAAGTCTTGCATGTGCACAAGAAGGGTGTACATGCACAACTTAATTTTTTCAACCCAACCTCTAAGATTAGAATTTAAGTTTTGCATGTGCACAAGAAGGGTGCACATGCACAACTTAATTTATTCAACCCAACCTCTAAGATTAACATTTTCAACTCTAATTCTTGAAAATCTTGAGTAATCAACTTGGGTAATCCTAAATCTAAAATCCCAACTCAATTGATAATTATTCCGGGCCCTAGGTTGTCAAGAATAAGTACCAAGGTGTGCCTAGTCTATTTTATCCTAAGGCATGTATTGTTCACTTATTTACAGCATACATAAATTATTGATTTAATCCAATCCTATGAAAAAGACTAAGGTTCACCATCTAACCTATTAAAATCAATTTATTTGGTACTTTTATGGTCAAAGAGTCATGCACTATGATTAAAATACCATTTTTCATTTTGTGTTATATCACATAGAATGTAAAAATAAAGGAAAACAATATTCTTACATAATATTCAAATAATTAAATTCAAATAAGAGAAAAGGACTTTACTTCAAGAAATTAAATTTTTTGAAAGGGGTTCTGCACCTACTTAAATGGAATCTTGATTTTTGATGTGAAGCCTTTTTTGGGAGTGATGTCTATGCCTCCAAGTCCGTCAAAAGGCCATGAGTTTTCTAGCTTGGTATTTAGTGCCCAAAAGTAGCCAATAAAGATGTATACAAGCATGAGTAGGCTATGTAATGTACCTCTAGTACTTGTGTGTAGAGTGTAATGATGTAAAAATGATAAAAAGTTGCCTCTACAAGCAGGCATGGGAAATATGAAGGGGTGAGAGGTCCTTTTATAACCCAACTAGGCCCTATAGCGTGCATAACCACCTATGCCAAGTGTGGGGTTTAGCCTATTGTGCAACTAGATTCTAGATTAGATTATGGGAAACTAGAGTAAAATGGTGGGCTCTCCTCACGGTTTAGTTAACTCAAGGTTTTTCTTGAGTTATTTGTAGGCTAAAGTGAACCTTGGATTAGGCATGTGCCTTTTTACCAAATTCAACTAATAGAAGGAAGCACTACATCTAGTTTTGAGCAAACCATTTACCACTTACACCACTTTTCAAATACCACAAATTGTATACCATTTTCCACCAATCCAAATTTACCCTTGGTTTTGCTAAATCATGGTTTCGCCAACCTTAGGTATTTAACCCTTTGCCAATTTAATTTAGTAATGTGCACACACCTATAAAGTCTGCTTTATTTACTGTGGGAACCTTAATATTTTGAGCCTCAAATTTATATTAGAGAATTGACACATGCTAAATTTATTTTTCGAACCTTCATTTCACTTAATTTTCTTATTTTTAACTTTAGTAATGCCGGGGGTGCATGCACATGTGCACATAGGCACACAAGGCCTTATTTAGTTTTTCACATATTGGGGGTGTATGCACATGTGCACATAGAGGCCCCCAAGACCTTATCTAATGTTTTATTTTAATAATGTCGAGGGTACATGCACATGTGCACATAGGCCCCCAAGGCCTTATGTGCACATGTGCATGTACCCCAAAGGCCTTATTTAATTTACTTTATTAATGTTGGGGGTACATGCACATGTGCACATAGGCCCCCATGGCCTTATTTAATTTTTTTCGGACATATATCCTTGATATTTTCTCTTATTTTTAATCTTTCCATGCTAAATAAAATTATTATTATTGAATATTTGAGAAGGATTTGTATATTTACAAATGTAAAACATGCCGCTTCACGTGTTTTCTCTCTCTACAATAATTACGTAGTTTGATAAATTTTACAGTAACCAAGTACAAGGTAAGAAAGATCTTGCTTTATCCTCCACTTAAAGAATTGAGATATCCCCATCTCATAAATTGGGACTAGTATTGCACTAAGTCCTCCTCTTTCTCCCATGTGGCATCTTCTACCGGAAAGAATTTCCACTTAATTAAGTATTCCACCAATATCCTATTCCTTAGTGGTTTTTCAGGTTCTAACTCTATGTGACTTGAACTGGTAAGAAAGATCTTGCTTTCTCTTCCACTTGCTCTATGTGAATTGAACTCGTAAGAAAGATCTTGCTTTCTCTTCCACTTAAACAATTTTCACTTAATTAAGTATTCCACTAATATCCTATTCCTTAGAGGTTTTTCTCTAACATCCAAGACTTTATTAGGCTCCAGCTCTATGTGACTTGAACTAGCATAGTTATCTAATCATCCTCTAAGATATGAGTAGGATCTAGGATTTCTTTAATAAGATGTCTTTAATAAGATGACATGAAAGACATTATGGATCTGAAGGTGTGGAGGAAGAAGAAGTTCATAAGCTTGTCTCTAATCCTTTATGTAATAACATATGGTCCACAACAACTTCTTGTAATTTCCCAAAGAGAGGGGACTTCTCTTAGATCATATGTGAAGAAAAACCATATCACTTTCTTTGAATTTTTGGCTAGGATCAGCATATTTCTTATGCCTACTGCTTTTTCCAGTCTTGCATAACCTTGATGTCTTTCTTTATAGACCGCATTTGGTGATCCATCTCATCTAGCATCTACTTCAATACTTCCACCCTAATTATTAATGGATCTCACCAATTTAAGGGTGTGAGACATTATTTTCCATATAATGCCTTAAATGGACTCATACCAATACTTCTATGATGAGAGGAATTATATGCAAATTCCACTAGAAGATGAAGATAATTTAACCATCTCTTTGTCTCTCAACCACAAAAAGATCGAAGAGTATCTTCTATAACCTCCTTGAATCTCTTTGTCTAATCATCAATTTTGAGATGATAAGCACTACTAAGATTTTTTTTTAAAATCCTATTACTTCAAAAAAATGATGTCCGAAATCGAGAGGTAAATTTAGCATCCATGTCGCTTGTGTGGGGTAGCCCATGAAGTCAAAATATCTCATGCAGAAAACCTTGGAAATATCTAAGGCAATGAAGGTTTTCTTTATAGAATCACATGTGCAACTTCAGTTAGCCTATCGACCACCACGAATATGAAATCACCACCTGCACTTATTAATGATAAAACAATGATGGAGTCTTCCCACTTCATCTAGTAGAGTGTCAAGGAGATGGAATTTTCCAGGCATTTTCACTCTTTCAAGCTTAATCTTCTAACACGTAAGGCATTAACGAACATGATTGAGCACATTATTTTTGAATCCAAGCCAAAAGTAACCCCTCTTGATCACCATAAATGTTTTTACATAACCAAGATGACTTGCAATAAGGGTATCATGAGCTTCAACCAAGATTCTGCTCTTGAAATCACCGTCCTGAGAGACACACATGTGATTGTTAAAATATAAACAACCATCATCAATCTTGTATCCTTGAACTTTCCTTAACTCTATGGGAGTCTTGCTCTTTTGTATTAACAAGGTGATAATTAGGGAAAAAACTCATATGTCCCAATCTTCTCTTTTATATTTGTAGGAAATGGATTGGAGATTATGATTACTTCTAATAAGGAAGCTTTTTTGCTAAGGGCATCAGCAACCACATTCTCCTTCCTAAAACTGTACGTTATCTCTCGAAGTCAAGTTCTTGTAGAGTTTGCATCCATCTCCTTTGATGCATGTTGAGGTCATTCTAGATAAATATCCATTTTAAACTTTTGTGATCTCAAAGTCAAGTTCTTGTAGAGTTTGCATCCATCTCCTTTGATGCATGTTGAGGTCATTCTGTAAACTTTTGTGATCTATCACACAAGAGTGAATCTCTACCTAAGAATATATGGAGTCCATAATTTCAATGCATGAATAATATATTTTGTAGGCTCTCTTTTCGAGTAGGTTGTGCTCCTAGTATCAACTCTATCTCATGATCCACTTCACGAGTTGGGGGCATCTCTGTCAACTCTCCCAGAAATACATCAATGCATTCACTTAGCTAGTTAAGCTCATTGGAGTTTAACTCCTTGCAAATTGAATTATGCTTGACAACGTAAATTGCTTACTTCTTCCTAGGACCTTTGAGCATTTTGGATGTCTTCCTCACCAATGGTAGGGTAGAAGCTATAGTTACTCTAATTCCTTACACTTTATTCTTGTGAATTTCCATAAAAGTAATGGTTGCCTTATGGCAATGTATATCGACCTGAATCTGAGGAAGCCAATCCATTCCAAGGATTCCATCATACAATCCTAAGGGAAATTTCCATTCGGTTATGTTTCCATCCAGAGAAAAGTGAATATTGTCTGTCTCATTAGGCTCAACCTAGCCCCTTCCAACCAATACCATAAAGAGAATGAGGGGGAGAGGGAGAGGGAGAGCTTCAAACCCTAGCAAGAAAACACACACACACGAGAGAGCAAGACACAAGAGAGAGATGGATGGTTGAATTTTCTTCTATCTTCTTCTTCTCTACTCAACCAACATAACATAAAGATAAGAGTAACACTATATGGGTTAGTACTCAACTACTACAACATACAAGGGTTGGTACATAATGTGAACCCGACTAAATGAGTTGGCGCTATAACTATGCCAGTCTCTAGTAATCCAAAATGGCTGTCACATAGCTTGTCATCCCATTGACCACATATCACTTATAATCTCACCAATCATGCCAGTGGTGTAGATGCAGAAGCTATCACCCAGGGCGGGTCATTAATGTCTGTCTCGTAGCACTAGTTGAGCTCGATATCTCAACACTCCTCCTCGAGCTCAACTCCACACACTGCACTCCAAGTAATCTCCTAAACATGTGGAGCTTCTCTGTGCCTAATGCCTTTGTGAAGATGTCAGCCACTTGATCCTCTATGCTGACATATACTAGATCTACATCTCCTGCTAGAACCTTCTCCCTCACAAAGTGATAATGCACCTCAATGTGCTTCGTTCTAGCATGATATACTGGGTTACTGGCCAACTGTATGCTCCTCATATTATCACAATATATGACAACTGCCCTATCCACGGGCTCTCCCATGTCACCGAGTAGCTTCTGAAACCAAGCTACCTCACATGCTGCCATAGCAGCACCCCTATACTCTACCTATACTCTATACTCTACCCCTATACTCTACCTATACTCTATACTCTACCTATACTCTATGCTGCCATAGCAGCACCCCTATACTCTACCTCTGTACTCGACAAGGCAACTGTTGGCTGCTTCTTACTGCTCCAACTCACAACAACACTCCCAAATGAGAACATAAAACCACTGGTAGATCTCCTCTCTGCAATACTACGAGCCCAATCAGCATCTGTGTACCCATTTCACCTGTATTTGCGGAAAGCTTTGTGTTCTTCTCCAAAGGCACTGAAATAGGCTTATAGCCTGTCATACCATACTTGGACAACATGTCCAAGCCATACTGCCTCTACAACAATAGCAAAATGCCATGAGGTGATCTCACCACCTTTATGCCCAAGAAATACCGCAACTCACCCAAATCCTCATCTCAAACTTCTACTTCAAAAGCGTCCTGACAGCCTGTATGTCTGCATCACTATCGCCAGTGATAATCAAGTCATCCACATAGATGACTAATAGCATGATCCCTCTATCTATCTTTTTAACATATAGTGAAAAATCTACATTGGATATCTGAAATCCAATGGTAACAAGATACTCCCCGATCTTTTTTGACCATGCTCTGGGTGCCTACTTCAAGCCATACAAGGCTTTGCGTAACCTACACACAAAATCTAGGTGTGCATCACTCTCATAACCTGGTGGCTACATCATGTACACTTCTTCTTGCAAATCACCATGTAAGAAAGCATTCTTTATATCCATTTGATGTAAAGACCAACCCTTCACTCTGCAGCCATAGCAATGACAACTATCACGGTTGCCATTCTTGCACAATCGGGCTGAATGTCTCCTCATAGTCTATGCCATAAGTCAGCGCATAGCCCTTGGCAACCAATCTTGCCTTGTACCTGCTCTGTTAAATTTGCAGCAATGTGATGAGCTATGGTGGATCAAATGCTAGAATCAACATCATTAGAAAAGATATTAGATGATAATTAAAACATGATTAGTGAGCAATTAACTGATAGCTTAATGTAGGCATGGATAATCAAAAACCAGCAAATTCTCATTAGGCCAATGCCTCAATTTATAGAGTTTACATCCAAGCATCTAATCCCACTTATCTCTCCTTTATTTACTTCACCTCTTTTGCGTGATTCTCTCCACCTCTTCTCATAATATCTCCACACCTCCTAAATCTTCTCATGCTACCTTTTATTCTCTCCCAGCAGATACTTCTCACCTTTTCACAGCTTCTCTCACATTTACAGATTCTCTTTTACAGTCTCTTGCTAAGGGCTTGTTCCCACACACACCCTATTCACTTGTATATTTCAACACCTCCCCTCAAGTGAGTAATCCTAGCACACCTGGACCCTATACCAAGTTTCCTTCTTACTTGGTAGTTCGCGACCAGTGCCTTAAGTCCCTAAACTCATAGTCCTTGACACTCTCTCTCTCTATGTGTCTAAGGCTACTACAAGTGCCCGTGACCTTGACTAAAGTGCTCACACATACATCTACCACATGGCCTATATCATCGGTGGCTCAGAGGTGGTTTTACTCTGTTGGGGCAGGTTACATTGGGTTGTGGAATTTCTCTCTCTCTCTCTCTCTCTCTCTCTCTCTCTCTCTCTCTCTCTCTCTCTCTCTCTCTCAGAAAAGATGATCTGAATCCACTTTCTTAGGAGCCTCCATGAAGTTTGCCGATGTCGTTCCTTCTCCACTGGGTTTGTTGTAGCAGTCTCTTGCCATGTGTCCTGGCTTCCCACAGTTGTGACAAGTGAAGGTCTTTCCTCCTACTCTGCCTCTTCCTCGTCATTCTCAAGAGAATCCTCCTCGGGTGAAGAATGATTTTTCTTCTCCAGCTGTTGAGTCCAGCCATTTCTTCTCTTTGACCTTGGTCTCTTGCTCTAGTAGAGCTCCTTCTATCTCGTGCAGCTTCAATTTAGGTACATTCTTTAATGTTGCTACAATGTTTTCATATTCACCTTTGTCCACACTCTTCAAAAGCACTGCTAGTGCCTCATTATCTTCTACCTTCTTGCCAATGGCTGCCAGTTGTTGCTTAATGCTTTTATATTTCTTCAAGTGTGTGATTAAAGGTTCACTTTCCTTCATATCCAGTTTGTAGAATTGCATTAACAGATTTATCTTTAAATTTTTTACTTGCCAAATAATTTATTGAGTTCATCCCATGCATCTTTTGCCCATTGTATCCCTGTGATGTGATGAATGATTTCATCATTTAAACTGAATGCGATAAGTCCTTATACTTTCTCATTCCTGCTCTTCCACTCATTTTTCCCACTCACCTCTGGGCATTCATCTCTTCCCTCAACTAGACCCCACAGATTTTTCGTCATGGAGTAGATACATGGTTTTTGTCAACCATGTATAAAACTGCTCCCCATTAAATTTGGCTATCTCTTGTGCCGTACTCATGATGATGTGAAGGGGGTCTTACCTCTTGATCCAATTTCAAGATTCAAGGGCAGTGTCTACCCTTTTACAACTCAATCTGGTGTTTAGGTGATGATTACAACAATAGATTTATCAGCATAAATTCACCAGAAATTACATTAAACCAAGGGTAACAAATCTGTATTGAATGGTTGGAGTATCAAAACCATCTCCGAATCGCAATCTGAAGTTATAGGGATATGTATCGAATACCCAATGGTTAATTTGAACCCTCAATTGCACCAAAATATAGTGATTAGTATTGATTAGCAAATTAATCCTCTGTTTTGTGTGCAAAAAACAGAGCATGCGGGGAGTCCAAGATCTGGGGCCTTAGAGTTCAAATGAGCTCAACCCCTTTCAAGGCCATCAATAGCAATTAGTCTAGTAGAGGATTAAGCCAAGAAACACAAGATTTGACCAAACATTGAATGCTTAATCTCTGTTTTACCAAAGTCACCTGTAGATTTGATGGAGAGCTTGGATCTCACTGTAGACTTGATGAAATCAAAAACTGTCTTCACCAGCTTGTAGAGCACCCTTGAAAACCCCTAGGGCCAACAAGAATTAGAGCCATTTCATCTGCTGTAGACAAGATCTCAGATTTGCTTCAAAAAAAAGACGCTTGGAAAAATGCGGAGATCTGCAGGATGCGCCAGCGGTTTGCTGAATTGAGTAGATGGGCTGAAGCACAGAGCTTGTGTCTATGTGTGGCTAAAAGGTTTTGGGCCAATTTTATGTGTGAAGGGAGAGAGAGCTCCTCCGCCAGCTGGGGCTATAGAGGCTAATTGAAAAAACTTGATTATCTACTAATCCTAATTAGCTAGGTGATTAGCAAGATAATGGGCTTATAAATTTGATGGATTCTAAGCTAGGCTCTGATACCATGTTAAATTTGTAGCAATGTGATGAGCTATGGTGGATCAAATGCTAGAATCAACATCATTTGAAAAGAGATTAGATGATAATTAAGATGTGATTAGCTTAATGTAGGCATGGATAATAAAAAAACAGCAAATTCTCATTAGGCCAATGTCTCAATTTATAGAGTTTACATCCAAGCATCTAATCCCACTGATCTCTCCTTGATTCACTCCACCTCTTTTGCTTAAATCTCTCCACCTCTTCCCATAATATCTCCACACCTCCTAAATCTTCTCATGCTACCCTTTATTCTCTCCCATTAGATACTTCTCACCTTTTCATAGCTTCTCTCACATTTACAGATTCTCTTTTACAATCTCTTGCTAAGGACTTGTTCCCGCACACACCCTATTCACTTGTATATTTCAACACTCTCCTCACTAAACCATCAGCATTGTGCTTAACTTTATACACCCACTTACATCCAATTGCCTTCTTTTCCTTAGGAAAAGGCACTAACTCCCATGTTGCATTTGCATCCAATACTGCCATCTCTTCATCCATGGCATCTTCCCATTTCTTATTTCCAATTGCCTGCTCAAAGCAAGTGGGCTCAACCTCTTATACTGCTTTTACCATGTAAGCATAATGATGGGCTATATATCCATTATATCTCAACCTGTCAACAGGGTATCTAACCCTCGTAGACGAAGATAACATCTCTGCTTAATCGCATCTCACGAGTGGTAGGGTTATAGCATCTATAACCTTTTTACTCCATAGCATAACCAATGAAGATGCATTTCTCTGCCTTTGGATCTAATTTTGTTCTCACTTCATCAGGAACATGTACATATGCAATACACCCAAAGACTTTCAAGTGAGACACATCTGGTCTTATGCCTATAAACTTCTGTTCAAGAGTCATACCATGAACAACTGTAGTGGGTGTCCTATTCATAATGTACACAACAGTTGCTACTACTTTTGCCCAAAATTAATGTGGCATGCCACTTCTGCAATGTGCTTGTTTTTCCTTTTTGCAACACCATTCTGTTGTGCGGAGTGTACCTGCAGGTAAACTGCCTCTTGATTCCCTACTTTTCTCAGGAAATTGCTAAACTCATTGGAGAAGTAGCTCCCAGAGCTACTGAGGGGGGAAAGAGATGATGATGCTCTTACCCATGTAGTACCGCTTTCTTCCTTCCTTGTTCTTGCCTCTTGCTTGCCTCCTTAGCTCTCACATGAACCAGGCTCTGACACCATAAAGAGAATGAGGGGAAGAGGGAAAGCTTCAAACCCTAGCAATCAAACACACACACAAGAGAGAGAAAGACACAAGAGAGAGATGGATGACTGAATTTTCTTCTATCTTCTTCTTCTCTACTCAACCAACATAACATAAAGACAAGAGTACACACTATATGGGTTTGTATACTCAACTACTACAACATACAAGGGTCGGTCCATAATGTGAACCTAACTAAATAAGCTGGCGCTATAACTATGCCAGTCTTTAGTAATCCAAAATGGTTGTCACACATCCTACTAGCTGCATATCACTCATAATCTCACCAACCATGCTAGTGGTGTAGATGCGGAAGCTATCACCCATGCGGGTCATCAATGTCCGACGTAGCACTAGTTAAGCTTGATATCTCAACATACCATAGGTTTAGCCTACTGCCCTCCTCCATTGGGCCTCCAAATCCACACATCCAACATAAAATAAAGTTCACACACGCACTCCACGATAAACAATTTATTTTAGAATACAAACCATAATACATAATATGTCCAAGTGTATTAACATACAATCCATGCAGCACTCTGCAAAACCATAATACATAATATGTCCAGTGTATCAACATAAAATCAATGCATTACTCTGCAAAATCCATCAATATCTTTGCACACTACGACTGTGATCTTCAAACAAGGAAGGTATGCACTACTAAACGTGAACACTCCTGGACCACTATGTTGTGAAAACATGTGTGAAATCCATAAGTATGTGTCAAGAAGTAACTTGTAACATTTTTATAGAAGACAAATTCAAACAAAGAACTAATGATGTAAATTCAAATAGAGAGCTAATCATGCAAATTATTGCATGTAGGTAGTGCAACAAGATGAAAGTACATAAAAAGATCTACAAATTTTTTGCATATTTATATCATATGAGACCATGACATATGCAATCAAGTACTATGTGTATCATATAAGAGCATGAGATATGTAGTCAAGTCTGCATGTTTGCAATTGTTTGCTATGTAGAAAGTAGAGAGTCATTAGAGTAGCCATACAAGCATAATCCAAATGAGATCAAAGCACATATGGCCCTTGAGCTGGCATTTAGTTTAGGGCTAGTGATGGGCCACAATGTTAGGAACTAAAACAACCAACATAGACCAAAAATTCATGTTACATATGGTAGTTAAATATGTCACACTTAGACAGAGTAGGGTATATCTATATGAAACCCTACATGAAAGTGTGGATTTGGAAATTAGTTAAGGGGTAAACATATCTATGAAGTACAGATTAGAAAACACGTGAGATCATAGTACAACGTTTGTGCTACTATACTAACATGGTGTGTGGTCTCCGGGTGATGGCCTCTGTACACCATCAACAAGCACACAAGATAGAAACATAGTGGGATCCGAACTGGGGGACCCTAGAATCCTAGCTCCAAGGGTTCCAACTAGACCTACACTTATCACCTTAGCTCCAGTTGACTCAATGGGGCACTTCTAAACCTTCCCAACCTCCCTATTTACTCTAGCTGCCTGCTTCAGATGTCCTCCTCTGTTAGCACATATCACCAATAGCTCTGATTCACCACCTAGAAGCCTCTCCTAACCACAATTGACATCGAGCTAATCAAATTCACTCAATCTTGGCTAACAACGTAGAACAATCTGTTTTTGCTTCCAAAATGCCTCCCCTTATCCCCAGGTAGAAATCTATCCACCATGCTTACAAAATTTCATCTAGCTATTAGTTGACCATATACGCCAATCCCCAAGACCTTCCTGGACCGCTTGCCTCTTTTGACCTCTGATGTATGATTTTGCCTTCAAAGTCTGACGCAGAATTCTTCCTCAGAACCGTTCACAAAAATAGAAAACTGCCCCAGATGTCCTCTGTCCTTCCCCAACCATCAGACACCTTTCAACTCAACAGGATTACCACCTTACAAGCTCTCTGTTGATTGTAGCTGTTATATAGTTGCCTCCATAACGACTACCCTTTCAAGGATGAAAAATCTAACCCAGCTAACATAAATTCTCTCTCCCCTGGGTCAACTGAGTCCTCTATACCTTCAAGCCACTCAATCCAAACATGGATCTATCCTTAAAACTTCTTTGCTGACAACCAATAATCCATGACTGCCAGAAACACTCTCAACCCACAACCCTTTTGACTCCTGGCTACTGATAGCCCCCAGACTGTCAGAGTGGACTCACAAGCTCTTCACACCAACTCAGGAAAACCATTACAAGGTCCCCATACCGTCAGCTCACAATTCTGATGTCCAGTTGTCTCAGATCAGACTCGATATCCTATCCTTTGATTTTGACACAGAATCAGTTACATAGTCATTAGACTTGCACACACAGATGCTTCACCTCCTCAAACTCAATGAAACCAACTCACATTCATCAAAATTGCACACACACATGCCTCACCTCCTCAAACTCAATGAAACCAAATCACATAACACAACCTGAAACATCAAAACAAAAGACAATATACCCCAACACTCTGTCTACTTCTTCAGATACATAATAACATAGTCCCTCAATATCCCGGAGGCTTGGGGCTCACAGATCTAGCGCACCTGTGCCTTATCCATTTTGTTGTCACGCATTGTTTCATCACCCTGGATTCACCATGCATCACCATTTATACATACCATCCCTCTACAAATCATATTTTGGGTGGGTTTGTATTCCTCCACACATATAGCCCATCCCCTAGTTGAAACACATTCATGTGTTTCATTGCATTCTTTATGGTCTCAACTACTTTCTTCCACACACACTCTATACACCTTTATATACAACATAAACAACATGATTCGATATCCCATCATCCCCCTGGATCAAAGGGAAATATCATCATCTTCCACGGCCATCTGGCTCACTTAATCTAGCCACTTAGATAATAAAAATTCACACTTTCTTCAATGAGCACCGCAGGGTTCTGCCCTTGTTAAATGGTTGCATCATGCATGTACACTTTTTGTTCACCCCCCCTCCTTCTTCTCCACTCCTTTTAATTCTGAGTTCACACATCTTAGAACACTTAGTAACTCTCTTTTCCCTCATTACCCTTCACTACTCGAAGCTCATGATAGGCCCTCCATAAAAATAAACATGAGAAGAATACTCAAGGCTCAAAATAGATGAAAGCTTACGCACGAGACACAAGAATGGGTTAAATCCCCCCCACCATGAGAGTGGCTCACGTCCTCTTCATGGTGTATTTAAATATATTTCCTTGTACAAAAGGCAAGAGCCAAAAATATATGTTGCCAAAAATATGGATCTTCACTATGGGCTTGCATAAGCCTAAATACAAAAGTGTGAACACTCTAAGGTTCACTCATGACATAGAACTAATGTATATCAAAATGTTGCACACTATTGTGCGCATAAAATATCATTGCCATTTTCAATCATAAATAATCGCCATGCACCATGTGTCAATAAATTTCCATCAATGCAAGCCTAGTGGATCCATGCACATCTTACATACTAACCTTGCCACTGATCTGCACTAACATTCACAATATAAGCTCAAAATATGTGACAAGTTAGAGGTGATCAGCCTCGCTTGCACACAAAATAAATATCCATCAAATAAATCCATAAATGCCAAATAATTTGAATAATTCTAACATTCCTCCCTTGTGAAAAGAAACTATCCGCGGTTGCTAAACATGAAATACCTCAAAATCGATACCTTTGCATATCTAAACAACTACGTGCAATACCTCAATTCGGTGACCTTTGCACGAAAGAAAATATCAAGTTCAAAATATTCATCACAAAAAATTTGATTCCACAATATGAAAACCTCGTGCAATATCTCAATTTAGTAACCTTTGCACGGAAAATAACCATGTGTGATACCTCAATTCGGTGACCTTCACACATACCAATGCCAAATACCAAGATAAAGTGCCAATCGTGTGATGCATTGAATCGGTGACCTTCACACGACTACACCGACCTCAATACCAAGTATAAGATTCACTGCAACTGTCTGTGAATGAAAGGAGTTAATCAGGGCGAGGCAGAGTGTGTAACAAGGGCATGGTCTAGAATCCACCAAGATTCTTCTACAAGATTATTCTTGTACTTAACCAAATATCTGACATAAACATTTCCATTGCAAGTTGTAGTTTTCTCACGATCAAGAATTGCTTCAGGAACTAAAATTTCTATATCAGCCCTCTAGGAGAGGTGGGTCATCATAAACAGGGAGTGGAAGGTGGTGTACCTTTGAAGGGTCTAAGTAGATTGATGTGAAACAAGAAGGGACAAACGATAAGCATTGTCATTGATCTTAGCAGTAATTCTAAAAGGCCCATAAAATTGTGGAGATAATTTAATGGCTGCATGTTTCTCAACAGACTTTAATATGCGCTTTTCTATGCGAAGCCAAACTAAATCATTTTCTTCAAAAGTCTTTGGTCTTCTATGCTTGCCAGCCTGTCTAGTGTAAGCTTGTTGAGCCTTAAGAATAGACTCATGAGCTTCGGCCAAAATACAGTTATGAGTCACGGCGGCAAAATCATCGGTCTCGCTGGAACTTCGTGAGTGAGAAAGTCTAGTAATTGGAGTTGGAAGTTTCTTACCATAGACAATCTCAAAAGGAGCTTTGCCAGTGGTTGTATGAGGTGTGTTATTATATGTGAATTGCAAAAGATGCAAATACTGCTCCCAATTTATAGGAGATGAGATAGTGTAAGACCTAAAAGATCTAAAATAGTGCTGTTTGTGGCCTCACTTTGTCCATTACTTTCTGGATGAGATGCATAACTAAAATCAATCTTAGTGCCTAAGTTTGAAAACAATGCCATCCAAAAATGATTACAAAAATGAGAATTACGATCTGTAATAATGTTTTTAGGTAAACCATGATTTGTGAAAACAATTTTGATAAAAAAATTGTGCAACATGTGAAGCATTCAATGTTTTACGACAAGCAATGAAATAAGCTTGCTTACTAAACCTGTTAACAATTTTTCATATCATATCATTTCGAGAAGATGTGGTAGGTAAACCAGTTATAAAGTCAATAGAAATTTCTTCCCATGGTGCCGCCAGAATAGGTAAAGGCATGAGTAACCCATACTATTTTCCTTGGCGTCTTTTAACTCGTTGACATGTCACACATTTCCATACAAAAGAAGCAACATCATGTTTTAATTGTGGCCAATAAAAATATTCTTCTATCGTGCAAAGAGTGTTGAGAATGCCACGATGACCAACATATAGGGGATGATGCATCTCTTCAAGAATAAAACATCTATAAGGAAGTGTAATGCATAAACTCTTTTGAAAGAAAAGAAAACCATCATTATATGCATAATCATGAAGGGGCAACCAATTATTATCTTCTAACTTGTGCTAAACATCAGAAAAATTAGGATCTATAACATATGAGTCATGCATATCATGCAAAGAATGAATGTCAAGCACTGAAATGTTAGAAATAGAAGGTCGTCGACTAAGTGCATCAGCCACTACATTCTCTTTTCCTGGTTGATATTGGATAAGAGGATGTAAACTCTGAATAAAAGATTCCCATTTAATGTGGTGGTCTAAGATAAGAGGTTGATTAAGAAGATATCTAATACTTTATTGGTCAGTCTTAATCATAAACTTAGAACCCATAAGATAATGTTTCCACATACATAAGGCATGGAAAATGACTAATAACTCCTTGTTATATGTACTATATGAAAGTTCAGAAGGTGTCAATTTTCTACTCTCATAAGCCAAAGGATGTCCATCCTACACGAGGACATCACCGACACTTAAGCCACTAGCATCAGTGACCTATGAGGAAGAACGGTCGAGTAAAGTCTGGAAGTTGGAGGATAGGGGCATGAGTCAACAAATATTTTCGTCTATCAAATGACTTTTGTCGGTTTTCGCCCCATCAAAAAACTAGACCTTTCTTAAGCAATATTGTCAAAGGAAGTGCTATCAATGAGAAATTACGAACAAACTTCCTATAAAAACCAGCCAAACAAAGAAAAGATCTAACTTCTTTAACACACATTGGAGTAGGCCAAGTCTCAATGGTTTTTACCTTTTTTGGATCAACTTTGATACCTTCACCTGAAACAATGTGGCCTAAGTATTCAATTTCATCTTGGAAAAAGAGACTTTTGTCCTGATTAGCATAAAGTTGATTTTCTTTAAGAAGATTAAACACTAATGCAAGATGATCTTCATGTTCTGCATGATTCTTACTAAAGACAAGCAAATCATCAAAGAAAACAATGACGCAATTCTGATGGTTAAGAAAAATACAATTCATCATGCGTGCAAAAGTAGCAAGTGCATTGGTTAGATCGAAAGAAATAACCAAAAATTCATAATGAAAAATTTGCGTACAAAATATAGTTTTATAAATATCAGAACTAGTCATTCGAACTTGATGATATCCAGATTTCAAATCAATTTTACTAAATACAGATGCACCTTTAAGCTTGTCTAGCAAATCATCAACATGAGGGATGGGATATCTATTCTTAACTGTGACCTTATTTAGAGCCCTATAATCAATACACAGTCAGTAAGTCTTATTTTTCTTTTCAACAAGAAGAACAGGCGCACCAAAAGGAGAACTACTAGGTTGAATAAGTTTATTGTCTAATAATTCTCTAATTTGGCATTCTATTTCTTTTTATTGAAGAGGGTTTGTAGAATAAGGAGCTCTATGAGGTGGTTGGCTACCCGGAATAATCTCTATAGTATGGTCTTCAAGACGTGAAAGAGGTAAGGTAGGAGGTAAATTGTTTGCAAAACAATCCTGAAACCTAGCCATGAATGCTTGCTGAGAAGGAGTGAGATTATTTTCATATGCTTGCACTTCATTAACTAAAATCATGTATGCAGGTGATTGCTTTCGAAGTGCACGTCTAGCTTGGGTATGGGATAATAATGGATATTCTAAATGGCATACCAAGGATGATGTCACTAGAATGCAAAGATGCAATGAGAAAGTTTTGTTTTTGTTTATAGGGTCCAATTTGTATCTCAAGGTCACGAACTTCACGAGTTCACATGTATCGTGTGCCTTGAAATCCATATTTAACCTTATAACACACAGGATGAGTCTCCAAATGCAATCTACGAACGGCCTTTTCAGAAATAAAATCATGTGTACTACCATCATCATGTAAAATAGTGATATCGTTTCCATTAATAGATCCTTTCATACGAAGCAAAGAGTGAGGAGTGATTGAAGTACCTGCCAATTCGCTTTGCGTACCCACTTCTTCATTTGCTGAGTTGATCTTCCATCCAATCCAGAGCCATATCACCATAACCATCATAGTATGGGTCGTCTTTGATATTGTGAAGTTGTGCCACTTGAGTATGATGAAAAGTACACTTGTTGGCTCGATGTTCCACACTCGATGGAACTTGAAGCATGTAGGCACATTACCACCTTGACGAGGTTGGGTAGGGCGAAGAGTGGGTGCACTACTATTGTGACTAGAATTGGGTTTGGGGTGTACATTGCTTGGGGTGGTAGCATTAAAATTGTTCTTTACATTTGAATTGGAAAGAGTGCGTGCGTTGCTACTACCATTACCAAAATCACCATTATTACCATTCCATGGACGTCGTTGTTGTTGTAAAAGAGATTGATAAAATTAAGGGCGTCAAAAAGAAGATTTGAAACCTTGATTCCCCATGAAAGAAGATTGTCGATTGGGTGGAGAAGCATACTGACCATTGCGAGGTAATTGACGAGGCAAACCTTTCTTGCACTCGAAATCATGAGCAAGAGAGATTGTGTCATCATAAAGAGAAGTTGGCTTGAACATGTTCACATCTACTTGAATAGTTGTCTCAAGACCATCTTCATACTTCTGTTGGAGTGACTCTTCAGGAACATCCTCGAGCATACGAAGCATAAGAAGTGATTTGCCAAAATCTATCCATGTATTGAGAGACAATATCACGATCTGTCATGCGGAGAAGATTCCATGCTCGTCGACGAGTGTTAAGGTCGAATTGTAGAGGAAGAAAAGAAGATTTGAATTTGTCTTGGAATTGATCCCATGTGAAAGACTTGGTAGGACCCATGCAAAGTGTGTTCCACCACAATGAAGCTCAATCACTCAAATGATTAGTAGCACACTTTATTTTATCTTCCTCAGAGAAGAGTTCACCAACAAAATAATCATCAAATTGAGTCAACCAAGAAAGAACTAAATGAGCATATTTTTTACCATCAAATTTGGAGAACGTGAATGCACGACGGCTAATCTCGGAGTCCTTGTGAGTCCGTTATTGCAAGTCAAAAATAGATTTGAGAATCTTGCTCAAGCAATCATCTTCGGGAGGCATGACATCAAGAGATTCTTCTTGAATGCGCTGGCGTTTGTGTTGTTCTTCAAGTTCTATCTGGAGTAGAAGAATGCACTCCTCCAAAGTAGGAGCACGGAACAGGTGACACATTCAAAGTCATTTGGAGGTTGAGTGGTGTCATCGGTATCCATGGCTGTAGATGCTTTGAAGAAATTGGAGATGTTGAGAAAAACAAAGGTTTGAAAGATCTTTGAAAAAAAAAGAGACCCCTTAAAAAAGATGAAAGATATATATATATATATATATATATAGTTTTTTTCTTGTTTTTTTTTCTCTCTTTCCCTCTTCTCTTTTCTCTCTTCTTCCTCTTCTCTTCTCTTTCTTCTCCTTCTCTTTTCTTCTCTTTTTTCTCTCCTTCTTCTTCTCTCACGGGCTCACCAGGATCTGCCACACAGTCACCTAATATCCCATATAGCGTTGAGAAGGATGTGTTAGACGGGTATAAAGGGGAGAGTGGTCTTGGCCTTTATCTTGTCTCTTAGGAGACACCCAAGCTTGATCGTGGGGGTGAGGTTCGCCGGTTCGTGGCTGTACACACGAGCCCGTCCACCATCGGAATTCCTCGTCCATCAGTGTTGCATGTTTTGGCCTGTGGCACGTGTGTTGTGGATGCTGGTAGCCTTGCTTGCCGGTGCACTGGTGATGTTGTGTGCTCCCTTATGCTGGTTGTTGCTGGTGCTGCATGTGCTAGCCGGTGGCCGATGTGTTTGCTTGCCGGTGGTGGCCGGTGCGCTGGCGACTGTCTACCACTCGGACAGTCCACTATTGCGATGTCCATTGTAGACACTTGTCCACTCACGTGGCACTATGATAAATTGCTTTTGCACTGGGTTTCGTGCTGGCATTCCTCACCTTCATGCAAAGGACAATAGTCCCGGGCCGTCTGAGTGCCCAATTCGCAAACTTTTTTTTCCTCTCACAGGAAGGTATGACGGTAGAAGTACAACAGATCTCTCTGGCCCTGGCTCTGGCTCTGATATCAATACTGGAAGCTCATGGTAGGCCCTCCATAAAAATAAACATGAGAAGAATACTCAATGCTCAAAATAGATGAAATCTTATGCACACATGACACAATAATGGGTTAAACCTCCCCCACCATGAAAGTGGCTCACGTCCTCTTCATGGTGTATTTAAATATATTTCCTTATACAAAAAGCAAGAGCCAAAAATACATGTTGCCAAAAATATGGATCTCCACTTTGGTCTTGCATAAGCCTAAATACAAAAGTGTGAACACTCTGGAGCAACCACCAAAGAGCGAAGAGAAAGTTTGTAGTGCAGGGAGTCTCTTGCAGTTCAATATTCTTGATTAAGTTGACACGTTGGTGATCCTGCAAAATTTGAAGATGTTGAAGGTGAGTTGAAGGTCAAGGAAAATAGCACAGAGTGGCTATTTGGGTCAGAGTAGAGGAAGGGCTAGGGACCAGAGTCGACAAGGAGGTGAGTGCCCTTGGACCAGAGTCGACAAGGAGGAAGGGATAGGGACTAGAGTCGACAAGGAGGTGAGTTCCCTTTGACTTCTGGAGAGCACCTTTGTTAGACACTTGATCTAGATAAGATCTACCTTGACTGCAGTTGTTTTCAGTGAGCTGAGTGCCAAATCTTAAGATTGAACTTGTGGATCTGTCAGTGGTGGAGGGCCCTGAAGTTTTCTTGAGTCTTTCTCCTATTATATGTGAGCCCTAGGCCTCAGGGATGTTGAGGAACTGTGTTATTATATATCTGAAGCAGACATAGTGTTGGGATATATTGTCTTTTGTTTTGATGTTTCAATTGTGTTATGTGAGTTGGTTTCATTGAGTTTGAGGAGGTGAAGCATCTATGTGTGTAAGTCTGATGTGACTATGTAACCGATTCTGTGTCAGAATCAAAGGATAGTATATACAGAGTCTAATTTGAGATAGTTGGACATCAAAACTCACTGACGGTGTGGGGACCTTGTAATGGTTTGCCTGAGTTGGTGTGAAGAGCTTGTGAGTCTAATCTGACAGCCCTGGGGACTACCAATAATAGTCAGGAGTTAGAAGGGTTTTGGGTTGAGAGTGTTTCTATTGTCAACAATCTAGAAATGGAATTGATCATTGTGAAGGACATAGATTAAGCATAAGATTAAGGTGGATTAAACCTGTAAGATTCCTCCCCCAACCCTCTTTTTGATGTCTAGCATATTCCCCTGTAATCAATTCCTTTTTGATATATAAGAGATCTTGTTTGTGGCTGTTTTAACCTAGAGAGAGAAAATATTCTAGAGAGAGAATATTTAGATTTTGAATATTTTTGGATAGAAAAATATCTCACCTTATTAAAATAAGTTCCCCTGAAACAGAAATTCAAAAAGAATTTTCCAATGTGCAATTGGAATTAATTGGAAATAGGTATAAAGAACCTTAGTCTAAGGGTCTAGATTTTCAAAAATCTTTGGATTATGGTCCAATTAAGATTCCTATGGGCCAATAGCATCAATCCATGTGTAGGAAGGAGATAAATCCAATTTGTAAAAGAAGATACCCAAAAATGAGTAAATGCTCACATAAGATGAAGAGTTGAAAATGTACAAGGTTTATTAGAAAAAAACTATGAGCAATAAAATTTTGACACATATGTAAGGAAGGGGAGTTCTTTAAAGAAGGTGCATATTTCACATAAGATGAAGAGTTGAAAATGTACAAGGTTTATTAGTAAAAAACTATGAACAATAAAATTTTGACATATATGTAAGGAAGGGGAGTTCTTTAAAGAAGGTGCATATATGTAAGGAAGGGGAGTTCTTTAAAGAAGGTGCATATTTCACATAAGATGAAGAGTTGAAAATATACAAGGTTTATTAGTAAAAAAAACTATGAGCAATAAAATTTTGACACATATGTAAGGAAGGGGAGTTCTTTAAAGGAGGTACATATTTCACATGCTTAAATGAGTTTTAAACTCAAAAATAATGTGATATTTTTATCTCTCATCTCTCTTGAACCAAACCAAATCAAAATGGAACCAAATCGAATCAAAAAGTAACCAAACTAGGTCCAAATCTAGTCCAAATTCAACCAAACTGACTTGGAAAATTCTAGAATCAGTTTGTTTGGTTAGGAGCTCAATTTTTCCTATAAATAGAAGCCTCCCCTTGTTGAAAAAAATATAGTGTCTTATGCATTGTTACTCTACTCTACCTAAGCCAAGAACTGTGAATTCTTTAATAATTCACTAGTTTTTGATACTTCTCTCTTTCTTCAATCCCCATTGGTGGCTCCATCAACATACTAAACCAATTGATTGGTTGGGGGTCTCTACCGTGAACAAAGAATCAAGCAAATTATAAGATAAGTATAGTGAATTTTGATCTTTTCTATAATTTCTCAATGATTCTCTCTTCTCAACCCCTCTCAAGCTTGAGAAGCTTAATTGGTATGGTTTTTGAAATGCTATTGAAGTTAATTAATTAATGATAGTAAAGAATTACATAAATTTCCATTTATGTTTAATTCTAATGGTTTTTCTCTCTCTCACTTAAGAAATGGTCATACTCATGACCATTCTCAATCCAAATGAAGCTTTTCATAAAGCTTTTTCTTAATCCAAGATTAATCTATGCTTGAGAATAAATTAATAGTTTTTTTTATCTATGCTTTTAGTTTATGATTATTTTATTTATTTAATCCATTAAGGGTTAATGATCCAATTAGGGATCATTCTAATCATTCCCTTAAAGATAACCTATCTTTTAAAATAATTGAGATTTATTAGTTATAGTAGCGGAGCTATGGCAAAATTTTATAAAAATATACACATAAAATAATTTCATTCAAAGCATGAAAAGAGGATTTCCTACCATATTCTAGGAACTATCATCCTAGATTAATTAAAAGAATTTTATTATGCATGGAGATGTGGATGTTTGCATGTAGATGTAGATGTATGGATGTGAGTGTGAATGTGGAGGTGGATGTATGCATGGAAATGTGGATGTATGCATGTAGAAGTAGATGTATAGATGAGGATGTAAATGGAGATGTGGATGGATGCATGTAGATGTAGATGTATAGATGTGGATGTGAATGGAGATGTGGATGTATGCATGTAGATGTAGATGTATAGATGTGGATGTGGATGTGGAGGTGGAGGTGGATGTATGCATGTAGATGTAGATGTATAGATGTGGATGTGAATGTGGAGGTGGATGTATGCATGTGGATGTAGATGTATGGAGGTGAATGTGAATGTGGATGTGGATGTATGCATAGAGATGTGGATGTATGCATGTAGATGTGAATGTACGCATATAGATGTGGATGTATGGATGTGAATGTGCATGTAGATGTGGATGTATGGATGTGGATGCATGAATGTGCATGTAGATGTGGATGTGAAAATAGATGTATGGATGTAGATGTGGATATATGGATGTGAATGTGGATGTGGATGTGGATATATATATGGATGTGAATATATGATATGTGATGTGAAGGAATCTGAAATGATGAGATGGAAAATGATGTGATGGGATGAGTATACATATAAATGGAATATGGAATAGGTAATGTGGATTGATGAGGGATAATATGGAAAAATGAAAGTTAGTAACTGTTCTATGGATAGGAATCAACGGCTGTGCCTCTTGAATGGGAAAAAAAGCGTTGATCCCAATGATCCAAGTGCAAGTTTCTTCCTTGATCTGACCAAGTATCTTATAGATGTAATTGGATCAGCTCGATCAGAAATGACTTTGACTACGTTAGAGTAAAAAGTTATCCTGGTGGAATCGCTCGTGCTTTCCGGTAAAGGAAGTTTTTCCGGGTTCGGTTTTGGAACAACCGACGGACTAGTCTCTTATCCGAATATCCGTGGGTGAGGCCCCGAATGTGGGACCCCTGTCCCACGCGAGAAGTGCTACTCCCGCTGCCAGTATCTTGAATCCGTTACTCGGTGGGAACAGGGATCCTACAGTTGGTATCAGAGCCTTTGGTTAATAAAGATCAACTGAGAAGACAAATATGTCAAAAATTTATCAAGAAACACAAAAAGGTTATAATTGTGTGATATAATTCATACAAATTGATATTCAAACTGAAACTCGTAATTTGGTAATTGGGTCTTCAGATGGAAGTACCGCAATTATATAGAATCCCTGACTTGCTTGAGGCCTAGACATGATAGTATTTACCTTATAATTCCAAGGGCCGTGACTACCCGTATATACCGAGAGTATACTGCAGCTCTTTACTGACAGTATATACGAGTAAATCTAAGACTTGAAATTATAAGCGTTAATGCTATCCAGATAATGATTTCGAATGTGGTTGATATGATTTTTAATTATGTTTGAGAATTGATGAATTGATTTGGATTCTGATTGAAAATTCTGATTGAAAAATGATAATTTCTGAAATTTAGTTGCAATATAATAATTGGAACGAAACCACAATGAGGATGAATGGGACGACTCCCAGTGATAATATTCATAACTAGAATGATGATAATGAATTCAGCAAATCACTATGAGATTAGTGGGTTGTGCTGTCAAATTATTACTGTTAACACTTGACCGGTAGATCAAGTTAAGGGATGACAAATTGAGAACTTGCTTGACTGAAATTCCCGTGGAGGAATGTTCAGAAGGAAATTTTTCGGTCTAATGGACCATTATCGTGTTAAAGATATGAATGATATGATTTGAATGAATTGTTATTTAATGATGAGTTCTATTTAAGGGATAATTATCCCCGTATTTTGTTGGGTTGACCAGAATATAAGGAACCCTAGAATAAATTGGATCTTAAGAAAAAGAGTTGTCCTCTACTTGGCGAGATGAGGACATCTCGCATTTTTTTAAGTGGGGTAGAATGTAAGATTTCTCCCCAGCCTTCGAGGTATACAGGAGTAAGAATCTCCCTTTTTGATCTTATAATTATTCCCTCTCTAAAATAAAAGAAAGATTCTGTTTAAAAAAAGGAAGACCCTTTCCCTAGAATACTTCTCAGGAGTCACGCCTGTTTTAAGGATTTAGAACAATGAGTTCAGAAGTGAAAATCGGTGTTTTAGATACCAAGGTTTTGGTTTTCATCCGAGTCCGGCCCAAAAGGAGTTCTTTATCTCTTGGGGAGTATAAGAAGTTATCCCCCAGATATTGTGACCCTTATATCTGAATTTAATGAAAGTAGGTGACTTAGCCTACAATCTTCTTTTATCTTCTCATCTCAAAATTCTTAATGCCTTCTATAGAAAAAATGTGTCAAACCCAAATCATGGAAAGACGGTAAAACTTCAGTGGCAAGTTACCGTTGGCTTCTAGGTTACGCTAGCTCCTTCCTTTATATAAGTCGTAACTTTTACTTGTCGCTCACAGTAATCTTACTCCCATCAATCTCCTTTCTTTCTTAATCTCCTTCATGGCTTGGCAACAGGAATTAGTTTTAAACCCATAAGATTTCTCACCTTCAAGACGCAAGAGAGTCTGTGAAGAAAGACTTTATAGAACAGTATGAGCGCTCACTTTTTCCTCACCTAGGAACTTATGTAGCTCAGACCAAATGGCGAACCTATCAAAACATAACTAGGGTAACACCCTGAGGTCAGCAGCACTTTCGTAACAATGTCCGCTTGGCCATGGTTATTGAAGCTTTGGGTTTGGGTCCCCGATACTACTGCGTCATGAGATCAAGGCATCTTGGGTTTTCTGAGCGGGTCTTCTTACTGGCGTGTTTTCTTCCTCATGAGAAGATATGCCTTTACCCCGTTTTTGGCTTGCCTCTCAGAGGTCCTTTTGTTAGATCACCTCATACCACTGAGATAGGTGCAGCAATAACCAGCAGAATCATTCCCATAGATGAGTTACCCTATACTTGTGCAGCTTGTGAGTGCTGTTTTTGTGACCATATGATGGACGAGCTTATGGAAGTGTAAAGAGTTCTTCTATCTTTACTGTATAAGTTCCGAGAATGAATAAAGTTTAAATCTTGTTCTTATCTTGCTTTCTTTAAGACTTTTCTTGGTGGTTAATCTTGATTAAAATTTTTCTCTAAGTCTCATATTCGTGCATCTTGCAAAATCATCCCAGTTTACGAGATGAGGACATCTCTCATTTTTTAAGTGGGGTAGAATGTAAGATTCCTCCCCCAACCCCCTTTTTGATGTCTAGCATATTCCCCTGTAATCAATTCCTTTTCTGAAATATAAGAGATCTTGTTTGTGGCTGTTTTAACCTAGAGAGAGAAAATATTCTAGAGAGAGAATATTTAGATTTTGAATATTTTTGGATAGAAAAATATCTCACCTTATTAAAATAAGTTCCCCTGAAACAAAAATTCAAAAAGAATTTTCCAATGTGCAATTGGAATTAATTGGAAATAGGTATAAAGAACCTTAGTCTAAGGGTCTAGATTTTCAAAAATCTTTGGATTATGGTCCAATTAAGGTTCCTATGGGCCAATAGCATCAATCCATGTGTAGGGAGGAGATAAATCCAATTTGTAAAAGAAGATACCCAAAAATGAGTAAATGCTCACATAAGATGAAGAGTTGAAAATGTACAAGGTTTATTAGAAAAAAACTATGAGCAATAAAATTTTAACACATATGTAAGGAAGGGGAGTTCTTTAAAGAAGGTGCATATTTCACATAAGATGAAGAGTTGAAAATGTACAAGGTTTATTAGTAAAAAAACTATGAACAATAAAATTTTGACACATATGTAAGGAAGGGGAGTTCTTTAAAGAAGGTGCATATTTCACATAAGATGAAGAGTTGAAAATGTACAAGGTTTATTAGTAAAAAAACTATGAACAATAAAATTTTGACACATATGTAAGGAAGGGGAGTTCTTTAAAGAAGGTGCATATTTCACATAAGATGAAGAGTTGAAAATGTACAAGGTTTATTAGTAAAAAAACTATGAGCAATAAAATTTTGACACATGTAAGGAAGGGGAGTTCTTTAAAGGAGGTACATATTTCACATGCTTAAATGAGTTTTAAACTCAAAAATAATGTGATATTTTTATCTCTCATCTCTCTTGAACCAAACCAAATCAAAATGGAACCAAATCGAATCAAAAAGTAACCAAACTAGGTCCAAATCTAGTCCAAATTCAACCAAACTAACTTGGAAAATTATAGAATCAGTTTGTTTGGTTAGGAGCTCAATTTTTCCTATAAATAGAAGCCTCCCCTTGTTGAAAAAAATATAGTGTCTTATGCATTGTTACTCTACTCTACCTAAGCCAAGAACTGTGAATTCTTTAATAATTCACTAGTTTTTGATACTTCTCTCTTTCTTCAATCCCCATTGGTGGCTCCATCAACATACTAAACCAATTGATTGGTTGGGGGCCTCTACCATGAACAAAGAATCAAGCAAATTATAAGATAAGTATAGTGAATTTTGATCTTTTCTATAATTTCTTAATGATTCTCTCTTCTCAACCCCTCTCAAGCTTGAGAAGCTTAATTGGTATGGTTTTTGAAATTCTATTGCAGTTAATTAATTAATAATAGTAAAGAATTACATAAATTTCCATTTATATTTAATTCTAATGGTTTTTCTCTCTCTCACTTAAGAAATGGTCATACTCATGACCATTCTCAATCCAAATGAAGCTTTTCATAAAGCTTTTTCTTAATCCAAGATTAATCTATGCTTGAGAATAAATTAATAGTTTTTTTATCTATGCTTTTAGTTTATGATTATTTTATTTATTTAATCTATTAAGGGTTAATGATCTAATTAGGGATCATTCTAATCATTCCCTTAAAGATAACCTATCTTTTAAAATAATTGAGATTTATTAGTTATAGTAGCGGAGCTATGGCAAAATTTTATAAAAATATACACATAAAATAATTTCATTCAAAGCATGAAAAGAGGATTTCCTACCATATTCTAGGAACTATCATCCTAGATTAATTAAAAGAATTTTATTATGCATGGAGATGTGGATGTTTGCATGTAGATGTAGATATATGGATGTGAGTGTGAATGTGGAGGTGGATGTATGCATGGAGATGTGGATGTATGCATGTAGAAGTAGATGTATAGATGAGGATGTAAATGGAGATGTGGATGGATGCATGTAGATGTAGATGCATAGATGTGGATGTGAATGGAGATGTGGATGTGAATGGAGATGTGGATGTATGCATGTAAATGTAGATGTATAGATGTGGATGTGGATGTGGAGGTGGATGTATGCATGTAGATGTAGATGTATAGATGTGGATGTGAATGTGGAGGTGGATGTATGCATGTAGATGTAGATGTATGGAGGTGAATGTGAATGTGGATGTGGATGTATGCATAGAGATGTGGATGTATGCATGTAGATGTGAATGTACGCATATAGATGTGGATGTATGGATGTGAATGTGCATGTAGATGTGGATGTATGGATGTGGATGCATGAATGTGCATGTAGATGTGGATGTGAAAATAGATGTATGGATGTAGATGTGGATGTATGGATGTGAATGTGGATGTGGATGTGGATATATGTATGGATGTGAATATATGATATGTGATGTGAAGGAATCTGAAATGATGAGATGGAAAATGATGTGATGGGATGAGTATACATATAAATGGAATATGGAATAGGTAATGTGGATTGATGAGGGATAATGTGGAAAAATGAAAGTTAAAATAGAAATTGTGTTGTAAATGACTGTTTTATGTCAAGAATGCTGGGGGAGCATTTTGACCATCTTGTGATTAAGGTCGTGGAGACCTAACTGATAAAGTTGCAACTGCTGTGACGGAGAGTCAATGAAGGACGTCTCGCGTAGCAAGGTCGGCCGAGGTCTTGACCAGCCTCGGTGCGATTAAAATGGTGAGCTTCCGATACGGTGGATGAGGGGCCAAGGAAGTGGCCTATGAGTGAAGCGCTAGGTCACCTGCGAAGGATCCTAGAGAGTGCTGACCATACGGTGCTCGGGCTCTGGGTCGCCTAGGATACCCACGCGTGCATCGAGGAAGATACCTCTCAATACACCCCCTCAATGATACATTGGAGTGTCCATCAACCAAACATGTGTGCGCGTTGTCGTGAAGTGTGCGGTACAGCCAGGATAGTACGAAACTTCTAGCTCTGAGAGTGAATGTCAAATCCAACAAGGAATTTCACGCACAAGATTTCCCAAGGAGTATTGAACATCATTATTTCCAATGACAAATACATGTGTCCACTTGCCTCAATACATCCTTGAATTCATCCAGATGATTGCACAGAATTGCATGAAATCCTTTGAAGCATTCACATGTGAGCATAACAAAGCTTTCTAATTTTTCCAGTATACATGTGACCAGCTACATCCATTACATCCAGTGCCCTCAAAACCATTATTTCGAGATGTCCTTTATCACCTGAAAACCTGCCTTAATATCCTAACATCTCACAAGCAAAATATTGCATTTGGCATAGCTTTGACATACTCATAATTTCCAAAATCCATATGAGAAGAAAGTAAGGCAAATTACCCTCAACTTCAATACATTTTTCACAAATCTCCGAGCTCCAAATTCCTTAGCTTTTTTCCATAATTACATCATTACGTAGTACTAGAATTACTCTCTAATTCTAGCACCTACAAAGCATAAGCAGATTATATATTAAAAAGATTAAAAGCTCTGGTAGAATTGACGCTGTTCCTCAACGCTGCATATATTTTCCCTTTCACTCTGGTTTTCGCCGTGAGCCTCCGGTCCTTTTTCTCCTTTTCCCCCGTGGCGAACTCGGCGCCTTACCACCTTTTTCCCACTACTGATGCGGGAGTTTCCTATTCCAAAAGCTGCGCTCCAGAATTTTCCAAATAAAAGAAATATTCTTCTCTCTTCCACGTGCGCTGCCATTCATTATATGTTTCTTCTAACCTTAGCATTAAGGTTATGCCACTCATTATATGTTTCTTCTAACCTTAGCATTAAGGTTAGAAGTCTCATTGTAAGACATAACCTTATATTCCCTTCTTTTTAACGGTCACAACAATTCCCTCAAGCACTTCAACATGGATCTTTGTATTTTTGTTGCTTCCAGAGGGTGTATAAAAAAATTTCTTGTCTGGCCTCCACATGACATACATTCACCCATAAGGCATTTTAGCCAATGATACTTTGAATTCTCTGCTTTGGCACAAACACAAGATTCCCAAGGCATTCTCACACCTATGAAGACACAAACCCCATGATTTTTATCTCCATATTTTCCCCACATTCAATGAACTCCTCGGCACTGTGATACTCATTAAATCTCCATTTCTCTTGATACCTTCATAGTTTATAAATCATCATGTCGGCCCATATGATTTATAGAATCCCCAATTGCTCATTCAAGTATTTCTCCATGCCTTCATAAATGCATTCCTTTGTGCATTGGTATGCCCTCATGCCATCATATATAACTGGATGCTTCTAATCTGCCCATGAGCTCTGAGTAACCGCAAAAACATCATCCTCCATACTCATATACAAAAAACTCCTAAATCTGACTCAGCCTCAGCTTGTCTTATTGAACCTCATATACAATATGAACATATGTACATGGCATCATATAATGACTCGTCATGGCACTTAACCCATGCATCTGGATGTGTATTTGATGAACTCACATGCACGGTTTCACATCATAGACGTGCCATGGCACGACATCCACCCCCTCTAAACCTGCACATCCTCTGGTATGTGCCAAATCATCATCAAGGTCCACATATAGCTGAATGTCGTCTTCATCTTCAGCAGTTCCAGGAAGATTATCTTCTTCCTCTTCAATCATATCCATACTACCACTGTCAAACCTCTCATCCTGAATCTCTTGTGAATCAAAAGGATCACCATCATGCCTTCTTTTAAATATCTTGATTCTTTTGCCAGCCACAAGATTCTTTACTTCTGTTCCATCAAGTTCACACAGAGTATACGTAGCATTCCCATGCACATGCTTAACAATGTAAGGGCCAAACCATCTTTTTGCAAATTTTCTTTGAACAGTGAATTGGTTGTCAAGGCTACTATCATACATTAGAACCCAATCACCTTCTTCAATAGGTTTTGGCCGGAGTCTGTGTCTACTATCAAATCTTTCTTTATTTTTCAGCCTTGCATCTTTCAAGCGAGCTTTAGCAAGCTCTACATCTCCAGGCCTCCTCTCTAACTGTCTTATTCGCAATGCAAGGAGGTCATCTCTGCTCAATCCTTCCACCCAGGGTAATACATTCCAAGTTAGAATTACTTCCTCAACTGGCATCACTGGCTTCTGACCATACATTAATTCTGCAGGCATGTATCCTGTCACTGAGCTATGAGTTGTACGGTCAGCCCACAAGGCATATGGTAGCAGCTTTGGCCACTCTCTCATCCTTTCTCTGCATGCCTTAGCCAAAGCTTTAATGATTGGGGGATGTCCTCGCTCACTTTTCCCATTGCCCTCAGGATTGTAAGCACATGTTAGAGACAGTTTGATACCAATTCTAGAGAAGAATTCCCTTGCTTCTTCAACATCTAGCTCACCTCTATCAGCTGTTATTTTCCCAACACAACCATATCGGCAAATCACATCTTCCAAGAGAAATTTGCATACTGTTTCCGTACTCTTTGTTCTAAGAGCACGCCCTTCTACCTGATTTGTCAAATCTTCTCTTGCAAGTGCTATATACCGCATCTGCCAAATTCCCAAAGGCATTGTAACTAGATCCACTACCCATTTGTAGTGCATGGCAGGTGGGTAGGTTGGTTGCAGGCCATCACGATGCCGCACATTTGAGTACATTTGGCATACTATGCATGTTTCCACATATTGGGAAATATCCTTGTACATTCCTCTCCACCAATATTTCTCCTTTATTTTGGTAAAGGTGGCCCACACACTTCTATGCCCAGCCCAGAGACTCTCATGGAATTCTTTCACAAGCTTTCCTTGAGTCTCTTTATCACATATGACTCTCTGTGGCATAGCATTCCTCTGTTTAGGATGCTTCCAGAGATACCCATCCTTTAGAAAGTAACCATATGCTTTTCTGCGGATCCTCTTAAATTCTGAGTCTGACCAATTTTCTTGCCTTGTTAGAGTGCTCAAATATTGACCAATAAGCAACCAATCTCCTTCATATATTTCCTCAATAAAAGACTCAAGTGCATTTGATAGGCAAATATGATCCCCCTTTGCATATGCTGTAGTATAGAACTTTGTACCCACATCATCAATGTCACTAATCATCTCTTTCTCATCTTCATACCTGGCTCTTGATAGCATATCTGCAACTGGATTATCTTTTCCCGCAATATGCTCAAACTCAGGATTTAGTGACTTGATATAAGCAATCCACCTAAGCATAGCAATATCTGGAGTGGTACAACTTGCTATCATCCCAAGAAGTGGCAAGCAATCAGTCTCCACAAGTACAGATGCCCCAATAAGATATTCTTTTTCACATTTTAGAGCAGTGACTATCCCCCATAATTCTCTCTTGATCTGTGGATACTTTCGCTGCCGAAAGCTTAATACCTTTGCTCCAAATCTAATTACATACCTATGATCATCCTCATCATCTTGCCCTACTGCCCATCCTATCCCAGTAGGACTAGTATCAACTGTAACAATCACAGGCCTGCCACACTCATAATCTGCCTTTCTCAAAATGGGTGATGATTGGAGCAAATATTTCAGCTTCCGCATAGCTTTAACATGTATTGCACTCCACAAAAATTTTTGATTTTTCCTCAAAAGCTGATAAAGAGGATCTGCTACATGTGCATAATGTGGGATCCAAATAACATAAAAGACACATGCTCCAAGAAATCTCCTCAGCTCTGTAACATTAATGCATGTCTCTTTCATTCTTTGTATTGCATCTATTTTGGCTAGACAAGGACGGCGTCCACTAGTACTACAAAGATGTCCCACTATTAGCACTTCACCAACCCCAAACACTGATTTCTGCCCAGATAAAGTAAGATTCACTTCTTCAAGCCTGGATAGAATCATGTCACAATCCTTTATATGATTTGCCACAAACTTGCGGCACCCCTTTGAATCTAAATCCCCATCTTTGTCTTTCTCATCACAGCCCTTTATTGGCACATCATCCAAAAATGGCATAGTTTTTTGTGGTATGAAGTCTCGTAAGACTTTATTCATTCCATTCATCATATGTGCCACTGAGTTAGTGGCTCCCTGTGGTAAGGTACACATCCTTACTAATCCCAAAGGAGTTCTTATTGTGGTCAAGTCCCTGCTTTGTATATCCAGCTGGAACTGATCATATCCCGAATACAGATCACCCATAGAGTATATAGCTTTCCCTGCAAATGCTTCTGCAAACTCATCCACAATTGGACCTGCTCCCACATTCCTGATTGTGACTTTGTTTACAGGTTGCATGTCTTGAATAAAGCGCAATGTCCCATTTTTCTTTGGTACAGTAAACCATCTGTTGGAATATGGGGCACATGAAGGCTCCAAGATTCCCATCCTGATCTTTTCCTTTAGTAATTCCATCAACTTTGGCAAGAGAGCCTTTGGTACTGGAATTGGTCGCAGGTTCCAGGGCACATGTGGAACAGTAAAGATCACCATTGGTGCTGTTACACATGGATCAACACAGCCTATCTCATGCGGCTGAAAGGCAAAAGCTTTCCCATGTTTTACAAGCATCTCCTCAAAGCATTCCCTTTCAACTGGCAACAGAAAATCCCTCTCACCAATCTTCAGCTCTTTCAGAGTTTCTTGAGTAAATTTATGCCCAATTTTCTTCGGATCTCTAAGATTTGGCTGCATAGAAGCTTCATCTATCTTCTCCTTGCTTCCTGGTGGCAAGGGCAAGGCAACTGGTTTCACCTTCTTTGCAACCGTTTTGTACTTTGTATCAACATGAGCATCCGTCTCACAATTCATGTTTTTACATTCCACCCCCTCAAATTCCTGGATTATATCATACATCTCCACAGATGACACCTTTATCATTTCATTTCCACCCTGTAAGCATGCTCTTCCCATATCAAAAAGCACATCCATAGTATCTATAAATGACACCTCATCAAGCACCCCTGAAATAAACTCATTCTTCTCCAAAAGACCACACTGCTCAAAACTTTTTTGTTCATTTTGTATATGTTTTTGCATGCCACGCTTTAAATCCTTGCTTTTTACAAAAACCAGTGACCCATAGCTGGAGAATCCCTGAAAATTTGCTGAAAAACTATTTACATTGATTGAGTCCTGCGAGAACTCATTCCCCCTTGTACCATTGGAATCCCGCTTTACAATGGCACCTGGCCAAAATCCCTCATCTCCCTGTAATTCATGAACTCTCTGTTTATCTTTGGGAGTGACTGTGCCCGAAGAGATTCACGATTCCTTTCATGATTAATGCAAACTGTCAAAAACTGAACAGCTTTTTTGCCATCTTTACTCCTTATTCTTGCATAAGCTGAACCATCATCCAAAACCTTTGTTTCCATCCTTACAGCTGTAATGTAGGGTTGCCCAAGAATGAGGGGATACGATGACATCTCCTGAACAAAGAAATTCTGATCATCCTTCACATCCCCTATAGTTACCCTTACATTTGGACATGCTGCATAAAGCTCTCCAGATGAATTATTAGCTGCTTTAATCATCCACCCATGATCCACATCCATTGGCCACTTACATTTGTTGTAGAGATTTTTAGCCATAAGATTTATTTCAGACCCATGATCAATTAGAGCGACATACGGCTCTTCCAAATCACCTATCTTGACAAGGGTTTCAGTGGTTGCTCTTGCCCAATGACTCCTGGAGTAATGACTCTTTGTAAGAACTTCTTTTTCATCATCCTCTTCCACAAAACGCACTTGTCGTGCCCCATCAGCAGAGTGATTACATTCCACCACATTTTCTCTCTCTTCCTTTTTCTGTACCTGTACACCATGAGTCTTGGAAGTGCTTGCCTCCCCTTGTGATGGAATAGATTCAATTATGGACTGCCTTTTTCTTCGTATAATATCAATTATCTCATCATGAAATTCTTTCTTTGCAATCCCCAAGACTTCCCCTAGTGTGAATTCCACCCTGCTGTTTAGAATTCTCTCTTCAAGCACCTTTTTGAGATCTGTTGCAACTTCAATATCAGATTGAAGCTTGTAGAGTGGACTTTTCCCTTTACCCTTCTCTTTCATTTTTGCTGGCACTTCTTCCATTGAAACATCATGTGGAGGTCTGCTATGCTGTGGAGGCATATGTGATGGCCCAGGATCCTTCTTTTCACTTCCACGTGTAACTCTTTTTGATGGCCCTCCTTCCTCATTTTTCCTTTTACGTTTCTCCTCTACCTGTGCCTCATTATTTTGGCATTTGGCAATATAGGCATGAATGGATAAAGAATCCACAGGCTCCTCCCAGCCAGTCTCAAGACGTATACAATCACCTGCCTCATGCAAAGCTTGCTTTGACACTTTCTTTGATGCAATTAATTCCATTGTTGATGGCCAAAAATTCTCATTCTCATAATCCTCATCATTCTCAAATCCCTGCTTTAGTTGACCAACCTTTAATCCATAGGTTGCTGCCTCAACCATAGAAATGGCATGACTAGCAGCCATATCCTCTACTAGCTTTTTCATCCCTCCTTTCCCAAAGTTTGTACTCAATGGAAGACCAGTCTCTGTAAGATGGATTTTCCCATCTTTGAAGAACACAAGTTGATTTTTAAGAGCTTCTTTATAGCTGGTACAATCCTTCTTTGCATGCTCTGGGTCATCACACCATATGCATCTATATGTAAACCCTTCTTTGCTTTGAGGCCTTTGCATAGAAGCCTGCCCCAATGGTAGACCCTTTTCTTCAATCCTGGACATCTTCAATTTTAAATCACGCATACCCTTGATAAGCTCATCCATCGGCCCATCTATCTTAGGAATTGTGGCAGCTGGCTTGGATAAATTCTCAGGGGTAACAGCAGCTATGGGGGTTGCAGAGCCCATCACCATTTTATCCCTCCTCCGCTGCCGCTTTGCTAACATAGTGACTGCATCCTCAACATCATTCCAATCACTCTTTAATCCTTGCTCTGTATTCTTATCCTCAAGGAGGATTTCCAATTTCTCCTGGAGATCTTTCCCAGCTGCTTGCAAGAAGAGCTCTGTCTTTTCTCTGTCCAAAGTTGCACGCTCTATTCTTGACAACTGGGCATAACGCTTCTCAAACTCCCTTAGCAATTCTGTGGCAGAAATTCCCATTTTAGGTTTTGTGACCCATTCCAAGAAAGTTCGTTTGGTCACTCGCTCAGAATCCTCCATGAAGTATTCATCCTTTAAAGCAAGCTTGAATTCTTCCCAATTTCTGCCACCCTGTGCTGTCTGCAATCCTTTTATGCGCTCTCTTATTTCAGGAACGCATACCAACTCGAAACTTCGAACCATATCCTCCTCAGTCACCCTGTTTAGCTCCATCTCCTTTATATAATTGCGCAGATACTTTGTAATGTCCTTCCCATCAAATTGATCCACCTTTTTCACAATTGATTGTAAGGCTTTGGTCGCGGAAATCTGTCCCCTCTCAGCAGCTTGTTGCTGTTGCATGTACATGGTAAACATTTGGAACATCTGCATAACTCCGGGGTCAAAATGAACCCCCTGGCCCTCAGAATTCTCAGCCATAGCTTCCCTGTATATTTCACCACACTCTCACCCCAGCAGTTTCACGTCGGGTTCACCAACAGAATGTCGTGAAGTGTGCGGTACAGCCAGGAAAGTACGAAACTTCTAGCTGTGAGAGTGAATGTCAAATCCAACAAGGAATTTCACGCACAAGATTTCCCAAGGAGTATTGAACATCATTATTTCCAATGACAAATACATGTGTCCACTTGCCTCAATACATCCTTGAATTCATCCAGATGATTGCACAGAATTGCATGAAATCCTTTGAACCATTCACATGTGAGCATAACAAAGCTTTCTAATTTTTCCAGTATACATGTGACCAGCTACATCCATTACATCCAGTGCCCTCAAAACCATTATTTCGAGATGTCCTTTATCACCTGAAAACCTGCCTTAATATCCTAACATCTCACAAGCAAAATATTGCATTTGGCATAGCTTTGACATACTCATAATTTCCAAAATCCATATGAGAAGAAAGTAAGGCAAATTACCCTCAACTTCAATACATTTTTCACAAATCTCCGAGCTCCAAATTCCTTAGCTTTTTCCCATAATTACATCATTACGTAGTACTAGAATTACTCTCTAATTCTAGCACCTACAAAGCATAAGCAGATTATATATTAAAAAGATTAAAAGCTCTGGTAGAATTGACGCTGTTCCTCAACGCTGCATATATTTTCCCTTTCACTCTGGTTTTTGCCGTGAGCCTCCGGTCCTTTTTCTCCTTTTCCCCCGCGGCGAACTCGGCGCCTTACCACCTTTTTCCCACTACTGATGCGGGAGTTTCCTATTCCAAAAGCTGCGCTCCAGAATTTTCCAAATAAAAGAAATATTCTTCTCTCTTCCACGTGCGCTGCCATTCATTATATGTTTCTTCTAACCTTAGCATTAAGGTTATGCCACTCATTATATGTTTCTTCTAACCTTAGCATTAAGGTTAGAAGTCTCATTGTAAGACATAACCTTATATTCCCTTCTTTTTAACGGTCACAACAATTCCCTCAAGCACTTCAACATGGATCTTTGTATTTTTGTTGCTTCCAGAGGGTGTATAAAAAAATTTCTTGTCTGGCCTCCACATGACATACATTCACCCATAAGGCATTTTAGCCAATGATACTTTGAATTCTCTGCTTTGGCACAAACACAAGATTCCCAAGGCATTCTCACACCTATGAAGACACAAACCCCATGATTTTTATCTCCATATTTTCCCCACATTCAATGAACTCCTCGGCACTGTGATACTCATTAAATCTCCATTTCTCTTGATACCTTCATAGTTTATAAATCATCATGTCGGCCCATATGATTTATAGAATCCCCAATTGCTCATTCAAGTATTTCTCCATGCCTTCATAAATGCATTCCTTTGTGCATTGGTATGCCCTCATGCCATCATATATAACTGGATGCTTCTAATCTGCCCATGAGCTCTGAGTAACAGCAAAAACATCATCCTCCATACTCATATACAAAAAACTCCTAAATCTGACTCAGCCTCAGCTTGTCTTATTGAACCTCATATACAATATGAACATATGTACATGGCATCATATAATGACTCGTCATGGCACTTAACCCATGCATCTGGATGTGTATTTGATGAACTCACATGCACGGTTTCACATCATAGACGTGCCATGGCACGACAGCGTGTCTACCATCTTAGACACCTAGTCCATTTTGAGCCCACTCGCTCACAGCGGAACCACTGAGTCCGATTTGAATGTGAAAGTTCGGGTGAGAACCAACCCATACGCATGCACCTCACACGTGTACCGCTCTTGCACACATCACACGACAACCATTTTGAGCTTCTCGGTGAGCTCGGGTAGGTTACCCTGCAGGCTCTGCTAACGACTTGCACGACTGCCCGTATGCTCTCTGTGCGCCGATGAGCCCAGTCTGCGCTGCAGTCTCTGTTCGGTGAGCATCCAAATGCATTACGCCAGTCTACTGCTTCGGACCCACTTCACACCAGGTCGTCTTCTTCATCCTTCCTCTCGACTGCTTCTGCATAGCAGTTATGGCGGTCTCCTTTCGCTCCTGTTGCTGCGCTCCTGCTTAGCTTCCTCTCTGCAATAATACCATGCCTTCGACTTGCCTCCGCCTGCAAACTTCGAGCAAAGCTTTAGTCAAGCTTTCGTGGCGACCTCTTTTTCGTACATACCTGCTGGTTCTCTATTGGAGCTCATCTCAGCTCCCATGGTGATCGACCTCCTCACACTGATGACTCTTGCTGCCTTTTACCTTCATCTCCTTTGTTGCCTCTATTGTGATGCTTCTCTAATCAGAAGCCCTTGTTGTGCTTTCTACTCTACCATTGCTATAGGTGTGAGCTGAATCTTGTACCAAGCGTCCATGGCACATGCTCCACATGTGCTGCTTCTTTCTTCATATGTAGAAGTTTCTTTATAGCTTCTCTTTTGTCTTCACAAAACCTCCCCCATGACGTTCTTGTAGCCACCACGTTGGCTACTATGAGCTTCATAATGAGCTTCAAACATGCATGCTCTCCCATTGCTACTTTGCCTCTCCAAGACCTCCAAGTTGAGGTCTTCCATGACCATTGACATAGCCTTCAAGGCCTCCAAATCAGCATGCTTTTCCTTCAATGCATGCATCCATTCATGGGTGCTTCGCCATTTTGGTTTCTCTCAAGAAACCAAGGTGCATAAACATGTGGAAACTGCAAGGTTTCCATCCCCTTATTTGCTCTCCTTCATTGAGCAAACATCAACAAGTGCATCTTCTTCTTGATGCACACACATGTGAACTCCATTGAGTTCACCATCTCACTTGCCATCATCTTGACAAGCATGCACCTCCTCCACTCTTGGAAGCAAAGAACCTTGGGATTCTTCCATCCCATCAAGCAACCCTTATACATTGAGCATTTTTCCATGCTCAAACCAAAACTTTGAGGCAAAACTTCACAAAACCAACCTTCTTGAGGCATAATCAGCAGCATATCTTCTCTTGGCAGCTTCTCCTTGACGATGTGATGAAGACTCCATAGCCTTCATAATGCTAAAATTTTCATTTTCAGCTTCTTTGATGATGAGCAGGCTTTCCTTGTTGCAAAACTCCATTTGCAACTCTCTTGGGCAGCTTCTTTGATTTTTGATGAAGACTCCATAGTCTTCATAATGCTGAAATCTTGATTTTCAGCTTCATGGGCAGCTTTGAACTCCTCTCTCAAATGCAAATAGAGAACAATAATAGAGTGTGCATAATTTTTTTTTTAAATGAACCATAATAACATGCTTAATCAAACAAACACACAAACAAGCTAATATACATAATAATCACCATGACCAAGAGCCCATTTGGCTCTGATACCATATTAACAATCCTAAAATGGGATTGATCATGGTAAAGGACATAAGATTAAGCATAAGATTAAGGTGGATTAAACCACACTAAGAACTCCATAACTAGAGAGAGAGAGAGAGAGAGATTGCATAAGATTAAGGTGGATTAAACCACACTAAGAACTCCATAACTAGAGAGAGAGAGAGATTGCACAATCAACACTATTCCCTTGTATTGCATATCACAATGAACCATACAATGATATAGGGTTTCTAGCCTTATCCCACTTTACACATCATCATCCATGTGGCAACTCCTTTTCCACTCTTTTGGTCAACACTCACACACCATACAATATTACATGTGGCATTCCTATCTCACCACAATATCTTGCACCTCTAGGGTGCTTTCACACTTACACACATCACCGCGATTATATCTCTCAACATCTATGGCAGTCATGGGTTATTAGCTGTCAGCAAAGAAGTTTTAAGGATGGATCCATCTTTGTATTGAGTGGCTTGAAGCTATAGAGGAATCAACTGAACCAAGGGAGAGAAAATCTGTCAACTGGGTCAAATTTGCCATCCTTGAAAGGATAGTCATAACAGAGGCAACTGTGTAATAGTTACAGTTAGTAGAGAGCTTGTGAGGTGGTAGCATAGGTAGTTGGAAGCCAAGACTAAGCAAGTTTCCCTTGTAAACCTTTTGATTAAATGCGACTTTACTCCAAATATAAAGAAATGGGTTTATTAGGGATGATATTTCATGGCTCAACATAAACCACTGATGCAGACGATTCTTCTCTTTCAAAAACTATTGATAAAAGTGCCAAAAATTAATGAAATATTGTATTTTCAGTTAATGATCCTTTTAATATTTTCTAGAGCATCCATCAAAAACATTAGCACTTTAAATGGCATGTTTCCACATAAGTTTTGAACACAAATCACCATCTCTCATAAGTAGCAATGACAAGCATGCATGCATTTCTTTTGTGTCATTAGCATTGATGGCCATTTTCCTTGAAATTGAAACTATCTCTTCAAAATTCTAGTATATAAATCATGTGTTTCTTACAGTTCTTGGCATGATCAGGCCTCGATCGAGTGCAATTGTACATTTGAGATGGCACAAGTAAGGGGACTACTATGCATTATACTCAACAATTATTATGCCATACAATTGTTCCAAAAAACTTTCATTTGAGCTAGTCTAATAAAGTCATGAATTTCTAAATCTTTGACTCCTGAATATTCTCTTCATTAGCATTTATGTTCTTATTTCATAAGCCCTACATGATTCTAAGATGATTTCTTTTTAAGTGTTTTTTGTGTTGTGTGTCCCTCTAGCAACCCATGTTTAGGCTCAATGTAGGACCACTCATCTTTTTGTCTTGGAATGTCAAGCTTCATATGCTCCCTATATATTCCACATAAGTAGTCTTTTATAAAAACCCATACAACAAGTTTGCTTTTGAGCATGGCTTCATGTATGCTAGTCAATTTTATCAAGATGTTGAGAGGCATAAGAATATTTTAAAAAAGATGTACTATCATAGTAAAAAAGATCATTATGACTATTTAACTTGATTAAAAATGTGCGATAATAAGGTTTTGTATGAATATGACAACTTGTTGGCTCTGAATAAAGATAAATGATTAAAGTTCCATTCAATAATTAGATAGTGTTTTTTGCCACAACCACTCAATGCCACACTTTAGTCCATCTTGAGTCGTCAGTTTTGTACATAATTCTAAAATTAAATTTCACCACCTTATTACGACTGTCATGCTGACTCCATCCATGTCTTCCCCCACACTTCTCTACCCACTTTGAATACATGTAAGTTTTATACACAATTCGAAATTAAATTTCACCACCTACCTTACTAAGACCATCATGTTGACTCCATGTCTTCCCCCACACTTCTCTACGCACTTTGAATATGTGAAAGTATATATCAATTCTTTGTGATTTTAGCACTCTAAGTGTAGCCCTAATGATCTTTTATTTCTTGATCAGATCAAAGTGGAAAACTACCTTATTCTTGAAAGAAAGAAAGAACCTACAATTGTAGAGAGAAAAAGATATGTTTTAGAAAGAACCTACTATTGTAGCGAGAAACTTTTTCCCATTATAAGATATGTTTTTTCTTGTTCAAACACATGTCATGCTTCTTATTTTATAAAGCATTGAAGAATATGCATGTACAAGCTAGTGTGGATCTCTCACAAAAAACATTACATGGGTGTGTCCATGATTACATGGGCAAAGTGGAAACTCAATCTTAAAATATCATTACAAGATAAATGTTGATCTTCAATACCAATAAAAGATTCAAAGTTTCAAATTGACATTTACCACATACCTTTAGAATTGGCATGCTCATTCATAATTTCATAATAACTTTTTTAAATTGTGAAACTTTATGGCTCAAATTTGTATCATTCACCCCTTCTATTTTCATGGTTTTAAACTTGCTCATTCACAATTTCAAACAGAGATTAAACCATGTTAATTTCAAATCTCTAAAGGCTCCATTTCATTCTTTCATCCCTTCTTTTGTCATGAGTTTAGACTATGGTTTCTCTTTATGACTCTTGCATTGTATGCCCTTTATAGATGCATCAAAGCTAATCTTATCATGTCATCAATACAGACTAAGATCGATCAAAAGGTGGCATGCACCATTTCCATTTTGTGGTAAAAGTCTCAACGCCATGCTTTAGGAAAACATTATTTAAGCATTCCTTTAGGGTTGTAATTCTCCCACTTTGAATGGGGG